>NC_047557.1:25256007-25987257 GCF_012275295.1 Melopsittacus undulatus | reverse complement strand
GCCGAATACTCAGATTCTTTCAAAAGCAGTAGAAGCTGCAGGTGTTCACTACACACGGAACTGAACAGTACTTGTGAACTTGCTTGTCAGCTAGTATTATTGGATCCTTGGAAAAGTTTACTGGTCACAGGCATTACTTCCCTTCACTTATGGAGAATAGCCACTCTAGCTTTCCAAATATCTAGTCATAAAGTCTTTTGTGATTGAACTGTAACTTCCAGAACTTGGCCAGTAAGATTCTTAGGGATCCCAATGCTTTTCATCAGGAGCAAGGTCAGCTAGCCCAGTGTCATTCAGCCTAATAATTTTCTTAGTTCCTGTTAGCTTCTTTGCTTGTGAGCTAAATCTCTGCTAATAAAAATACCTGTAGTGGAGCAACTGGCTGTGAGAATAGCCAGCAACATATAGCTGTGTGTGACAAAGAACAGCAACGGGCTGTGACAAGACTCAGACCTGGGATTGTTTTTTCTTCTAAACAGATGTCATTGCTGAGTACTTTTTAATTGATTCAGTCCAATTCAACAGAATAATAGTGGAAAAATGTGCTTTCAGGACCAAAATCATGAATATAAAAAGGCAGTTAGAACTTGAAATAATGACACATGGAATCAAGATGACAAATTTTACAGCACGAATGCGGGTAACACCATTTTTTCAGAAATCTGGAATATTTTTTCAGCAGAGCCAGGGAGTGCTCTTCAGAAGTCCATCAGAAATATCAGCCCAGAAAGTAGTTTCTAACTTTTACATCTCTGGTGCTCTTTTTTACAGCTTAACTTCTTGGCATGGTATTTCCATTTTCCCTAGTTACTTATATGTCTTTCTTAATGAGTTGTGGTCTCAAGTCAAATGCCACTGGGAAAGCTGAGTGAACTGCCTTAACCAAAAGGTCTGATGTTAATGGAACCCTTAGTTCATGAAACCTATCTTCTGTTTAGCACAGAGAAAATACAGATCTTTTTCTCCTCATATAAGTTATTGTAAAGTTCAGGACCTGGACTCACAGAAATATTGATTTGACTGGGTATATGGATTGTAAAAGTAGGGTTAATTTGTGTCTTCAGTTGCTTTAATATCTTATAACTGAGATTGTTTAAATTTAAATTAAGTTACTATTTTTAATTGAAGAGCATACAAATAAACATGTTCTTTTTAATTTTCTGTGTGTCTAGACTCTTTTCTTACAGCAGTTTCAGCATTGTCCTCCTGACCATGCTCCCAAGGTATGTGGGAACCAGACTACAAATGCTAGTTCAGTTTTGAAAGCCCAGTGGGATCCGTGTGTCCAGACAACCCAGTGGCTTAACACACTGCCAGTTCAGGTATGCATTTTCTTATTAGCATTAATGTTTCTCTCCCTAAGTGAGCCTCTGAGAGCCTCACTGAAAGTAGGCTAATGCCTGTACGTGAGCTGAAGTGTGCTCTCAGTTGAGATCTGCAGAAGAAAAGACCAAATCATGTCTGCATTCCCCAAGCCACTCTCTGCCCTGCTGGAAGTCAGTAGAATTAAGCTGGCACTTGGATGTTCGAGAGATTACCCGACAGAAATGTGAAAGGCCAAAAAACAAATGAAGTTAGGATGTCTGTACACTGACTGTGGTTCTTTCTAATATCCTCTTTCTTCCATTTTCGACAGGGAGAAAATGACTTGGAAGTTAGTGATATAACATATCTGTGAGCCATTATCAATCTCACTGGGAAGATCCCAGAGTTTTTTTCCCTTATCTTGTAAAGAAATGTATCACAATAGTTAGGAAACCAAAACCAGTAGGCAGTCATCCCTTGTAGAATAGAAAACCACTGAAGAAGTTATAAAACAAAAGTAGACATTGCTCCCGACTGCTGAGATAGTTTATCCTATATATTCAGTTTTTTACAACTTTGGAAGTAATAAAAAGTTTAAATTGTTGACATTAAATAGGTGTTGAAATAAATCTGTCAAAGAAATGTGTTCTCAACTTCCTTTTGTCCTGTGGAGACAGCTAAAAAACTTACAGGGAAGCTCTTCTGAGATTCCAGCCCTGGGGATGTTTGGCACCACAGCCAAAGGTAATGAACTGAAAACACAAATAAATAATGTTGTTAAAGAAAACTGTGCAGCTGTGATACCCCTGAGACACTGCCTCAGGGAATGTAATTCTCTCTTGAAAAATCAGGGAGTACTGCAGTACTTTCAGGTCTTTTAAACTAATGGAGTTGACCAGAAGATGGTGCAGTACAGGACATCTCAAGGATTTTTGGTTGTGTGCAGTGATTTTAAATATTGGATTTCTTCCTAGAAGTGAAGGAACTGGAGTTGATGACTTTACTGAGGTTAATTGCCTTTCCTGGTGGGTTGTTAGAATTTGACCTACAAAAACTATTCTTCTAAAAATATATGAAAATAAGTGGCATTATATAAATAATAGAATAAAAGGAGACCTCTACATAAATGTAAAAAGGAAGGAGATGAAATAGTCATTGATCTTAGAAGCATCAATATAAGCAAGAAAAGACTAGACAAACCAAACCAGAAAGTAAATGAGTTAAAAAAGGATATGGAAATGCAGTAATTTTATTGCTGTTTTGTATTACCCAACACAGCTTTTAATTTTCTTTTATACTGGAAGTACTGTGTGTTGATAGCATTTTAATAAAGGTTGTTCTTTTTTGGTTTTATGGAGAAATAGAGCAGAATTTTCTGTAATTAAAAAGAGCTGCCACAGAACTGCTTAAGAGATGGGATTGGGGTCCTGAGAAATACGTGATGATGAGTGAGATAACACTCATAAGGAGGAGAACTCAGTAGAAGCTTTGATTGAGGTGAGACATAGTTTCGATGTGTGTATCTTACATCAATTTTGACTTTGCCACTCTAGAAAATAAATCTGACCCAGTTTGGAGAGTCTGTTGAGCCTTACAGAGCTGCAATGACTGCTCATGAGTGGTGTAACATTGTCTGTAAGTTGTGTACTTCCAGAGGAAAGATTCATGTGAAGTCACTTCAGTGGTAAGGGGTCCACCAGTGCCTTTCCCCCTCTCCAAGGGCTGTGCCCCAGTTCCACTCACATGGCTAAGGACAGAAACTGTTAGAAACCTTGTAATATGTGTGTGGTTTTGCTGTGAAGACACAGCACCTGGTCTTTGTTAAATAAGTAGCAATCTCACGGTTCCTTTGGAGAACTTCGGAGGGCAGCTCTGCTGACCCTTCAAAAGTAGTAAGCATTCTGCAAGCTTTGAGACCAACTACGTGAAATGGCTGTGTGCATAAGCATTCTCCATTCTGGAGTACCACAACTCAAAATCCTGTCATGCCTAGCCTTTGTGCTGGGTACTTGGAAGAAGTGGTTTTCTGGCCCCTAAGTGATGTGCCTTCCTCTCCCCCCACAGGTAGACACCAGTCTGGCTTGTGGGGACAGAAGCATTAGTATGGGAATTGAGTTCTTGATGTCTTGATGTCATATGCTAGTGCATCTAGCTTTGTATCAATACCTGATCATGATTGATTAGGGATTGATGTTTTCAACAAAGGGCATTGATTAGTATTTGTGGAGTTCATTAGAAACATGATCATACATCCACACACGTGTTATACTTAGACACGCAATATAATGTGCAGTGCAATGAGCTATGGGGCAGTGATGATTAAGCAACATAGGATCTTCCTTTCAAATTGTGTGCTTCTGTTTATTATTTCTGGGACTGCAGTTCTCTTTCCTCAGTCTGATTCATTCTGAGTCATACAAAACACATCCTCATTGAAATGGGATGCACAGCAGCAAGGGCTGTCAAGCTAGTTCTGCACCATTAGGTAATTGTTTGAGTCTTTTCTAGTGGAGATGTCTTATGCAAGCAGTACAAAAAGACTAGGAGAATGTGGGCGTCTGGTGGGAGGATTCGAAGTTAGAGGAAAAGTACCTATTAGAAAAACTAAAGCTTGATCTTGCTTATTAATAACTTGCCAATATTTCCATTTTAAAATATTTGTACAGGGTAATTCCAGGTATGGAAATGATTGCTTATATGCAGAGCTAATCCTTTTCAATACAGTGAAAAAGGACCACGAAGAGTCATATATTTGGGGGGTAGATTTGGGGCCCAGTTCTGATATTGGATCAGTTCTTATGACAGACATTAGTGGAATTATATATTAAAATGTATCTCAGAAATCAAAATGTGAGATACTTGGTGATTTGTATTGGTTAACTCATCAGTCTTACTGATAACAGCACAGCAACTTCTATCCATTGTTCTCATCCTTCAGTCTCACTGGGTAAGAAGTTTAGTAGGACGTATTCTGATTTACAAACAAGGTTACCTCCTTGTGTGAAAGGTAGAATTTGAAGCAGATAGCACTACAATAAATGTATTTTAAATTAATTTTCTCATCTACTGAGTAAAATTAAACAGTTGTTTACTCAGAAATAGGCAGCCTACTCCTCCACTGCTTGGAGAGATATCAGATTAAAGAAGACAGCCACCAAGGATACCACATTAGAAACAACATCTATAGTCACAAAGGGAGGTATTTATACAGGGATGAGGCATTTGCCTCCTCCATATTGCGAGCAAGTTAAGAAGGATCATTATGTATAGTGGAAAAATCACCTGTTCCCTCTTCTCACTGATGGGAGAAGAAGAAAATGTCTGAATAGTTGATTTGGAGTAAGAAGTAGAGGAAACAGAATGGCTGACATTAAATATGCTTTATTTTTAAAGCACTGGTTGAAGTACAGTTAATTTGATTTGCTTTGATAGCAGCTGGGACTTAGGTTAGATGGAAACATGAACAGAACTGCCTGAAAAGGAAGAAGGGGAAAATTACTCTATTAGTGCAAAAAAGCCAGGACACTGTTAATGAAAATATTTAAAATAAAAGAAAACTGTATGGATGTTCCTTTCTTTGAAGTAGAGTACTATATAAAGATAAAATGTGTAAGCCTGTTGTTATACACGTAATGCATCTCTTATTTATTTTAAATCCTTTTTTGCTTTGAGATACCTTCCACAGCTATGAATTATGAGAGTGTCTTTTTTAACTGTGTAGCTTTCAGTAAAATCCATTATCAGTTCTTTGTTTGGATTCAGTTCACATTGTCTTCTCATAGGCTATAAAGAGACGCAATCTGTTCCAGAACAGTAATCACAATCCATTAAACTCTGTTCCCTGTAGTCTTTGTTCCCAGTTACATGTGATTGCGTGTGAGTGGAAAGGAAAAAAATCTTTAAGCAGCCTTGCAAAATTGTCATGAAGATTTATCAGTCCAGGCAAAACATATACTTGCCTTCCCTTTAGAGTGATGATAATTTACCTCGAAAATTTAAATGTGTTTCGCTTGCCCTATTAAAAAACAGCATCCCATGCTCCCCTGTTCAAACCAATCCCACCCTGGAAGAGTGTGATTCAGATACAAAATTGCATCTAAAAGAAGTATTCCTGTATTAATTCATTACTGTTCTTGATCACTAACTTAATCTGTGTGGCATGAAAACAAGCCAGGAACAAAAAAAGCTTTTCATGTTAACTTCAGAGGTAATGAAGCTCATGAGCTAAAAGGTTGTCTCTGTAGATAGAAGGTCTGATATTTTTTTCTGCCACATCAAACCTGTTTTGAACTGCTTTAACGCCATCAATTTCAGAGAGGAAGATTATAAATATGGTGTAAGATCATAAAGCTATTGACAGATTTAAGTTAAATAATAAATACAGTAATAAAGGGTGTTAGATTAAAGCTGCAGCAGTATGTGGTTTTCAATGTGTTTTCAGTGTAGAGGGGTGAATAGCCTTGAAAATGAAGCTCAGCTGAGCAGCCAGTCTGATCACAGCAGTTGAGAGAGCTGCAGAAGTAGATTTATAGTGTTTTTCTATGCTATTTCTACTGCTAATGATATTCTTAGAATACTGGAGTATACTATGGAGAGCTTCAGTGAAGCTGAGGTATTTTGCTTTTTATTTAGCTATGTAAGATGAATCTGCTCAAATGAAGAATACTGAAAAAATAAGTTTCATCAAAAATCAGTATTTCAGCGTTTTAGCCCCAGCTGATTCATTATCTTTGACTTGAAATGAGCAAGTTGGTTTGGTTTCAGTGGGCTACTCACATACAGTCCAAATCTTTAGTTGTTTTGCTGTAACAATACCAATGTCTTCTGCATTTTAGGCTCAAGCCTAACAGTTTCAGTGCTATAACCAACTCCAGACCTTGTACAGTGTAGTTTGAGTTCTTTGGTCTTTTGTGTTGACTGCCTTTTCCACAACCTTCCGAATGGTAAATTCAAGCAGTGTTGTTAGAACCAGCTTTAATTTCTTCTCTTCGCCTTAAAAAGAAAATGATTATGTTTTAATGGAAAAAAGATTGCAGCAAATTTCAAGAGTGGGCTCTGATGCTGAATGCTAAGATGCTGCTGATCAGGAGAGCACTCTTGGCATCTTTTCCTGTGTTATTCTTCTGGGATTCATAGAAGTATAACCCATTCATTTCAAGGGACCAGAGAGCCTCTGGAATTAGTGTTGTAGTCTCTCTGGAGAAGTATTGGCTATTACAGAATGAAAAGGGCTTCTAAAGGAAATATATGGGGACTTGCCATAGGTATTTCTATAAAAAAAAAAGCACAATCAAACTGCAGTATTTACCCATTCTTTTCTTCTCAAAATAAATGCTTTACTGGTGTTTTGTAAAAAGAATGAATACCTGCCAGCAAGCTATTATTCCTGAGGAACCATACAAAAACATGCAGTGTGTATGAATGGGGGAAAGAAAGAGATTTGGTGAGAAATATATTTCCATCTTCTGTATTTCTTTATAACAAAAGAGAAAAGTCTACTTTATGAAAATATTTTGACAGTGTCATTTTAAATGTGAGCTTTGATTTCAAGCATTTAATCTGCAGCATCGTTTGACTGTGAAACAGACATAGTAATTATCTGGCCTGTTCTTCCTATTTTGTGTAACAAATTTGTTTAATTGGAAGTTGGATAGCAACTTGAAACCAAATATACTCGGTGTGTATTTGGGTGAAATGGAAGGGATCTAGAGTGAAAAAAAAGTGTGTTACACAGTGGACAACTCTACCGTATTTGGAGGCTTCATTTAACAGTGCTGGGGTGGTAGTTCATGAAAGCGAAGGCACATGTGGGTTTATAACCTGTTAGAAAATGTGCTTCTGATAGATGTATATTAAGTTGACTAGCGGATTGGACATGGTCAGTGACCAAAATACCAGCTTAAAGTGCTTTCGTGAGCCATCGGAGCATGGTCCTAGTCTACTGTAGATGTGAAATATTTTATTTTCTTGTAAAATTAATGAGGTCCTAGACAAAGGAGAAAATCTGTGACAGATACATATTATGTGGATCAACCATTTTTTTCTGTGGAAATGTATAGTATATTTAATGTATTTGTAATGTAGCAGCCATTTATATACTATATGTAAGAAAATACTGGCAAATTAAGGTTAAAATTAATTCTCAGGTAATTTCCTTTTAGATGAGCTTCTGATTTTAGTTTAGATATGAGCCTTTGATAAGTATTACTTTTTCAGTTTTGTTGTTCAGAATTTCAGATAAGAATTAAGGAAGTTTACAGAAGTATGCATTGGATATCCAAGACTGCTGTCAGAAATTTAACATAAGAAGTATTCCTCTGTCAAATTGCAAAAGATCTTTCCTACCATATATTTCCAGAAATATGAGGACAAACACAAAGTTTACATTCCTATTGCTTTCTGTCCTCAGAGGAAAATAACACTGACATCTTGGGGATCAAACCTCCTTTTTATAGGTGCATGACCATAGGCATTTTTGATACCGTAAACTATTGCAATTTGGCCAGTTCTGAAGGACATGAATCCTCTTTAGATCTGTGTCATATGACAGACTTATGCAGGTATCTGCTATGTCTATGTTTAGGCACCTGAATTCAGACATTAATTTGCCTGAAACAAATATTAAAATGATGACTATACTTTAAAAAATATAAACAGATCATTAATACTGGTTTGGACATCAGAGAAAGGCTTGAGTGGAATGGTGTAAATTAGATTAGGGTCTTCCACCAAATAATGTAGATAAAGCCAAACATATGATTGCTGAATGAGTACGCACCATTTAGTGTGGAATGGAATAGGTACTCCACATGAGGAACAGTAGAATAGCCATATAATTGATTATTTTTATAGTAATGCCAATATCAAGTTTGCTTAAGCACCACAGACTTCCTGTGGTGGGTTGACCCTGGCTGTAACACAGGTGACCACCAAGCTGCTCTACCACTCCTCATTCCACAGCGGAGTGAAAATATGACAAAAGGCTTGTAGATCAAGATAAGGACAGGGAGAGATCACTCACCAGTTAATGTCGTGGGTGAAGCAGACTCATCTTGGGAAAGTTAGTATAATTCATTATGAATCAAATCAGAATAGGATAAGGGGAAATAAAACCAAATCTCAAAACCAGCTTCCCTCAGCCCCTCCCTTCTTCCTGGGCTCAATGCTACTCCTGAATTCCCCACCTCCTTCCTCTCCCCAGCAGCACAGGGAGATGGGAGAGGGGGCTGCAGTCAGTTCATCACATGTTGTTTCTGCAGCTCCTTCCTCCTTAGGGGAGGACTCCTCACGCTCTTCCCCTGCTCCAGCGTGGGGTCCTTCTCACAGTCCTCCATGACTTTCTCCCACATGAGTCCTTCCCACAGGCTGCAGTTCTTCAAGAACTTCAAGTTTTTCAAGAATACATAGCAAATAAAACTAACAAAAGAGGCAATATAGGCCCACTGGTGAACGAGGTGGGTGCCCTGGAGACAGAGGATACAAAGAAGGCAGAAGTGCTGAATGCTTTCTTTGCCTCTGTCTTTACTCCTGCAGACTCTCCCCAGGGGCCCCAGATTCCTGTAGCCCCAGAAGGAGTCAGGACAAAGGAAAAGTTTGCTTTGGTAGATGAGGATTGGGTTAGGGATCAGCTATGCAATCTGGGCATCTATAAATCAATGGGTCCGGATAGAATGCACCCACGGGTGCTGAGGGAGCTGGAGGAGGTCATTGCTAGGCCACTCTCCATAATCTTTGGTAAATCATGGGAAATGGGAGAGGTGCCTGAGGATTGGAAGATGGCAAATGTCACACCAGTCTATAAGAAAGGCAAGAAGGAGGACCCGGGTAATTATAGACCGGTCAGCCTTACCTCTGTCCCGGAAAGGTGATGGAACAACTTATTCTTGACTCCATCTCTAGGCATATTAAGGATGAGGGGGTTATTAAGAACAGCCAACATGGTTTTATGAAGGGGAAGTCATGTTTGACCAACCTTATAGCCTTCTATGAGGAAGTGACTAGGTGGAGGGATGATGATAGAGCGGTAGATGTGGTTCTTCTTGATTTCAGTAAGGCATTTGATACTGTCTCCCACAGCATTCTCATAGATAAGCTAAGTAAGTGTGGGCTTGATGATCAGGTAGTGAGGTGGATCAAGAACTGGTTGAAAGGAAGAAGGCAGAGAGTTGTGGTCAATGGGGCAAAATGTAGCTGGAGATCTGTGACTAGTGGAGTTCCTCAGGGGTCGGTGCTGGGACCAGTGCTGTTTAATATTTTCATCAACGACCTGGATGAGGGAACTGAGTGTACCCTCAGCAAGTTCACTGATGACACTAAACTGGGAGGAGTGGCTGACACACCAGAAGGCTGTGTTGCCATTCAGCCAGACCTGGACAGGCTGGAGAGTTGGGCAGGGAGAAACTTGATGAAATTCAACAAGAGCAAGTGTAGAGTCTTGCATCTGGGGAAGAACAACCCCATGTACCAGTACAGGTTGGGGGTTGACCTGCTGGAAAGGAGTGAAGGGGAAAGGGACCTGGGGGTCCTGGTGGATAGGATGATGACCATGAGCCAGCAATGTGCCCTTGTGGCCAAGAAGGCAAATGGCAATCCAGGGTGCATTAGAAAGGGTGTGGTTAGTAGGGCAAGAGAGGTTCTCCTCCCCCTCTACTCTGCCTTGGTGAGGCCACATCTGGAATATTGTATCCAGTTCTGGGCCCCTCAGTTCAAGAAGGACAGGGAATTGCTTGAAAGAGTCCAGCGCAGAGCCACAAAGATGATGAAGGGAGTGGAACACCTCCCTTATGAGGAGAGGATGAAGGAGCTGGGTCTCTTGAGCTTGTAGGAGACTGAGGGGTGACCTCATCAGTGTTTACAAATATGTAAAGGGTGGGTGTCAGGATGATGGAGCTAGGCTTTTTTCAGTGATATCCAGTGGTAGGACAAGGGGCAATGGGTGTAAACTGGAGCATAGGAGGTTCCACGTTAACATCAGGAAGAACTTCTTTACTGTAAGAGTGACAGAGCACTGGAACAGGTTGCCCAGGGAGGTTGTGGAGTCTCCTACATTGGAGATATTCAAGGCCCACCTGGGCAAGTTCCTGTGTGATGTACTCTAGGTTACCCTGCTCTTGCAGGGGGTTGGACTAGATGATCTTTTGAGGTCCCTTCCAACCTTCGGGATTCTGTGATTCTGTAACTGCTCCAGCATCCCTTCTATGGGGTGCAGTCCTTCAGGAGCGTACTGCTCCAGCATGAGTCCCCCACCAGGTCACCAGTCCTGCGGCAAACCTGCTCCAGTGCAGGCTTCCCACAGCATCATGGCCTCCTTCAGGCATTCCCTTTCTCTGATATGGGGCTCTCCGTGGGCTACAGGTGGAGATCTGCTCTACCATGGACCTCCATGTGCTGCAGGGGCACAGCCTACCTCACCATGGGTGACACCACAGACTGCAGGGGAATCTGCTCCCATGCCTAGAGCAACTCCTGTGCTCCTTCTGCACTGGCCTTTGTGTTTGCAGAGCTATTGCTTTCATGTGCTCTCATTTCTCTCTCTGGCTGCGATTGGCATTGCACAGTTTTGTTTCCTCTTCTTAAAATGTTCTCCCAGAGGTGCTACCACAGTCACCCATGGTCTCAGCCTTGGCCAGTGTCATGTCCATTTTGAAACCTGCTGGCATTGGCTCTATCAGAGAGGGGCAAGCTTCTAGCAGCTCCTTAGAGATGCCTTCTCTAAGCCCCCACCCTACCAAAACCCTGCCATGTAAACCAACTACACCTTCATTCTTGGTTGTTTTTTAGAGGCTTACACTCTTTTAACAGCTTTTGTTAGGAAGCAACAGAAAACACTGAGAAAACTTAGATTTTTCTCTATCCAAAGTGAAATTAATAACAGAGTTAAGTACCTCATTTCTGGTGTGATGGAAAGTAATGCTACTATTTGAATTGTGTGTGGTGAAGAAACCACCTAAATATAGCCTTCAAAGAATATATATCGAAATATTTCCTCATCAAAAGTATCATGAACCTTCTGCAATTACTGTAAGTATGAAACGCTGTAAACTGTACAAAAAACATGAGTCATTTAAAATAAGGAAATACTGCAGGTGTATAATAGTTGAGCTATGCTGTATTGTCAAGAAATTCCAGCAACCACATATACAAGGTTAAGCATTTACATTACAAATATCAACCCAGGTAGTCAGCATGCCTGTTTGTATTCTAAGCACCTGGTGAAATATGATTTTATGCAACATGTATTCTCTCTGTCTCAGCTCTCAGGCCGTCCAATTCCCCATTTATTTTGTGGTCTATCTGAGGAAGTACTTGGTCACTCCGATTTGTGTCCAGCTGCAACAACCACTATAAATCTGCTGTTGCAACTGGAAAATACTGTGGTACTGAAGGATGTGAGATTTCCAGTTATATACTTCTGACATCTAGACTGTCAAATGCCTTCTTACATTTCCCTACATTGAGTAAAAGCCCTAAGAAAAATTACACCAAATTTACAATAAGTAAGGGTTCCTGTTAAACTATGAAATCTCTGAATAGCTGCTACTTAAGCATTCAGGATGGCCTTTGTTTCTCTAGTGGTGTAATACCTAATTTCTGATCCATAAAACATGTCAGAAACAGCAGCTTGTTTTTTCATTGTCAATATACCACCATTATTTTGGAATTGTAAAGATAAACATGATTGGCTATAAATTGCAACTAAAATGTTAATTTGGGCCTCCAGTCTTTCCTTTCTCTGTTACTGTTTCTCACTTACTTTTGGTTGGAAATCAAAAGAAGGAACCAGAATGCTAAAAGCTTTTCTCCCAGCAGTGTGTGTATATACTTGTATGTGTTATGAAAGTGTGTGCTGATTGCAGCAGCAGGAGCCAGCTTCAGGGAACAAAACCTGGTTTTTCTCCCTGACATTTCCCGTTCAGAAATTAATCTTGCATGCATGTGCATGCATACACACACATACACCCCCACTCACCCCCTTGAAGCATAATGTAGGCTGGAAGTCATCAGTGTGTTCCCCATAGCTCTGTGTGAGCTAATCTCATTTGCAATATACAATCTTCTTCTGGTCCTGGAAAAAAAAAAAAGTGTTCTAATACTCTGTATTTTTTGTGTTTCAGTAAATCCAAAAATATATAATTTCTTTTTACAGAGAACATAATGTGTTCTAGTACAACAAATCATTGGTCCTTCCCAGAGAGAAGGAGCTTCATATGTTCTTTCTTTTTTAATAAAAAGGTGAGTTTTCTGTTTGACAGCCCAGAATGAGAAACTTGAGATAGAAATGCCAGGAGTCAGCTCATCAGTTATCAGGGGAAAACTGGAGATGAGCATCAAAATGAGACTTGTGGCAGTGTCCAAATCAAATGACAGTGTCAAAAATTCCATCTTGAAAGGCTGTGTGTAAAAAACTGCAAGCATACCAGTTATGCCATGAAACTACAGCAATAATGACATTTTAAACTGCTTTTAAACTTGAGTTTCTTAAGTTAATGTAACAGTGGAAAATGTTGTGTTTGTAGAAGACATAAACATTTATGGACATTAACATAAGGAAAAGAATGCCCATTTCATAGATACGTAAATTCAGCATGATTTTTGTTTCACATCTTGTTCCATATTTGGGGTGGAAGGCTACATTTTCAACCAGTACTGGAGTAAGTACCAAGGAATTCAGAAGCTTCTTCTTTTCTAATTAAAATTGGGTAAAATACAAAATGGGAAGGTTTTGAAAAACATAGCCAATAGCAACTGAAGGACCTTGTCATTGTAATACTAGGCAGGATAATAGTATATTGTTTTAATTTTTTGCTTCTCAGTACTGACCTCAGTATTGAGAGTCTTAAAATTTTTACTTCCACAAAGCCATCTGAGAGATATTTCTTACATCATAGAACCATAAAATCATAGAACGATTTGGGTTGGAAGGGATCTTAAGGATCATCCAGTTCCAACCTCCTGCCACGGTCAGGGACACATTTCACCAGACCAGGTTGCTCAAAGCCCCATCCGGCCTGACCTTGAATACTTCCAGGGATGGGTCATGCACATTTCCTTCGGGCAACCTGTGCCAGTGTCTCACTACCCTCATAGTGAAGTTTTTTTTTTCTAATGTCTAATCTAAATCTCCCCTTAGTCAGCTTGATGCTATTCCCCCTTGTCACATCCCTACATGCCCTTGTATAAAGTCCCTCTCTAGATTTCTTGTAGGGCCCTTTAGATACTGGAAGCTGCTCAAAGGTCTCCCCTGAGCTTTCTCTGGGCTGAACAAGCCAAACCCTCAGCCTGTCTTCGTAGGAGAGGTACTTCAGCCCTCTAATCATATTCGTGCCCCTTCTCTGGACTCTTTCAAGCAGGTTGCCCTCTTGTGTTGGAGGCCCCAGAGCTGGTGCAGCACTGCAGGTGGGGTCTCACGAGAGTAGAAAAAAGTCAGGGAATCACCTTCCTCGACCTGCTGGTCACACTCCTTTTACTGGAGCCCAACATATGTTGGCTTTCTGGGCTGCAAGTGCACAGTGCTGAGTCATGTTGAGCTTTTTGTCAACCAACTTCCTCAAGTGCTTCTCCTCTGGGCTGTACCCAGCCTTTATTTATGCTTGGGATTTCACCCACCTAGGTGCAATACTTGCACTTGGCCTTGTCAAACTTCATGAGGCTGGCACTGGCTCATATCTCCAGCCTGTCCAGGTCCCTTCCTCTGGACGACATCCCTTCCCTCCAGTGTATTGACTGCTCCACACAGTTTGGTGTTGTTGACAAACTTGCTGAGGGCACTCAATCCCACTGTCCATGTTGCCAACAAAGATGTTGAACAGCATGAGTCCCAACACTGACCCCTGAGGAACACCACTTGTCACTGATCTCCACTTGGACTTTAAGCCATTGACCACAACTCTTTGAGCGTGACCATCCAGCCAATTCTGTATCCACCATGTGGTCAATCCATCAAATCCATGCCTTTCCAATTTAGAGACAAAGATCTCATGTGAGACAATGTCAAATGCCTTGCATGTCCAGGTAGATGACATTGGTGGCTTTTCCCTTATCCACCAAAGCCATAGTGCCATTGTAGAAGGCCACCAGATTTGTCAGGTATGATTTGCCCTTGGTGAAGCCATGTTGGTTGTCACCAATCATCTGCTTATGGTTCACATGCCATAGCATCATTTCCAGGAGGTTCTATTCCATGATCTTGCTGGGCACTGAGGTGAGACTGACTGGCCTGTAGTTCCCTGGGTGTTCATTTTTACCCTTTTTAAAAATGGGGGTTATATTTCCCCTTTTCTAATCAGCAGAAACTTCACTGGCCTTCTCAAATATGACAGATAATGTTTTGGCAACTTCAGCTGCCAGTTCCCTCAGGACCTGCAGGTCCCATGGACTTGTGCACTTTCAGGTTCTTAAGATAAAGCAGTCAGTTCTACAGTAGGCAGTTCTTCATTCTGCCAGTCCCTGCCTTTGCCTTCTGCAATGTGGGAAGTGCGGCTGGAGCTGTTGCTGGTGATGACCAAGGAAAAAAAGTGGTTGATGCCAAGCTTTGTGTTATGTACCAATTGCTCTTGATTTGCGCAGCATATTCTGTCTTAACAGGTCCACATTTTTTTGTTTGCTCCAGATTTCTTCTGATATTTTTTGTTCACTACTCATCTAGTCCAGAGTAAAAGTTAGGCTGCATTTTCCCCCTTACTCTTCCTTTCTAACCTCAATAATAATAAAATAGTATTTTAAAAATAAATAAAATAGTAATTGTTTGGGGTCACTATGAAAACATAGGTTATTACCAATGGCAGAAAGGTGCTAAATATTTGCAAATCTGCTGAAAAAAATCTCCCCAAATCTGTTGGCAAATCTACCATGAAAAGTCCCCAATATGCAATATAAAATTCTGTGGGTTTTCCAGTTCTCTTAGTAGCATGTATTTTTCCTGTCTGTGACGTGTCCCTTTGCACAATGCTACATAATTATTATTTTTTTCCAGTTTACAAACAGTATTACAGATTGTATTTTGCTTTTCTTTCTACCAAGCAAATGTATTGTTTGCTTGACTTTGTCATGTTACTTGTGTCAATTCTAAGTGTGTTTTTCTAGAGCATAGAGTAAAACCAAGTTAACCTGGGCCAATCTGAGAAACAGGCCTTTAGCAAGAGACAAATTGAGAAACTGCCTTTTGCAATTCTGAATGAAATATTTGACTCGAAAGAAAAAATGCAGCAAACCAAATGCATCCTTCCTGTGACTTAACTGAAGTACAATGTTCCGCCTCAAAAGAATTTGGATCAGCCTGTCACAAATGTCATAAGATTCCTCACACCTAAGTTCAGAAATGTGTATGTAATATGTCATATGTAATGGGAATAATGAAATGTTGAAGTAAATAAGCTTTTAAATTAGTCCATTTCAATACTGGAGATTTAAGGTAAAGCAGTAATAATACACTACCCTCTCAATTTTTTTTAAGTTATTTTCTGTTCATGAAATGCCTAGAGGAAACCTAACTTTGATCAAAAAGATGTATTTCTTCAACATTTATGGGTTTTGAGTATTCTTTGTAAAGAAGTGTTCTTGCATTGTTCATTTGGAGATGATGCTCTTTTCTGTACCTGTCATTCCAGCATCCTGACATGTGAATGAATCTCTTGTTACCGTATAGTGACAGAGGTCCTGATTTCTGGCTCACAAAATTGTATATGGCCCAGTTTTTTCCATCCAATTCCTTTGCCATCCCTGAGAAAGAAGCAAGTGGGACAGGAAAAATCTGGTAGGTGATTATCCTGGTTTTAAACCATGACAGTGATGCATTACTGAATCTTGTCTCACTGTGGTTTGAGTTATCAAAACTCTAAAAGTAGACAAGCACCACATGGGAACACTCACATATCCTACAGTTTTGGTATAGTCTACTATGCAATAAAGGATAACGCTTCAGTTTATTTCTAGTCCCATTCAGTATGCACTATTTCAATTTTTGTTACCATAGTTTCATATTTTATTATTCTTTTTCTGAGAGTACTATCCTTTTTCATACTGCTGAGCAAATGAATAACATCTTGTTATTAAATTAGTTAGAGAAATGTTTTGTACTTTAAAAATGCCAGACTTTGCATTTAGTTTCTATGAATGAGTGAGTGTATGGCTTGCAAAGAGACACTTTGCAGCCCAGTGCCTGTGTATCATGTTGAATTTTAAATGATTGGTGGACCTTTAAAAAATGTGATGTTAATAAAGCTGGAGAAGGGAAGAGGTGTGTCAGTTCATGCAGAAGTGCTCATAAAAACATTAAGGTGCAGCTACCAAAGAAGCTGTATATTAACCAATTGTAAGGAATGTTTTTTCCTTCCTATTGATTCCATTCTTACTACTTATGTGTCAGTCCTGCAAGTTATTTCAAAAACTAGTTTTATGCTCCTGGTTCTGATGGTGTAGTAAACTTGGCTGTAGTCTAGCTTGGATGCGAGGGGGAATGAAGATCACCTGAAGAAAGGCATGTATCTTTAGAGAGGAAGTGGGCCACAGATCTGACTATGTATTCACTTTGATATGAACTGGAGCAAAATCAGTGTATATTAGAGAAGAAATCAAACTAGGGAAAGCAGTGGTAAGCCTAACTACTTAGTAGGAAAAGTCTCTAGCCTCTGCTAGTTCACAAACCTGTCAGTTTTTGTGAAAGTGCTGGTTGTCATAGGTCCAGGCATGATTTTAACAACCAGAAGGAATAGATGACCACATTTCATTTCCCAGGAACATTATCTAACATGTTTAAAAACATAGAATCATTAACCATAGAATCACAGAATAATCTAATGAACTTATATACATACCTGCTTATTCTATTCATACCTGAAACCTGGCTGGCTTTGTTTTTATTTTTAAAGTGGCAGAGAGATGTAGTTAACTGAAATTACTGGCTGAAACTGAGCAACTTATTTCAAGTCTTGTCTTCCTATTCTGAACCTATTTCTATCCTGAGCTTTACAAAAGCCATACCTGTGTGGTTTTTGGTTTATGTTTACCTAAGTAAGTGTCTTGTAACAGTGGATTCTTTTGAAAACAATTCAGAATTAGTATCTGGTCCAGAACTGAAGCTGCTCAGGATTTTTTTCAGTACAGTTTTGTGACTACTGGAAAATGTAATTTATTAGGACTGAAAGCTTTTCCTGGAAACAGTTGGTTATGATCAATTTACTGACGATCTTTAGAAGAAAAACCCAGACAAATAAATTGGACATTACAGATTGTGCCTTTTTTGAAGGCTTTCTTTTCAAAAAAAGAGTTCTGCCTTTCTTCACATGAGGAATTCTGCATAGTGATAGACTCAATTATTTCCATCTCTTGCATGATGAGAAAGTGTCCCCCTTAATACATTTGGGAGATTTATATTCTTCATCTGCTGTTGGGCTAAACTCAATATCCTTGTTTAATATTAAAGTTTCATTAATGAACTAAGCATGAGATATTTTTCAGGCTGCCCTTTAGAAATAAAAATGGATGGTGCAGCTTACAGAGCTGATACATAGTTTGATTCTGGTAAGGTAAGGTAAGCCCATGGGACTTCCTTTTGTAATAGTTTAGACAGTTCTAATGTAATATACTGATTAAGAAAAATCCAAAAACAAACCAAAAGTCAAAAAACAAAAGTTTTTTTTTCTTAATTTTTCATTGTGAAAGCCTCTAGCATTGTCCAAAATTCTTCCAAATTAGGGGGAAAATAATTTAAAAAAATGAAGAAAGATAAATAGGGAAATACAGAAGAGGAAAGCCAGTATAGCTTTATCTGCCACCTGCTATCTCTGTTTGTTTCTGAAGCTTAGGTATCTGAGAGCAAATGGTCTATGATAACAGAATCATTAGATCTGTCTTCCAGACGTGAAATTCTAGTCTGCATTATATGTTGGAATAATGCCAAGCTCCATCTGGGACTGTTAGCCTTCAGAAGCCTATCAATAAAATGGATTCCCTGCAAGTCAAGTGAAATTGACTCTAAACTGGAGACTCAGGGCTCTGAAAAGACTTAATGCTCCATTTGTCTTGAGTCCTAGGTTCAGTGTGGCGAGAAGACCTTAATGTTGAACATCAGTAGAGCCTTTTCCCCACAAAATGGTGTTCAGAAACTTAGAAAAGCAAAACAGGGGGAAGACTTTTCAAAATCTTTTTTTTCTATTTCTTTCTCCATTCCACCACCTGGGTGAGTAACTGAGAACGTAAGACTTACTCTGCAACAGATGCTACTGATGCACACCACTAGCTCATCTCTAATTAGAATAAAAGACTTTCTCAGCAGTAGTAAATCTGTAATAACTTAAAAAATAATAATAATGACAGCACAGAATGGAAAAATTTCCTGCTGTTTGTTCTTGTTTTGGCTTTTTCTTAAGGTTCTTTGTACACCTTCTGAATTCTTCCACTCTTTAAAGAAATACTCATAATTTTTTTTTTTACTAGTCATTTAATAGCAACAGCTATTACCCAGATGGAGCTCTGAGTCACTACGAGTTAACCCTGTGCTTCTACAAATCTAAAAAATTTAGTTTCGTGAAAATAATCTGTAATAATACCACAGGTACAATGTTTTTTATTTTAAAGCTATTTTGATACTGAAGAGAAAATCATCATTGTGTTACTACATTTCAATGAGCGAGTTACTGGTGACAGTAAAACAACAATTACACTAGCCATTTGTTTATCATAAGGAAGTTGTTACATGTCTTGACTGAACTAACCCTCAGAAGAATTTCCTTAGATGCTCCTAGTCACAACCTAACTAGGAAAAAGTGCAAATGCTAGGCTTAAGACAACATTTGACAACCTTTCTCTGTTACATGTATTTCTGCAGAGGACCATCAGTTTGGCTTCTTCAGGGTAGCCAGAATTAGCTGTACAATGAATTAATCTCATGAAAGATAGACAAACATGAGCTGGCTGATGAGGCATTCCATGGCACAGGCTGTGTCCCACTTTGTGACTGTACCATATGGGTATCATATGTACTTAGTGACCGTAACAATGTGCTGCCCATGAAGCACTGCCACTAATGAGAAGGAAGAAAAATACTTTGGCAGGGAAAATATTAATGATTTGTTTTTTTAATTTTTAAAGTATACACAAATCACAAAAACATAGGCAACTGTGAAGGGACTTTTTGTGCATGATGAATTGGTGGTTTCTGTTATCTTGTAAGCCATTTTTACTCCTCTTGTGGACCTTCTGGTCAATAGTTGTTCACTCACCATTATAATTTATTTACATCTTTTCCTCTGGACATGCAACCACTGTTAATTAGACTGCCTTGCCTTTACATCCTTCCCGCCCTAGGATTTAGCCCTATTCTTTGTAAGAAAAAAACCACCATCATTCATTTAATGCCATTCAAATTCCTTGACTTGTCAAGGGCTTAAGCAAAATTATGAGGCACCTCTGGTTTTGATGATAAGGGTGATTATTAATACAATAATAATTTTATCAGAACAAATGCAGTTGTTCACTCATGACTTATGATGACTAACTTGATTCAAAACTTGCATGTTAGGTATTTCTCAGGCGTGCTTTTAGTGATTACCTTCTGTAGATTATTTTTAGGTTTTTAGTATGCTAAATGAAGCATGGATTGTATACAATATGCAAATGATGCATTCTGCTAGTTCCAGAAACATATGATCACTAGTAAAGAGGTGATACTACTTAATGAGCTATTAGCTACTAACTTAGAAGCCCAGCATAAACTAATACTTCCTTATATATCTGAACTTCCCTTCCCCCCAAATCCTCATAGTCTGATCTGTTGACTCCAGAAGAATTGTTTGTTATGGTATTCCAAACATTTGTGACAACTTCTTTTCAATTGTTTTCAGAGTGTACTGTTTGAAACAACAAGATGTCTGCTTCCTACTGCTGACCTAAGTAGCTGATCAGTGTTATGTGGAGGGAGCCTGAGAAAGCAGCTTTTCTTGCCACCTGAGAAGATAATGGATTTTCTCTGCAAAGTGTATTTTGTGTTTGAGCAACCATAGCTTCTCTTGCTCCTCTAAACAAATCCCACACTCTTTCTCCGACTCATTGTATACTGATGTTTACAGAGCCTGAATTCTGTATAGGGTCTCTAGTTCTTAGTAAAAAAAAGTGGGAAATATGTCTGTTTCAGCAGTTGAAGAGGAGCAAGTTCTTCCTGACTGAATGAACTTACACGAATGCAGTAAAAAAGAAAATAAAATAGACTCTAAAAATTTTTTTCTGCAATCAGAAGAGGAAGAAATGTATGAAAATTGAGAATAAAGTCCATGTTTTTTAATGACAAGCAAGGACTGATGTTCTCATTTCTATATATTTGTGATTATTTAATCATGTTTTGTGGTTTTCCTGGATTACAGAAGAAAGTACATGCCTTCTTTTCCTTCAATTAGCCAACAAATAAGCCAACTGTTTTCCATTTTTTTTATATTCCTTTTGGTCTATGACAGGAATCTATTTGATAAAACAGGAAAAAAATACAGTGAAATTGAATGGTTTGCAAAATGTCTAATTCTGTTTTACAGTACCTGTCTGCTGCCGTCAGTGAGAAACATGCTGCCTGAATACATACAGACATGTTCAAGTACTTTTGCCATTGTTGCCACAGAGGAATCAGTTCTCATTATCCCAGCCATATTGCTAAAATTGCAGCAATATCAGCTTTCAAGCTTTTTATCTTTTTTCCCCTCAAAACTGATTTTGAAAGTAAATGTCCCCTAATCCCATGTTTCTTTTAGACATAAAGATTATAAAGAAGTTCATGAAGTTGCCATAGTAGTTAATGGTGTAATTCTTGCTGACTTCATTTAAGCCTCAATTCTGCCATGTATTCAGAAATCACCAAAGATCACCTTTGGGAAAGTGTGATGCTGTCATTTATTAGAAGCCCAGAAAAAATAATCATAGGCCCTAGTCCTGTAATTTACTGTCTGTAGACTGAAGGTTACATCCATGCAGAGCCCCAGTGAAGTGTTTAGTGCTGGTACAACAATCTGCCCATCTGCTACAAAAGCAGGATAGAGACAATGACTTGTAAATTACAACACTGATGGGCCAGACTGAAATGCTAATTCTATCTCTGAAACTCTGGGGGAACTCAGTCTCATTTTACCCAGAGGGCTGTGTAAAAGATGTCTGTCCAGTGTACAGATGGTAGTGATGTTTTAGACATAAGTGGCTATATTCTTGAAAGCATTCTCACTGCATGATGTGACTACTCTGAGACATCTCAGTGTTTCAACCTTACTGCAGTTATTTAACCTAATCAGTGTATGTAGGATATAATTGCTCTCTCTCCTGTAGGAGGTAGCACAGGAAAAAAATGGCATAATTCTGCATGTCTCTGTTCTGTAGTGACAGCCTGTCATTTCCTGTACTCTGCTGGAGATTATGAATAGACAATGTATGGAGGTTGGATGTAGTTGCTTAGTAACCATCTTTTTTACTTTTTTAAATGTAATTGCCTCTCTTCGAAAAACATCAATTAGTTTAATTTCTTCTGATATTGAAGCAATAAATTTGCCTTTAACTCCTCTGAGAATCTCAATAAATAGAGGGGAAGCTATCTGAAATTTCAAACTATTAATTTTCTTGGACTTTTTAAGGCAAGTTATCTAATAAATGTTAGTGTGGACATTATCATAATCAGATTTATTTTTTCAGTCAAGGAGAGATTTTATATAGCATACATTAAACTTTGGAATTATTATACCGTGGATTGGTTTTGTGATACAGAAATGAAATGTTTGCACATTTGACACTCGTCTATTTAAAATCAAGTTTGTTCACCAGTTAACTACAAGAATATTATTCTGACTGCAAAGCCACAGACAAATTTGCAGCCTATTGTAAATGTTAGGAAAAACACCAGGTTAAAAAACTTGCAAATAAACTCTGAAATGCATAAGGGAAATCTGATGAAGTTGATGAAGAATATCTTAAAAGTCTTAAGATTAAGCATTTCCTAAGCATAAATTCATTTGGTTATGAAACTGATTTGGTCCTGTACACAGAATATATGGGAATAAACTTTGGGACACACAGCACAATAGCTCTAACAGGATGCAGAAAGCAGACTTCAGTAAAACTACCAGTTTGCATCAGCTAAGGATGACACTGAATATTTCAAGAATATCAGGTGATGAAATCTTAAGAGATGTAGATGAGGCCTTCTGTGGTGTTTTCATATGACAGATCACTCCTCAATGTCTAACTTCCTTTTGTGGTTTTTGATTCTTACTATGGCCTAAAGCCTATAAACAACATGTTGGTGATGTGAGGCAGGCCTTAATTTGCCCTTGCCTTTATAGGCAAATTACTACAATATGGAAGTTTCCTTTGATGACAGAGTACAGATGACCAAAGCAAAATCGGTAACACTGCAACGACTGTCAGCTTCCACACTGGTCTGTGGCAGCCACTGCAGGGATCTGGCAACTTATCACAGCACATGGCTGGCTCGTATTGTCTAATTTGTAGCCCCTTACAGCCATGTGTTTATGTCTGTTCCTGAAGACATATCCTTCAGGAAGACTTGTGTGCCCTTGCTATTTTCCCAGTATTGTTCCAAGAATAGAATTACAATAAAAAATAAGGTTTTGCCAGAAAAATCCTGAATGTGGATACTCCATTCTAGAACAGGAATGGTACCTAGCAAGCAGATACAAGAAAAACTGTTACATATTTTTTCCTGTTTCTTGTGTAATTAAGATGTAAATTTAAATTTGGTTTGTGTCTTTAGAATGTAAAGAAGTTCATGTATACTTCTACAGTATACATGTTTTTACTGTCTTCTTGGGTTACTTTTTGTCAGATGTTTTTAATGCATACTTTTCTTACCACTGCTTTGCTTATTCCACCCTTAAAAGTCTTCCAGGAAAACAGACAAGACTCTTCAGTGATATTGTTATGTCACGCTTCATTCCATATTAGGGAAAGATATTTATTATTTATCATATTACTGGAACACTAGTCGATTAACATTGATTTGCTATTTAAAATCGAAGTCAGCTGTAAAATGTCTGAGGTATGTGGTCTTCCAACATTGTTGTTATCTTATGACATTATTTTTGAAGTAAACATGAAAAATGAAAGAAATAGGGACAAAAGCTGATTTCCAGCTTAACACTCTTTTATTCTGTAAGTTTTCTGAATATATAAGTAAATCTATGGGTTCTTTTTTGAAAGACTTCATTGACAAGTGGGGTGCTCAGAAGGTGCTAAACACAGAACTAAACACGCATGGTCTTGGAACTCAAGATAGACTGTCTGGATTGTATGTGACAGTATACTTGTATATTCAGTACTGTTTTAGAGTTTACATAGGAGTTAAATGTCTAAATACCTTTGAGGACCTTGGCTATGCACAATCTGTGTCATGTACATCACTGCATACTGGTGTCTTCTTTCTGCAGTTAGTCATAGAGTTCCTTTTTATTATTTAGAAGTAGCTTTGTGATTTGCTTTGCAGCTTGAAAGCACCTGATTCTCTGTCTGCTTATTAGGGATTCATAGAAAGTCATTAATAACGTTTGAAATGGTTCCTTGCTTTGTATGCTCTATTTTGTGCCATGGCTTTTTATGTTAATACATTACAATGATGTGGAGAAGAAAATGTTGTATCCTATATTCTTATTTTGTTGTGAAAGCAATGAGAGAAGAATGATTGAACTTTTTTAATCCTTATGCTTTCTCATTATGGAGCTGCTGAAGTAATTTCTCAAGCAGATGCTCTGGAGCATCCTCTGGCTTTCACAGTCCTCTAGGAGGGGCTCTCAGGGATGGAATAAAATTTCTGCTTATAGTGAAAATAACTTTCCAAAATCACAACTCTAGTGTGAATTGTGTGCTTCTGTACTAAGCCATTTCTCCTAGAAAATAAATGGGAAACCAACTATGATTTTTAGTAGTAATTGTATTCTTAAAGGTATTCACTCCCCAAGCAGACAATGGCTCTCCTATAATTAACCACAAAAGAAAGAGGAGCACTTTCTTCCCCCACATCTGTAGCTGTAGCTCTGGAGCTTTTTTTATTCTTGTTAGATGGCATGCATATGCTGAAAATATATTAAAGACAAAAAAAAAGAAGAATATTACAGATAATGCACACTGCCTATCAAGGTTACATTGTACAGAGCAGAATAGTACATATAATTAAACCTCCCTGTCTTTACGGTTGCTAATTCTGCCTACAAAGACCTCTAGCACAATTTTTCTCGTAATCACAAATATAATCAGCTTCCAACAGAGCTTTCTTTCTGCAAATGTCCTCCCAAACCCCACAGAATCTCAGCAGCACTTCTACACCAAAATCAGTAGCCTGAAAAATTCCTTTCTAGAGAATAAGAACTAACTTCTAAATAGACCATTTCATGAAGAAGCTAAGGATTTAAAATGGAAAAGCACAGCCATTTAGCTTCATAAAGTACATAATCTGTAACTCTATCTTTCCAAATAGGGGAATAAATAAATAAAGGGAATCTTTACTATTTCTTCTTCCCACTGTTCTGATATTTGCTTCTTCTTTTACCTGTGTAGGAAAATAGAAACAAAAAAAGTTGTGCCAGCATCTGTGCAAAACCAACAGTTTCATTAAATCTTTCATGTGAAATCTGCAGGGAATGCTCGAAGGAAAGTTAGAAATATCCATTAAAACTAGCGAGTATTTTCACTTTAAAGATACCAATAATGATTTTTAGCTGTAACCATGCTCCTAAACTCACCCACATAATGAGCAATCACTTCTGAGGCAGAACACTGGCTACGTTCTCTTCAGCTGGGCTAGTGGTACTGAGCTGCCTTCTTATTTATAAACCTTTAGTGATTCTATGTATAGGTACATACTGGCTGATATATTATAGGACATAAATGTAACCTTGCAGAACAATCATGTTCATATCAAAAAACCCCATGGAACTACCTGGAATTAATTCTATCTTAAGTTGTTAAACTGGGAGAACACAGTATTTCTAAACACAAATATATTCTGTGTCAGATATTATGGTAATACTTACAAGGAGAAGAGTGTATAAATACCATCCCTCTTCAGATGACTTTAAGAGCAGACCTTAAAATTAAGATAGAGTGAGAACATGTGCAAATGAAATCTTCAACTTCAGCTATACACTGCAGGTGTGTACGCAACCTATGCATACGTATGTAACCATTTTCCTATCTCAGAGAAATTTCTGCTGTGTTTACTGCAAGAGTATGGACTTTCTACACGTTGGTAGGGTCTGATTTTCTATCAACATAATCCTCTGGTTGAATTTAGATCAACCTCCAGGGTTGGGGCTAGTCAAAATGTCAGAAGTTGAGAGCTTTGACTGTCCCCATCCTAATGCACACACCTGACTTTAATTTATGGTTAGCAAGGGATCTGCTACTCTTGTCAGATAAATGTTGCATTGGCTTTACTGATTTAGTTTTGAGGCTGCAAAAATATCAGTGAGATAAGGAAATAAATGAAAGCAGAAAAGAAGCAACATGGGAAAAGACAATGAAATAGTGGCAGATCAGAGAAATGTTATGCAACATAGAATTACTGTAAGACTTTCAGATCACCCAAAATTAAGCTTCTTGATCTTAAGCCTATTTTTTCATCACTGAATGAGTTTTTTTGGTTTTTTATTTTTTTAGGATTTAGTTGTTACAGTGGATACAATTGCGTATTTTAAAGTTTATTTGCTAAAATGTTTTTAACAACAGCTTTTTTTTTTTAATTTGTAGTAATTTTGCACTGAGAAACTAAATTACACATGAGTTTTGTGTTCTCATACAGTAATAAAATGTGTAAAAAAACAGATATTACTTTTTAATTTGTATATGGGGTTTTTTTCCCCAGCTGGTATGTTGGATAGGTTATTCTTTAGGGCTTATTTATTATTCTTTATTACTTGTCTGCAAACACATGTTACTTTTTATTTCTAGCACTCTTTTATTAGCCGTACCATTATAAAATTTAATGTTCATATGGTGTTATTTAAAATGTTCAAAATTAATTACTGAATATTACTGAAATATTTGAAGAATAAAATAAAATATTTTTCTTTTAAAAATCTTCTCTCTTATGCTGCTTTATGATTTTTTGCTGTTCAGTAGTTTTATTATTCAAAATTAATTTGATTTAAAGGAAGCCAAAATATACTAGAACTTTGTAGTGACTGTCCTGGAAAAATTTATACTGTCCCTGTGCAGTGTAGTGTTTTCTTTAATTCTTGTATTTTCACTGGCAAATAAGAAGCATAGAGGAAGCAGGAAACTGGAGAGAATGAAATTGTCTTCCTTTACTCTGTTTCACTCAAAGTAAAATCAAATGCAGCAGCCAGCTGTGGTGCCTACAGCAGTGTACTCAAGGAACCTCAGCACTGGGGAGGCCAGGAATGGGAATGGAACAATTGCTGGTGCTGCACCTTAAGGGAATGGCAAAACAGCTTGATCCTTCTGTTGCATCAGGAAGAGTAAGTATAGTTTAGGTGTGCAGCAGACTTATAATTGGCTAAATGATTTAGACATTAGATCTGTCCAAATAATTAATGATTGAACCTGTATCTTGATGATTAGATTTGTGGTCATCAGAGTACAGATGGAAAAATGGTTGAATTGTGAACCTCTCTGTTTCTTAATTTGTCTCCAAATTAACAATCCACTGAATGATGCTTTAACTTTTTATGTCTTTGCATTTACATATGTGTAATTAGTCAAAGCCAGTAAGGCATTATTATTCTGATTCCAAGATTTCTATTAGTTTAGTCAAAACCAGTAAGGCATTATTATTCTGATTCCAAGATTTCTATTAGTTTAGGCTCCATGCATTACAGATCTGGGGCAGAAGAGAAGCAGTTTAAGGGAAGATTAAAACTAAGACTATCCTGAGGAGGATTCTCTAACTTAGAAGTGCATTGTCAGAGGTTACTGAGTTTGTGACGACTGTCACAATGTAGACACAGAGTGACAGAAGCTGTCAGATGTTAACTGGAAAAGTTATCTGCTCATGAACAGTACCTGTTTGTGGGGTCCAACTCAAAAAACTATTGGAAAAAAAGGATGAATTCTTGGTATTTGTAGTTCATGCACAAATAAAAATTAAAATTTCCTTTATGCTATTGTGCACTTCTTTTAAATGTCTCTATTTGTGCTTTTGAAAACAGCTCTCCCTTTCTCTCATATGACCTGTTTATAAGCTTACAATCCTCCCATTGTTCCTTTGCAGACTGTCATTAAAAAAAGAAAAAAAATGCAGATAATTTAAGAAGCAAAACTAAATATGGATTTTGTAGACCATGTCATTCTACATCTGCCACTAGTGTAAATGAAAGTGCATGTGAGAGGAACATTTCTGAAGTACTGTAACTTTAGTGGCTTATAGAATACTTACAGAATCTCACTTTGGGTAAAAACTGTTGTAAGGATAAATTTGGGGAAATTGTTTTTCTTTGCAACAAAGGAAAAAATGGTTGTTAGACAAACATAAAGTGTGTTTTAGAAGGAGAAATAAAATTAATCTGTAGGTATGGACACAGAAAAAATTACATGAAAAAAGAGTAACTATGCATCAAGCAATAAACAGAAGTTGTCCGAGAGATGTATCTAGCCTGTAGGAAACAATTTAAAAGAGCTCTCATGTGTTTCCCTGGTAGCTAAGTTAGCTTGAATGATCTCTCCTGGTAATTTTCTTCTATGGCTAGAAGTGCATAAATGAACATTTTCCAAATGTAAACTGATAGATGATAACTAGTTAAATCACAGATGCTTTCTTGTAACTTCAGTTACTATTATCTGCAATTTGTCAGAACCACAATACTGTTGTAGAGCAGTTTTGTACAGTTTTGTTTTAGCAATACAAAGATGTATTATTTGTTATTAAAATTAAAATAGCCTCTAATCATGCACAGCCTGATACCAATGGCATAAAAGTAATTACAGTGCAATCATGCAAAATAACATTATTGGCAGTCTCCATTTACAGTTTGCTAAATCACTGCATTACAAAAGTCAAGTGTTTATTAATGTTATCATTAGACACATCATACACCATATTGTTTCCTTTCCTTTAATGCACCTATAAGTCTTAAAAAAGAAAGCATGGCAATTTTCTTGCTTGATCTTTTAACATGCCTTTTAAATCAAATAATACCTTCAAACCTAATTTTTGTGGATCCAAGCTGATACTACTTTTGTCTTATTTAATCACATTTTATATACTACAATCCGCTGAACTCAGTTCTGTCTCAACAACAGTAATTACACTGGAGCTTCCCATTTTGTAAAAACATATTTCTAAATGCATGGATGGATTCCGCATCTACTCAAAATAAAATGAAAATGGAAGGCTTTTCAATTTGTGATTCAACAGAAACTGGCATCAGTTTCTAAGATGTGTCACATATTTTGTATTTAAGGAGTTAATGTTTAAAATGTGTTTTAACTTGTGTATGCAGCCTATACAAATGTAAGGAAGATGATAAAAAATGGACTAGGCTGGATTCTCTAGTCAGTGTTGCACAACCTAACATTACAACTGCCTTGTAGTTTTGCCTAGCACTGCCTGTCGTTGTATGTGCATCTATCAAAGTATCAATGAGATCCTTTTATCATGTGGTCAAACCTAGGACAGGTAGGTACTAACAAAGCTGAACATCAACAGATTCAGAAAGAAAGGTGGCATTATGTTTGCTTTTAGGTTTAGGGAATAGTGTAAGAAATATTTTTTAGGCAAACATATATGATTGTATCAAACAGAAAAGACATGAGTTTACCAGAGATACTACATAACTAATCAGTTAGTATAAAGCAGTTAGCTAGTTGTGCTTATGTTTGTTACAGCTTTGCAAGGAAACTCAGACTCATCAGTGGAATTCAGGACCACTCCACACAATGGAAAGGCATATCCCCTTGATCTGAAATACAGGTATGTTGGTACACTAATTTTGAGTAAAAATTTACTTAGAGTAGTCATGGTCCTAAGTGCCCCCTCTGGTCTTTTGTTTCATTTTCCTGTAACTTTCTCTTACCTCAACCAGTATTTTCAATTGTCATAAGTGACAATAATCAATGAACACTCCAGCTATGTGATGGGAGAAGCCACCTCTGATTTGGCACGTAACTGGTGTTATAATCAGAAGTATTTTCCTCCTGTAACTGTTCAGATTTCCAGACCATACATCAAATTTTTCTTTTGCTGGTAGTGATTCCTTCTTGCTTTTACTTGATGGTTTCACTAATTTGAGTGAAGAAAGTTTTTTTCTGCGTTATAACACAGCAGTTTGCAACTGCTTGTTGTACAGTCAAAAAGAATTTATCAAAAGAAAAAGGTCTAATTTCTGTGAATGGGCATGTTCTGGTCAATTCGTGTTAATAACTGAGATGAAACAGTCAATATTTTGAGTGCTGGTATTTCTTCAAATCATAATTTCCAGTGAAGAATTGTTATGTTGGAAACTCATACACTAGACTTGCTCTGAGTCACTTAGACTTCCATATGGGAAAACTTGGCAAGATACCTGGGACACTGTTGGCATTGGCACCACCTGTTTGTTTCTCATTTCCTACAATATGATTGCATGCTAGGTGATAGAACATTTCAGGATAAATGGTGTGTTTGAAGTTAAAAGACGAAAACACAACTTAGCGTTAAATTGATTTGCCCAACTGAGATATAAGGCAACACTGACAAATAAAAAAACCTATGGGTTTTATTATCTGTCTTTTGGAAAGAGAGGAGAAGACATATTCAATCTTTAATTGTAATTGAGCCCACGGAAGAGCTAGTTGAAATGCAAATGAAGCAGTATAAGAGTGTCAGAAACTGTGAGTACATTTCTTGTACACATCATGATACATTGAAAGAAGTTATTTGAGAAGTAAAACAGTACAGTGCCAGTAATACGGAGTTCCACACTACCATTACTAGCTTGTTGGGTGTTAGCTGTGATATCATTATGCTGCTTCTCAGTGAGAAGTGCGGACATACTTAGTTCAGGAAATACGTTGAGCCCCAGGGTGCTTTCATTCTTAATACAGAGGTGCATTTTTCTTGTTAGTTCAGAAGTGCAATTGTTATTACTGTTAAATATCATAATTCTGCAGCTGTGCGAACTTTCTATCCTTAATTCAGCAGTACAGTCATACTTCATTATTATAAGTAAAAATTATGTGTTTCTCACTTGCCAAGATGATAGCTCCAGAACAGTCATGTTCTATAGTGGAGTGGGAGATGGTGGCATGCACGGAGGGTTCCTGACCCAGAGAAACCCCAGGGGAGCACTGAGGCCTGCCAGGAAGTGGCAGCCTGCTGGTGAGGCATGTCCATGTCCAGGAGTAAGAGTGGTCACCCTGCACTCCAACAAAGGGCAGCCCATGGGCCACAAGAGACCAAGAGCACTGCAACCAGAGTGGGTAAATAGCGTAGCATGGCAGTTTGCCTCTTTGAAGGAGGGGCATTCCACTGTCATGTGAAGAGTCTTGAAGTCCACATAACGCAGCAACTGGGCAACATCTGCACAGGTCAAGGACAATCATCTCATTCTATTGGACCATCAAGGCAAAATGGTGAGCTGCAGCTTCAGCTGGGGTGTCTTCACCATCTACCCTAGCAGTGGCCGATTCCTCCATCCAGATGGAGCTGCTGAAGGGAGAGGCTGCAGTGCAGCCCTCAGGCTGCAGGAGTTGCCTAGACCTCTCTCCTAGGGCAGGACATATTTAGACAATGTGCCCAGATGGAGGACCTCCTGTGGCATATGGCTGGGCTGCAGGAGGCAATACGAAGGCTGCGGAGCATCAGGGAGAAGCACTTAGATGGGTGCAAGTGCAGTTTGCAGTGGCCAAAACAGCCAAAAACTCCCACAGCAGCACACACGGAAGGGAGGGGGACCAATAACCAATGGGAATGGAAGCTTGCAAGGCCAAGGACCTACAGGAAGAAGAGACTTCCCCAAAGCCTGAGGTGCCCTTGCAGAACTGCTTCACTGCTATGCAGAATAAAGAGTGAAAACCTGTCACATCAGGAGAGACCCTGAAGCTGAGTGAGGCAGCCCAATCTGATCCCTACGTAACAACCAGCACAACTAAGCAATGGATGACGGTAGTAGGAGACTCTCTTCTGAGAAGTATTGAGATACCCCTTTGCTGACCTGACTTTCTTCTAGAGATGTGCTGCCTACCAGGGGCTCATATCAGGGATGTCACCAAGCTTCATACAGTCCACTATTACCTGCTTCCATTGTTTCACATGGCCACCAGTGGTACAGGCAAGACCAGCCTGAGGAGTATCAAAAGGAGGACCACAAAGATGATCAGGGGACTGGAGCACTTCTCCTATGAAGACAGGCTGAGAGAGGCTGGCTTGTCCAGCCTAGAGAAGTCTCAGGTGAGACCTTATAGCAGTCCTTCCAATACCTAAAGGGAGCTACAAGAAATCTGGAGAGGGACTTTTTGCAAGGACATGGAGTGACAGGACAAGGTAGAATGGCTTTAAACTGAAAAAGGGTAGATTTAAATTAGGCATTAGGAAGAAGTGGGAGGGTTGTGAGACACTGGCACAGCTTGCCCAGAGAAGCTGTGGATGCCCAATCCCTGGAATTATTCAAGGCCCGGTTGGACAGGGCCTGGGCAACCTGGTCTAGTGCAAGGTGTCCCTACCTATGGCAGGCAGCTTGAAACTAGATGAGATTTAAGGTCCCTTCCAACCCAAACCATTGTATGATTCTGGAACTCTGGAAATAACTACTACTCGTAAACTACTTGTTTTCCCAAGAGTTGTTACTCATTACACATGTAAGAAACTCTGTCTCCAAGGAGCCTCGGAAAAGGACATATTCTGATCTCAGTTTCTGTAAATTCTGGCTTGACCTAGCATCACAGGTGTATTTCCCTCTCTTTGAGGCATCTGGCAACCACAATAAACCCCACCTGTAATTCTAGTAATGTCTATTGAAACTTATCTGACATAGGAGAAAAAAGCAATTTAGTGAAAACCACAAACAACACACATATATTAACCCAGTTACAGATAATTTTGATTTAACTATCAACAGACTTTGCATATTGATGATAAGCTGTCTTGTTTACTGACCTGGCTATCAGGTAGACTGCAGAATTCTGGGAATCTCTCTGTTGGATACAAAAAAAAGATGTCTCAAAGATTCAGTTCCAAGGCAGAAGTGGTCATGAACAGCTGTTCTTTTGAAAAATCTCACTATGATCTCACCTAGCTGAAAGATGGGTCTCCCTCTTTTTTTTTTTTTTTTTCAGTGGCAGTTCTGTAATACTTTTAATACATCTTTGTCAGTTTGATGTGGCTTCAAAAGTTTATACACCACCTCCTTTATCACAGAACTTAGTACTTCAGTCCTTTAAAGTACTTATACAGAAATGCAGTGCTGTGTTACATAGCCCAGTGCAATATTGAACCAGATACAACTCATGTTGGAAAGCAGACTTCTGACTCTTGGATTACAGAAACTGCTTTGGTTTCATGGGTATCAATACAAGAGCACAGAAAAGAAAATATGTAGTTCTAATCTGTAATACCTTTCTTGCCTGGTATTTCCTGTCACTTTATGATGCAGATGAGACGAGGAATTGCAAATATCATTACAACTTTATTTTCCATTTTGTTCTCCCTTTCTAGCACATATCTTACCATAATACATGTTTACTTACATCTGTTTTATCTACTTCAACAGAATACTTTGGAGGAGAAAAGCCAGCAGATGGTCTTGAGCCATGAAGTGGGAGGAAGATAGGAGGAAATTATTCCACAACTTTTGCTGAGGAGTAGGTTAATTTTTCTTGGAAAAGTCATGGAGAAAGTAAGCAGTGCAATAGAAAACAGGAAAAGGTAAGTCTGTGTGCAAATTGAAACAGGAAAATTCTGGAATATTCCAGTGTAACAATTAATAGATTTATTGCAAGCTGTATATAAGAAAAAACACAAGTATATACACAATTACTTATTGTGGCCTTATTAATAAGATGTAGACCAAGCACCCATATTCTCAACCACTTGATAGTTTTTGATTCGTTATGAAGGTTTTTCCTCTGCATGTTAAAATTATTGATTAATATTTTAGTGCACATCATAACTTTACAGTCTTCTCTAAGTAAATGCAAGACTTGGTTTAGGGCTACTGTAGAATGAATGTTTGTATAGAACATCAACAAACTTTCCTTGTTGATATTTTACCCTCTGAAATGCTAGCTTTTTGCCTCTCTGTGGAGCAGCCCAAGTTCCCTAGGTACCTGACCCACAATGGCAATAACGTAGCCAACAATGCAAAGTGTTTCTTTTTTAGTACACTTACATGCTTTTCTCGAAGCAGTCAGAATCATAAAGAAGGGCGCAGGAGTAGAGTAGAGAAGGAACTTCACTGGGACAATGTAATTGGATTTACAAATGGGACACAGATTTTTTTGTGATGTAAAAATGTCCAGAATACGGCTCTGGTTTTCTAAATAGAAAGAAATCATAAGAGATAGAGGTATATGCCAGGGTGCACAGAAGAAAAGTGCTCATGTTAATTTTTATAAATTCCTTCAGAGTGAAATATTTAAAATATTTAGAAAAATACCTTTAAGGCAGATTAAGATATTAAGACTTTTTTTTTTTTTAAATATATTGCCCTGACTTTTCAAGCTCTTTTTCAAGTTAGCAGACCATACTTATTCAAACAAAACAACCTTGACAGCACTAGTGTTTTGTGACTAGTCAGACAGCCCTTATGGAAAACATATTCTTCTGTACGAAAGACTCTGGGAGTTTAAAGAAAAATGAAAGAGCACTGAAATTCTGTAGGAGATAAAAGAGTATTTTGCAAGGACTATGCAAATGGAAGTTGTACGTATTTTTTTGTAATGTGTCTTTTTGTAATTATTAAAAAAGAACCTCAAGTCACAGCTTGTAGGCTCCATTTCAGTGCACTGTTTCCACTGAAGATGTTGGAGTTGTATGTAGGTAAAACATTGATTCAACTGAAGTTAAATGAGTTTTGCTGTTTTCAGGCAACATAGAATTCTGTTCTCTGTTTTAACACTTGGTGCTCTTCAGATTTGGATAGACCATGAGGACCCTACATCTAAGGACTGTGTCACCCAGAATATTTAGTAAGATGATCTTTCTGCTCTTCTGATCTTTTTTTGATCTTATTTTTTTTAAACCATGCAGGCTTAAATTGCTGGGATTGCAGTATTATAATGGTTATTACATATTACTAATAGTTTGTAGATAAACAAACCAATATTGACCAACCAAACCAGTTGATTTTGTTTCATTGAGACCTTCTTTTGAAATACATATTTTGCTTTACAGCATCAGTATATTCAATAAAAATAGCTTGCTTTTTTTTGTTTGTTTGCTTGTTTGTTTTAACACAGAATTCCCAGTCCATGCAGAAGCTGCAGTTTATGCTATCTGATATTTTCCTAGACAGTAGTTTTACTAATAAGTTTTTGAATGTTCTCTCACTGTTCTATATCTTTTTCTTGACATTATTTTAATCTGCACTGAATGAGACATAGTTTATGTTCCAATAGGAAATAAACGTAGAGGAAAATTTTGGCCTGTATTTTATCTCTGTTCAGAAACTAATGCAGACGGTTACCATGAGGATTTAAAAAGTAAGGTGGATTTGTAGAAACCAAAAGCATTCCCAGAAATACTGAAATGTTCTAAAAGAGACAATAGCAATTCTACAAAAAGAGATCAAAGTCCATGTCCAGTAAAAGTATATTCAGTAGAAGAAGCTGACATTTATCCAGTAAAATGGAACTGAACTTTCTGGCTAAGCTTGAAATATTGATATAAACCTGATTTACTGTCATTTTAGTTTCAACTCTTCTCATTCCCGAGAGGTGCATATTCACTAAGACAATTATTTTCTTGCATATACTATGTATAGTTAATTGAGCTATTGAAAGGAAACAATGTTGGTGGCAGACAACCTTTTCTTTTTGAAAAAACAAGTCATGTTTGCAATGCAATACATTATACTTAAACTACATTAAGTGTAGCTGTAGTAAGGGCCACTCAGGGTGTGTTTCCAACCATGCATACTGTATAAGTCCTGTTTGCCACAACTCTTAAGGTTTTAAATTTAATGATATTTCCATTGAGTAGTTTTCTTGATATTTTCCTTGACCTTTAGAATACTTTGAATATTTTCTTTCTCATCTTCAGTTTTCCACAGCATTTCTTTCTCTTTGCTGTTGCTGAGCGCTACGTTTCAGTTAATTGCTTCTCTTATAATGGTTTTCTCTTCTATTGTTCCTTCACAGAAAATACAGCCCTAATGTAGACACTTTTCTGGACAGTAAACCTATCCAGTCAGGTTTTGAGTATCAACACGTGTACTGGTTTCAGGTGGAACAGAGTTAAGCTTCTTAATTGTAGGTGGTATGGGGCTATGTTTTGGATTTGTGATGAAAACAATGTTGATAACACAGGGATGTTTTTATTGTTGCTGAGCAGTGCTTACAGAAAGTCAAGGACTTTTCTGCCTTTCACACCACCCCACCAGCGAGTAGGCTGGGAGTGCGTGAGAAGCTGGGAAGGGTCACAGCCAGGACATCTGACACCAACAGATCACAGGGATATTCCATTTCAAATGGCATCAGCAATAAAAGCTGGGGGAAGAACCGGGAACTGGGGTGGATGTTTGGAGTGGTGGTGGTTGTCTTCCCAGATAACTGTTATATGTGATGGAGCCCTGCGTTGCTGGAGATGGCTGAACACTTGCCTGCTGATGGGAAGGAGTGAATGAATTCCTTGTTTTGCTTTGCCTGTGCGTGCAGCTTTTGCTTTACCTATTAAACTGCCTTCATCTCAACCCATGAGTTTTCTCACTTCTAGCCTTCTGATTCTTTCCTCCATTCCACAGAGAGGGAGTGAGTGAGCTGCTGTTGTGGGGCTTAGCTGCCAGCTGGGGTTAAACCATGACACTGACAAATGACCATGGGCAACTTGATCCAGTGTTTGATTGTTCTCACAGTAAAAAATGTTTTTCTTGTGTTCAGATGGAATTTCCTGTGTTTCTATTTTTATGCCCATTGCTTCTTGTTCTAACACTGGACACTGCTGAGAAGAGTCTTGCTCCATCTCTTTTACACCCTGCCATCAGATGTTTATAAGTATTGATAAGATTTCTCCTTCTGTTTTCTAGGCTAAACAATCCCCAATCTCTCAGCCTACTCTCATGTGAACTATCCTTCAGTTCCTTAACAATCTTTGTGGCATTTCAGTGGGCTTACTCCAGCAAATCTGTGTCAAATCCGTGGAGCTGGGGAGGCTCCAAAGACACAACCAAAAATAGAGACTGCACAGCCTCTCTGGATAATGTGTTCCATTTCACTGTCCTCATAGAGATTTTTCTTTCTATCAAGTCTGAACCTCTCTTGTTTTAGCTTCTGCAGTTTGTCATCCTCCCAGCATGCATCACCACAACTGGCTTAGCCTCCTACAGATGTTGGAAGAATGCTGTTACGTCTGCCTGAAGCATTTTATTTTCCATGCTGAACAAGCCCAGTTTCCTCAGTCTCTTCCCTTAGGGCAAGTGCTCCAGGCCAAAGAACAACTTGGTGCCTCTCCACCAATCTCACTGTTGAGTTGAAACACATCTTTCATGTACTGGGAAACACAAAACTGGGAACTATTTTCTACATGCAGTCCAACAAGTGCTGGGTAGAATACTTCCCTTGATTTTACTGGCTGTGCTGCTGTTGATACAGCCCAGGGTGCTGTTGGCTGTCTTAGCTGCCTTACCTACAGAGCTGCTCCCTGGAACTGTCAGACCCTTTATCTGTGGTTGCCAGAGGAATCTGCATTCATCCTTGCTGAAATGAATGAGCTCTTCTTGTAACATTCCTTCAATCTCTGTAGCTCTTTCTGGACTTGGTCCCCCAGGTATACTCTTCCTGTATGCCACTTTTTTAATGGATAGTGAAACAACGTGCAGTTTCAGCTCTGCTTCTTGCTTTGTGATACTGTAGACCTTATGTCTTAAATGCTGCATCAAGAAACTTTATTTTTGATTGCTTATGAGATGTTTAGCAAACACTGGGTCAGCCAGTGACCTTTTTATTGACATTATTGAACCCTTACTCACAGAGCTAATGTTACTGGCTTCAAAAGCATGAAGAATTTACATATCATGGATTTGATCCTGTCAGTCTCTGTTCATGCAGACAGTCCCATCTTTCAAACGAGAAGTCAAAGGACATATCTCAAGTAAGACAGGTTGCATACGGTCCTTAATAAAACTAACAAAAAAACTTTAAGACAAATTCCAGGGGGTGGACGCTTTTTCAGGCAAGGAAGAAACTGCTCAAGGATACAGTCAATGCCAATGTCAATTTCAGTGACAGCAAAACTCAAATCCAGTTATGAAAAACTGATGGAAGGTAATCAGCAGTTGAGAAATTTAGACTTCTAAGCAGAGAGAAGCACTTTACCCAGCATTCACTAATCAGCGAGCAACATGAGCCAGATATCATCATCACCATTAAGGTCCATCAAAGTGACCCTTGGACATGGAAGTGTTGTCTACCCAGTTTTGCTAAGTGATAATTTATGGCTTTAAGATAATACACAGTTCTGATCCCTTTAAAAGAAGAAAAAAGGTTTTGTATCCCTTCAAATGTTTAACAAAACTTATAGCATTCCCTGATATATGAACACAACACAGGTTTCTTTGCTTCTATTTGAGATAGGAGAAAAAAAAGTTTAACATAATGATTGTCTTATAGGTATTCTGAGTTTGCTGATTTTACTGAATTAATTTCTACAGATTCTCCTAAATAGCTGTACTATTAAGCATATCCTGGAGAAGCTTACCTTTATACCTACTAGTGTAGTAATAATTTCTCCAAGCCAGAAAGACAGAAAGAGCAAAATTTTGGAGTGGCTTCTCCACAGCTGTTTGTGGTAGACTTGTTAATGTTGAGTTTCTACTCATAGGTACTCATAGGTTCATAATTTCTTTAAAGTTAGTTCCTATCTTGGGCATTACAACATAATTTCTAGAGTCTTTAGCCTATTATGTGACACCAGAATCTGTCACTTTTCCTGAATTAACATTTCTTGAAATACTTAGCTGCATTTATGGCATTAGGTCTACCCATAAATGATGAGAAAATGAGAACAGTGAATTCTCACTGTGAATTCCCACTCTGAGTTATTTTCCATCCTTGCAGGTAGTCTGTTTAATGCCAGCTACTATCCCCTGCCCTTTAAAGGGCAAGAAATCTGCAATGTACCTATACCATTTTTGACTTTTGATTCTGTCCTATGTTAGAGGACTTAAGGAGATTCACCGAAAATGCAGAGAAATGAAAGTTATATTTATACCCTTTTTAGGATTATTTATAATGCCATTTTGCCTAGCTAGCAGAGTTGGACAGGTTCTCATAATCTGTATGATTGGCTAATCGCACAAGAGCAGTACATGTGCTTTCTCTTCTGAGTAGCTGTGGGTGGGTGCTGAAAGCAAAATGTTATGCTTGCTGGCATTGAGCAAAGAAGGATTTTAGTAGTAGTGTAACAAGTCTGTATTAAAAGTTAGCAGTGGGGTGTATTTTAGTAAAATATTGTTCTCAGAGTACTACAATTATGGGCCAGACAATAGTTTTCTTCAAAGCTTTTCCAGTGATTTATGATTTCCCCAAAATTACTTTTTCACCTAGTATTTTCCTTATTGTTTATAATAAAAAGTGATTATTTTTAGTGGGAAAATTGAAAAAGAGTAATTTCAAATTACTTAAATTATGTGAGCATAATAAAAGGAGTTTCTCCCACCGTTAAAAAAAAAAAAACCAACCAAAACCAAACAACACTCTTTTAAGCTTGGGTCCTTTGAAAACCTGAATGTACTTTTTCACTAGGGATGGTTTTTTCAGGATTCAACATTCACAGTTCAAGAAAGTGTATACTGAATGAAAGGTTTGACATGGTCATAATTGTCAAATAATAATTTATTCCCTTAAAAATTGCCTTAAAAAGAGGTGAGGAAGAAAAGAACTGCATGTCACTAGCAAAATTCAGGTCTTCACGGCAGTTCAGCCACCATGCAAAGAAAGACCACAGATTCTTCTCATCATAGTAACTTATTACATAGGATAACGGCCTAGAAGAGGAGAGATTGTAAGTTGACATGAAACCAGAGGGATTTTAAGTATAAAGCAAGAGTTAACAATTGAAAGTCTAGAACCCATATAGGTCTTCAATTAAATGATTTTTCTGTCTCAATTTATGGAAATAAAATTTGAAAGTCCACTATAGCAATATATAGGCTTTTAAAGGTCTTAGAAAGTGCTTGAAACTATTTATTATATATATAATATACAGCAATTTTAGTGGAATAAATTCATAACCTGAAAGGACCAGTCAGAAATGTCAACATTCCTATTTCTCTTACATTATCTGTAAAAGAAAATGAAAGCATCTGGGATATGCCTAAAAAATGGTAGATATATGTAAGGTGATTGATGGAATTTGTAAAAGGGTCTGAGTGAAAGAGCCTTCATGTAAAAACACGGTAAGAAAGAAACTTAGCAGCAGAGAGGAAGTTCTAGGATAAATCTAAAAATTAGTTTTGTTAATACTCCTGAAAAATTTTTGGAAGCCTGAAAATAGTTCAGATTAATCTTCCTGTTAAAATATTATGCCTATTTGTCTAATATTGTCTAGTTTGAAGCTTTAGGCTTTGATTCACATTGTTTTCATACATGTCAACACTAATCAGGAAAGACTACTTTTATTTTATTGGTAAGAGATAGATCCTTTGTAGTCTTCCATAAGAAGATGTGGATTTTTGATATTTCAAGGACTTGTGTGGGTTTTCTCTCTATTTTTGCATCACTACTGTTTATGAGAATCACATATCACTGTCTGCAGAAACTTTTCCTGGGCAGTTCATAGCGTTTCCTATGGGTAGTGAAAAACTTCACTTTCTATGAAAACATCAGCAATTGCCGTAATTCTGACTTCTCTCCCAGAACACTAAAATTGCAATAGGGTATACCACTATTAAAAATAATCCTATTCTTATAAATACTGTTATAGAATCATAGAAGGACCTTCAGATCACCTAGTTCCAACCCCCCTGCCATGGGCAAGGACACCTCACACTAAACCATATCACCCAAGGCTCTGACCAATCTGGCCTGAAACACCACCAGGGATGAAGCATTCACAACTTTCCTGGGCAACCCATTCCAGTGCCTCACCACCCTCATGGTAAAGAACTACTTCCTTAAATGAAATCTAAACTTCCCCTGTTGAAGTTTTAACCTGTTACTCTTTGTCCTGTCACTACAGTCACTAATGAAGAGTCCCTCTCCAGCATCCTTATAGGCCCCCTTCAGATACTGGAAGGCTGCTATGGGGTCTCCACTCAGCCTTCTCTTCTCCAGGCTGAACAGCCCCAACTTTCTCAGCCTGTCTTCGTATGGGAGGTGCTCCAGTCCCCTGATCATCCTCGTGGCCCTCCTCTGGACTTGTTCTAAGAGTTCCATGTCCTTTTTATGTTGAGGACACCAGAACTGCACACAATACTGCAAGTGAGGTCTCATGAGAGCAGAGTAGAGGGGCAGGATCACCTCCTTTGACCTGCTGGTCATGCTCCTCTTGATGCAGCCCAGGATACAGTTGGCTTTCTGGGCTGTGAGTGCACACTACAGCCATCTCATGTTAATTTTCCCATCGACCAACACCCTCAAGTCCTTCTCTGCAGGGCTGCTCTGAGTCTGTTCTCTGCCCAACCTGTAGTTGTGCCTGGGATTGCTCCAACCCAGGTGTAGGACCTTGCACTTGGCATGGACAAACTTCATGAGGTTGGCATCAGCCCACCTCACAAGCGTGTCAAGGTCCCTCTGGATGACATTCCTTCCCTCCAGCGTATCAATCGAACCGCACTGCTTAGTGTCATCAGCAAAATTGTTGAAAGCGCACTCAATCCCACTGTCCATGTCACTGACAAAGATGTTGACCAAGACCGGTCCCAACACCAAGGGTTACTACTCATTACTGTTCTCCAACTGGACATTGAGCCATTAACCACAACTCTTTGCATGCAGCCATCCAGCCAGTTCTTTATCCACCGAGTAGTCCACCTATCGAACTGATGTCTCTACAATTTAGAGACAAGGATGTTGTGTGGGACAGTGTTGAATGCTTTGCACAAGTCCAGGTGGATGACATCAACCACTCCACCCCTTTCCATCAGCTCTGTAGCCCCACTATATAAGGCCACCACACTGGTCAGGCAGGATTTCCCTGTAGTGAAGCCATGCTGGCTGTCACCAAGCACCTTGTTGTTTTTCATGTGCCTTAGCATGCCTTCCTTCCTCACCTTCATAGAGGTGAGACTGACTGGTCTGTAGTTCTCTGGGTCATCTGTTTTCCCCTTCTTGAAAATGGGGGTTATATTTCCCTCTTTCTGGTCATCGAGAACTTCATCTGACTGCCATGATTTTTCAAATATGATGGACAAAATTCTAAAATAAGATATGGTTTAGAATATTCTTTTTAACCAGAGAACTGGTTAAAAAGCTGATGATCAGCATAGCTTTTTTATGTGTTTATCTAAATAGGACCACAATTCAACAGTACTATAGCTGAAAAAGTATTTTTTGTCTAAATTTTAATGAAGTGTACAGCTTTGTTTGAATTCTAATGTTTTCCTAATTTTTCTGTTATTATAGGTTACTGTAATTCCTGCATGAAAAACATAAATGTATTCCAGCATTTCCAAATATCACAGTCTTAATAATAATTAAGTCTTTTAAAAAGTAAATATTTTTGTATATGTACTATACAAAATGACATATTTATGCTTGTTTTATTTACTAGTGTTTAAAGATAATTACTTAATTTAATCTGCATTTTTAATTAAGCTGTTATTTCATTATAATGACAGCCTAAGTTCAGATTTCAGTAGCTCTTTATTTTAAAGAACCATGAAGAAAAATGCACTGATTACAAGATCTCTGTATGCAAAGATCTGGGTTTTTTTTAGGAAAAAGTCTTCTGTAGCACAGTTCTTGTTTTATCGTATAGCAGCCAAGATTAATATTTGCCTACTACTAGTAGACATTCTGTTCTCAAATTTGTGGTTGAATACCCAGATGCTTGGGATGCTTCCCTGCTCACCAACATGTGAACTGATTTGTAAGACACTTTAAGCCTTTGTCCAACCCTTCTCTTGAACCCTTCTCTTGTCCAATCCGTCTCTTTCTCTAAGAAACAGGACAGCCTGAGTTATAGCAAAAGGGAGAATAAATCAACTGTAAGACGACTAACTGCAAATAAGCTGTATCGAGGCCTTGGTCACAGCCTGAGTGAAAGATAGCAATCACAGATTTAAATATATTTGAAAAAAATGATCGCATGTCACACACATAATCAATGAGGTTGGAAGGGGCCTATGGAGACTGCTCAGTTTAACTGCCTGCTAAAATTAGGGTCATCTAGAGCATGTTGCTTAAGGCCATATCCATTCAAATTTAAAATATCTCTCTGGAGAGAGACTCCACAACCTCTCTGGATAACTGGGTTTAAGCACTCTCAGAATAAAAAAAAAAAAGTGTTTTGGTTTGTTTGGTGTTTTGGGTGTCTTATTTATTTGTTTGTTTGCTTAAGTTGAATGTTTAGTAGTCCAGAACTCCTGGAAAAATATGTAGAAAGATTAGACAGGTCTGTGTAAGACAATTTCATGGCAGAGAAATTTTGATAGTTCAGTTCCCCATGATATCCTTGAGTACTGGCTTTTATGAAACAAAGTGAAGGGAATGGCTGACAGATGTGCATACTTGTGGCAGATTTTTCTCATCCGTTCTAGGAATATCTAGAATTTGGATACCCTACACTCTCTGTAAAGTTGGACTGTTCAGAGGTATTGGTTGTGGAGTCTCCTACATTGGAGATATTCAAGGCCCGCCTGGACAAGTTCCTGTGTGATGTACTCTAGGTTACCCTGCTCTTGCAGGGGGGTTGGACTAGATGATCTTTCGAGGTCCCTTCCAACCCTTGGGATTCTGTGATTCTCTGTTTATTGATCTGGTTTGCTCTTTGTTTTCCTGATGGTAGTGATGGAAATATATTGCTAAGTAGAACTGAAAAGGACCTCAGATGAATTTTAGCACCTTATTTGCTCCAAAGCGAACCAAATTTCTGATAGGTTTGTGTAAACAAAATAGTTTTCAAAAATCCTTCAGTCATGAAGATTTCTCAGTCTTTGACAATGTGTCCCAGTGCTTCCCCGTCTTATCTCTGAGAAATCTACCCAATGCTTAAGCTAATCTCACTTACTGTGGTTAGACCAGTACTTCTTGTCTGTTTCACAGGACCATGAAGAAACTGTTCTTTCATTGTGGAAAACTTTTGTTGCATATTTTAAACTATTCTCCTGATCCTCTCAGTCTTCTCTGGGCTACAGCCATTCAGTTCTTGGTCTACCCCTCTGTATAATTTTTCCTAAGCCCCTGATCACACAGGTACTCTTCTCTGAGCTGTATTTTCTGAGAGTCGTGTCTTTCTTCAGGTACTATGCAGCACGCAATATGGTACCATGGACTGAAAGAGAACATTGATTAAGAATTATTGTGGAAAATGTAAAAAATCACTCTAATGCTGAGTACATCATCTGGGAAATAGCAGCTTAGTGTCATACAGTATAACTTGGTGTTTGTCAAACACTTTTATCAACTTGGGTATATCCCTAGTCAGACTCAGACTGCCAGATACTTAATTTCAAAACTACACCAATATCTCTTCTCTCATTCCTAAAACATATTTTGAAAAATATGAGGTAATAATTTTAATTACCTAATTTTTAATTGGGTGAAGAACAGGAGGAAATAAATATGTTTGGGAGAGGCAGCTCAGAAAAAAAAAAAAGAGGTCTAAGGGCACCCATTTCTTCCTTGGTGTTATATTTAAAATTGCTAAAGAAACAGTAACAAGGAACAAATAAAAAGTTTCATGCAAACATACCTACTTTTAAAATACGCTGTTTAGACATATTCAGAGTAGACTTAAGAAAACTGATTGGATTCAGCCTTTTTTTTTCTGAAAGGCAGACAACCTTTGATTCACTAATGCTATTTCATTAACAGTGATCTGTTTTTTCTTTTCTCTCAAAATCCCATGGAATTATTTTTCGATACAGAGCACAGCTGTGACATTTCAAGTTTGTTACTTTCACTTTCTGTTTTTGTACTTTGGAAAAAAAGTCTTACCACTACAGTGTTTGCGATAAAAATTAACAAAGATGCAAAAAATTAGAGGTAGTTTTGAGAATGCACAGAAATCACAAAGCACTGTGGAAAATAGAGCTGTGACAAACTAGGTAGCTTATTGTGACAAAGAAACTGTCCAAGTAAAACAACATTTTGTGCTGAAAACTTCTTTGTATCAACTTTTTTTTTGTTCCTACACATCATATTCTTTATTCTGAGTTGAGCAGAAGGGCATCTCTAAGGTCAATACCTAGTTGTATAGCTGATGTCACATGCAAGGCTTTGTCTTTGATAACTAATTCATTCACTTTGAAGAATAAAAACCACAGGGGAGATATGGACTAACATGAGAGACAAAAGCATCTTTGCCAGCAAGTGAGGAAGTCTTCAATCTAGGTTTACTGGGGTAAAGTGACCAAAGACTGCTTAAAAGTATAGGGAGGCATGAGAGGCAATAAGAAAGTGCCTGGGGATATGACATGAAGGAGGCTCTCTTATTTCCACTCAGAAAGTAGTGTTATGGAAGGCCTATCTCAGAGACCTGTGCACCAATTCACACAGCATGGGAAACACACCAGAGAAGTCCAGGTGTCGTTGCAGAACTCATTGAGATCACAGAGACATGGTGAGATAGTTTGCTTGTATAGAGTGTTGTGGTTAATGAATGTGGAGTTTTCAGGTAGGACAGATCAGGAAGGCAAGGAGGAGAGGATGAAGTCTACACAAAGGCACAAAGTTCAAAGGCACAAAGCAGTTCAAATTTTCATGTTAATGGTAAAGGACCATCAAAGAGTTAAGGAACATGAGCTACTCCAACACCTGCTGAAAGATGACTGGGCAGAAGCAACTCAGGAGATTCCTGGAGTGTGCTTAACACAGTTTCTTGATACAAGCTGACTAGGGAAGATATTCTACTTGATCTATTACTCTCAGAAAAAGCTGATCAGGAGTGTGAAGGTCATGGCAGTCTTGGCTTTATCATGCATGAAATGGTAGAGTTTAAGATACTGAGAGAAGTGAGCAAGATTATTAACAGAATTACAAACATGGACTTCAGGAAAGCAGAAATATGATGGACTACAGATGTAGTATGTTAACTTGACACTGAGCAGTAAATATCTGTGGGATTATTCATTCTATTCAGTTTTGTCTGTGTTTATGTAAATTATCACACAGAGTTAAAGCTAAAACTTGACATCCAGGCTCCTTCTCACATTTTTACAATTGAATATATTCACTAAACACAAAGCTTCTTGAAACTCATCTATTTATTTTTTTTCCTGTTTACAGCCAGTATTTTCCTGATTTCTTTGTAGATTTATTTCAAAAGAGATCACTTAATCCCCTAAGTGAAAAGGGGATGTGAGTCATGGAATTGATTTTCTAGTTCCAAATCACGTGCACACTGTATAATGAAATATCACTGACAAGAATGAATGAAGAGGTCAGTAGGTGAAATGTGGAAATGAAGTCCTATAATCCTGAGGAAGCCATACAGTGAATTTTCCTTGTTTATGAAGCTGTCATAACTTCTAACATTTGGAAATAAACTACGTGAGACAATCAAGTTCTGTTGCGTGTCGGATTTAGTCCATAAGAGTTGCATATGCTTTGTTCCAAAGCCATTTTTCTTCATCAACTTTTGTTATGCAACAATGTCAAAAAAGCCCAAATCCCCTCACTTAAAAGCCAAAGCCATTTTCTCTTTCTTTCCTGGACTCTGAGTTATATTTGAGAAGCTGAGGTAATGAGAACTTTGGAGGTGAGGCAGTTAACAGTACAAGCAGAATTTCAAGCTTCATTGGTCTGTCTAGCACATAGTTCTTATGATCAGACTTTCAAATACGCTTAGGGCACCTTCACAGTCTTCTGCTAGCATAGTCTGCTTTGTGGTGCTGCACCACCAAAAACTTTAACCTAATTTTTAAATGCCTTCTTATGTCCTGGAATTCAACCCTCCCTGTACATTGCTTCAGGAACGTCAGGTGCATAGATGTGGTATTCATGAAGACATTGTGATAACATATTGTTGTGGTTTAAACCCAGCCACACAGCTCATTCACTCACTCTCCCCCTTTTCCCCCCAGCTCCCGGAGAGCTGGGGAGGAGAATCCAAAGAATGTAGCTCGCACGGGTTGAGATAAGAACAGTTTAATAACTAAGGTATAACACAAATCACTACTGCTACCACCAATAATAATGATAAAGCCAATAACAAGTGAAGAAAATACAACACCTCACCAGTTGCCGACCCATAACTCACCCCACTCTGCCCAACTGAGCACAAGACTGATACCTCCTCCAACCCCCCAGAGCACTAGCCCTTCCAGGTAACTCTCGGTTACACCCTGGGCATGACGTGCTATGGTATGGAATACCTCTTTGGCTAGTTTGGATCAGGCATCCTGTCTCTGCTTGCTCGTGGCCTCCCCTCCTCCCTGGCAGAGCATGAGGCTCACAAAGTCCTTGGACAAACCAAACATTTGAGCAGTAACTAAAAACATAGGCGCTATCAGGACCGTTCCCAGGCCGAAAGTCAAAACACAGCCCTGCACCAGCTACCAAGAAGGAGAAAAAATGACTGCTGCTGCTGAACCCAGGACACACATTAAGAGGATCATAAGGATATGTATGAGCCAGAACAGGGAGGATGCAGGAACACAACCACAAAACCATAGGCAAATGCCTATTTTTGTTACCTTGACAGTCTGAGAATCTCTGAAGCAGCACCCAGGTGGAGGCATGCAAACAGAGGCATAGGCATCATGGAGCTAAATCCATTCTAGAGGATCATGAAGCCTGTTGGTTTTGTCTGTGTATCAGGGATTCATGAAGGTCTATTTTACCACTATGCTTTGATCTTTCCCACAGCAGGGCAGGAATCTCAAGCGTGTTCATCTGGGTGCCTCTAAGTTTATCATAGGCCTATGTTATCTAAACACAGATGTCTTACTTGTCAAACACAAAGGACTAAACAACATGTGTTTTTCAACATCTCAGCAGCAAGTCACATGAGCATGTTTACAATCTGCCTCACCAAACTTCTGTCATTTTCCCACAAGCTAATGTGCAGACCTGTGCTTAGGCAACATTTCTAAGAGAAAGATTTATATCCAGACAGCAGAAATTTCAAGACAGTTCTTCCAGCTTCTAAGTGCTCTATTTGGAAGTAGAGGATGAGAAACAGAACACTGATGCTTTTTGACTGTGTTTTGTGGGACAGTTTTCCATTTTCTAAGTAATACCTATAGGCTTTGAAATCCAGAGGTAAGCTATGTGAATTCCTTCTATGTGACTCCTGACTGAGCCCGGCATGAGACAAACAGAACATGCCAAGTCCACAGGTCACTCTGTAGTTGCCCAGTAGCAGAAATTCAGATTCCTCACAACTGTAATGAGCAAATTCATAGGGCTCCAGGTTTAGATGGTGAATTTTAAGGGACATGTTTTGGATGTGGATATAAATACCGTTAGCCTCCCTAAGACTATAACTTGAAGTGCATAGAGTATTATTCGTATCTAAGAAAAATAAGAGATTTTAGAAAAGTAAGAGGTATGAAAGGGAAATGTAATTTGTAGGTATCTGCTTCTTTATGCTACTTTTTCTAGTTGTTGTGGTTTAAGCCCAGCCAGTAACTCAGAACCACACAGCCACTCACTCACTCCCCACTTTATATCCCCACCTCCCAGAGGGATGGGAAGGCAAATCAAAAGAATGTAACTCCCACAGGTTGAGATAATCATCAGCTTTCTAATTAGTTGTAGAATCAGACACTTGGCTCCTGACTCACCAACATACACCAAATGATAATGAGCTTAGCAGCCTTTCTCTAGTCTAATCTAGTTGCCCAGGTTCTCTCAGTACTTAATGGAAAGAGGCAGGTATCTCTAGGATGGGAGTCATTACATCCTGAGACAAGTGTCTATGAGAATTAGGAAGAATCATCTTACAGTTGCCCCTTCTTTGCTTAGTTAGCTACAAGGAAAACATACACAACTAGTATAAATGCAAATGTATACACAGATGTTAAGTGAGGTAAATTTACTCACAGCAGAAGGTCAGTAGAAAAATTAGTGTTAACAACATTATTTGCTGAATCCAAATCTTTATATCCTAAGTAAAATCATAAAGATTTTCAGTTGAACAGAGATCATAAACCTGCCTGTTTGTTTCATACTTGTCCAGAGTAATTGTTCATTTTCACTCTAGAGGGATAAAAGAAGCACTTAACTTTTTGTTGAGTTTCAGTGTTCTCAGAAGATACCATATCACTTCAAAATGTCAGGTCACTCTTCAAATAGCAAATTAAGAAAATAAACACTGTATCTTGACAATCTGCTAAAAAATCTGGAATCCTCCTCACATCTTCCATCGTAGATTTATGTCCAGGTTTTGGATTGTTTTCTTTTTTTTTTTTTTTTCTTTTAAGTAGTATGCTGTTGTTCCAAGTTCAGGGTGTTTATTCTACTTTTTTAAAAAAACATGCATCTTGCAGAGCTGGAACAAAAATAAAATCTCAGAGAAAATTAGAAATAATATTTTTAATATTTTTGTGTCGAAAGTGTATGTAGCCATTGCAAAAAATACAAAAAATGACTTAGGACAAAGCATCAGTACATTGAGTCAGAAGGCCAGAGTGGTTCTGTTCTTTCCAGACATACATATAATGTAGTACGTACTTTGGATAGGATTATATCTGAGTAGATTTTTTTGTTCTTACAAATATTTTCTTTTATGTTTTTTATGAGCAGATGGAACTTTCATTTCAATTTTCTAAAGCTTTTGGGTTTTTATTCCATGATAGTTTCTGATGTGTATTGATTCAGTCTGATTTACAGTTCTCTGTAATTTGGGCCTTTGTGTATACTTCCTGTAAGCTACATACGCTGTTTTCAAAGCAGTGATTTTTTCCTCTCCCATTTCTTTCTGAAGTACTATTTAGAGCTAAAATGGCTTTCACTCAAAGTAGACGTTTGTCTGATGATTATGCTTTACTACTTCTTAGTTTGGGAGACTCACAATCTGTCTGTTTTTATTGAGAGATTAAATCCATTTTACTTGTCAGTCTTTGCTTTAGGGGGCTTCTTAGTCATCAGGCATTATTGTATTTCTAGTTCTTTCTTGGTTCTGCAGACCTCACAGTTTTCAGGGAGACACAAATAGTTTTTTTTTTTAACAGTGTGCAATGGAAGGTCACTGTCCAGCCTAATAGGCAGCATTACAAATCACAAAAGCAAAATAAGCTGTCTTTTTAAACAAAATCTAGAGGAGAAATCTCAGGTTCTGAATCTGATGTACTATGCATCTCTCATAGCTCATTGACAACACTAAGATTTCCCTATGTACACTTGAGGGGTAAATGATTCTGTTGTGCTAGGCACAACAATCATAGAATCATAGAATAGTTAGGGTTGGAAAGGACCTTAAGATCATCTAGTTCCAACCCCCTTGCCATGGGCAGGGACACCTCACACTAAACCATATCACCCAAAGCTTCATCCAACCTAGCCTTGAACACTGCCAGGGATGGAGCATTCACAACCTCCCTGGGCAACACATTCCAGTGCCTCACCACCCTCACAGTAAAGAATTTTCTTCCTTATCTCCAACCTAAACCTCTGCTGTTTAAGTTTCAACCTGTTACCCCTTGTTCTATCACTACAGTCCCTAACGAATAGTCCCTCCCCAGCATCTCTGTAGGCCCCCTTCAGATACTGGAAGGCTGCTATGAGAAGTACTAAACATTCAAATTAAACAAACAAACAAATAAATAAGACACCCAAAACACCAAACAAACCAAACACTTTTTTTTTTTATTCTGAGAGTGCTTAAACCCAGTTATCCAGAGAGGTTGTGGAGTCTGCTCCAGAGAGGTATTTTAAATTTGAATGGATATGGCCCTAAGCAACCTGCTCTAGATGACCCTAATTTTAGCAGGCAGTTAAACTGAGCAGTCTCCATAGGCCCCTTCCAACCTCATTGATTATGTGTGTGACATGCGATCAAATTTTTCAAATTTTAGTACAAAAAAATCGTTTTACTGCTTATAACAGTAGGAGAGTCTGCATCACTTGTTAGTTCATCCTTTGACTGAGACGAATATACAGTATGATTGTATACTGGCACACTCATGTCTATTCACACATGGAGTTCTCTGAATTAGTTGTGTGGGGGACACATTCAGCTGTTTGACTGTCACATATTGTTTTAGTTCTTACCTGATTATTCCTGGAATATTGAGTAATGTGTTGAATTCTAACTCAGCAGATAAAATCAAGCATTCTGACAAAATATATCTGTTTGTGCAGCTAAATGTTATATGACTGAGTAGTGCCTGATAGTTGATACATATATAAGATACATAAGCATTATCATTATTTTAACTTCTGATCTATTTTTAATGATCTAGTATTATGCACTCCCCTTGTAGTTAGCTTTTTACTGTAGTCTGCCATTGTCCAATGTAGCACAGAATCCTAAGGTGGCAAGATCTGTTGTAGTATTTCATGGAATGAAACAAGGCTCTGGAGTCTATTTTTCTCTTCCATCTTCAATTTAGTGCAGCCATAATGAATAGTGTGTCAGAGATGCTTATTCCTTAAATTTAGTCTCTAGTGGATAATTGTCAATATAACATCCTGAATGTAATTGTATGGGAAAACCGCTGTGAGTGCATAGCTTGCCTGTTCAAAAAAGCATCTCAGTGGAGAAAAAAAAAAGCAACATTCTAAAACCATGAAACTTTTATATTTTGTGATATTGTGGTCTGGCTTATGTCGCAAAAGCTGAGGTTCATTTAAATAGCTCTGAACAAAGCATTCAGAAGAACTATGTTGTTTCATGGCTCTCAAGTTAAATGCACGTTTCTTTCTACCATGTTTCTCAGCGATAATCAATGATGCATATTTTTCAGCTATACCTGGAAATATGAGGCAGGTTGAATGCTCAGCAGACTTAATATAATGAACTTCTTTAATAGAGTTTTGAAGATTTCTTGTAAACATGTCTAACTCTGTCACTAAAGTATTCATTTTCTGGCTTTGCTTTTTTGTGGAAACTTTTCTTTATATTTTCCATTACTGCTACATCAAATATACATTTATTTTACCTTCTTTTATGATATAACTCAGTTGAGATAATGTGTTTATTCTTCCATTTACTCAAGACCATGCAATGACAGAATTTTTTGCCTGTTAAAGGTACTTCATCTATCAAGTATTTTCCCATATGCCATTTCTTTGAATAATCTCCCATGGGGAAAAGGATTGAAATTAGATAGTCTCAAAGAAGTACTAAGTTTTTAACACCATTTCACAGGAAAGTCATACCATCTTCATGTTATTTGCTCTCTGGCCTTTTCCTTTGCTTATAATTTTATATACAAGAATTTTCTTTTACATGTATACTTAAAAATTATGCTTTAAGCACAAAGTACAGGGAAGTTTTGATGAGCTATTAAACTTGAGTATGTTTTGAAGTACCAGAGCTCAGAATCACTCTCTCAAGGCCAATGGTGTTTTGTGAGGGATTTCTTTCCATTCATATTGATAAGAAAGTATCACTACTAACATCGTAAGTATCATATATACTTTTGGAGATTTCAAATACCAGTGGATTGGTAACAATAAGAAGAAACAGCCCATCAGATTTTTCACAGGTCTTGTCAAGTCACTAGCTGGGACTTAAGAGGATACTGAAACCTAATACAGAGGTAGGGAAGGAAGAGGTGTTTTGAAAGAACACATCAGGCAACTGCTGTGGACATCACTCTGTCTTAACAGATTGTCTTTGGTTCACAGACAGGTGACATGTGAGGCTAGGTTTGTCTGATTCTGGTTCACCTAACTACATATGGGTTTATATGGGGGTGAAGGTGATTGTAGAAGGAAAGTAAATTTTGAACCTGTAAATAAGATGCAAAATAGATTTCCATGGGTTTTCCTTGTCTTTATATATGGGTTTTCTGAGGGGGTTTCTTTGTTTGGTTGGGTTTTTTTTTGGTTGAATTTTTTGTTTTGTTTTGTTTTCATAGGCACTGTGGAGGTTTTCTTGGAATGACAGTGGAAATAGGTCATTCAGAGATGAAGGAAAAGAGATGTCCTGATGAATTCCCTCAGTGGGTCCTGAAGGAGCTGGCAAATGAAGTTGCTAAGCCACTGACCATCACATTTGAAAAATCATGGCAGTCAGGTGAAGTTCTCAATGACTGGAAAAAGGGAAATATAACCCCCATTTTCAAGAAGGGGAAAATGGATGACCCTGGGAATTACAGACCAGTCAGTCTCACCTCTGTACCTTACAAAATCTTGGAGCAGATTCTCCTGGAAGGCATGCTAAGGCACATGAAAAACAACAAGGTGCTTGGTGACAGCCAGCATGGCTTCACTAAGGGGAAATCCTGCCTGACCAATTTGGTGGCCTTCTATGATGGGGCTATGGAACTGATGGACAAGGGTAGAGCAGTTGATGTCATCTACCTGGACTTGTGCCAAGTGTTCAACACTGTCCCACACAACATCCTTGTCTCTAAATTGGAGAGACATCAGTTTGATAGGTGGACCACTCGGTGGATAAAGAACTGGCTGGATGGCCGCACGCAAAGAATTGTGGTCAACGGTTCAATGTCCAGCTGGAGACCAGTAACGAGTGTTGTCCCTCAGGGATCGGTGTTGGGACTGGTCTTGTTCAACATCTTTGTCGCTGACATGGACAATGGAATTGAGTGTGCCCTCAGCAAGTTTGCCGATGACACCAAGCTGTGTGGTTCAGTTGATAACGCCGGAGGGAAGGAATGCCATCCAGAGGGACCTTGACACGCTTGTGAGGTGGGCTATTGCCAATCTTGAAGTTTAACCATGCCAAGTGCAAGGTCCTACACCTGGGTTGGAGCAATCCCAGGCACAACTACAGGTTGGGCAAAAAGGAAATTCATGGTAGTCCTGCGGAGAAGGACTTGGGGGTGTTGGTCGATGGGAAAATTAACATGAGATGGCTGTAGTGTGAGTTGCAGCTCAGAAAGCCAACGGTATCCTGGGCTGCATCAAAAGGAGCGTGACCAGCAGGTCGAAGGAGGTGATTCTGCCCCTCTACTCTGCTCTTGTGAGACCTCACTTGGAGTATTGTGTGCAGTTTTGGTGTCCTCAACATAAAAAGGACATGGAACTATTAGAACAAGTCCAGAGGAGGGCCACGAGGATGATCAGGGGACTGGAGCACCTCCCATATGAAGAGAGGCTGAGAAAGTTGGGGCTGTTCAGCCTGGAGAAGAGAAGGCTGAGTGGAGACCTCATAGCAGCCTTCCAGTATCTGAAGGGGGCCTACAGGGATACTGGGGAGGTACTCTTCATTAGGGACTGTAGTGATAGGACAAGGGGTAACAGGTTGAAACTGTAACAGGGGAAGTTTAGACTTGATTTAAGGAAGAAGTTCCTTACTGTGAGGGTGGTGAGGCACTGGAATGGGTTGCCCAGGAAAGTTGTGAATGCTTCATCCCTGGTGGTGTTTCAGGCCAGGTTGGACAAAGCCTTGGGTGATATGGTTTAGTGTGAGGTGTCCTTGCCCATGGCAGGGGGGTTGGAACTAGATGATCTTAAGGTCCTTTCCAACCCTAAGTATTCTATAATTCTATGATTCTATGTCAAATCAAATACAACTTACCATGTTAATTTATTTGGGGAATTAGGGTAGTTCTGTGACTAGAGAAATCAAAGACTTTTTTTTTTTAACTACATGGCTTCTTTGCGCAGGTCAACTAGAGGGCATGCCTAAAAGGAGCTGCTATCTCATTCAAGTGTGGTTTGTCATTTTGCCTTGACACCATCTTCTGGAACTGATACGCAAATTAAGCTTGACTGGGTAATGAGGTAAGGTCTGTTGGAAAAGTGCGCTAATGGGAGTGGTCATTAGCACCTGCTATCTGCTCTTGCCAAAAGGGATGCCTTTGAAATAGTTTTATAACCTGAAAAATGAGAGTTCTATACTGTGTTTGATATCAGAAATGGAATACATGTGAACATGCTACGAGCTCTGCAATGTGGACATGCCCCCCATTGCTCCCTAGCTACTTCAGAGAAATACAACTGACTATCATGATAGAGTTTCATTCCACTACTGTATGGAAAGATAGATCTGATAGATGGGACCTTAACTGGGTGGGAAAAAAATGCAGAAATCATCAAGGCTTTCTCTCCCATCTCTCCAAAGAACACGTCTCCAAATAGCAGTCCTATCTGGTACGCAGAGATTATTTTCCTTTGAGGAGGTGTACCATTGATTGCTATGGTGAATAGCTGTCAGATAGGGCAAAAATGGAGTAGCATAAACACACAAAGGAACACATCATTATTGAATGAAAGCAAGTCTCACCATAGTTTTATTGTCACTTGCTGAAGAACAGAGTGTAATTACCTTGCTTTTGTTCTAAATATTACTTACATAAAAGACTACAAAATTTAGCTAGAACTGACAATATAAAGAAAGCAAAACTTTGCCTTTTCACTTTTTACCTCTCAAAATAATAAATGGGTTTTTGCTTTGATTTCACCAGCTGGCAATGTCACCCATAGCAGTACCCTGCAAGCTTCCATATTTTGTTTTGTAACTTTTCAGAGTATCAGTCAGATTCTGAGAAAAATAACAATAAATGACTCTTTCTTCACTTGAGTTAAAGATGCAATTTCCTCATTGAATATCACATCTCTGTGAAAAGAGTGAAAAAAATCTGTTTAGTATTTTTAGTACAATTTAAATCTATGCTATTCCCGTTTTTCATTCTGCATATTCATATGAAATTAGTATGAGTGAAACACTAATCTCCCATGTTCTGCTGGATGTTAATGGTGTCTCTGTCTTGGTATTTTGGTGGCTGACCTGGAGTTTTGTAGATTATTTTCCCCTATAATTTTCAAAATGTTAAGATACAAAACTGAAAAAAATTGGTTATTTTTTTAATCTGTTAGACATTTTAAATATGGGCATAAACTGTAGGTTGTAACGAATCTGTGTATATCAAAGACGAGACCTGGAAATCAGTTTTATTTTGGATTTCATGTTGAGCAACAGCTTTAAAGAAGATGTGCTAGAGTTATGACACCCGTTGGCATCCTAAACATGTTTCTATTGGGCTGATGAACTCTTTAACCACTTGTATTCGCATACTGAACGATAGGAATTGTTGATACATACCCTTTCAGAAAGGATGTGACACATTTATATTACAGTAAACTGTCCAAATAAAGGAACAGGCTGTGTTGCTAAGGATACAAGAAAGAACAGAATGCTGCAGCCACGGCTGTGCTGGAAGATTACCTTTATCATTACAAAGGGAAAACAAGAGTAATAATTTTGCTACACAGTTTCAGGTAGCCATCCAACTATTCACTGAAAAATAATGATATAGTTTTGACATTTTTATATTAAATCTTTTGTGCAGAATAACCTTCTAGATAGGAAACTGTAAAATTGCCTCAAGTATGAAACAGTATAATCTTAAAAATCAATTTATGACTACATTAATAATTACAAGAAATATTAAAAGTATATTTTTTCTGGTTTTGCAGTTGCGTTTCAGAAAGCTGCAGACTCAGAGTGTTAAAACTTGTAGTGACTCAGGTTAGCCAATACTGGGTCTCCTGTCCACAAGAAGAATCATGAATAGGGCTAGTACATTAAGAAGTGACTAAACTAAAACACGCACTTCACTGTGGTACAAGTTTGCAGTTCTACAATTCTATAACAAGGCATACTCGTGATTCTGTGTCATTAGATAGAGAACATCTTGTATCTGAGTAAATATCAATTCAATCAGATGCAGATGTAAAACCCTTACTAATCTGAGGAGGAAGGGGTTTCTGTTCACAAACACCACAATAGCATTTCCTAAGCCAAATCATAGCTGCAAACATATTTCTGATGACTATAGAGCTTTTGGGTTTGGTTTTCTTCTTTTTTTTTTTCTTCTAATGGTCAGCCTGTTAACTACATGATTCAACATTGAGGGAAGAAGAAAAGACAATGACTTTACAATAGCATTTACAAAATCCATGAACATGCAGGCAAGTAAGTATCACTGGCATCTAAGTAGGCATGAATAATGAATGTGACTTCAGTTTCCTTCAGGATTTTGCCACAGCTGGAAAGAAGGCCGGGAACAAACAAACTTTTAAACATTCTCACAGTGAAAAAAGTTAAAAGCAATATTTGACTATATTAGTAATGGAATAAGCAATCGTCATACTGTACATTTTTTTCTCTCAAATGTAGCTCTCCATGCAGACTCCATCATTGCCTACATTAAATTACTCATTTTGCCATTTGAATTTGAAATATTGTTTTGTGGCCTCTGCTCTGGCTCATACCATCAGATGTCTGGAGCCTGTGGCATTTTAATTTATATTCCAGGAGTAATGACATATACGCTAAACAAAAGTCATACAAGCTAAACCCAAGAGAATAGAAATAAGAAATCCTGGAACAAAAGGAATATGCAGGATGGAGAAAAATGTCCTCAGATGATGACAGTAGAGGAAGAAATCACCACCTGACAACTGAGAGAGCCATGTTTTCTTCCGGAATATTCTGATTTAGTATCTCTGCTGCTTCTAAATAGATGATAATACGATTGTCCTGGTTTACCAAATTAGTTGACAGACCTTGAACTTTACATGCCCATCACTGTTCTGAATGAAATGTTGCCTTTTCTATTCCTCATTTGTATTTACTTGCATTATTACTTAGTAGTATTTGAGAGAGAAGGAGAACAGGTAGTATTTCTGTGGCAAACAGAGCTCAAATAATTAGACCTTGCACAGCCTTTAATTCCAGTACTGTGTGTATAGAAGGGGTCAACTTAAAAGTCATCTCCAAAGTCTTCTTTTAAATAAATCTTAGAGCTTTCATGATACATTATTGTCTAGGAAGCCTGCTAAGTCTGAGGTAAAAACTTCCATTATATGCTAGCTTTCTAGTGGCTATGCAACTAGCTAAAGTTGAGTTGCTTTCTAAGTGGTTTAGAGATGAAATAATTTAGGTTTTTAAAAAATATCACTGTGATGAAAGGTTCCTTGGGCTTTTAAGTTCTCTTTGGGTTTTTTTTTTTTTGTAGATTCTAGAAGTGTTTTGGGATCTAAGGGAACTGTTATAACCAGTTAATGCTATCACTTTGTTTTGAAGGCTGTGAGGCAATTCAGTAGCTCAAACTGAAAGTCGTCAGGTCATCAGTATATTAGTCTTGCAAAGGTAATAATTCTACTGCTTTTTACTATGTGTGACTGCCCTTTGCACATACCAGCTTGTTTAATATTACTGGATGTATAGGGATGCAAGTGAGGGGAGATAATATTCAGGAAAGATAAAATTAAAATTCAGAAAAGGTGGAATTTTCTTGTTCTCAAAGAGATAATTAATTTTTCCATTGAGTCATGGTGTTGGATTTTGTTTCTTCATTCTTTAAGTGCCTTCTGGAGGTTACATATATAGGTCATTTTGGACACCTAGGGAAATCTAAGGGCTTTTTCTGCCTATATGGTGGAGGTTGATAATAACCACTTGGGTTTACAAAATTTTATTTTGTGTAAATTTGTGTAGTAGTTGTTTGGGATGTATTTGTTTAGCATATATACAGATTTCCTTGATTACAAACCTGAGCTTTAATCAGTTTTATAGGATAGTCCTAATTATATAAACTGGGTATCCCAGTTGCAAGATAATGTTAAAATACTCCAACATAGCCATCTCCAAAATTACACTTAAAAATTACACTTCTTCTTTTCAATTTTAATTGTAATTTAAATTGTAATTTTAATTTACAATTATTCTTTTCAATAAGAAGATCTATTTTTGTAAAGTAAAAAGAAGGTACAGAGATAAAGACATTATATAATACAGAAATATATAAGCTCTTCATTACACTGGGAGCCTCTTCTAGAAGAAATATGGAAATAAGACCCTTTAAAACCAAAATGATAATGATGAACATACAAGTGCACTTGGTCTAATGAATGCCTGTCTTAGAATTTGGATTTGTGCAGGTTTGAAACAGAACATTCAGAATATAAGATGACCAGTTCACTGGGCTTCTAAGATCAAAAATATTGGGTTATATGAAGTAGTACTGTAAATAAATAGAACTTTGGTTAAGGGCACAGACTTCTGCTGTTAAATGCCAGTTTGTTTCAAATCTGCTTTTCTTCACACGAGTTAATCCAATTTTGGAGAAGGTATACTGACAACAGGATTGGTATATAAACCAATTTAAAAAGACCAGAAGGATGAGCATCACCCTTAGTAATTTTTCTTTTTTTTTTTTTACCCTCTCCTTCTCCAAAGTTGTGAAGAATAATGCAGCTTTCATGTTAATGTGAGTTAATCTTACTAAAAATTCTGTAGCACTTACTTAGTTTCAGCTACATTGGCTGTCAATTTCTTCAGGAATTAATATGCAAATATTGTTGATGCATCAGATTCATCAGTATCTTTGTCTCATGGTGAATGTGGAGTATCAGCATATATTAGTACATCATGCTCATTTGATCTTAATTTGGTCTTCTTAATGTTCCCTAGGTTCATCTTCCCAGTAAACCATTTGAATACATATTATTGCATTTCCCTTTGCTAGAAGGAGCTAACAGTAAAAGGATGCTTTGTTTCTAAAAGCTTATTCAGTCTAATGTTTGTTTTAATTATGTTTTTATGTGGAGTGCCTGGGGATGTATGCCTTAGGGACACTATAAAATAAAGATTGGGTTAGAGTAGCAGGAAACCAACATAAGTTTCATACTGTAGCTGTCTGGAGTCAAATCAGTGCAGTAAGTGGCTGGGACAATTCAGTTTTTTTATTGCCTCTTTTAACTTTTGTGGCATGTATATGAAAAGTATGAGAAAGTTCCTTTCTTTCACAGAAGTTATCTTAGTAGCATAGTTGTGTCAATGACCCAACTATAATTTCTCACCTGGTGCCTAATACAAATCATTGATCTAATATAAATTAGTGCAATCATCTCTCCCTTCCTGCAATTTGAACCTGCCATTAGGAACAGGATGAAAAATAATGAACTGAAATTGTAAAGGAAGCTTTGGTTAGACATTGGAAAAACATTCTAACTCTTCAGAGTATTCTAACTCTTCAGTATAAGGAAATTATGACTATTCTAAAAAAGTAGGCAGGACAAGTATGCTGCCAGCTGTGACATAGAAATATTATGGTTCAGGATTGTGGGTAAACTGATCTCCTGAAATCCTTTTTTTAGCATGTGCTTTAGGAATGCTTTTAGGACAGGCTACTAAGGATTGCACAGATAGTATCTTTTAAAGATTTCATTTTGAATTATTACAGAATCTAACAGATGCATCTGGAAATCAGAATAAATTCATCATCTCAGTAGGACAATAAATCAATGCCAGATTCTCCTGCTTATTCTCTGAATAGCTTTCTCTCTCTAACCACGGTCCAGGGGACATAGATATTGAAGGCCATCAAGATTTCTTTCCAAGAGCAACATCAGCCAGAGATATGCATTAGAAGTGGATTTTCAGTTTTGTTACCTCTGCATCTGTGTATTCAAAATATACAGGGCCATGATTCTACACACCACTAAAATACTTTAGCTAGCAAATACAAGTTAATTTCCAGGTAAGCAGAGAATTTTGATTTCAGATTTTGGCAATGGGAGAGAAGAGTTCAGCCTGCTCATCTGTTCCAACATGAGAGTTATAATATCCTCTTTAATAAGACTGAAACCAATTATGATTTTATTTATTTATTTATTTTTGTATCAGTAAAAGCCTTCTTGGCACAAGAATGTTTTCATACAGTGACTTTCTTAGTATTTGTACAAATTCTCTCAGTGGTTTACTTTAACAGGCTTTCCTTCAGGAGCTGGTTATTTAAAAGCTATTCAAGAATTCCTACTTTTGAAACTGTGTGTGTGTAAAGAATCATGGATGGGCTCTTGTGAACCTCCTGATATTGAGGCCTGTGATGGTTTGGAATTTGCAGTAATAAACATTTTCAAATGGAGGAAGAATTACTTCTTCAGTGTCTGTTATGCACAGTTCACTGCAAGATGCATTTTGATCTTTTTTTCACAAAGCAGAATTAATGAGAAAGATATACTTCTTCAATATAGTACTAAATGGAGGTCAAAATCTAAGAGCCGTCCCTTCAACTTTGTCACGGTTTAAAGTCCACACACTCCTTTGTTTCCCTCCCCCCCCCACCTTCCCACTCCCGGAGGGATGGGGAGGAGAGCCAGAGGAATACAACTCTCACGGATTGAGGTAAAATCAGTCCAGCAATTAAGGTATAACATAAATCACCACTGTTACCACCAACAAATCAATGTTAGAGGAAATAAACAGGGAGAGAGAATACGATACCACCCACCAACACGAGCCCAGCCCGGAAGAGAGAGCTCCCCCCTCCCCTCCTGGCCAGCTTCCAGTCCCCTCCCCAAGCAGGACGTGCTGTGGTATGGAATACCTCCCCGACTAGCCCAGACCAGGCGCCCTATCTCTCCCTCCTCCCTGGCAGACCATGAGCTACTGCTGAACCCATGACAAACTTTAAGGACCATTAACTCCAAACCTCCTAGTGTTGTTCTACTTCCTGGCAGTAGCACCATGTGCAAGGGATACTGCTAAAAGAGAGAGAAAAAAATCTAGGTATTGTGCTTTCTAGATGTTAGCAAGACAATTAATTATTTAGCTGATACTACTTACCATGAAATATTGTTTTAAATCAGGCTTAGTTAACTAGAAAAGTACAAATATCAGCACAACAGTGCAAAGCTATCACTCCAGCCACTGTGTAGTAGAGGTTAGGACCCACACTACTCTGGCTACTAATAAGACAATTTATATAATTTTTTAAACAAAAGCAGAAATATCAGCAGAAATGTAGAATTTATCTGCATTTGCATACAATCCAGGAGTGGTACAAATGCCACCAGTTTTGCAAGGGAATGGAAATTAATTTGTCTTAGTTTATCTCCTTTAAGTAACTTACTTCCTACAGAATCAACGGATTTTTTGCATCTTCAGTATTGTAGATTTGGTAAGATAAGTAGCAACATTTCTGTCAAGTATTAAAAAAAAAACCTCAAAGTAATCCTTATGTCCTTAACAGAATTTGTGGTTTGGAACAGTTTTATCTTGGCATGGCCTTCCCTCGCACATGCTGATTAGTGATGCTCATACATTCTGTCCCTATGGCATATTACAGAAGCAGGGATATTTCAGTAATGACTCATAATATTTTTTGTCTTTTGTATTTCTTACTGTCTCAGTAAGAATTGTAAAGAGATATTTTTGGCTTTTTTGCCTACTGATCTAAAAATGCTGGGCTTTTCTTTCTTACTTATTTGTGCATAGTTTATTGTATCTGAATGATACCTACCACAAAATGCTGCGTTAACACATAAAGTGTATGAGACATACCCTGGTGCTCTCGTTTTTTGAAGACTCTCTTCCACTGGCTCAAAAATCTATTTTTATGGTAGTTATTATGATAGTTATATCACAACAATAACTTCCTCTTAGGCTGAAATCAGTTGCACCTTTTTCAGACTGGTTCATGGGACAGAGGCAGAAGTTGTACTGGTTTTACTCAGTCTTCTTCTGTTTCCACATAACATTTTATTTATGAATTTATGTAAATATAGACCCAAACAGTACCACAGGTTAGGACTTCCTCCCTAAACTGCTATTCAGAAGTGTGTGTATAATGTGAAAGGAACTAGCTCTGGTTTGGAGCACAGGCACATCATAACATGACCACCTGCCCTAAGATACGTGATCATTTGCTTTGCAGTGAAAGTTAATAGCACTGCTATGCATTAAAATGGAGATGTTTATGTGTACCTGTTTTGTGGAGTTCACTGCTCATCTTTAGAAAGTCAGTTTTTTCTTTCAGGAAAATGTATATGAATGTCCCCTCTTTCTTTGTGTTTAGATTTAATTTTGGAAGGGATGGATGCTTCTGAAAGAATAATTTTTGAAATAGGAGCCTATAGCACAAGGGTAAGTGTCATGGTTTAAGCCCAGCAAGTAACTCAGAAGCATGCAGGCGCTCGCTCACTTTCCCCTTTCCTCCCCTGGATCCATGAGGGCTGGGAAGGAGAATTGAAAGAATGTAACTCCCACGGGTTGAGAAAAGAGCAGTCCAGTAACTCAAGTATAACACAAATCACTACTGCTACCACCAATAATAATGATGATAAGGGAAATTACAAGAGAAGATAGTACAACCACTCACCACCTGCTGACTGATACCCAGCCCAGTCCAAGCAGAGATTTAACTCTTCAGGGTAACTGCCTCCAGTTTCTATACTGGGCATGATGTGCTGGGGTATGGAATACTTCTTTGGTTAGTTTGGCTCAGGTGTCCTGTCTCTGCTTCCTTCCAGCTTCCCCTCCTCCCTGTCAGAGCATGAGACTCAGAAAGTCCTTGGTCAGACTAAACATTACTGAGCAACAACTAAAAACGTTGGTGTCATCAGCGCTGTTCCCAGGCTGAAAGTCAAAAACACAGCACTGCACCAGCTCCTAAGGAGAAAAATGACTGCTACTGCTGAACCCAGGACAGTATGGAAGGTGAGGCAGGGCTGTACATTAGGTAGGAAAGCCTAATCAGTGATGATTGCATTAATGCCTTTTATTATCTTGAATACAAGGCAGTCCCATATATAGTAAGCACTTAAATAAGTCACTGTTCTTTGTATACTCACTGAATGACATCTCAGTAACTGTAGAGGGTTTCTGCCTGAATTGATCTAATATATTACTGGATCTGGAAACTTGTACCTAGAATTTTTAAAAAAAAAACTGTCTGACTTTTGAATGTTGAAGTTACTACTGAAGATTATAAAACATTAGATTAGTGTTCAGGGAAGATACATTGATAACATAAGTATTTGTATAAATGAACTGAAGTCCTACTGGTCTGAGGCAAAAATAACAGAAAAACTGCTGCAATGTTCAGATCACAAAGTATTATAATGCAGTTATCTCCATGATTTTAATTTAATGAAAATAAACCAGGTTCAGAATGATTTCTTTTTTCTTTGGTAAGGCTGAAAGTTAAATTGAGAAAAATAATAACATAGTTGTAACAACTAAGCCTTTATAAAGGGTTAATTCACTATTGCATAGATTCCTGTTTAAAAATGTTACTGTTCTTTAATATTGACAGATCAAACATTAGTGAGCATTAGGAACTGACCTGTGGATCTCAAAAAAAAATTGGCATGATTCATGATTGAGAGGGTTGTATTCCTTTCAATCATTTCTATCAGTGACCTGGAAGTAGGTTATAAATATCTGACATTATGGGATAATGTAAAGTGGGTGGATGAGTAACTAATGAAAATAGTCACCTGCATGACTTGGCAATGTAGGTCCTTGGAAACAAAGTCTGGTTTCTTAAACCCAGTCACAAAGTCAAGAATCCATAGGACAGGATAGGACTGATATATGAACAATGCAGTCTCTAAGCATGAATCTTGGGAAAATTCATGGACAAGTACCTTTATATGAACTCCTGGGATGTTATTGTGGCAGGAAATGCAAACCAAATTTTTGTTATTTAAATGTAAGAAGTGCAATGACTATTTGCCTTTGCATTCATTATTGGTGAGACTAATGCTGGAATACTGCAGTTCTGGCCTTCACAGGTTAAAAACTTGAAGCTCCATAAAAATTAGAAATAAAAATAAGACAGCTTAAAGGGAAGTTGTGAATCATCCCTGGCGGTGTTCAAGGCCAGGCTGGACAGAACCTTGGGTGACATGGCTTAGTGTGAGGTGTCCTTGCCCATGGCATGGCAGTTCGAACTAGGTGATCTTAAGGTCTTTTCCAACCCTAACTATTCTATCCTTCTACGATTCTGTGACCTCAAATACACAGAGAAGCAGATAAGGTGACCCAGTCCTGTCTAACTTTAGCTCTCTGAATATGAATTGTAAACTGTGACTTTTTCCTTGGACTGAGATGTAATCTGGATATGAAGTATTTTTTCCTGCTACACTCACTACATTTGATTGTACACGGAATCCTGCTCTCCTGTGAAGAAAGGTGTGTAAGAGTCCCAGAACAAATTGCCCTGCTCTTTCCATGGCAGCTGGTGGGGATTTTAGTATAGATGAAGGTCTTACCTTCAGACATGAGGTTTTTTTGGACCTGTGTATAAGTCAGAGGACGGAGAGAAAATCAGGGCACAACAGATGATTTTCAAAACCCTTTCTTTAGTTGTGGCTGACAAGAGATTAGGGTATTAGAGAATCTTTTCCAGTTGGCATTGTAGGCTATTATCTGAAAAACTGCAGTAACATTTGGGACTTTTGAGCTCTGGCATATGAAATTTAAACAAGTGTCTCTGAGCAAAAGAAATTTCTTTTTTTTCATATTTTGATTTTGAAATGCAATTTCAATTTTATTCATCTTTAGCAGTACAGATTCTAGTATTTAAGCACTGTATCAGGACAGGATATTATATTGGCCTATGAAGTACAATCTTCAGTCTGTTGTCAGTCACTTATATCAGTGGATGTTGTAATTCTAATTCAGGTTCTTTAGTCTGAAGTCAGCCATGCTACTTAATCTTTTAGAACAGCTACACAATGAAACTTTCTCAGCCTAATAGATTCAGGCATATCTTTCCTTGGCTGATGCCCAGAAATTGATTGTTAGCTGCTTTCTTCTTTTCTTCTCCCTTTAACTGAGAGAAGTGCCTTAGAGAAAAAAAGCCTCTTTTCCATCCTCAGGGAAGACTGCCTTTATCTGTACAAGACTGACTTTCCCAGCCTTAGAAACTGTACTAGGAACTATAAGAGAAAGCCATCTTTTCCTCACCACCAAAAGGCATCATTTCCTTGTACAGCCTGCAATACCAGGAAAATCATATCTATTTTTGTCAGTCCCTAGTGTGGTTTTTCAGTTAGTAAACATTTGCAGATGAAAGGAATGGAATATAATTCCATTGGAAACCATACTGCTCTTCCTAACAATTAACTTCAGGTACAGTAACTCTGCTCAAAACTAGAACAGTGTTTAGAATTTAGGTTTCCTTGTACATCAAAGCTACTGCAGAAGAGCAACATTGATTTTAAAAGACAGAGGTATGCAGATATTATTGCAGAAATTTTGTCTGAACATTAAATTAGTGAAGCCAACTGTGTGCTTCTTCCATCTTGTGCACTGAAAAGCTGTGGCTTTGACCTTTGGCCTCCCTTCCACTGGGAGCTATTTCTCCTTCATTACAGAGAGAGCACTTTCTTCTATTAGAATCACCCTCTCACTACTATCAAACCGACTGATGGATTTTTCCTCTCTTTTGTGTGCCTTCCTAACTCCTCACATTAATTCTTTCTGTATATGTAGCCTTATTTTATCCACCAGTATTTAGATGCATAAATAAAGCTTAAGCAGTGGAGGGGAAAATGTGGACCCCCAAATTTTAATTCAGCTACTTCTGAACACATAAGTACCTGGTGGACTAAGGCACTAACGTTTTCCTTAGAAAACTGCAGAAGTGCTTGAGTAACTGTTAATGAGTATGCAAAAAAGGACATCAGGGCTTGCCAGCAAGAAGCAGTTGGGTTTCTGGATCCTACCCAAGCTTACTAAAGTTTGAAAGTATTTCTCTGTGTCTTAGGCTACACTACTCTTGTTCAACATAGTACCAGGAGGAGCAATCATACTTTTCCACAAGACCTGTGATCAGACTACTTACTGTGAACATGTTGGACCCAATTTCCACTGCCTTCTGAATATAAAGAGACTAAAGTTTATGTCTCCTACCTCTCAGATGAATTCTCTGTCTGTATGATTAGTAGGATGCTTGAGGGTAATTATCTCTAAATCCCTCTTGCTGCTTTTCATGAAATAAAGGAACTTTTACCTATACAAAAAAGGAGGTCTTTTTCACCCTTCTCAACTTTCACCACAAGCACTTTATAACCAAATCATTGTTTCACTGACTGAAGCCACTTCTGAAGCCTAAGGGATGCCAGATGTGTGTCCAAATTCATACTTACACTCTTAAGCTAAAACCTGTCCCCACAATTGCTCCCAAAACTTACAATTTTTATTTAATTATCGAAGAAAATATAGCACTGAAGGAGAAAATGTTGCCATTTGTCTAGTGTCTCCTTGAAACAGCAAAGGTGCAGTGTGAGAATGTATAGAATCATATAGTAATTTAGACCAAAAGGTACCTCTGGAACTCATCTGATCCATCCTCATGCTCAGTGCTTGAATCAGGTTGTAACATAAGTCCTATTTCATGTGTTGCACAAGAAGACTCAGATTACTTCAGCATGAGTTTCAGCTGACAGTTTTAAGGAAAAAAAACAATTGGAGTTGGATTTTGATTCTTCATCTAAAAAGTGATCAATAAGTTAACTGTAGTGATTTTTCATGAACTAAATGAAATAGGAACAGTGTGAACTCTACTGTTGTATGTCACAAACATGAAAACCAAGCCAGTGAGCTGTGGCTCCCTTGACTATCTGGCTTCCCACTTTGGATATAATGGTTCTTGCTTAAGTGTGGCCTATATTGGTTGTTTTCTAATAATTTTTTCTTAATGATGAGAATATCCTATGTCTTCCTCTTGATGACTGCAGACTTTAACACCATTGTCAGAAGACTGCTGAGTTGTACCACTGCCACTTTTCTGTGCCTCAAGCTGTCCATAACTTGTTTCTTTCTTCTTTATGAAATGCAGAATGACTGAAACCTTCTTTTCTTAGGCAAACAAATTCATAGAGGAGTTTTGCAATTTAAATATGTGTCCTTCCACAATAGCTTTGTGAAGTATAGTATTTTATTCAAAACTTACTATTCCTATTTTAGGTGCTTGGGAAGAAAGCACACAATTACTTGAATTGATTTGAAGCTGGGTGTATGTAGAAGTTTTCATATGAAAACAAGAGATACATTATTCACTGTAATGTTTTTAATAATTTCTAATGCACATTTATTTACCCCTCTGTAAAACTCATGTCAGGTATAATTTGAAAAGCAAACTGCTTCAAGATTGATCGAAGGCAATTAAGTTTCTATTGTATTAACATAATTTAAAGTCTACCTGCTTTGGAATACTAATTTTTTGATGGTGGGGAAGGCTAACATTGATCAGTAACATCTTAATGAACATTTGTGAGGTTTGTGTTTAGATTACCACTGAAAAAGAATGTATTCAGATTGATCTGAATGGAATATTTTCACTTGTGCTGTGTATTCTTTCTAGAAATGAGAACTATCATACACCCATCTGGAATTAGAGAAGGGTAACTGAGGGTTTTTTCCTTCTGTCTTTTTCTCTTTACAAGTATTAAGCACAAATATGTTAAATGACTTAGATATGAGACGAAACAAACAACCTAAGCATAATAAAGATCTATGACTGTCTTGAATTATTTCCAAATGTAAATGTATGCATAGCCTCCAGGTCTTCCTCGGTAGCTTTTCTGGTCTCTTCTAGGCTTAAATTTACTAAAGCAGAAATTCTGTTTCATAACTTGGATACTTTACTGTCTGCTAATTTGTAGGTGAGAATAAGCTCCCTTTAAAGGGCATATGAGCAGACAGAGTTTTCTGTGCTTTTTATTCCAAAATTGATAAATTCTGTCTGTACCACCAGGTTCACTTTTTTCCTCATCATTGTGCAAAATTTTGTTTGCCTGCAGCAGGTAAGCAGCTTCTGAGCTGATTTCAGTAATCTTTCTTTAGCCTGATACTTTGATTTGCATCAGATGACTGAGGAAAATAAAACCCTATATGTAAAGAGTGTCTTAAAATGGTGCTGCTGTAATATTCTCAGCTAGTGTGAGGACTTCAGATTTTGCATAATTTTATAGCCTTTATATTTTGTTTTGTTTGAATATGGTACATTGTAGTATTGATTACTTTGGAAGTAAATGACTCAGTGTTCTTTTGAATTTAAGTAGCTGGGTTCAATATCATTAATTGAATTTCATGTTAGGTTTTCTCTTCCTCAGAAGTTCAAATATTACCAGTGATCTCTAATTTCAAACTTTTCTGGTTTCTAAAAAGTAGATGAAGAGATGGACTGAGAGGTTACATACCATTTTAAGAACTGACCTTCTGTTGCTAATGTGTCCAGAATTCTCAGCAGTCTGAACAGCATGTTTAGGACTTTTGACCTAACTCAATACCATGGTGAAATAAAATTTTTCCACTTGAAACACTGTGTCACTATTTCATACATCCATTTATGATTTTGCCTTGCAATATCCTAGCCTGCATCAAATTTTAATGTAGCTTCTAGAAATCTAAAGCAAATAAAATCAAAGAAAGAAACCTCACCACATTGGGCAAAGGCTTCTGCTATCTGCTGGTATGTTTTATAACTTCATGATGGAAAATACCATTTTTAAAATTACTGATGCCTGTGCAGGTGAGAGCAGTAGATTGTCTTTGACTTTAGCAATGTTTTAGACACCATCTCCCACCATATTCTTGCATCCAAATTAGAATGTTTCAGTCTATATGGATGTGAAAATCAATGAATTTTTAAAAAAATGAGTTTGGGTGACCAGGCTCAAAGATTGGTGGGGAGTGGGTTGTTCTGTCTCAGTGCTGATTAACAAATACAGTACTGTAGGGATCTATCCTAGAACATGTCCTGATAACATCTTCATCAATGTTCTAAAGAATGTGAGAGTGAACACTTGTCAAGTTTGCTCTTGGCATCAAAATAAGAGACCTCTTGATGTGCTTAAAGGCAGGGCTGTCATCAGATATACCTAGACAGGTTGGAGGACAAAGGCAAACTCTTCCACCTGGGAAGGAGGAGCCTCTTGCTACGGACTGAAGACAGGCCTAAGAGCAGCTCTGCAGAAAAGATCCTGGAAGTCCCAGTATGCAGCAAGCTGTGAGCCAGTAGTGCACCCTGATAGCAAAGAACACCAAGGGTATTCTGGGCTGTATTAACAGTGCATCCTACAGACCAAAGGAAGGGATTATCCCTCTGCTTAGCACTCATTAAACTACTTTAGAATACTGCATCCAGTTTGAACCCTTCAAAAAAGAACAAGATCATAGAATCATAGAATAGTTAGGGTTGGAAAGGACCTTAAGATCATCTAGTTCCAATCCCTCTGCCATGGGCAGGGACTCCTCACACTAAAGCATGTCACCCAAGGCTCTGTACAACCTGGCCTTGAACATCGCCAAGAATGGAGGAGTCACAACTTCCCTGGGCAACCCATTCCAGTGCCTGACCACCCTCACAGTAAACAACTTCTTCCCTAAATCTAATCTAAACTTCCTCTGTTTAAGTTTCAACCCGTTACCCCTTGTCCTGTCACTACAGTCCCTAATGAAGAGCCCTCCCCAGTATCCTTATAGGCCCTCTTCAGGTACTGGAAGGCTGCTATGAGGTCTCCACGCAGCCTTCTCTTCTCTAGGCTGAACACCCCCAACTTTCTCAGCCTGGGATTGCCCCAACCCAGGTGCAGGACCTTGCACTTGGCATGGTTAAACTTCATGAGGCTGGCATCAGCCCTCCTCACAAGCGTGTCAAGGTCCCTCTGGATGGCATTCCTTCCCTCCAGTGTATCAACAGAACCACACAGCTTAGTGCCATTGGAAAACTTGCTGAGGGCGCACTCAATCCCACTGTCCATGTCAATGATAAATACGTTGACCAAGACCGGTCCCCACACCCATCCCTGAGGGACAACACTCGTTACTGGTCTCCAGGCGGACACTGAGCCATTTACCACAGCTCTTTGCATGCAGCCATCCAGCCAGTTCTTTATCCACCGAGTGGTCCATCTATCAAATTGATGTCTCTCCAATTTAGAGACAAGGATGTTGTGTGGGACAGTGTTGAATGCTTGGCACAAGTCCAGGTAGATGACATCAACTGCTCTACCCTTGTCCATCAGTTCCATAGCCCCATCATAGAAGGCCACCAAATTGGTCAGGCAGGATTTCCCCTTAGTGAAGCCATGCTGGCTGTCACCAAGCACCTTGTTGTTTTTCATGTGCCTTAGCATGCCTTCCAGGAGAATCTGCTCCAAGATTTTGTAAGGTACAGAGGTGAGACTGACTGGTCTGTAATTCCCCGGGTCATCCATTTTCCCCTTCTTGAAAATGGGGGTTATATTTCCATTTTTCCGGTCATAGAGATCTTCACCTGACTGTCACAATTTTTCAAATATGATGGCCAGTGGCTTAGCAACTTAAGGTCACTAAACTGTATTAAGTTCAGCATCAAGCCCCCAAGATACTTAGAGGGCTTTTCATGGACAATCTCTTTCTGTCCATGAAGTCCTGACCAGGCAGGTTTTGCCTGGGGCAAGGTTCTTCCTTGCTGAGAACTGCTGCCCTTTCTGACACCTTTTGACTCTTGTTTGCATACTTTACATGTAATTTTATTTTGTTTTCTTTTGTTTTAATTTAGTTACTGTTGCTGTTGCAACTATGGTAGACGATACATGCAAGCATGAACCTCATAACTCAGGTTTCAGCCAACTACAGCAAAGTAATTCAGTGCTCCACACAATGAAAAGACTGGAGCAGGTATAGCCTGCTCCAGTGAACTCCTGCTGTCACCCACTAGCTACCAATTTTTTCATGGCTTCCAATAGTTTAGATTTTGGACACTGCACAGTCATTAAGATATCTACACACTGCAGAAAAATAGAGAAGCATCGCTGTCTCCAGTTCTCTAATGGATGGGATGTGGAAGTCTGGTAGATTCATAGTTTGATGAGAATTGGATGGGAAGATCTAAAGGAGCTTATCTTTGTCTATTGCATCCAGAGCTGGAGAAAACCTTTGAACTACTGGGAATAAAAGTATCTACTGCAAAAGTTTGTCCTTCCCTTTTGAGGAGAGGGGTGCAATATTCAGAGAGAGCAGAGAAGTCATTCAAAGCTTGTTCTTCATTCAGTTTGTATCATGGGGACATTCTGGCTCAGTGAAGTACATGTATGAATTTTCCTGAAACTTAGTGGAATTGAACAGAGGTGTATACATTGCTTGAAGTACCTCATCTTATAATAAAATCTTGGACTGATCTATAGCACAAGTATTTCTGAAATACTGCTCAGTCATAAACACAAGAATTAATATTATAACCACTAGATGAATCTACGAGGATATTATTTGTATACAGATACATGCTTAATCAGCAAAGTTATCTCTAAACCTTAAGTAAGTTGCACTATCATTGGAAATGCTATTTCCAACTTAATAAATATTTAAGCCAAATATCTCTCACATTCACTGTATTTTGAAATGGACTTGAGAAAATGTGTTTAGTTGAAGTTAAATGATTCAATACTTCTAAAAAAATTGAATACATATTAATGAATAACAATACCACTTTGAGATGAGTGAGCCCATACTTTGAGTGGGTACATGCTGTTCTTCATTAGCCAGATAGGGTATGACCTGCTCTTGGGCAATATGAATGGGAACACTGACAGAAAAGTTACTGGAAATTGAATTTGGGAGTGATACTGCAGTGTGTCAGCTGCTTTGTGACGAATGTGTGTTTACACAGCTATGTTCTCAAATAAATGGAGGTAGCTTATCTCTCAATGTACATGACTCTGCCTGCAAAATGATCTTAAATTCTTCGTGCTAAATTCAAGTTAATACAAAATATTTGCAAGATACTTTTCCTTAGAGAATGACTTGGAAAAAAAAATAGAAGAGTAAATAGTGGAATCTACAAACAGAAATACTTTCAAATAGTTTGGTAAAGATGAGCCAAGCAGTAAATTATTAATAACATCTAATTATTTGAACTGCTTTGTCTTCACATTTTAAATTGCCATCTTAAGTTTTACCACTCCACATTACCTGTATCTTCTTTATTGATACCATGTTGTGTCAAAGGCAATGTGGCAACGAATAGAAGTTGCACCTAGTTGAGGGGAATATGTGAATTGGAAACAGTTTCATGGATCTGCAAAACAATTTTGTCAGATAGCAATTGCTGTGAAACAGCTTGTTTATAAATCATCTCTTTCCCACTAGATTCCTAACAACCAAAGGCTTGCCAAGGTGACAGCTCATTTGTACTTTAAATTCACCATGAGTAAACACTACATTAGTGGCAGGCTATTTTGTCAACTAGATGTTTATTCTTGCAGACCAAAACAAGATATGGACATTTTTCACTGGTAATTTTACCAGTAACAACAGAAACAACAGAAATGAAGGAAATACTTCACTCCTATAAGATTTCTGTAGGTCTTCTGAATTTATCCCAAATCCACCCCAAATTGTTCAATTACAATAACATCTGATCTCAGTCATCACCTCATCAGATGAGATAACATCTCATCAGACACTTATGCATGTCTCATTTAAATAAATGATGGAGAGAAATCTAGTTTGGGAGGGACTGCTGGAATCTGTCTTCAGAAGAACTACCTTCAGAGTTAAATCTCATTGCTGAGGGCTTTGAAATATCTCCAAGGATGTAGATTCCACAATCTTTCTGTGGAAGAGTGTTGCACTGTTCTCCCAGTGAATAATATTTTCCTAATGTCCTTCTGCTAAGAAGGTTTGTAAATTTACAGCTGAACTCAGAATTGAGATTTTGTGAAAAAAGGTCTTCCCTCTGATATATAACAAGTCACCCAGCTTCTTACTGACTTCTCCTGTTTAAATTCTACAGTTTGTTAGAAAGTAAACTAGTCAGTCATGTACAGCAAAAGACTAGTTAGGAATTTCTAAAGAGATACTAAAATCATAGAATTATAGGATCAATCATAGAATCGTAGAATGGTTTGGGTTGGATGGGAGCTTTAAAGATCATAGTCTAACCCCTCTGCCATGGGCAGGGACATTTTCCACTAGATCAGGTTGCTCAAAACCCCCTTCACCCTGACCTTGAACAGTGTCACGGATGGGCATCTACCACCTCTCTGGACAACCTGCTCCAGTGTTTCACCACCCATAGCGTAACAACATTTCTTCCTAGTCTGAATCTACACTCTTTTAGTTTAAAACCATTAGCCCTTGTCCTGTAGCTACAGGCTTTCCTAAAATGGCTATCCCCATCCTTCTTATCAGTCCCTTTTAAGTACTGAAAGGCTGCTATAAGGTGTCCCCAGAGCCTTCTCTTCTCAGGACTGAGCGACCCCAAGTCTCTCAGCCTGTCTTCTTAAAATAGGTGCTCCAGTCCCATGATCATCTTCATGGCCCTCCTCTGGACTTCCTCCAACAGATCCACATCCTTCTTACACTGGGGCCGCAGAGCGGGACGTAGTACTGCAGGTGGGGTCTTATGAGAACAGAAGAGAGGGAGAATAAACCTCCCTTGACCTGCTGGGCAAGATGCTTTTGATGTAGCCCAGGAACAGTTGGCTTTCTGGGCTGCAAGCACACACTGCTGCTCGTATCCAGTTTTTCATCCACCAGTACCCCCAGGTCCTTCCCTGGAGGGCTACTCCCAATCACTTCATCCCCCAGCCTGTATTGATACTGGAGGTTGCCTCAACCCATATGCAGAACCTTGCACCTGGCCTTGTTGAGCCACCTGAGGTTCACATGCACACACTTTTCGAGCTTGTCCAGGTCCCTCTGTATGGCATCCTGTCCCTCAGGCATGTCAACTGCACCACTCCTCTTGGTGTCATCTGCAGACTTGCTGAGGGTGCATTTGATCCCACTGTCTGTGCCACTGACGAAGATATTAAACAGTACTAGTCCCACTGCAGACCCCTGAAGGACACCACTCATCAGCCATCTCCATCCAGACACTGAGCTGTTGACTATTACTCTCTGGATGCAAGCACACAGCTAGTTTCTTATCCACCTAATAATCCATCCATTCAGTCCCATACCTCTCCAATTTAGAGAGGTATATGTTGTGGGGACCATGTCAAAGATGTTACAGAAATCCAGATAGATGATGATATTAGTAGCTCTTCCCTTGTCCATTAATGAAATACTATATTCCAAAAAAATGAAACAGCATTTTAAGTGGCCATATGACTCGTATAGAGGAAGAAAAAGGACCCAGTTTCAGGGTGAAAGGCTGCATCTGTCAGGATTTCCTAAGACTGAGAATGATAGCATCACACATTCTGCTAAGATAGAATGATTTGGTTAGGTTTCTGAAAGAAGTTACTAAAGAAAGTTCTTACTGGGAGGCCTCCTCTCCTGGACAACTTCTCTTATGGAAGCGTTTTCTTTTTAAATGCATCCTGATCCATAAGCTATACAGAGAGATGGAAACCATTACTTCAGCCCTGATAGAAGCAACAAGCAAGGCAATGGGGAAGAAACTTCCTAGTGCAGGTTTAGCATAGGTAGGTTAAATGTATTCTGTGCATTTACCTGTGTCTTTTCCAAATATCAAGCACACTATTTATTTTGAATGTCACATGTAAATATTTTGTTTGGATTTGACCTATAAGTGGCTCCAGGTCAGGCACTGCTGGACAACAACATGGCAATCTTCTCTCCAAAGTATGACAAACACATAAAAAGGGCTTCCATTGCTCACTAGCACACTTCTTATACTACCCAAAGGGTAGTATAAGGACCTCTCTTTCATCTGAAGAAGGCTAGAGAGAGAAATAGCTTGTGGTGACACAGGGAAACCAAGAGGGAAAGAAACATTCTCTGAGGCCCATGAAAGCTTTAAGATTTTGGGATGCATATTTGAACCATAAAGGTCACAGGCAGTATGTTGATGTTACATTTCCCTCAGATCCAGATCTTGCCAGGGTATTTTCAGGCAATAGCTACAGTGACAGAAACCTTCAAAATCAGTGAGAAAACTTGACAACTATGATTTTAGCTTGTATTTTTGTATGTTATTCAGTTCATGAGGAATCTCCTAAAAAGAAAACAGAAAAAAAAGAGTAAACAGCCAGAAATCAGAGGCTTCACATCCAAATTTAATGTTTATTCCTATCAGACCAATTTTTCACAGCATCACTGTTTTTTAGTCCTAATGATGAGATTTGTCATCTTAAGAGATTTCACCAGCTTCATCTTATCATCTCAAAGAAAATGCCTAAATATTCCTTTTGTCACTTCTCCTTATAGATTTCCTATCATCCACATGTCTGTATATTCTGTCCATTTTAACATGCTTTTGTATGATATCTTTACATATAAGAGCCATTTATCTTTGCACTTTTTTTTTTGAAAACTAAAATTAAGTTACCAGGGTTTCTACAGCTAAAACCAGACTTAACAAGCCTGATCTTTGGCTAAGGATTATATCAGATTAAAAAATTTCACTGCAGTGTAGGTAGACACAATCTATCAAAGTGCTGAAGATGTGGAGAGCTACTGCATGGATTTCTCTGAGGTACCACAGCAGAGGTAAAAAAGAGGATGGAAGTATAAAAATAAAAAAAAGCAGACAATGCAATATAGAAATTATCTGAGCCTGTGCAAAGTGTTCATTCATAGGGGAATCTTCTTCTTTTGGAGATGTTAAATAATGCCCTGAAGTGGGGGCTAAGTAAACTAATTAAACAAGAAATCCTGTAATCCACTGGAAAGATATGAAATCCATCTGCTGAAGATACCATCCACATTCAGGAAGATGCTTACAGCATAAGGAGCCAAGTTTCCTCAGATAGTGAGCTTCTACAAAGTCACCTTTCAAGGGGATGCTGTCTCTCTTTATTTACCAGTGAGATTAAAACAGATGATGCTCCTTCCCACTGAAATAGCTACCTCTATATAATTCAGATGAACAGTGATCAATCCAGAAGAAACCTGACTTAGTTATTTACTGCCCACTGTCAAATGGTCCTTTCCTCAAGCAAGCTTACAGGAAGGGTTCTTGAAGTTGTTTCCAAACACTTCTAATTATAGGAAACTTCCTGGACCTTGCACAACCTGGATTTAGGTCAAAACAGAGGACAGGAACAACATTCTCTCAGTTAAGTGGTCTTCTGCCATTGGTAAAGAGTACACAAATGTTTCTGAATTAGTCATTCCTGACCTATTAATAACATGTCTGAAGGAGATGGAGGAATTCCAGGGAAACAGACTGCCTAATGCTCTTAGCAGAGAAGACACGTACTAGCCATGCTGAGAAACTGTATCTCCCTTACTTCTGGAGCCTCATGTTTAGTTTGTTGTCTAGTTCTATTAAACATTGATAAACACAGAAATTACTGATGCAGCATTATAGACTAAGTGTGAAGCTGCATGCTTTTTTCTGTCTTGAATGACACAAAATACCAAACCACAGATACAGCTCAATATTTTGCCAAGAAATAAAGGAGGATACAGATCAACTGATTAGAACAGAAGCCAGGAAAAGACAGGCTATACTGATAGTCAGAAGAGGGGACTCAGAGTTTGTTTTGGCCACAGGATTCTTCTTTTCGATGGAAGAGAAATAATTAACTCCTTGGGTTCTTGCTTAAAGGTAGACATTCTTCTGCTGACCTTGTATACCATCAGTTGTCAATCACGAGCAGACAGCATCCTGTCCTGAAAAAAAAATGGCTAGTTCAATGGTATATCTAACTTGGCCATTTCCCAGCGGAATTTTAGCAATACAGTACAAAGCAGTCAGAGCACGTGACACACAGGACAGCGTTTCATTTCAACAACTGGAGCATATCATGCCCGGCCTATGTTCTCCATGCTGATTTTCCACAGTGTATTGAGAAATCTTTTGAATGTTAAGTAATATATTATTCTTATCTTTAAGACACTTTTGTGATATCCAGATTACTAGGGGTGTGAAGTGACAGAAAATGTTTTCCTTAGAAACAGTGGGATGGGCATCAGCAGAGATGGGCATGCAGAAATTGGAATTTCCTCAGTGAGAGTGTAGGAATGATGGCAAGGTTTTGCTTGCTCTTGCTCAGAGTATATGCTGTTATGTAGTCATGGGGCAAGCAACAGAAACTGTACATGTTCAGTATCAGAAAATTTCTTGTATCCCTGATGCTAGCTGATGCTCACAATGCATTGTAACAACAGGAAGAAACCTTCTCTATCCCATGGAGTAGCTATTATTCTCTGATTTGTCAGCCAGTAGTAAAGTGAAAATTGTGTAGATATCCGCTCCACATGCAGACTATATCAAAATGAAATACGAATAAGGTGGTGGTCTTTGCACCCTGAAGGAATACTAGAGATGTGATTTGATTATTGGGGCATACACAGGTAAACTGCAGGAAGTCACAACTTCAAAATACCAAGAGCCTTTCATAAACTGGAGCCAGTTTACATTAAGATTACTGATGTAATTCCTTGTGTAATTCTGAAATGCCTGATTTCTGCTGTGTCCATGGCTAGTTGACCTTGTCCTAGTGTATGCAACAATTCTAATGTATGTTAGCGGAGCAAGTTGGAGGACATTGGCAGAATGTACCGTAGGAAGATTGAAAGCAAGGTACAGATCTCTGATGGGCAATAGCAGTTCAGTGACAAATACAGCAGTTACAATCTCTGTCTACTGTATTTTGCATATGTATATGAAATCAAGTCAGTATTTTCTGCTTTCATGTTATGTTTTCAGCCTAAGATCAGGTAATTATCAAGGCTGAATTTCATAAACAAACAGAAAAGGCACAGAAACCTGACAATGGAAAAGAAGGAAAAAAATCCCCATAAATTGTTTCTTCCTTTGACTTGATTTTTGAAGATACATATATGTACCTGTATATAGGAGTTCCATTAAATTTTAGTTAGTCCACTGGGAAAAAAGGAAGTAACACAGACAGACAAATCTTCTCATGTTTCATTGTATTATCTTACTAAGTTTCAGAGAGTTTTAGGAGATTTAATGTCAAACTTTTATAATCACAATAGGGATAAAATTAAGTTTCTGAAGTGGCACACTTCAGATTTCACTTAAGATTTGCTGCAGTCACTTATTTCTCAACATGTTGCTGATTACAGTCCTCTAATTCTGAGAGGGCTTTTCGTTTTGGATGACCTGTGAACTCAGTTTCCGTGGAGATATGTGACAGTAAAAGTCAAAAAAATTGAAAGATTTTGGAAGTTGTTACATTTCTTCTATTCTCCAGTATATATAAAGCATATGGATTTTTTTCATTAATTACCATATTTTTCATATACATATACACATGAAGATTACACTAAATCCATGAAAAAGCTTTCTGAATGTGTGTAAGAGAGAGTTGTGAAAGGATTAATGTTTATATAACAGGTACTGCCAATTTCAGAAAGTGAGTATAATGCAAAATGATGGGTTTTAGTTGTATCTATAAATGTATTCTCTAGTAAAAAAGATAAAATACCGACCAGAACTATAAAGTTGGTGGAAAAAATGCCATTTATTTCAAGAAATTATTGAACGAATTTCAGTATTCATAGTTAGACACAGAGACTATGCAGTATATACACTAAACTGTTGGCAGGAAGAGTACTTGGAATTTATTTCTTTTCCATTTTTACAGCACTTCAATAGATTGTGAAATAGCTCTTAGAAGATTAAATGTTTCCTGCAAGTAAACCCTATCTATTTACATATATCATTTATTTTTTTCATTACCATGCATGTGTATAATGGAACAAACCAGCAAAGACATGACAGAGTTAATTTCAACTTTGCTTTGTGCATGCCTTTTCATAAAATCACACTGAAAAATTCAATTTAGATATTTTATTATATTTTCCTAAAAATTCCAATGGTAGGGCAACGTTAGTTAAGAATAGGTGTTCTTCATTGTGGCTTTATAACTTTTGCCAACTCTACTGTTTTGATAATAGCAGAAACACCTCCAAAGCTTTGGTAAAGAGATAAATCGTAATACATACTTTAGTATGTAATTGGGATGACCTTGGGAGCTATTCCCAACTTCCAGCTGCCTCTGGAATGCTGAGAGGGGACGTGGATGGGAGGTGCACTGTGTATACATTATACTTTGCACAGAAAGCCTGCAGACAAAGAACTGTTTGGTGCTCTGACAGTACCTTCACGGTTTACTGGGGCACCAGCAATACTAAATATTACAGTTTACACTCAACTTCAGTGCTCTAGCAACAATTTATGTCAGACAGGTAAATGCCTTTGCTATCACCATTATTATTAAGTACTTACATTGCCTTGTAACTTCAGTCAAGGATTAAGCATACATTAGTAAGTATTATGAGTATCTTTCTTAGACATGAAGGATATAGAGCTTGAGTTCTTAAGTGTGGACTCACTTTTTTTGGCAGTCCAGACTAATCCAGCAGGCTCACATAGAGATCAGGACTACATCCAAATTGTTTTTGAGTATCTCCCATGATAGAGACTCCACCATCTCTCCAGCCAACCTGTCTCAGAGCTCAGTTACTCTCACCATTTTTACTTAAAAAAACCTGAAACATCAAAAAAATTTAAAGTTCCTAAGCATCCACTTCTAAACACTGCCCAAATTAGTGGCTTAGATGCACCTCTGGTCTGACAGCTATGTAATGTTCTTTGTTATGTTTTATTGCAGAGATTTTCTTTGCAGGATATAGAAAAGCCAAAATATTCACTAACACAAGAGACCTCTTCTACAGTATTCCATTCAAATCACTTCAGAACTCTAGAATTTATCATCCAGTTCTCATCCATTAAGCTGGCTCCTAACCTTGAACGCGTCTGTGATTTACAATGTCAGCCCCTTCTCTCTTGCATCTGATTTGCAGACCAAATACGGACCTATTTAGCTTTAGTGTCTGGGGTTTTTTTTTAAGCTCACTGTTAGCTTATCAGGAATTACATTTTAAAACAGCTTTTTGGAACAATACCGAAATGTGTTTAATATTGCAGTAATCAGATACTGAAGAAAAAGGGGTCTAGACTAATAAACTGAAACTTCCATGTATAAATTGTACATACAGTTTTACATAGATGGAATACTGAGTTACCATGTCACTATAATTTTGTTTAGCCTCCTAGAATCTTTTTTTCATAAATTATCATCAAAACCTTGAATCAAAAAAAAAATCAAACAAAACCTTGAATGCATAAATATAACTTCAATGTAATACTTCAGTAATTTATGGTTCTAATAGTATTCTAATGACACAAATGATGGTTTTACTGTAAGCATGTAGCAAGTTAGGAACATCTCTTAAATGACCTACATTTCAGAGTTCAGAAACCAACTTTTCCTCCTCATATGCTCAGCACCAACCCTATCCCTTTCAACAGTAAAAAATCATTAGCAAACAACAACTTTTCAGCTTTTTTCTTTGTAGAAACCCATCAAAATTACATTTGTTGTGACACTAATCACTACTTAAGGTTTAATAGTAACCAGATGCAGAACTCTGTGATGGATGGCAGCCCCATTTAATCAGCCCTCTTTTAATACTTTTGGTTAATGCAGTATGACTGTATTGCTGTTGCCTAATACTTGAAAGCATGAAATCCAGCTGAAGAGTGACTATATGGAGCTGGCAGCTTCTTAGCTCAATTAATCTGCCTCTTCTGTATATTCTGGGTTACAACTTGGGTATGCTTTTTGTTGTTTTGTTTTCTTTTCTTAAAAAGAAAAGCAAACCAAAAACGTTGGGAAGAATATAAATAGTGTTATTGTGTTATGCTTAGGTGTTGTGTTAGGGCTTAGGTCTGCCCAGAGTGAATAAAGGGTGACAGGAGAGCAACTGTAATATTTGGCCTTGAATATTTCTGCTCTTAATAAAGCTAGTGGGATGAATAAAATCTCCTTCAGATTTTCAATTTTTCTATGATTGACTTTGCTTATGTGTTATAGGTCTTGTTTGATCCAAAGATTCTTTCTTGAAAGTTATTTGAGGGGCACAAGAATGACTCACTTGATTCTTGAATTTTGCACTGTTTTTCAAGGCCTGGCAGATTTTGGGTAGACTGGGATGTTATAGCGCTTTAAACACAGGGCCCAGCAATGCCGTTTATACTCTATAATTTTTAAAAGTCCAGTGTCAGTGACATCTAGTGACTTCCCTGGTGTGTTTCACATCAGGAAATTCAGTGCATCAGACTTGATTATATGGAGGTTTTAAAAGATCAGGCTAAATGTTCTTTTATAAATTCTATGTCATTGACATTATTATCTTGCATCTGCTTATATGCAGCTGACCAGGAAGACCAAGTGGATGAGGCTCTCTATAGACAGACAGGAGTGACCTTATGTTCATAAGCCCTGGTCTACATGGAAGGCTTGAACTCCCCCATTATCTGTTGGAGGAACAGCATAGCAGGGCATAACAACCCAGGAGGCTTATGGAGTATGTTGATGATAACTTTGTTCTCCAAGTAATAACCAAGGAAGACAGGTGCTATGCTGGATTGTGTTTTCACCAACGGGAGGCTGCTGGGGAATGTGCTCCCTCAGCAAATTTGCCAATGACACCAAGCTGTGTGGTGCAGTTGGTATGCTAAAGGGAAGTGATGGGAACAAGAGGGACCTTGACAGGCTCGAGATGTGGGCCAACACAAGACTGTCTTGAGAGCAGCCCTGAGAAGAAGGACTTGGGAGTGTTGACTGACAAGAAGCTCACTATGACCCAGCAGTATGTGCTTGCAGCCCAGAAAGCCAACGTATGCTGGGCTGCAGCAAAAGTGACCAGGAGGTCAGGGGAGGTGATTACCCCCTCTACTCTGCTCTCATGAGACCCCCACCTACAGTACTACATCCAGCTCTGTGGCTTCCAACACAAGAGGAATGTGGACTGGCACAAGTAAGTCCAGAGGACTATGAAGATGCTACAAAGGCTGGATCACCTCTCCTGTGAAGAGAGACTGAGAGAGCTGGGCTTGTTCAGCCTGGAGAAGATAAGGCTTTGAAGAGACCTTAGAGCAGCTTCCAGTACCTAAAGGGGACCTGCAAGAAATCTAGAGAGGGACATTTTATAAGAGCATGTAGGGATAGGAGAAGGGAGAATGGTTTTAAACTGAAAGATGGTAGATTTATATTCGAAATTAAGAACAAACTCTTTACTGTGAGGGTGTTGAGACATTGGAAGAGGTTGCCCAGAGAAGCTGTGGCTGCCCCATCTCTGTAAGTGTCCAAGGCCAGATTGGACAGGGCTTTGAACAACCTGGTCTAGTAGAAGGTGTCCCTGCCTATGGCAGGGGGGTTGGAACCGAATGATCTTTAAAGTCCCTTCCAATCCAAACTATTTTATGATTCTATGATATTACAATATATTATTTTTATTTCACTTTAAGATTAGCTGTTCTTCCAGTATTTACAGTCTGGTATGGTGTTAGAGGTGAGTGAATTCTCACATATTCATCAAATCTTTTTAAAGCTGAATTAAGTGCTATGAAATTTTTTGCTTCTGCAAGGGTTAGAGCAAGTGAGCTTGCTGCCAGAAATGTTCATGGAAGCAGCAAATATTAAATAAATATTAGAGATTACTGGCAAAAAGTAAATTCTGATTGTATGAACTAAAATAACCTTCACAGAAACATGAGTCTGAGTACCTCCAAATCAGAAAGGAAACAGAAAGTGGTTGACTCTATGTACTTTGAATTTTAAATACCAGCAAAGAAAAAACATTTCTAAAAGATTTAAAGGAATACAAGATACATAGAACATTAACAAAGTATGTATAATTAAACCCGACACAGTTATAGTTAAAAAAATATAATTCTCTGTCACCTCAGTTGTTCTGTTTTCTTTAAATTATGTTTGTTTGCCTTATCTCCCTTTTTTTTTTTTAATTTTCTGGCATGATTTATGGTTTAATGGTAGTGAAACCCTCCAGTAGCTCGTGTGGAGGGCATGGGGTCTTAGTCAGTATTGGTGTTAAATCCATACGCATATTTTGGTAATGAGATAGATATGACTGATCTTGCTCTCTGGTAAGCAAGAGCAGAGGTCTTCTTGAAGTTGCTTCCAGACCTGTTTTTTTCCAGGATTCCAAAGTACTTCTCCAGTAAGCAACTCATCAGTGTTATCTCTGTTGAAGATCTTTATTTGCATGTAGTAACTTTGGTTGATTGAATAAATAAATAACATTAATAGATTGCAAAAAAATGCAGCTTTTAGATTCAGAAAATCTGCTTTATTGAAAAAAAATTGTATTTTTTTATAAAGTAGTTTATCATGGGCAAACTTGACTGCTGTCTTCTGAGAAACAGGATCCAATTTATACCAATCTTATTGAGAACAAAATACCATGTGATGAAAAATTATCCTTCTAATGTTCCTCAGTGTACAGTAACTGTATCAAATAAGTACAAATAAAATACCAGTGCATGTGGGCTGTGGGAGAACACAATGTTTATTTCACTCTCAGTCTGCTTTAGCAGTTCTTTCTGTTAAGAAAATGAAAACAGTGAGAACTTGCTTGCTTCTGTATTTAAGCTCATATTAAGGAATGATATTATGTTGGTGTCTTTCTGCTCTTCAGTGCTAGCTTTGAAATTAGGATACTTACCAAAGTTCCCAGTAAAGCTACTTCTGTTTGTAAGCGTGTAGGTCAAGGTCTTTGAAATGTTCAATGGTTTAGTGTTGTCAATATTTTAGCATTCAGTGCTTTCTGAATACTAGGCCCTCTCTGTGGTATTTCAATACACCATTATTTATATTCAATGCATAGTAATTCTTTTTTGAATGCCTTTACAATTAATAAAGATGTTTTATGACTGGGCAGGAAGCATGCAGTTATATATAGTCATGTAAATATAAGCAGATTACATTTAGTAAGGACTGAGGAAACACACCTGTTACATGGGTGCTCAGTGCTTCCAGAGGCTAATGGTCTTAGGCTGAGGAACACTATATTGATAAGTTGGGAAAGTTAAGGCAGAAATACGCCATTTTTCTGCTAAGATAATTGAAAATATGATCTGTACTTGTAATCTTCATAACATTGTTGTTATACAGATATCCTGCAAATTATATATTGACATTTTTTAAATGTATGGCACTACTTTAAACTCCATTATGCTGCTTCTAGATGCTATTTAAAATTCTTCTAAAGAGTTCAAGTTCAAGAAGTTCACGTTGGGCAAGATTAGTTAAGTAATTTCTGATTTTCAGTACTATAGTCTTACTGCTTACTCTACCAATATCCTTTGGTGTCTTGAAAAGCACAGTGCTAAATCTTAGCCAATTGTTTGTTTTTTTTTTTCCTAAAACTGTGACTATTTCTAACATTTTGGGACCCAAATTCCTCAAATCAACATGGCACATTAGATTAGATGAGTTTCTATAGGGCAATGAGTTTAAAACTTAATGAAGAGTGAAAATGTTTTCATACAAAAAACACTATGCAATATATGGATAGTGGTCATGAGAGGAATATTATAATGTTAAAGAGGAGTATATTCGTATATATTAATTTAATCTCAGTGTCATTTCAGATGTCTGTTAGTTTCTTAGACTGACCAACCTAGTAAGTTGTTCATGTTTTCAGGGAACAAAATAAAATTCCTTTAGGGTCAGCTTAATAAATTATGAACAGTTATTATGCTTGTAATTAAAGTCATGTTACCCCAGACCTGACTGGTCCCTAATGAAGACAGCTGTTTTGACCTGATTAGCTGATGACACAATAACGTTTTAACCACAGTTAGACAAAATGGAAACACCATACCCCTTGAACATCTAACAATGCTTGGGCTCTGTGAGTAATATTGTGTGGATAATCTTACAACAGATATTTTAACATAGCGTGTGCCTTGTCAGAGATAAACTTGCTGGTTTGTGGTCGAATTAAATTCACTTTCTATCCTGTTGTGTTTGGGTTTTTTTAATGGAGTCACAAATACTCTGTTATCCAGACTGAAACAGATTTGACTTACAGTATGTTCTATTCATATAGGTATTTGTCTGCCCATTCTTCTTTAGAGCACTTATTCTATATCCACAAACTGCAGCTTTGCTTTCTGGATTTTACTAAATTGCTTTTCTTACAATGGATTTTTTTTCTACAACTGTGTAAAATCTTTGTTATTTCATTCAACAATTAACCCAATTAATGTAACGTTAATGTTTGTTTTAAAAGTACCTGTGAGTATCCATTAAAACCTACTAGAATCAGAAAAAATCTGTTCATTATGTCAGCAAAAGTGTAAATTGGAAGCTTGGTTCATTACGATGCTGCAAAGTGTATGTGACCTTAAAAAAAGACGAAAAGTAAGAATGATCTATGATCTACACTTGGTTTTAATTTTTTTCCAAATTCTTTGTGATACTGTTTGTTGATAAGTGCAAGACATATGAGTAAGGCTTGTCTTCAGGATTACATAACAACAAATACCAAAGTTGACAATACTATATAAAGTAAGACTGAATTTTCCCTCGATACGTGTATCATATGAGTGAGAACAGTGGCCTTTCATAATCCATCAAACATTATCACGGTGCTGTATCATTAGCAATCTGTGCCAAAGGAATGTAGTAGTTATGTCCAAGCTTAGGAGAGCTTGTTAGGGCTGTTCAAAGCAATCTGAGTTTGCCTCCAAATCTCTCTCTATACAGCCCATTCTTTATGGTAGCAGTTATAAGTGTACCTACAGTTTCTTAACCTGCTCAAGTAAGTCTCCATTTTGGATGTACAAGGTAGAAGGTCAAGAAGATGAAGACTTACATGTTAGGTGTCACAGAAAATTCAAGGGCATGATAACTTGTAATATGCGTCTGTAACTGGATGACAGGCTTCAGTTCTGTAATCAAGACTTCTACAGCCTATCCTGACTACATAACATCAGCACCTCTCTTTTCTTGTGCAGAAATACTGCTCAAAGAGCTGTTATGCCACTTTTGGTGTTTGGGATTCATTCTCATTGAATGTATCCTTTCCACTAACCTGTAATGGTCAGTTTAAGGGCTGCTGATATAAAAATATGAGTTAGAGGAAAGAAGTCTCCCTTGACTGTCATAATCATTGCCCATTGACAGGCAGTAAGCAGCAAAGAGACAGCTGCCATCGAGGTTGGGGAAACACAATATAAAAAGGCATCTAGAACATCAGAGATTAAACCAGTTTAATCTCTCAGTGACAGCTCTCAGTCACAGCTATCTATGAAACTGGATGCATAAGAAACCAGTTCTCCAAGTGTAAGTCCGGCTGTGATATTTTCTAAATTTTTCAAGGCATGCTTTAAAAAGAAAAAAAAACCAAATGGTCCAGAAAACATGACTGATGCTTCTTTTTATGAAAAAGATATTTCATGGCTATTTCCAAGTCCTACTCTTCAGCCTCTTCTCTTTGAATTCAACATTACTCTGAAAAGTGCAGAAAAAGTGCAATAAAAATTACATTTTTAATAGGAGAGATTCTTTTAAATATGCTTATTCATTTTAATTACATGTATTTCTGTCTGTTAAGCATTTGAATTCTATACTACCATGGAAGCCATTAGTGATCCTTTTTTCTAGTTTTGTTTCTCCTCTCCAATTTCTAAATAGGGTATGTTTAGAAAAAAAAAGCTCACTTTCAGAAAACAAACAGTTGGGTTATTTTCGTCAGTATTGAGCTAATGTTGTACTTACAATTATATCACCCCCACTACTTTACAATGCCTTACTAATTACACTTAAAGTATAGCTTTTCCTTTTTGTGTTGGTATATTGATTGTTTCTTCAAAACTGCCTAGTTTTCTTCCAGTACTGCCAACTACTTCTTTAAACTTTAACTACACAAAAAACTCTTATTTTCTGTGAAATGTCAAGAAATGCAATTAACTTTTCTCTGACCTTTTCTCTGCCTTAAGTATACTGCTTTAGATTCTGTGTATAACAAAGGAGGGTTTTTTTGCATTGTACAAACAAATTGAAATACTGAGAATAAGCCTTAACACATATAAGATATATGTCAGGATTGATGTGTGTGTACATTTCTATGTGCAATATTTATAAATATATATTTGTATGCATGTATACATAATATAATAAACGTAAAGATGACGCATATCATATACATACAAACTGCAAATATATTAATCGTGTCTGTTATTAGCAGGAAGCATGCTTTAGAAATTTGTCCCCAAATGCTCCATGTCTGTCACTGTGCAAATCTTTTTCCAGTCAAAGCATGTATCCTAAACCAACAAAACAGATCACACAAAAACCAGTAAGATTTACATTACAAATGTAAGGGTATACACAGTGTATAGAAGGGCAGCAGGAACCCAACTTTCCTGTTAGGGACCTGAATGCACCCTCCCCTCTAGTGAAGTTGGCTGTTTGGCCTTGAGGCCAGCCTCGGCAGCACAGCTGCCCAACCTTGCACCAGGGAAACCGCTGCGTAAAAATCAGCTTTGCCGAGGTGAGTAGTTGTGGGAACGCCTCTTCAGCGAGGGGAAACACAGCGTCCAGGGGCTTTGATCCTGAGCGGCCAGAGCCACTAACGGAGCCCTGAGGCCTCGACGGAACTTCGCCAGGAGCCGACAGGGCAGTCTGGCGCAGCAGCTCACTTACACAGGGGAGGGATGGCACCGCCCCGGGCGGATAAACACGGCCCAGGGAGCGCGGCAGGTTGTGCAGGCAGGGAGCAGCATCACGGCACGCTTCGCAGGTGCGGTCAGCCAGCGGTCATCGAGACAGTGCTCCAGGATGGCAGCCTCGTCGCGGAAAGCAAACGAAGTCCTGTCTGCTGGCCTGGAAGGCTATGGCGACTGAGTGACCCAGACAGAGGGCCCTCATAAACACGTAGCTGTCCAGTCGTCTGATTGTAGTGAGTGCTGGAGCCTGTCAGTGATGTTAGATGGTAGCTGTGTAAGATGTGACCAGGTTGATGATTGCATGGTGGCAAAGCTACGAGAACGGGTGGAATAGCTAAGGAACATAAGGGAATATGAGGAGGAGACTGAAGGGTGGACTCACACTCCACGATCCCTGGGAGAAGCAACCTGAAAAAAAAGAATTTCAGGATCTCCTACCTTCTTGCCATGAGGCAGATGGAAGGGAGCTCAGAGACAGGGGAGGATGGAAACAGGTTATTCCTTGGAGTAGACAGCTGATGTAACCTTCCCAAGTACCTGCTTACAGCAGATTGGAGGCCCTGGTCCTTCAGGATCAGGAAAATGAGGAAGATAATGTTAAGGGACTGTCCAGGTCAGAAGAGTTCCCACAAAAGAGTTGGAGAAAACCTCGTATTAAGGCAGCTGTAGTAGAAAAAAGAATAGTAGTGATTGGTGACTCCACCCTAAGGGAAACAGGGGGCCCTATATGTCAGCCTAACCAGGCTCACAGGGCCAGTCTGCTGCCTCCCTAGGGCCAGGATGTGGAATGTCAGCAGAAAACTCAGTTGTCTGGTACAGCCGTGCAACTGCTATCCTTTATTAGTCTTCCAGGTGGACAATGAGGAAATCTCTTCAAGAAGCTTGAGAGGACTCAAGAAGGACTTCAGGAAAACTGGGGGCATTGGGGCAACTGGTTCAGGGGTGAGGAGCCCAAGCAGTGTTCTCATCCTTCCTGCCAGTCACAATGAGAATGGTTACATCAGAAAAATGTCACTAATTAATTCCTGGCACTCTAACTGGTGCCAGCCCCAGAATTTTGGGGGTTTTGACCATGGGTCAGCCTACATGGTACTGGGTCTGCTGGAAGCAGATGGGGATCCCAGAGTGGGAAAAGGATCCTAGCCCAGGAGCTAGCAGGGCTTATAAAGAGGGCTTTATACTAGGTTTGAAGGGAGAAGGGGGTAACACCAGGCTCGCTAAACATGAGCCATGGGGTAGTGTGCTGCTGTTGGAGCCGAGATTCACAGGTCAATTTAAATGCACCTATGCCAATGTCTGCAGCCTGGACAATAAAGAGGAGCTGGAAGCCATTGTGCAGCAGGGAAATTCTGACATAATCACCATCACAGATACATGGTGGAGAATTCATATGATTGGAGTGCTGCAATGGATGGCTAAAGGCTCTTCAGAAGGCATTGGCAAGGAAAAAGAGGCGGTGGGGTTGTGTTGTATGTCAGGGAGTGCGTTGACTGCCTTGAGTTCAATGTTGTGAGTGAGAAGGCTAAATGTCTGTGGGTGAAGATGTTCACTGGTGATCTGGATGAGGTGATTGAGTGCACACTCAATAAATTTGCAGACACCAAGCTGGGAGGGAATCTTGATCTGCTGGAGAGTAGGAAGGCTCTGAGGAGGGATCTTGACAGGCTGGATGAATAGGATTGCATGAAGTTCAACAAGGCAAAGTGCCAAGTTCTGCATCTGAACCACAACAGCCCCATGCAAGGCTTCAGGTTTCGGGAAGAGTGGCTGGAAAGTTTCTCATGGAAAAGGACCTGGGGGCACTGATTGATGGAGCTGAACATGAGCCAGCTTGTGCCCAGGTAGCTGAGAAGGCCAACTGCATCCTGGCCAGTATCAGCAATAGTGTGGCCAGCAGGGCCAGGGCAGTGACCATCCCCCTGTGCTGGGCACTGGTGAGGCTGCACCTCAAACCCTGTGTTCAGTTCTGGGTCTCTCACTAAGAGATACTGAGATGCTGAAGTGGGTCCAGGAAAGGGCAATGAAGCTGGTGAAGGGTCTGGAGCACAAGTGTGATGAGGAACAGATGAGGGAACTGGGGTTGTTTAGTCTGGAGAAGAGAAAGTTCAGGGGGGACCTTATCACCCTCTACAGCTACCTGAAAGGAGGTTGTAATGAGGTGGCGGTTGGTCTCCCCTTCCAGTTAGCAAGTGATACAACAAGGTAATGGCCTCAAGCTGTGCCAGGACAGGTTTAGGTTGTATATTTGGAAAATACTATTCACAGAGAGTGTGCTCAGGCATTGGAACAGGCTGCCCAGGGGAGTGGTGGAATCACCGTCCCTGGAAATGTTTAGAAACCATATAGATGAGGCCCTCAGTGGTATGGTTTAGTGGTGGTCGTGGCACTCCTGGGGTAATGGTGTGACATGATGATCTTAAAGGTTTTTTCCAACTTAGTTGATTCTATGATTCTATTCTATGATTCTGCAAGTGAAACCCTGTCCCCCTTTGCTTGGAAATTGCTCTTAAGCCCAGATCTTTGCCCTCAGCCTTCACTGTAGCTACCCTTTCCATGCCTGGCAGTGTGCTTTCCTGTCCTCCAGCCCTGACCTCCTGACCTGCCTTCATCCCAGGCTTGCGTTATCTCTGTGGGTTTCTCTGGCTGTCACTGGATTGCAGCTGGTCTTGTTTGCTGTCTCCAGACCTGATCTTGTCACTGACATGCTGCTTCAGCTTCTTGGCTTGACCTTGGACCTGCTGCATGCCTGTGGGCTTGTCTGAGGATCAGGATTCTAAGCTGAACCTTGTTACTGTTGCTGGACCTGGCCTGCCTGCCTTGTTGGTTGTTGTGAGCCTGTGCGCCTTGTCACTACCCCTGCCTGCCTTTGTCTCATGTTTAGCTCACAGTTTCACTTAAAGAGCAGCCTGCTGACATTAGGCATATAATATATATATTTTTTTTTAAATCCAGGCCTAATCACAAACATAATTTACCTTCATTTAGATTTGTGGTTACTAAACTTGGTAATCTGATTCCTAGAAGCATTTCAAGTTGAGCAGCCAAACATGGGAAATCACATTTAGATGAAGTTTTAGCCCTTAATGTACCTGTAGCTCCTTATGTATTTAAGCTTTTCTAATAAATTCATGGCAGGGCATAAATCAGGTAGCTAGAGGCAGAAGTTATCAGATTTACACCCATTTTGAAAAGTACAAATGATGTAGTCAAACATCACTTTACCTACAAGTGACTCCATGCTGAGATGGCTCAGCAATCTCCATTTTCTACAGTGATTGTACGTACTCAGGCAATAAGCTTTTGATTGTATTGTCATTCATCACATGTGTGTCAGCATACTCAGTGTTGGTCAGAAGTTCCTCCTAGAGTTAAAGAATTTCAGGAAAAGGTGTTATTTTTAGTGTCTTGGGAATCAACATTTGGCATTGACCAAACTCTGGTATTTTTTACTTCTCTCTAACATCATCCCATTTCTGCATATGTTATTGGAACAAAACAACCATTTGGATGATTGTGAGCTTTCTGGAAGAAATGGTTGACTTTGAAGTTTATGAGAATAAAATTAGTAGTGAGGACATTACGTGTGGAGAATACATATGATGATAAGTAGATGGAGCTGGAGTAACTGAGGCAGCTGAGAGAATACTTTGTATAGTGTTGCTCCTAGCAACAAAATTCTCAATTTGTACATATGTATTCAGAAAAATATTAGATGAACAAAACTAAAATCTCTCTTCCCATCGTATCCTTTCTTATGTACTATTATATTTAATGTATGTGATCTAAGGCAAAAAATGAAGTTACCTCAGTAATTAGTAAATTGGTAAGTAGGAGATAAGATCAACTGCAGCTGCATATTTATGTAAAAACAGTGATTAATTTAAATCAAGTCCTTGAATTGTTTATGAAACAGCAGAAGTCAGAAATCTTTCAGGAGGATATTTCCTATATGGTGGTTTTTGTCCAAATATATATTGTTTTTCATTAGCATTTTGATGTTCTTTTTAAAAGTAGAGACCAATGCAGATTTCTAAAGCTCCATTATAACTTCACCAGTTTTGGTTATAAAAGCTGTCACCATAAAAGGAAAATAAATTTTGGTGAGCTTTTTATACCAGTTTTCTCATTTGAGGTACTAACATTCTTAATTTTAAAAATAATGTCAGAGAAAAAAATAATTGAAAAACTGCAAAAGATGGTTGGAGAAATTGTTCAAGGTAAAAGTTAAATCAGTGATACTGCCCAGAAATGGAAAAATCTAAATACAATTCTTGATAACATTATGATAAATTTAATGATCTGCTATTGAAAAAAGGCTTACTAAGCATTTTTAGATTAGTTTTGCAAGTCATTTGATAGGGCATAGTTTTATAATTTAGACACAGGCATCATTTGGGGAGCAAGAGTGAAAAATAAACATCCTTCAGAAACTCGTGTGAATGTTAGTGAGTCGTTAGTTATATGACTATTTACTTAGACCCCTTCTTACGTGAACTGATCACTGGGCAAAACAACGTGTTTCAAGTTCAGCTTTCAAAGATTTCCTTATAAATGTGGGGTTGTGTGTGTTTCAAATGAATCACCAAAATAGTATCTCTGTGTGTAGGTGTTTGGTATAGCTGATTCAGATAATTCTAGGATGAAGTGTGGGGGAAAGGCGGGGAAAGACGGGATTCAGACTTACCCCTTCTACAGCTGTGGCAACATTTGCATCATACCAGAGGATTTCTGAATGTTTTGGATTTATGTTCATAAGTCCTCCTTATTCTTTAAATAAGAAGTAGCTTGATGGATGCACTCTGTAGGAACTCCTAATTTCACTCTGTTTTTTAAATGTTTAATGAGATTATATTTGCAATGAGACGGTCTCTTGGAACATGTTATTTACACATAACCGTGACTACTCTTTAGCAGATTTGCAGCTCAATTCTACTCCTGCCAAAATGCAGAATCTCTGCTAGTTTAAGTGACATCAAAATTTGGCTCTTGATCCTTAAAGTATCTCAAGGGTTGTTCTCCATAACACACTCCTAGCCTGTACATAACTCACTGCAAACTGATGTGCCCTTCTCCTGGCATGCTGTAAAGTAGTTGGATCTGAGGTTCATGACTGCATACAGGATATTTGCAAACTAGGTATCACTTACAAAGCAAGGAGGATAGCATGAAATTCCCTACTAGGAAGGATAAAAATAGGACGTGATCACCCTTATTTACAGTTTCACTGTAATTTCAGTTTTTGCTTATATGCTCGAACGTTTGATGCTAATTTGACCTGTAGAATTGATGTATAAATTGCACTACTGTGTATAATGCTTACTGTATTTTGCAGCAGCGTGTGGAAACCAGTCACCTCAGAATGTCATTTTCTGGGTGTTGTACAGGAATATAAAATACAGCAATTCTAAGACAGGGATTTTGTATCTTGCTACAGAATTTAGTACTGATTTTCATTGTTTTGTTTCAGATCTGTGTTTTTACTTCCCTTTGTACTAAGAAAAGAATTATTCAGTTCTATAAATGCTGTTAGTTGCAACTTAGAGTTAAAAGGCTGTTTCACAGATTCACTTTACTCTTCCGGATGGAAAATCCTAAGCCAAATCTTATGCTCTTTTATGGGTTTTGTCTTTTTGTTTGTTTGGTTGGTTGGTTTGGTGGGGTTTTTTTGGTTGCTTTTTTTTTTTGGGCGGGGGGAGGGGGTTGTTTTTTGATTTTGGGGTTTTTCTCAAACTACTGACACTTGTTGGAATAATTCCCTCCTGTGTGAACAGCCATAAGGCCTTTATGCTGAAGAAATTGCCTCCAATTCCAGGTGATGAGTAGTCTAATGTAAGCAAGATTTGACCCATTTGTTTAGTTCTGTTGAACTGATTTGCCTTTTATAAAAGCAGCATTCAACAAATTCATGTACTACAGCAAATACACTGATCCCCGTTGTACTTTTGTAGAACAGTGTGTCAGCTATTCCACTGAGTATCTCTAGTGGAGATACTCCAGGTAAAAGCATTAGTTATAGGGAATTTGGGCTTTACTTTAGGAGCAAATTAAGTAATGTGGTCCATGGGGTAGCCCCATAGCCCAGTCACAACATGTTTGTATTCACTAACTTCATGAACTCTTCTACTTTGTTTCATAGAGCATTTTCCATTTTAAGTAATATGTTTCTACTTATGAACAAGTAAAATATATTTTCTTTCTAGGTACGATTTCTTATATTTAAAATCTCTGCAATCCAGTATATTATTTCTTGCTGATTTAGCACTGTTAGTGTTTGGTAAGAGAATGAGGAGAGGAGAATTGATGAATTCCTGAAACACCAAATAATCATCAAATAATTTGCTTTCTGATGCAGATTAGGATGCCCAAATTAAAATATTTCCAGAAATGCAATTCTAAAGGAGCTTTTTACATAAACAAGGTTAAAAATCTGTCAGAATGACTCAGAAGATATAATAGAAAAGAAACTGATCCAGGTTTTTAAATATTTTATGCTCAGCATTAAAAGATTAAGGAAAGGCTTCTAGAGTTGCTATCTGACTAGAAGAAATCCAGGAAAATTAGATCCTGTTCATTAACTTAATCCAGAATGAGCAATGCCTGTGCAAAGCACACTATATGTGTTTAATGGTGTTTATTTAATGCCACTTCTTATAAGTGTTTTGTATAGACCTACTTCTTAACTCCTGTTACTGTTTTATCTTCAGAATTTGAGGTTTTTGTCTTTATTCTGGTCTTTGATTGAATGTTGGAGCAATGTATGTAAAGAAAAAAGTCTTCTGTGGAATTTCTGTTCATCTTGGGATTAATTCGTTTTCTCTTAGAAATTCAGTAGAACAAATACACTTGTTTCACTACCTTATATGAAAAAAAATTAGAAATGAAACAATGAATAGGTAACAGTGTTGAAGTGTAGCCTATTATATTTGTTAGTTTTACAGATTCTTTGTGAAGCTAGCATATCAACTCATATTTCAGCTCTGTGATATGTTCTAACTTCATACTATAAACAATGTTTGCAAGTCTCTTCAGATGCTCATACAGGCCATAGGAAAGATTCAGTCAAGTTGGGATTAACCTAGCTTTTCATTATTCCTTAAATACAGATGCGAAATTCAACACCTTTGGGCATCATATGCGTGATAGAGGTACCTGTAGAAAGACTGTGGGCTTATGATTGAATGATCAGATTATTTACATGATTTGTACAGATTTTAAATTATAAAATACTCCCTTGAGCATACTCTTAATTTAAAAGGCAATCCTGGCATAATTTTATTGTATCTTCATGCCATTTACCTAGTCCCAGAGAATATACCTCAAAGAATACAGGTACAAATATGTAGCTATGAAAATATAGGTTCATTGCACAGCCTCTAGACATTTCAGCACTGCCTGTCAGGAATATGAAAAGGCACCTTACAAATTTTATTTAGTTGGAAACATGGCATAATCTATATGCTGTGTTATGGGTAAAAGAGCTTTAAAACTGGTTTGCACCAATTCATCATGCCACAATAGAAATGTTTGTTTGCTTTTTGAAAGAAGGTGTAACAAAATTGAATATATTCAACATGAGATACTTAATGTAACATACTAACAAGGCCAGTTACATTGTAGCAGGCTTCTCAATTCTAAATCATATCACTATGCACATAGAAGACATTGTTTTCACAGCACACATTGAGTTGTATTTATCACCTTTTAAATTCATCTGCCTTTTTATCAATCAATAAGTGAAATGATGAGATACTTTGTATTTCTTGCAGCCTTCTTTCAGTTGTTATTTTGAATGACTCCTCCCTGGGTTAAGCTCATACTTGTGTTCTTTGCTCAGGAATTTTTTTCCTAGTATCTGCATGATGTCCCCAGTATTGGGGACAATAAGTATCAGTATGAATTGTGCTCGAGTATGATGTATGCTGTAGCACTGTGTAAACCTGAAAGAATAAGCCTCTCTGAACAGTATGTGACAATATCAGAAATCACTTTAACAAGTGATCAAACACAGAAGCAATATGATGTTTGAAAAAGAAGCAAATTTCAAATTACATGCTTAATATGATTCAGAACTCATCACAAGTTCAATACACTTGTACATGTACATTAACATATACATTAAAGAATATTAAACAGTAACTTTTTTTTTATTTTTGATTAAGCTTTTATTGCCATGAAGAAAAATTGGATTTATCTTGTTGCAAATTTAGGCCTTGGTGCTGCAGAGATTTACAGCACTGAATAGAACTGTGTTATACAAGGTGTATTCCTCAGAGATTCAGCTGAATATAGTGCTTAGCTGACATCATGCAATAGCCTTTGCAAAAATGAAGCCTTAATATTTTATTGTATTTAGATACAGAGGTGTATGAATTACAAATTATTTTCAATACTAATTATGAGAACAGTGCACAAATGCAGTGCAACCATATTATTCTTATGCCTCAGACACAACATCTTAAATAGACAAGTCCAGAAAAGAACAAGAAAGAAAGTTGTGGCTTGAGGAGATGATCTGTTCAAGTTCAGTACAGCAGGTCAGCAGAAGACCCTAATCTAGGATTTAGGAGATGCACATTTAATGTTGCTTCTTGTCCAGGAAGCCACTCATTCCTGCCAATCAGATTTTAAATTTAGGCAGCAGTAAGATAAGTGAGAAACACGTTATGTGAAGAAAGTGAGAGATTTGCTTTTCATGTTTGTATCATGACCAAAAGTATTTAGGTATTACTATTCCTCCAGTTAGTAAAGTCTTTAATCAGCTGATAATGTTGCTCCTGCTTACATTATATGAAGATATATTTAGCAATTCTTTACTTTCAGTTCTAGAAGAAGTAGAGGATATTTTTATCAATGTCAGCCTTTACCTGTCACTTTTTGTTTGTTTTGTTTTGTGTTTTTGTTTAATGAGACTGCAGGAAAACCTGGTCTGATGTATTATGTGTATGAATCAGGGCCAAATAGGCTGATTTAAAGGTGATTTTTATTTGACAGCAAAGAAGTATCAGACTTTTCCCTTTCACTGTAGTGCTTTTTATGTTTGTCTAATATTTCTAATTAGATGCAGCTAAACATTATGGTACACTGTATTCAGGATCAGATACAGATAAGTATCTCATATATCACTAAAGAGAACTTCACAAAAAATGAAGAAAACTTAATTATTCTTTGTCTTTTAGACAAACTGTAGAAATATTTTTCTGCCTCTGCCACTTGTAACCATAATGAATTCCTTCTGTACATTAAAGTGACCTTTTCCTGCTCTTATTTATTTGAAATAAAGAGGTGTCCAAATGTCTTACTCAGGACTGGGTCCTGTTCTATTAGGTTACTGTGCATGGATGTAGTCTGAAAAGTTTATACACTGTGTACAATAAAATAAAGAAGTGCTTTAATGACTGAGGTAAGCTGTTTACCACAGCAGCTCACAGGACTCATTGATGAGGATGAACCCTAAATGTTTCTGTGCACTTTATATTCTTTTCATTTCCCATTGCCTCATTTAAATGCTATATGTACAAAGTCATATTCCAGATCTTTCACTACAAAAAAAAACTTTGTTGTTTGGTCTGTGATAGCTGTAAATGGATATGTCATGGTGCCTCTACAGAAAACTAGCAGAGAAGCAGATGTCATAAGCTTAATTGCAGCTTATTCTGCTTTGGATCTCCTCACCAGCCCATTTTTACCCTGAAACCACACCAACAGTAAGGCTGATGCTAAGAAAGTGGCAGAGCATGCAGACAAGTGGAAGAGCTGTTCTCTGCAGTGGCAACACAGTGTTACTTCAGTAACTCGACCATGAAACTGCACAACTTCTGTGAATAAAATTCCTGGGTTTATCCTTCAGTCTATCTGCCTGTTTCTTAGAAATCCCTGAAACCTACCATGTGAGCCTTCCTCTGTCTAATGTGGTAGGTGAGAAGGTATGTGGCTGCTATAGTGGCCCTTTCTCTCTGGAATCTGAAGGTAAGGTTAAAAAAAGCTTGAGTCTGTCTGTTTTGCTTGTATCACACTGATTGGTTTTCCTTAGCATTTTAGTCCTGTATATTAAAAACCTAAGTGTGGTGGTGTGTTTTCTTTCAGAGTTAGTTGCTACATTTGCTCAAGAGCACACAAGGAGCCTGTCTTCTGTCCTAATCAACTTGTGTCAGTAAAACAGAGTGGGGTTGGTTTAAGATGCATTTTATATACAGAAATGTTCCTATTTTATAGTCAACAGTAAATGGACAGAAACAACATTTTCCTATCATTCTTGTTGTGTAGCACAGTCTTTTGTTGCTGCAGGAAAATTTTGGAATCTTTGTTTTTCTTGTGTATTGTACATGGCAAGTTTAGTTTACTAACCAAGAGCTGCCATTTTCTAACACCAGGTACAATTTTTCTAATGCTAGGATTACTGGAAAGGACAGAAAAGTAATAGGTATTTCTTTTCTATTTCTCCACTTGTGTTCACACTTGACAGCACTCCATGCATAGTTCAACAAGTCTTTTCCCTCTGGGTAGCTGATCAGTAAGCCAGTTTCCTTGCTGTTTGAGTCTTTCATTGAACAACAGAAGAAAGGAAAAACATTTCAGAGCGTAGGAAAACATGCATATAAACTCACAATATTGACAGGAAGACTCCAAGGCAGAACTACTAAAGCAGAAATTGCATCTCTGCAGAAGCCACACACTAGGCATGTGCTGGCTACAAGGCAAAGGCAGTGGTGGTATCTGCCTGTTACCCTACCTTGCTATTACAGGTATACTACGTGGTTTAACACATTTTGGAGATGAGCCCAAGACCCTTATTGGTCAATAAAGCTGGTGGCATATTTGATGATTTTAACAGTAACTTTAATACGGAGTCCTACCTGCTCTCTTTACTTTCTCTCATGTCGTCACTCTGGCGGTACCACTGTTTGTCACACTATACACTTTGCCAATGAAATTGCAGGTAAATGCACGTATAGGAGGAACCATTTCCACATTCTTTATTCTACAGTGGCTGTTACACCTAGTGCAACAAAGTTATGCTATCACTTTCAGTCCTTCATGCCACTGCGTTAAAAATACTGTTGGTAAATGGTAATAAACATAAACCCCTCCTAGTGTTCATAGAACCTGAGTCCAAAGAAACACTTCACAAAGTAATCCAGTTATCCATTTCTCCCAAGACAAATCAATCAATCATCTTCAAATATATGCTTTTCTTAAAAGCAATGGATGATGGGGATTTCACCATCACCCAAGGCAATCCTTTTCAATGCTTCCCTCTTCTCACAGTCAGGCATTTTCCCACTCAGGGACATATATCTTGCTTGGGGGACTTCCTAGACCAACTTCACTTCCTTCACCCTGATCTCCGCACACAGTCTTTGCCTGTGGAGTGCAGGCAGCTTTGCACTGTTGCTGTGAACTGCTCATGGCCTGTGCTCCTGGAAGACAGCAAGGAGGAAGGATGGAGAGATCTTTCAGTAGTCGGAGGGCCTGTTGCAACCCGTTCTGAAACAAGCCGTTTCGTATGCTCTGCCCTGTCACGACTTCTCATAAAACGCTGTCTTCTGAAATAAGTGCATGTGTGGATGTCACTGTTTCTGTTTTTCCCTTACACAGGGTAAAAAAGGCTTGTTTTCGCAGTGGCTTCCCAGCCTTCCCCGCGGGGGGGAGAGGAGGGGAGGTTCTGTGCCTCCCTCCTGCTGCCTGCGGCAGGGGTCCCCCTCCCCTATCCCCACGCCTTCAATTATTGATGGTGGCGGCGGCCGCCCGCGCCTGCCTCCGCGCCGCGCCCCCCTGCACCCCTCTGCGCTCCCCCCCTCTCTCCCCAGCACTGCCGCAGAGGCTTCACCGCAACGCGAAGCCCACACCGCCACTTCGGTCCGCCCCTCCTCTGGTCCGTCACGCCTGGCGGCTTCTCCGGGAGGCTCGGCGCTCCCTCCCGCAGCAGCTCGCCAGGAGCAGGAGGCAGGAGGGAGCGGAGAAGCCGGGAACGCCCCGCAGCCCCGTCGCGCCGCAGCTTTCCGCCGCTGCCCCGCCGGTCGGTAAGTGATGCTCCGAGCAATCAGACGGCAGCTGCTGCTCCCGAGCAACTTTTCCCTTTTTTCTTTCTTTTTTTTTCTTTTATTTACTTCTTTTATTATTATTATTATTATTCCCCTTTTTTAAATTATTTTATTTTTTTCTGGACTTCAACTTTTCCACGGGACTTTCGGGGGGTTTGCTCGCCGGGGTGCGGGAAGAGCTCTCTGCGGGGCAGGCCGGGCAGTAACAGGGAGCTCGGAGTTCCCTCGCGTCTCGGCTATGAGCTGGAGGACCAGCCTGTGCTAGGCTGCTGCTCACTCCAGCTCTACCAAGAGCTCGGTCGCTCTTCTGCGCAGTTAGAATAGGTTATATAGATCCGAGCGGCTAATCTCTGCTTTTGAAGCTGACGGGCATATTAACGCTGGCAGAACTTTTGCACACTAGGGGAGCAAAAACCTGGGGTGTTGAGGTTCGCAGACTCCAGATATTTGAAGAAAATATGCTTACAGATGTCCTAGCAGTAAGGATGGCGAGGAGAATCAAAGATGCAGGAAGGGTGTCAAGACTCCAGCTCCTTAGGGAACAGACACTTTCTAAGATGTATTTAGAAGAGAAACGGTAGGGTGTTGGACCCTGCAACAGAAAAACAAACAAAAAACCCCCACCAAAAACCCCATCCCCATTCCCCCACCCCCCAGAAAAAAAAAAACAAAACAAAACCAACAACAAACCAAACAAAAAACCAAACAAATGAAAAATCACCAAACCCCGAAACAATCTGGGTGGTTTTGAAAACTATGTTGCTTTTCTCACTCTAGATTGCATCAAGGACTGTAACTCATACTGACTATGTTGGGAAAATAGTTTAGCATTCGTGACCCATAGAGGGGACAGTGGACTCTTACAGTTTTAGGAAAGGACTTTGTCAGAACACACCAAGTTACTGCTTTCCTCATGCTTTAGGGATTCAGATCCTGAGACGCTTCTGGCAGTATATGGTCAGGGGAGCACAGAGAAGTCACAGTCCTATTCTGAGGGTTAGGAAGAGCCATGGGATGGTGCCTTTCTGGGGGGCAACTCCATCCAAGAGGATGGCAAGGCAGAAGAGCCTGAGGGAAGCAAAAAGGCGAAAGAGCAGATCTGGCAGTTCGGAGTGGAGGCAGGACACCCCAGGGACCTGAGCGCTGATTGAAATAGGGGTAACGGAGCATGGAGGTCGCTGACAAGTCTTGGGAGCCTAATCGTGACAAGCAGTGTGGGCACAGTGCAAGAGTGGGGAGAGAGTGGGAGCTGAGTCATGGGGCAGCCATGGCACATCTGTACAGAAATGGGGAGGATGAGGTGAGAAGGAAAAGATGAGAAAGAAGCATATAAAGATAGGCAGGGAGGAGGCAGATCATCTCTTCAAAAGAAGCCGAGATCATCGTGAGACTCCTCTGTGACTAATAGTACCCTGCTCTCCTTACAGGGTTAGGAGGCTGATGAGTGTAACTCTGGTGGAGGGGGTGGCAGATTGCAGTGGTTAGTACAACACAAGGGAAACCTACTCAGCCAAACACAACTGGTACTGCTGATACTTGGGCTGCATTGCGCTGCAGTGCAGGGAGCTCTCAGCAACTTCTGCCTTAGAAGGGAGAGAGATTCTGAATTGATCTGTAGAGGTGGCACAAACTGCCAAAATGACTGCTTTGTGGGGGAATTGCAGATAGAACTGGAAGCAGAGATGTAAGGAGATTTTGGAAGGAACTTCCTGATGAATTTACAATTAACCACAAAAGATCTGGGGGGAAGTGGGGAGAAGAAAGGGGAAGGAGGGAATAAAAAAAAAAAAGAAGAAAAAAACCCCAAAACTAAACCAGCAACACCCGAAACCAATTAAGTTCTTCAATCAGAGAAATTGTAAATGGTATACTTCTGTTGTTTTCCTCTGAGTTCTGTGTGGGAAAGAGCCCTGTTTTAACTATGCCATATGCCCTCCTGAATTATTGAAGTTTTACCATGATCTTCTTTGTCTTATTATTTGTTCTTTGACTGACGTCCCTGTGGGAATGAAAGCTACTATTGCACTATTTCGCGCAATACTTGTAATTTTCCTTGTAATTGTGCATTTATTCAGCATTTTCATACAGAACAAAGCACCATGGTAAAGCCGAGGCCTCTTTTCTTCCCTTCCCTCTCACCTAGCCATTTTCTGCAATTTTATGGAATGATAACATCCCATAAATGTTAACATTAAATCTTACTGAATTGGTCCTTTTTTTAAAAAAAAATAAATAAATATTTTTCTCTAATGTGGGAGTGCGAAGCTTTTCTGTATTCCAGAGAAATGCAGAATGCACTCAAATACAGTCAAGGTAAGTTCCAAATAGACTTTCATTTATATTTGCAGAAAAGCTTTGCATAGGCAAATATTAACAAAAAGTTTGTATGTCAATTAAAATTGTTGACACATATTGAGCCTCCAAACATTTTCAAATGATACTTGAAGAAAAAGAAGAAACTGCTTAATGTCTGTATTTCTGAAGCTGTATTCCTACTGCTTATTCAATAAAGATGAACCTTAATATCAGTGGTGAAGACTAGACATAGACTTTCCCTGATGGCAACTTGATGTAAAATGTCATTGCGTTCTAGAAAAATAGATTTGTATTTGGCCAAATAATATCAAGCCAAATGTTTTCTGATTATTTGTTTGCTAAATCTGATTATTTTTCAATAATAGTAAAGCAAAGATGTTACGTTTTTTTCTCATTTGTCAGCAACATGCCAGAAAGATGTTTGCAACAAAGGAAAATCGCATGAAACAATCAGTTATGTTTGCAACACATGATGTTACCTCAGGTGACAGTATGAAACCTATAATCAATTTTGAAAGTGCCTGACTGTATAAGCTTTTATAAGTTGCTTGCAGTAATGGTGGATGCCAAATTATTTTTTTTAATGGTGTGTTCCAGAGCACAGAGGACAAATGTTTATTCATAGTGGTCCTGACCATCCCACTAAAATTGGTGTGAATTCAATTGCAGATTTTGGTGGGAAGCATGAAGAATTCAGGTATATAGTTAGCTAATAGTTTTGTGTGAAAATACTAATATTTCATTCTCGGTCATATAAAAGTTGTTTCAGCATCACAAGCAGATCACTTGGATTGTATGTTGCTGTGAATCTTTGCAACCCATATACATCACAAGATGCATATCAATGGTTGTTTAAACAAAAGCTCATCAATTAAATTAAATGTGTTTGCAAACCTGTGATAGGGAAAGCACAGCTGCTGCCACCGCCTTCGTAGTGCATAATATTTTCCTATTGAAACAGAATGGAGTCCTTTTTAAAATGATTCAGACGACTGGATTTAGAGGTTTTCTTCTTTTAAGTGTTTGTAAGCAGTAGAATGGAAAAATTAGTTGAAAGTATGCTCAAAGTATTTACACTGGGAAGAAAAAGGCAGTTAAATTTTTCTTCTAAATTAGCTGTTTCATTTTTTAATTAAATGTGATATATTCTCTAATAACTATGCTACAAAACATGGTGGACCTTTTTTTCCATAAAACACCAGTTGATAGCCTCACATTTTAATTCGTCTCTAATTTTGTTTGTTGCTACGTGACTCTTCTGGAGACATCCTAAACATTCGGATTACCTACTTGCATGTAAATATATATGTTGCTGTCTGTGCTATGTTAGGTTTGGTTTCAAGTTGCTATTTTTATGCCAGTGAGAGATAAATATGTGTATATAAAATATATCAAATGCAAATTTCTTTTTCACAATTAATACTGAAGCTGTTGTCCTCTTATTAAAGCAATGCTAAGCAAATCCTTTCCTCCTCTGTGATTCAAACTCTTAGTCACTTTGCCTCCTAGAGAGGCTAATAAAAGTTTAAATGTTGCAGACACAATGAAATTGATTAAGGTATAATGCAGTGTAATACGATTAAGACACCATAACGTCATTTCATTTTTAAGACTGAATTCTTACCTTTGCCTGCATTTCTGCTGGCCAGCTGCTGGCAGTAAAGACCTTCCACACATCAACAGACCACCAGAGATTTTCATAATTAGGTGGGCATTCCATCCAAATATTTCTAATTCAACTAAAACTGCACCATATTGAAGATGCGAACAATACCTACCATGTAATGTAGCTGTTTCAGCGCACACCAGGCATATAGCTTTATACTGATCTGAGACTCCTGAAAAATCTGGTGTTGCTGCAGCTTCATGTTTCCTTGCCAGCAGCAAGATTTTTTTTTTTTAAGATAAAGCAGCATCCCTGTAGCTGGCTCTCATTCTCAGCAGGTTATTTTTGTGGTCGTGGCTGTGTGGATCTAGTTACGTGCTTTGTTCTACAATGATAGCCTGTGTCTCACAAGCACGTCTAGATTTTTTGATTGAAAATCCACATTACAGTGAATACAGTTGGTAGCAGCATTAGAGGATGATGTAGGATTTTTTTTTTTTTCCCCACTTAATGACCATAGGAGTTTTTGTACAGGAAAAAACATTGTGAAATACATCACAGAAAAGAATTATTTAGAAATACAGTTAAATGTGGAACTGAGAGACAACCTTGCACATTGCATCTCATAGTGCCCCTAGATCTTTAAGTGGCACAATTTTTGTGGCACAGAGAGCTAGAGGATAAACTTCTCTTTCTGCAAAAAGGTGCACTGTTAATCCCAAGAAGATGGTTTAGCAAATGGGATTCCACCTTTCTCACCCCTCCCCTGCCCTGCTCTGACATGGCAGGTTTTGCTTTTATCCAGGGATGCCAGTCATTGCCACAGCCTTAAAAATGAAGTTGTCCTCTGAGCTGCTCCTAAGGCTGAAAATTAGTGATTCCTTGGAACAGCACTTCCAGATGGAAGTCGCTGGTATCCAACATGTAGCTTTTTGGTTTTTTTCTCCTTTATCTGTGTGGATTCTTAAAATCCAGCCTCTTGATCTGCTGACATCTCACCTCCTTGCTGTTTGTATAAATGGGAGAAAATACGTATTTATTTTTATTAAAAAGGAACCACTTGAAAATTCTATCACAAAATATATTCAATCACTAAACAATAAAGATAAGATCAACAATGTATTTTTCCATTTCCTGATCATGTTGAAAGCTCTCTGCAGCACACCTGTGATACCTTTCTTGTACTTATATGAAAGTACTCGATATTATTCCCTTTTTAACTGTCGCACCAACACTGTAATTTGTTTGGTACAAACTGTGAAGATTTTATAATGATGGCTTGTTAGTGCTTCTTGAGAGGTTTATAGATCTGTGAATGTTTGGGGTACTTTGTAAGTCATGCAAGGCTGGTCCTTGGAAGGACCAGGAAGGACCTTGGAAGGAAAGGTAAGACCAAGAGTTACTGTGGTCTCCTGTGAGTCTAGAAAATGCATATGCTTGATTTTACAGAGCGAAGTTTGCCTCAGTTTTTACTGAGCTGGATTTAATCAACAAATGAAAGAAGGTAATTCTAAATGCAGTAGATGAAGATACCAGATATTAACATTTCCTGTGTCTCTGTCTCCTACATTTCACACTGGCATGTAGCTTGCAGCTGACAGTGGCTTTTGCTTTCGAACAGGATTCTTGTTGTTGTCTAGACCTCGCATGAGCAGAACTCACTGACTGTCTTTATATCTAGCTGATGCACAGACAGCCACTGCCACCAGATTCACTTATCCTTTTAGCGTTCTGTCTCAGTGTGCGAGCAGCACCTTATTTTGTAATAACTCAACTGCTATTGCCTCTCAGCTTTGTTAAAGAAAGAATGATCCGGCAACAGGGAGACTTAGTGAAAAACGTACTTACTGATAGAAGACATATCACTAACAAACTCATTAGCTTGTGTGCCTGGAAATCTTACAAGGGCGATCTGTTCAGAAAGAAAAACGAAACAAAAAACACCTCCCAAAAAAAAGCCAGGAAAAAACCCTAAACAGGAACTCTCCCTCTCCCCTCCCCCCAAAACGAAACCTAACAAACAAACCAAGGAGTATTAAGGCTTGTGGGAATCCCTGCTTTGCAGATATAATCTGTCTTTGCCTTGGTTTCCCTTGCCGTGCCACATCACCACTAGCTGCAGTATACCATAGTCATAGTGAAGATACTTAAAATAGCTAGTGCCTGTTGCAGACTTGTACACCAGGATGATGCTCTGAACAAACCACAGATATTGCTTCAGTTTATCCTACAGTGTGGCAACAATGCAGGTAGATTGCCTTCCATTCAAAGCTAAGTAGTTTAAAACTTGCAAGAAGGTTTCTGCACAACACTGCTGCAATGCAAAAGAATAATGGAATAATGTACATCTGAAGAGACCCCTTGAAGTAATTTTATCCAGTCCCCATCCCAAAGCAGAGCAAACTCTTATAGTTAGATTGCATTGCTCAGGGCCTTGCCCTGTCAAAGGCTGAATATCTCCAAAACTCCAAAGCTCCAACCGTTACTGTGCTTCACTGGCCTAATCATGAAGAATTTCTTCCTTATTATTAGGTGTTGGTAAGGGGAGCAAAATTGGACATACTAAACTAGATGTAGCTTCACAAGCAGAGAGGGATAATTACTGCAGGTAAAATGCTAGCTAAGGTATCCCAGGATGTGGTTATCCTCCATTACTACAGGGTGTTGCATAGCAGCATAAGTTAAAATGTTGTCCCTTTGCCATAATACTGGCATTGGTATAGAGGCCCTGATTTTTGTTGTAGAAAACATTTCCCATTATCTGTTAGAAAGATGTTACATTACAGTACAATTTTTGAAGTGTGGTAACCCATTAAAAATATTTTGGAATGACTGCCTATAAACAACATTAAGGTAAGTGTCCCACTGAGCTATCAGGTACTATAGCGGCCCAAGTCTCAATTAAGATGACATCCAGAGGTGTCTTGACCCTATTTGTGAGAGGAAGGATGCCACAGTTCTACATTCTTACATATATTGACCAATTTAGATCCCAGTATAACCCACAGTAATTCAAATAAGGTGAATGGAGTTGCATTCAGTGGAAATTTGGCTGAGGATCTATCAGTCTGTGTGTTTTATTGCAGAAAAGAGGCTATATAAGTCATTGATCTTTTTTCTCAGATAATTATTTTCTCTGTAATTTTAAATAGTCTTAACTACACCGATAAGTAAATAAGCATCTGACGAGGAAATGTGTATCCTTCTAAGATTCCATGTATCCAGGAATATCTTAAGCTTGTATTTAAAAAGAACCTACATGGTTAGCCTAGGCAAATGTCATGATAATTAGCAGGGAAAAAAATCAGATGGATATGTTTGTCAGTACCATAAGTAAAAAAAAATCTGTCTCTTATTTATGGTGTACACCTACCTTATAAAACCTTATGAAGGTCATAAAGATTTTAAAAAGAAAAAACTATATTTTTGTATGCACCTTTTGTAGTTTCTTATTGCACCTAAAAGGACTAAAGTTGAAAACAACCAAGGGAAAAGATGACTTTTATAGGAATTGAAAGCCTTTGCCCATATATTTTATGCATTGCACATTCTTTGAGATATAGCTGCTCTGACAGTTTTCCCCCATGTATCTTAGAAAGCTTGTGTACTCACATGGATCTGAAGTAAAAACAGAAGAGAAGAGAGCATGAAAACCCAAAGCTACATATATTGTAATATAATGTTACAAAAACTGATAGGAAAATCATCGGAAAATCTAAATTGTTGCTCTTGTCAGTTACATAATTAGACTACGTGTTAAATTCAGAATAAAGGTTTTCCTTATAATAACCTCTATGTGGAGTGAGTAGTTGGAAGAATGTAGGTTTGTATTATTTCAGTTTTTAAATGTTGGTATACACAATGTAAATGAGGAATGTTATTTAATTTTGTGAATGGAAATATATACTTATTGTGTAAAGAACAGAAAAATATCAAGCCAAATCACACCGACTTTAAAAAATACACATCTCCTAAAAATGTATGATATTCATATTTCTAAAGGAGTTTTGCTATTTGCCTGTTTTGTCATATTTGCCTATTGCAGGCATAATCCACATGAGCCACAACCTGTGTACACTTAAAGTCCATTCTTTGGTATTCTAAACTATCAAATATGTTTGTAAGCTTAATATATTCCATAAGTCTTCCCAAGTTGTGTAGGTCAAGTCTGATGCAGCAAATATTCAGGTCACTTACTGGGAAAACCGGAAAAGCCTTGTACGATATTCTTTGATAATGTCTTTGGTCTATTTAGCTGGAACACTAATTCCTTCCCACTCCTCCTCTTGCCTTCAAATGAAGTCCTGGAAGGAAATCAGAAACAACCTGGACATGGGGAAGTGAGTATGCTTTTCCTAGAAAACACAAAAAGGTGGTATAAATGTTAGACAGCATATAGGAACATATAACAGCTGTTTGCTAAAGTAAATTACATTCTGTTTAATTTTTGCTTCTTCAAATAAAATTCCATGCTCAGTTCACATCTGAACTTGGAAGAATTCAAGCACTAATTAATTGCAAAGCTCTTTAAAGTTCTGCTTAGTACATAGTGCTAAGGATCTGAGCCATCTTCTACTCCATAAATGCACTCCTTAAACTTTTAATATCTAAACACATATTTAGATCCATGTTTATAATCATAACTATCATGGCCTCACTTTCAGAGACCCTGGAAATACTCTCACTAGAAGATGTATTCCAGTTGAAAGCAGGAGATACCTGTAATAAAAAACCCAAGTAATATATCAGTCCTTGTATATCTTGAGCAACCAAACAATACCAAACTTTTAAATAGAATTTAAAAGATGATCCCATCTGGGTAGTTCTGTGTATTTGTTCAGGAAAACTACACAGCAGGAAAAAAAACGAAACTGTTAACCAACTGTCCAAACACATTGTAGTAAATGGATGTTTAGAAAATGGGTGTTAATTGGCTAAAATGAATTCTTGTCAAAGACTATAATTTATTAGGTCATATATGGAACAGAAAAAACTTGCTGCTACCTGAAGAACCTTAGCAGCTAAAATTAAAATGAACAAACCATAAATATCTCACGTGGTATTTACTAAAGTTACAGTCTGGCTCTCCACTGTCTGTTCATGACCATGCCTGTCCGTGGTGAAAGTAGCAACCCAAGATGTGGCACTACTTATTAGTAGTCTAGAAACAATCTAGACTTATTAGTAGTTAGAAACAATTTGCTAGTGAACACCTTACCTCCTCAAGGCAATTTTGTCCTGACTGCTGCTTGTTTTGGACTAGCATCCTTTGTAGAAATAAAGACAGCTGGAAATTTTCAGTTCAAGTTTGTTCAATGGTATTTTTTTCTGCTGTAAAATAGCATTACAGTTTTGATTACAAAAACTAGATCAACCAGTAAAACTAATTAATTAAACAGAAAATGCTGATAATTTCTCTGAGACATCTTTTGACTGAAGTGACTAAGGACCAACTCAAGAGTAACCCGTTCATGATGCTTTCCTTTACTATATCAAAGCCATTCTTTAACTTATCAGTCACATAGAGAAGATCAATGTGTTTCAATTTGTGAAAATCCAGGAAGTGTTTCTCAAATTCCTGTCTGGGATTGAAATTCATAAAAAATTTGAGTAATGGTTATTTGTCATATCTGGCTCATCTTCTTGCCTGAGAAGATGACTGAATTGCCTCCTGACTGATGTTCACTCTCCCACATAGCATGACAAACTTTCTATGACTTCATAATGATAACTTAAAAATATTAAGAATCATCTTTCTTCTAATTTTTAAAGTTTCAGTTTCACTAGAGCTACAGTTTCATGGCAGAAAGTCACAGAATTATAATTATTTTCAGGGTTATTTCTTTTTCTCATTGCCACACTCCTCCCTCTCCTCCCCCATTCAGTATTTACTGAATGCTTATCATTCATGTGTTCTTGGAGCACAATTTAGCAGATTCCTTGCTATCATCAGCTGAACAAAATTATTAAGTAGATCAGCACTCTGCTGCTATTATACTTAATCATTTGGAAAAAGGAGAAACTGTTTCTCTCTGTGGAGTTAGGTGTCTCTAAGAATAACAGATTTTCACTGTAGAAATTGTAGAAAATAAACACGGTGACTCCCTGCTCCATAGTTCAAAGAAAGAAAATCTATTTTCCAGTATTTGAGAAACTATTGCAAACCAACTTATTTCAATCTGGTGGTGTAACTGCTCTCTAAAGTAAACATTGCTCTTAGACGTTACTAAAGAATTATGTTATTGTGTATATTTGCTGAAATATGGATAACTCAGGGGCATAACCTGAACCCTGTGTAACATCCCAATTGGTGTTTTAAGGGATGTATATTATTCTGGTAGAGATAGGATGAAAATATTTGCTTAACGTTCTAAGCTTCCGTAGTGCTTGATCCATGTACAGTCTTTCAGAACAAAACAACCACATTTTCCACTGGGTGAAGAAAGACACAGACAGACATGTAGTCTAACGTAAGGATGCATAAGGAGAAGCTGTGGATTTTCTCAGCTGGGAAGAGAAGACCAAAGGAAAATGGGGAGGATCTAATTGCTGCCTTCTCTAATCTAATGATTGATTATAAAAAAGATGGAGTCAGGAAATGGAATGGAAATTTGAACAAGATAGATAGAAGGAAGAAATTCTTCAGTGTGGGGGTGGTGAAGTACTACAGTAGGTACACAGGACCACTGTGGTATCTCTGTCCTTGGAGATGCTCAGAACTTCCCTGGACAACCTAGGCAACATGATCTAATTGTGAGGCTAGCCTGGCTTTAAGAAAAGATAGGCTGATCCAAATTTCTGTGAAATTGTGGATTCAATTAAAAACTCTCCTCAATGGGAATGTCCCTTGCTCTAGGGATGCAAGCACTTAACATGGCATCAGATACACTATCTGCAAAACTATTTTCAGTGTTAGCTGATACACATACGTTCAAGGAGCTAAGCACTTAATCAATGTGACCTATATCCTCAGGCTACTACAATGTGATCCTTTTTAAAAGCTAATTGTAAACTATAATCAAAAACTAATTGGCTGATAAAACAAGAATTTCTTTTCAAAACTTGCTTTTCTTATTAAATTTAAATATGACATCTGATTTTTTTAATCTTTTTGGTAGAAAAGAAAAATTACTTTTAGAGTTTTGCTGCTGTGTTTTACTGGGATTCAGTTGTTTATTTTGCCTACTTTGGACCTACGTCTACACACACATGAGTGAATTGTTTCTTCTCATACTCTCTTCATACTCCCTTCATACTCCCCCAGCCACAGAGTAGGCAAGAGACCTTCTTGGAGCATACACCTGTTTTCTTCATTAGTCAGCAGGCACTGATGGTTTACAGGTTGTTTTTTGTTCTTGAACCCCAAATACTATCTGATGTGAGTCACCAGGGCCCCCATTGTGGGTGGGTAAGAAGAGTCTTAATGTTTCTTTTGAATAAGTGATAATAATAGGCCAAGTCTGAAGAGAGAAAATGGGCATGCTTACAAATGTTGAATAGTAATGTGGAATATTAAAATAGTTTGCTACCCAAGCATAAGGGTAAATGAGATCCCATTGGAGGAGCCTGCCAAGTGTGAATAGTGGCCCTTCAACATCCTGTGTGAGTGTGTGTAATTGAGGTGTCAGTAAAGGGGTGGTCCACCTTATCTGTGGCATTCAGAGGACATTACTGGTATAACATTACTTCCTTGATTCACTAGTAGTAGTAATACCTTTAGTTACACAAAAAGCACGTGTGAACATGGTATCACTGTGCAGGTTTTTGTACTTGAGTACCTGCTGAAGAGCCATGATTAGTTTTTTTTTCAAGGGCAATATCAGCAAAGAGCCAGGGTGCAAAATAATGATTAGTCAGGTTGAAGGCAGAAATTCAAGGGAAATTACTTCAGAACACAGCTATGCTGGGATGGTGCCTTATTAACCTGAACATTGTTGCTGCAAGTCAAGAAAAGTTAAAACTAAGTTGGTGAAAAGCTTAAATAATTCTTACCTTCTGAGGATATATGGGTTTTGGGGATGGAGCCAGTCTGAGTTTAGACTTTAGTAAGTTATCAGATACTTTTTGTTTTCTAGTATGTATTCTTGACATGTGTTTTGCTTTCCTGTCACGATTAAGTGCTGTAAATATTGCTGATACTCCATCTTTTAAAATATGGAGGTAACACGAAAAAATAAGGCTACTATGTACTTTCTCTCTTAATGGTTTGGTTTATCAAATGGCATTGAATCTTGAGAGATAGAAGAAAACCATTAATATGGCTGTATAGCTCCTCTGTGCTGTAGTCCACATTGCTGTAATAAACAAGTACTTCTTTTAGTAGAAAGACACAGAAAAACAATCCGTATTTTTCTTCATATTTAAGCACTTATTACTCATTTTGCCCATGTTTTTACTGCAGTTTCTTTTCATTAAAGCCCTTTCAAGGTTACTTAAGAAAGGAGAGAGCATTTCATACATGCATTCTCTGCAACTGGCAGTGTTACTGTCCTCCCTTTGGAAGTGTGAGGTTAACAGTTTTTCTAAGTGTGTTATGGTTAAGACTTAGCCAACTTAAGACTTTTGAAACTACTCCCTTCAAAAAAATGTCTAATTGCTTCCATTTGCAGCTTTATATATGACAGAACAGATACTCCTTTGATAAAATTTATAATATGCTATATGAGTGGCAGCACAGGAAATCAAACCCATGGCCCCTGAGAACAGCAGTGTTGCAAAGGTCCTGTTCTTTCAGCCTTCTGTCTTTTCAAGGGCTTCTTTCAGTGGCATTTTTCTCATGATGTAAATAATGAGGAATTATTGTAAATTCACAATCCTAATCGATGTTAAAAGTTGTGCAGAATTTAGTGTTGTGTCTTATGTGATTTTAGCAGGTACTCCTAGTAATTTGCTGAAGATAATCACTCCAGAAAAGGTGGGTGTATGTTCATTCCAAATCCCACTGGCTTCACTGTGAGCATTTTAATTAATTCTAATCCAGTCCCAAATGTTCATCCTTAATGTCCCTTTGAAACAGTCTCTTCAATCTTGAAGATTGTGTAGCTGCTTCATGTGGCAGAAGAGAAAATAGAGATCACACAGAGATAAGAGGCTTGATGCTAAAACTGGCAGTTAGCAGCTGAAATGCAGTGCTCCCCACACCTCACCAGAAAGGAGAACTAAGCTAACATCTGATTAAACTAGGCTTGCTACATGTGCCAGAAGTGAGTTTTTTACTGGCCATTCTGGTAACAGCTATAATCAGTGACTACTAATGAAAAATACTGTCACATTTCCCAGTGTGCATCTTTCTTTGGCTGTTACTGGAGCTCCTCCAGATTATAGTTTTGATCACAACAGGTGTCATAGTTTTGGGTATACCATTCTGTATACATAAAGAAATTTCCAGCCTTTTGGAGTTTAGAGATGCCTTCAGATTTTCCTGTACAGGTAAGGATCCACATGTAGAAAATTTCACCCTGCTGGCAGTAGTCTTATTTCTGGTTTTAGTGAGCCTTTTCAGTCCTAAGGATAGACTGCAAGTCAAGCACATACCCTCAGTCTCTGGGAGGATGCTGAGTGCCCAACAGACCTTGTTTGTCTTGATGAGTCTCAACTTGACCCCTCACACAAGTATCATCTGCCTGCTGGTCCAGGAGTTTTATTTAAGCTCAAGCTTCCGCCTGGAGTTGAGGGGGATTCTAGTGTGGGTGGTACTTTTGCTGATGAAGTATGGTCCGCAGACAGGGTGTACAGAGATGGTGGGAGCACCAGCAGTAGTTTTCTGTCAACATCCTGGAACTCATTGGGCAAGGTGAGGTAGTGCTATGTCCAAGGTTAGTGAGGCAAATCTAGTCGAGATTCAGGAATAGCAGTGGATAGGAGATAGGCACCCTGTGGTGCAGATCGGGCAGAGTTGGGCTGCCCAGGTCTGAGCTTAAAGGCAGCTTGTTCATGGCAGAAGATGTGAGTGTCTGGCAAGGGTCCCAGGTCAGGTTGGTCAGGATGATTAAGTCCTATTGGACACCTGGGGTTCCAACAGTCAATTAAAACTCTTCAAAAGAAGTAAAAACCATTTCAAGGCAGGAGACTGCAGGAAGATGGTCAACTTCAGTGATGGGTATCAGGCATTTTAAGAACCAGACTAAGAATTAGGCTGAGAACAAGTGGGAAGACTGGGGGTCTTAGTGAATCGGTGAGTTGTCCATGTCCATAAATCACACACTGGAAAAAAAGCTGTTATGACATTCTTCTTTAAAATAAAATAGAAATGGGAGAATTTGCTTCTGAAATGTTTTGCCTCACCACACCTTTTTTCTCAGCAGCATCAAACACAGTTTATTTTCAGATTGGCAACTGAGTAGTTTTCAAAATAAGCTGCAGGAAGCTTACTGAAATAAATAAAAACAATGCTCATCAGCTTTTCTATCTTAATTTTGTTGCCTATTCTCAGTGACAAAGCACTGTTTTTGTTCAGTTGTGCTATCCACCCCTATATATTCTACCTAAGGGAAGAAAACCACACTGAAGTAGTGTTTCGAGATACAGATAAATCCCATTTTGTCAGAGGTCTAAGCTGCAGAATCTGAAAAGGTAGGGGCCGATGCATTTTCAGTACCGACTCGGTTCATCAGTCCATTGTTTTAGTCTGTTTCCACACTCCCTTCTTACCTATGTTATCAGATCTACAAAATAAAGGCTTATGAAGTTTACTGAACCACGTAGGGATATAAAATATAAACTATTAAATTTGTGATTTAATGAAAGCCATGCACCTGCAGCTGCTTGAACTTACATACTTTAGGGCTGAAGTTGCTAAAAGCCTGCATGTCCTAAAGCACATGTGGACTGTATAACTTGAAATAGTAATGTGATTCAGGTTAACAAACTGAAGAGATCTAATTAAATATGTGATCAGCAAATAACAGTTTGAATATGGCTGAAACATGAGTTACGGGGATCTTGGGAAGCCTTTATTTTCCAGAGTGGAATAAAATGATGTAAACAATTTGTACAATTATAAGCCAGTTCAGCCTTAAAAAAAAAAAAAAGCAGTTCAATTTTTAGCAGTGGCATTTATATTTGGGGAGGTAAGAGCACTCATGGTTCCCTTGCTTACCCAATTAAAGTCTGGAAGACCATGAATCAGGATTAATTATGAAAAAAGTAATTTCCACCTGAAATTGTTAAATAAATAGGGAGAGGTAAGACTTTCTGAGTGCGCAGAATGACTTTTTTCCTTTTTAATGCAGCAGAACTAGTGCTCTATTTGCATATCATGTTCCATAATCTTTAATAGCCGAGGTAAGTCTGAAGCAAAAGGATACATTGCTGTGATCACAGGCTTCCAATGAAAACATTGTGTAGGGCATGGTGCAGCAAAGTCCTAGGAAAACCCTAAAGGAACAGGGTGAAATAGAAAGGATTGGTGTACACCATCTGGAGTATATACAGTAGACATTTTTTTTCAGCCAAAAGATTTAGAAAGTACCCTGTTCTTTAATAAAAACAGAGAAAAGATACGATGAATGTAAAACCAAATCACGTTTGCAAGAAGGAAACTAGCAGTCTTAGTTGCACAAAACTGTTTGAGAAGAATTTAGGTTTGCAAGCTATTTTTAAAATAATCTGCTCATTAACCCCCTTCCTTTTTTATATGAGATGCCAAAAGTTTTAAGACAGAGCATCAACTTTTAATTATTTCAGGATGAAAAATGAAGTAAAACTAAATAAAACTTAAATTTAATTTCTATATCTATATGTAGGATTTTTTTTTCCTATTTATAAACCTATTTTGAAATCACTAAAACTACATTTGCCAAGGTACCTGTTATCTGCATACTATCAGACTGGTTTTATTACAGCTCTCTATGCATGTTCTTGTCATTCTTGATTATAGCTGAGTTCCCATCTTGATGAATTTCCATGTCACTATGACTCTGAAAGTCCTTGTTACTTCTTATGTGCAAGTACACTTATCAACTCTGTTATTGCCTCATTCTGTGTAATGATCTGTACCGGATGTGTACAGCTCTTACTTCTGTAGTTAGGCAGTTTTCTTATTTGAGTCTGCTATTTTTTGAGTTGTTTCTCTTAGAGGTAGCAAGTCTATGGGAAAACACAAGGAAGAAATGATCTATAATTCAAAGAGCAAGATGTTGAAGTTGCCATATAATTTTAAGACCTATTTTGATACCTGTCCATGTCAAGTTGGGCAAGTGACCTAACTTTTTTGTGCTTTAATTGCCACTATTTGAAAGAAGGAAATAGAAAATTATTGAATAACCTACTTCTGTAGCTTATCTGAGGTACTGACCTAAAAGCAAATTTTTGTACTTTAACATTGATAGTCTAAAACATTTGTTCTATATTTCCTGTATATCTTAATTCACTTGTGACAAGAAAAATAAGGGCTATATGACATCTAATTTTGCTTTTCAAAATGGGGCAAAAATAGGGCACACATTCACCAGTGACTTTTTTGTTTTGTTTTGTTTTCCCCCAAATTACTAGAGATCAGATCTTTTAAACTAGAGCAAAATCATGAAATGTTGGTATTTTTATGTCATGTGATAAGGATGTGACAAATTTTCTCTTATGGGCAACGGTTAACCAGTTTTAGCCAGCCATTTAGGCTTTGTGACTTTTGGGTGTATATATGCCACCTGTTCTCCAGGGTCCACTAAACCATCCCCTATTTTCTATTTTTCTAGACTGAATTCTGCATGTTTTCAGTTTTCAGTGAAAGATACATTTGTCCACTGTCATATGCAGCACTTGACACTCGATTTTAATTTATAAAAATGAGCTCTTCATTTAATATAGGACAATTCATTTAAAAAAAGGAATGTGCTAGAATGATGGGATAATTTAGGTGGGGCTCTGGAGTCATGTAATTTCAAACCCGGACTTTAGTTAGCTCAGTCCTGTCCTGTTGAGTTTTGAATACCTCCAAGGCTGTGGATCCCTGAGCTCCTATGTGCAGCCATACCAGCCTCATTGTGAAGAATTTCTGCATTAGGACTGGCTGGAATTTCTCTTGCTGCAGCTTGCAGCTTTTTCCTCTTTTCTTTTTGTTCTTTACCTCTGAAAAGAGCCTGTTCCCATTGTCTTTACAATCATGTGTTACAGGAGGAGACAGTGATTAGATTCCTTCTTAAGCTTTCTTTTCTAGAGGCTGAGCAAACAGGCTCCTTCTCATAGTGTATCATGCATCCCAGACCTGTAACCACTCCAGTGATTCTCTCCCTCTCCAGTTTGTCATTGTCTTGTGATGGTAGTGAGGTGCTTGAAATAGGATGGGATAGTCTAGCTGAGGCTGCACAGGTAGAGGGAAAAAACTTCCTTCAGTTAGTGGGCAGCACGCCTGCTAATGAGACCTAGGATGTGATCAGATGCCATCTGTCATGGCTGAAAAGGAGCTCTGCAGGTTTATGTTTAGTCTGTTATTCACCTAGACCCTAGGTCCATTTCTGCAGACATAATACAGTGACTAAAACCTAACCTATGTAACTATTGATTTAATTCAGGGAATGCATTCTCCATCTTAAATTTGCATTTTGGTGTAACCAGCCTAATGAGGTATAGCAATAAGTCTCTGTATAAAAATAGTTATCAGAGAATGCTTTGTTTGTTCATTTCCTTCATCACTTTCTAGCATTATTTGGATAACAAACTCCAAACAAACTATTCTATACTACTATGGTGTCATGGGTTGACCAGAGCTAGACACCAGCTGCCTGACAAATCTTCTCTGTGACTCCCTCCCTCAGCTGGACAGGAAAACAAGGCTGTCTTAACGAAAAGCTCTTGGGTTGAGATAAGAGATCAGGACAGGGAGATCACTCACCAGTTGCCATAATAGGTAAAATAGACTTGGCTTGTGGAAATTTATTTAATTTACCAATCAAATCAGAGTAGGGTAATAAAAAATAAATCTTAAACCACCTTCCTAACATGCCTCCCTTCTTCCTGGACTGGAGTTTACTCAAGGATCCTCTACCTTCTCCCCTCCACTGGTGTAAGGGGTTGTGAAATGGGGTTGCAGTCGGTTCCTAACATGTTGTCTCTGACACTTCTTCCTCAGGGGGAAGACTCCTCACGCTCTTCCCCTGTTCCAGCATGGGGTCTTTCCCACAGCAGACAGTCCCCCATGAACTTCTCCAATGTGAGTCTTTCCCATGCGCTGCAGTTCTTCACAAACTGCTCCAGCGTGAGTCTCTTCTATGGGTGCAGTCCTTCAGGAACAGACTGCTCCAGTGTGGGTCCCTGCGGGATTGCAAGTCCTGCAGCAAACCTGCTCCAGTGCAGGCTTTCCACAGGGTCACGTACTCTTTTGGGCATCCCCTTGCTCCCGTGTGGTGTCCTCCGTGGGCTGCATGTGGAGACCTGCTCCACCATGGACCTCCGTGTGCTACAGGGGCACAGCCTGCCTCGCCTTGGGTGACACCATGGGCTGCAGGGGAATCTCTGCTCTGGCTCCTGCAACACCTCCTTCTGCACTGGCCTTCGTATCTGCAGAGCTGCTGCTCTCATATATTTTCCTTCCTCTCTCCTGCTGCAATAGTTCCACAGCAGTCTTTTTTTTCCTGAGTATGTTATCTCAGAGATGCTACCACTGCTGATGATGCTCTCGGCCTTGGCCAGTGGTGGATCTTGTCTTGGAGCCCTCTGGCATTGGTTTTGTTGGACAGAAGCTTCTTACAGAAACCACCTCTGTATCCCTCCCCAGCTTCCAAACCTTGCCATGCAAACCCAATATAGCCACCAAGCACAAATGTTTCTTTTTCGATTGAAAACATGAATTTTTCCCATGCAAAGTTAGTTGTTACTCATGATTTGTTTATAGTAAAGCATTTAATAGGTATGCATTTGCATAATCAATATTAATTTGTATAATTAATAGATCTTAATTGTATGTGTATATTAAAAGACATACATTTATATTTTTTTTGTTTTTTTGTTTTTTTTTTTAGCTACCCTCACTGATGTATTTCATGTTTTTCACCCAGGCTCATTTCATTTTATTATACACCTGGAATTATTCCTTTTCCTCCTCGTTATTTAGGTCAAATTGATGAATGCGCAGTTTCTTCTCAGATTCCCAGTCCCTCACCACAAAAGCTTAGTATGTCATTCTTGTTTTTATTATTTATCTCTTCTCACAAGATAGTTTTTCAAGTGTGCTGGCTGAATGCCAATGAGGAAATGGGCTTTCAGTCACAGAAAACACTATATATAGCTTGTCACTTTTTCTTTTGCTCAGGAGAGACAATTCAAACATCTTTCACTAAAGGAGGAACAAATTAACACAAGTGCTTGGGTTTCTCAGAACCAGCATCAATCTGATGTCGTGATTGTGAAACAGAGAAATAAAATCAAAATAGCAAGCTCAGTTGTTGTCATGTTGGAAATGTAGCAAAATAAAATAGTTAGGAAATGAGAACTATGGAATTCTATAAAGGGATTTTGTTTTCCAACTTTTTGTATCCTGTTACAAACAAAAAAAAGTAACAGATGTTAAAGATGAAAGAGTATGTGCTTTGACTGAATAGCAAAATGCCTAGAAGGCAGCGTGGGTTAAAACACAGTGTGTTAAAGTATCTTTTAACATTGTGCCAAGAAACCACTGCTTTCTTACCAAGGTTTGTTGGCTGCAACAGCTGATTCCCCATGAGGAATGCAATCTAAACTAGCAGCAGAAAAGGAGGGAGTTGGCAGACTGTGTTAGCTCAGAACTGAGAAGAGTCTTGGGACTGTAATTGCGGAGGTGCAGGGATGACTTGCCCCAGAAGAAAGCTGGAAGCACAGAAAGCTGATTCTTTTCAGAAAGTTTTTCCCAAGGGGAGCCATGATTGTGTCCCTGTGTTTCCTCCTTAAATGTAAAGAACACTTGCCTGATTTATTCCAGGAGGAAAGGAAAGATGCTTAATTTCAACTTGTAGTACAGCTTGCCCTACAAGATACCCTTCAACCTTCCCCTGTTTTCCCTAAGCTCCAGCACTGTTCTGGGGCACCTTTCTGTCTAGTTATATACAAATGCTGTTTCAAAGCACCTGTGCATCACAGATTTATGCAAAGTAATTTCAGGATGGCTACTTGAGTCCTGCAGATTTTATTCCCTGGAGACTTTTGACAGTGTGTTATTAGTTTCCTTCCAGGGTGGGATTCCTTGGCTATTGTTCTCAGGACTTCAGTCTTGGCACTTTTAAAATGCATTTTTTTTTAGTTACCTATCTCCAGATTTTCCATCTCCCTTCTCCATTGTGAGGGGAATTTCTTTTCATCATCTTTCAACCTTGAACCGCGTATCAACAGAACCACACAGCTTGGTTTCATCGGCAAATTTGCTGAGGGCACACTCAATCCCACTGTCCATGTCAGCAACAAAGATGTTGAACAAGACTGGTCCCAACACCAATCCCTGAGGGACACCACTCGTTACTGGTCTCCAGCCAGACATTGAACCGTTGACCACAACTCCTTGCGTGTGGCCATACAGTCAGTTCTTTATCCACCAAGTGGTCCACCTATCAAATTGATGTCTCTCCAATTTAGAGACAAGGATGTCGCATGGGACAGTGTCGAACGTTTTGCACAAGTCCAGGTAGATGACATCACTTGCTCCACCTCTGTTCATCAGTTCCATAGCCCCATCATAGAAGGCCACCAAACTGGTCAGGCAGGATTTCCCCTTAGTGAAGGCTGTCACCAACCACTTCATTGTTTTTCATGTGCCCTAGCATGCCTTCCAGGAGAATGTGCTCCAAGATTTTGCCAGGCACAGAGATGAGACTGACTGGTCTGTAATTCCCTGGGTCATCCATTTTCCCCTTCTTAAAAATGGGGGTTATATTTCCCTTTTTCCAGTCATTGAGAACTTCACCTGACTGCCATGATTTTTCAAGTGTGGTGGCCAGTGGCTTAGCAATTTCATTCGCCAGCTCCTTCAGGACTCATAGATAGATTTCATCAAGTCCCATGGACTTGTGCACGTTCAGGTTCTTAAGATGTCTCGAACCAGATCCTCTTGTACAGTGGTCTTAATTCTCACAGTCCCTGCGTCTGCCTTCCAAGACTTGGGTGGTTTTGTCAGAGCCTTTGCCAGTGAAGACTGAGGCAAAGAAGTAATTCAGAACCTCAGCCTTCTCCAAATCCAGGGTAGCCAGTTCTCCCAGTAGCTTCCAGAGGGGGCCTATGCTATCCCTACTCTGTTTTTTGTCTGCTACATATCTATAGAATCCCTTCCTGTTATCCTTAACATCCCTAGCCAAGTTTAACTCTAACTTGGCCTTAACTTTCCTAACCTGGTCCCTAGCTTCCCAGACAACATCCCTGTATTCAAGCCAGGCCACCTGTCCTTGATTCCACTTTTTATAAGCCTCTTTTTTCTCAGCAGCTCCTTATGCATCCAAGGAGGTCTCCTGGCCCTCCTGCTGCACTTCCTTCTAGTTGGGATGCAACACTCTTGTGCTTGTAGCAGGTGATCCTTGAGTATTAACCAAGAGTCTTGGGCCCCCCTGCCCTCAAGGGCTATATCCCATGGAACCTTGCTAAGCAGGTTCCTGAAGAGCCCAAAGTCTGCTCTCTTGAAGTCCAGGGCAGTGAGCTTGCTGCACGCTCTTCTCACTGTCTTGAGGATCTCAAACTCGACCATTTCATGATCACTACAACAAAGTCTGCCCTGGAGCGTTACATTTCCAACCAGCCCTTCCCTGTTGGTGAGCATGAGGTCAAGCAGGGCACCTCTCCTTGTTAGCTCCTCTATTACTTGCAGAAGGAAGTTGTCTTCCACATAATTGAGGAACCTCCTGGATTGCTTGTGCTGGGCTGTACCATTGCTCCAACAGAGATCAGGGTGGTTGAAGTCCCCCATAAGAACAAAGGCCTGTGAGCAGGAGGCTTTTCCTATCTGTCTGTAGAGTGCTTCATCCACAATTCTGGCAACTGAAAAGTACAAGGCATATCGGATGCACATATCCTGCTGAAGAAAGTGAATTTTCAATTAAAAGTAGGTGTGAGAAAGGGGGATAGCTCTCAGTTCTACCCGGGAAATACGATTTTTTTTAACGGTGTGTCTAAAAAGTTTAGAAATATGTTCGAATATGTTTGGTTTAAATGAAGGTTTTGAAAATATTGGAACTTCAGCTTCCCCAGGATATGGGTAGTCATTGCAGGCTGTGTGGGTACAGTATTCAGTCTCACTGAAGAATCTTAGTTTTTGTCATCCAGTCTGTCTGAAATTTCTCCTTGGTTGATTCTTGTCAATACTTACTGAACAAGTCATTGCATTTTAGTAACCACCACCCAACATAATCATGGAAATGCTAATTTAATAGGTCCACAGGAAGCATGTGAAGAAGCGTGAAAGAGTGTTTAAAGAGCAAATAAAAACAGTGTTGGAAGAGGATTCCAGTGGTCCTGCTTTGACTCTAATGAGAACGAATTTTTCAGTGTTTGCCATGTGAAAACAGCATCTTTAAGTAGCCAGATAGTGATCAGATAGTGATGGAACTGATTGGAAAACCAACAAAAGCAATTAAAACTCTTCTATTTAGGTACATTAAAGCAAAAAAAGTAAATAGAATTAGATTTAAAAGAACCCTTATTAGTAAAGTTGTTTTCTTTGTATGTGCTATTCTCTGTTACTGGTTTGCTATGTGAGAGATAACAAGAAATTTCAAAGTATGTAATTTGTTTTGTTCAGTCATCTTTTCCTCGCAAGTAAGCTTTTGATTTTAAAAAAAACATCAAAGTAAAGGATCACTCCACTATAAAGTCTATACAATTTTGATGCTATAATTTAAAGATACTATTATTTCAGTTTTCTAACCCTGTCTAGCCCTACTGTTGGCGTGGAGGGACACATTGAGCCGAGTCTAGATGGGCTGGTAAGTTTTACAAAGAGTAAATAACATCTTCCCCTACTGTCAGTAATAAAGCTGTTTTGTAGGTAAAAAAAAGGCATGAAACGAGCATTATAAGAGAGGGTGGACCATAGATGAATCTTCAGTCCAGGTTGTGACCTTAGATGGAACTGTGGATCATAGGGGTTTAGAAGCCTGAGTGTATTTAATGACAGCTAGCTGAATTAGAAATATCTATGCACTGTTTAAAATGATGGTGGTGCTCATAAAACTTTTCAGCCTTGTGACACCCTCCTTTGGGATATTCTTTGAAAGATATTTAGAGTGTAGAAGTAATGCAGAAAAGAATAATAAAATGCAAATATAAAGTGGAGAATGGCCCATCTCCCAGCTTTATACCTGTAATTTTCTACTCTGTGTCCCCTGGTTAAAGGACAATTCCTTTTTACAATATTATTGACTTTTTATCCTAAGTGATTCAATTAAGATTTACTGATTTTCACTGGACAAAGTATTTTATTTTTGTACTCACACAATCATTTGTACTGCTTTAAGCAGAGCTTTTGCAGATCCTGCTTCCATGCTTTTATATCCAGCTGTGAGATTGAATTAACCCTGTGATCAAAAGCACTGTGAGAAAAGTATTAGTAAAGTTATCTGGGTTTGTTGATACTTTTAGGCCATAGGAGACAGTTAAAGAGAGTACTTTTTGCTAATGGCTCATGTACATAGAAGAAAATGAATATGCTTTCAGGAAAAATGTCCTTTTTTGTTTGTTTGTTTGTTTTCTGATAAGGGTTATCAGATTTCAAGTAAAATCAAGTTAAAATCAATTCCTCTAGTGCTATTTCAATTAGGTAGATTAGTTACATAGTGTAAGAGAAACTGGGCAGGTAAAGCATGCAGTGCAGAGAGATAAAGCTATCTCCATTGGTTAATGAGAAAGGAAAGGAGTAAAATAGGGAGAGAGTGCAATGTACCATGTAATGCTCATCTCTGCTGAGCTCAGGATCTTTGATGTATACTAGATTAATGAATTGCAAGGCTCATCTTGTGTACGTGTTCTGTGCCTGCACCGAGAATGAATAGTGAAAAGTGCTGGTACAGAATGAATGGTGAGAATGCCATCTGAACTGGGAAAGGACTGGGGACTGCTGCTGGTGGTGACACTGAAGGCTCACAGTGACTTACATGGCTTTGGCAACTGCAGCCTGAGATAGAAGAGTTGCAGTCTGGGTGTGTGACTTTCAACATGAGAAAAAGAAAATTTGTGTAGACTATAGAAGCTTTTATTTTAATCAGCTAACACTACCCTAAAAGAATCTCATTCTCATCAGCTTTGGTGCCAGCTCTTATTTATTAGTAATAAATAAACACCCAAATAAACAAATATATGTAATACAGCTGTAAATAAATGTATTTTATTGAGTTTTCTATTCTTTATCGGGGCATGCTGAGTTCTATACCTTGGAATTATAACAGGACAGCTCTTCCAGAACAGATTTTGTGCATGAAGAGGTGTAGCTATGTGAAGTTTGCAGCTGTCCCAATAAATGAAAAGATGGGCTGTACCTCTGCATATGGCTTACATCTGTGGTGACTTGTAGGATTGTATCCTTTGTGTTATATGAACTGTACCATGTAAAAATTGTTGAAATTCCATAAAATTTAAATACTATTGTTCTCTGTCATGGCATAGCAATGTGCAATACTTCTATTTTTTTCTTATCCGTTTTTAATAACTGAGAGCACATGCAAGAGAAAAATATCTTGTGTTTGTGAGTTCACATAGTTCAGTGCTTATATTTCACCTGGAAATAAAATCTTTTGGTACATCAGAGTAATAAAATTACTTGTGATCTAATAGAAGATTCTAGCTTCAGATGAAGACTAACATTGAACAACAGATAAATTCAGAAGAAACAAAACACTTGTATTCATACAAAAGTCATTACTAAAAAATGAAGGCAGAAAAGCTGAAATTAAACCAGAATGAAAATGTTGGGTAAGATGATAATTTAAAAAGGCATCTTCTTATATAAGAAATGTTTGGGGGTGTTCTTTTGTTTTGCTTTCATGGTTTTATTTTTTGTTGTTTTTTTTTGGGGGGGGGTGTTTGTTTTGTTTTGTTTTCCTTTGAAAAGGAATCACAGATTCAAAAGCAAATAAGAAAAGTTATTATATTAGATCCACAAGTATATCTGAAATGTGATAGTTCAGAATAGATTTCCATGTTTATTCTGAAGAATTTATTATGCAAAATGTACATATAGCTAATTATCATGTGTCAGTCTTTAGTGAGTCTTCTAACAGATAATGTTAAACAATGACATAGGACTTTGTAGGAATGGGTTTTCTGACTTCTTGTAGATTCACATCTTCATAGGACCTCACTGATTTAGTCTGTAATGTCTGACCTTCATTTCAGATGTAGCATCATTAGAGATTTTTTTTTTTTTTTGTGAATGCATCTCTGGGTGTTTTGTGGGGAGAAAAAATAAAAGGAATTATTGCTTGAAATAGTATTTTTCTTCCAGGTGAAATCACTATTTTCCTGGATTGGTTTTTTTTTCTAATTGAAGGAATTGACTAGGAATGTGGTATTTAGGGTTTAGTGAAGGTGAGCAGGCTCACTGGGTAAGACAGTCGGTACAAGCAGGAGTATATAGTAAGACTCTCTCATCTGTGCTTTTGCTGTTTTATGCTACTCAGGTAGTCAATCTTCACTCTTCCAGACTTTCCAGTTACTTGTACTCAATCAGTCCAACATAATTAAAAAGGTGGGGAGCTATCATGCATGGGCTGTAAATAGTTCCTCTTTGTGCTTATCACTCTTAAAGCAGGGATTTAAGTTCCCTAAGAAAGCAAAGCTGTTTGAAAAACAGTGTTCAGAGTAGGTAATCTTCGGCAAGAGGAATTTTTGGTTTTGTACTCTGCCGTGACAGAAATTTGACATGTTCTAGGTGCTGGTTTTTGCTGGCAGAGACATACTGTTGATGAGTTTGAACAGGTGTAATTCCTATTGCCATATCTGGTATATCATAAACTACAGTGTAAGCTCAGTTGATTTTGCAAATCTGTGTTTTTAGAGTCTGCTGAACTTATGAGCTAGGTGTACTATAGGAATGCAAAACACTTTTTTGCCAGTGTTGGCATTCAGACTCCTGCTGTCTTCCTTCCATGGACATATCCTACAGTAAAATGGCATTTGACAACTGAAAATCTTTAATAGAGGACTGTACTCACTGGGGAAAACCACAACCAACCAACTAAACAAACAAAACCCCAAATAAAACAAACAAAAATTAGAGAAATTCAGAGTTTAGGTTAAAGAGGGTGCATGCATACTCTAGAATAATCTAAAAATCTAAAATGGTCAACATCTAGGAACACATCATAATCAGAAGTCCCTGTTAGGTGGACATTTTTATGCACTGTATGTTTAATAACAGATAGTAGGCCTGGTATTAACACACAGGTAACAGTAGGGATCAGGTGCTTAACAGTATACGAAGAATAACTTCAAAGAAGCTCCTTGAAAACTGAAAAAGTGTAGTTAGAGAATCTGCCTTAGCATAAAAGATTCATCAGGATGACCTGCTTAGACTGATCATTATGTACCTAAGATGAGGTTACAGTTTTCAGCCATAAATATTACATTCTGGGTTTTTTTTAAGGCTGCATTTGTCTTCTAGTAAATGCTTCAGTTTACACTGAATAGCTGACTAGTGCCATCACATTTGATTTCTTTGAGAAACAGTCAGAGTGTAATCTAGAGGAAGGAACTAAAAATAAATACATTTTACACTATAGGTGAATTTCTATAGTCATTATCAAAGAAGCCAGGAAAATACCTTTTAGCTTCTTAATTTATAGTATCTGCATGTCTGTGTGATTTTAGGGTTTTGTTTTTTAATCAGAAGTACATCATGTCCTTAATTTATCTAAGGCAGTCTGTGATTCTTCCTATCCCTCAAAACAGTATCAGTCTTAAAACTGATGTCTAGCATATACTTCTGGAACAGTGTTTACAGCTGAGTAAGTAAAGAACAGCTTCTTAAAGCACTACCCTGGTCTTCCGTGGAGTTCGGGAAGGGCAGTTCACACTACTTTAGCAAAGGGAATAGGATTTTCTACAGAAGTTTCCAGCCATTTGTTCTTACTCCTGCATTACACCTCACTGCTTCCCTAGTTGTACCACTGCAGCTTTTTCTGAGGTTATGCTCATTAAAATGGTCATGTTTAAAAATAACCTCTCCCCAAGCTGGAAGCAGGCACTGTTTTCTTGGAAGCATTGCTAAAGAGATTTTAGCCTGCTTTGTCCCAGAGGCGAGGCTTCTGCAGTCCTGTTTCAATGCCCGGGTTCACCCCCCTCTTAACTTTTGACACATGAGTAATGGTGCAGTCTTGTAATTGATTTCGGCTGTTATAACTATGGATGATTGCCAAAGAAGGATTGTGCATTTCTCCCCTCCATCTGCTTGCATGCTGCTGCTGTTTCTGTCTACTACCCCTAGCGACCATGCAGATGCATGATGAGCAAATAGCCATGCTAATATGCCTGAAAACTTCATGGAAAAGAAGAGAATGGTTAGCCTTCAGTCAAATAAGCAAGCTGCTCTTGACTTATTGTGCCTGTATTTGTGATCCTGGTGTTGCATGAAGGGAGAGATGGGAAAGTGCAGCAGGTGAATGCGGATAAAATGTCTTGATGCTTTCGTGCAGGTTAGATTGGCTTGAGCTCATGCCAGACTAACACACGCTTGGATGAATTAGCTGTGTCGATAGATCGGTTTGAGCTTGTGCCAGACTAACACACTCTGGGGTTAATTAGTTGTTTATATACAGTTGCTCCAGGCTGCCTCTACTGTTACTATGAGCAGGAGAAAGAGGGATGTGTCTGGGCATGATTTAGGTATTGGAAAACTCTGAAGTGTGGAAGTCCCACCACTGCCATCCACCCAGCTCCCTGTGCTGACTCTTTTAGCATAGAAATAGATGTTGCTAAGACTCAGTATGAATGCACTGTGAATTCATTGGCCAAGCTCAGTCAGTTTGAGAGACTAGTACAGATTTTAAGAATCTTAACTCCCTACAAGATTCATGTAAGTGGGAGGCTGGACAGAGGACAGCTATTTCATGATAACTCATTGAGAGAAAAGCAGTGTTTTATTACATAGCAGGCAGTTCAAAACGTAGCAAGCAGATCAAATGGGGAAGGACATTTTAGACAGAGTTGATATGATGTATAGTGCATGGAATCACTTGTTTTATTTCAGAATAAAACCTGATATCTAAGACTAGAGTGTAATAAATTTCATTTTGAGAAACAGTAAGGATGTTAGCTTTTACTTGAGAGTATTTTCTTTGTAACCTGTGATATTTGTATCTCTGAGGAAAATCCACATTTGTACATTTGAAGGCCTGAACTGTAGTGTTGTGTGCTTAAATGGAGATTGTTATGGTGCTGTATCAGTGTGAAAAAGCAACTAAGGAGCAAAGCATTAACTTTTCTCTCTCATATTTTGCAGGTTGAGCATTACGGCTTCACATGTACTTGGGCCTTTTCCACTGATGTCCAACGCACAGTAGGTGTTCTACACTGTATTCAACAGGTCCCCCAGAGCATAGCAGCAGCATAACAGTAGTCCTTTGATACAAGATGGAGGAAACATACAAAGATAGAACTTCATTAATGAAAGGGGCAAAAGATATTGCCAAAGAAGTGAAGAGGCAAGCAGTGAAAAAAGTGAATAAAGCTGTTGAAAAGGCTCAGGATGGCTACACACAGAGGTCCTACAATCGATTCCAGGATGAGGAAGATGATGATGATTACTATGTGCAAGGAGGAAATTACGGTGCTGAAGCTAATGATGATGAAGGGTCAAGTGAAGCAACTGAAGGGCATGATGAAGATGATGAAATTTATGAAGGGGAGTATCAGGGAGTCCCCAGCATGGGGGGTAAAGATGGCATGGTGGCCTTAGGTCAGCCTATGCGTGATGAATATAAGGATCGTCATGAACTGGAAACAGAGAGAAAAGCTGATGAAGAAGAACTAGCACAGCAGTATGAACTGATAATACAAGAATGTGGCCATGGTCGTTTCCAGTGGGCCCTCTTCTTTGTGTTAGGAATGGCCCTGATGGCTGATGGGGTTGAAGTTTTTGTAGTTGGATTTGTGTTGCCCAGTGCTGAAACAGATATGTGTATACCCAATTCTGGATCAGGATGGCTTGGTGAGTAAAGTTCTTGCTCTGTCTTTGTGCTATTACAGGTATTGCTTACAATATGCTTAAATATGTATTTGTCAACACCAATGCTTATATAAAAATATATTTCTATTGAATATATATGATTCACAAAGTGAATGAACAGATATATGGATTTAATGAAGATTATAATTTTATTTTTTAGACTTTTTTTCAGTAAGTATAAATAAATTGCTAAAATGGAAGTCTGCACAGTAAAACTTAAGAGCAGAAGGATACATTTTGTCCTCATATACAAAAGTAGACATGCAGATGAGCTAATTAGAAACCAAAATAAAACAAAAAACAAACAAGAAAACAAAAAAACCCCAACCAACCAACAATAAAAACCCTAAAATAAAACAAAACCAAAACCACTGTCAGAGTATTGGAGTTCTGCTGGATTTATACAGGCATAATAAAGAGAAGATGATACAGCTGTCCAGAAACACACTGCATGGGGGCCATACCAAGGGCAAAGTGGAATGCAATCTGGGAAATGCAAGAAATTCAGGGAAAATGCTGGCTAGCCTTTTCCTTCTTTCTGTCTTTTACTTGTTTTATCTCAATGACTGCTCTCTAGCCATCCAAAAAGTATAATGTTTATTTTGATTAGGAGGACACAGAATCAGTAGGCCAAATGGCTGAAGAAGAGCATAGGGTACCCTTTTTTTGTCTGTTCAGTTGATGGGGATGGGCTGTGTCTCATTCTGTTGCCTATTCTCTCCCGCAGTGCGGCAGAGAGGCAGGCTGAGGCAGCCTTGTGTGACTTGGTGAGAGCAGCAGCACTGTGAGCAGGTCTGTGCTTGCTCTCCCTTTGCATACTCAGGTGCAACAGATAAAACAAGGATCTCATGGGGCAGAGCTATGGAGAAAGGATGTAGAAATGGTTCTGTGAGGATGAGGGGAGATAGCAGCATGAGGGCTTTGGATGTGGCAGAAAATTGAGTATATGTGTCTAGATAAGCAGCTTAGGCCTGAAGGACCCAAGCTATTACAGAAAAGGAGGATTCTCATAAAATATTTAGGAACCTTTGTCTTCTAGCAGATGTGCTGTTTGTTTACTGCATCCTTACAGTGCATGGTTCTGTTGCAACAGTCTCATTTTAACATAACTGATTTAAACTTAAGTCAATCTCCAGATTTTATTTCTTTGTTCACTATATATTAGAAGGACGCTAAGATACCAAATGCATCGATATTAGATTCAGAATTTTAGATAACACAAGGCTGTTTATGCTATTTAAGTAACACAGAAGCTTTCTGGGCAGATCATTAAGGCCATGACAGGTTGTATTCTGACATATTGATATGAACTTTTTGGCTCTATAGGTTTGAATAATGGGGACTATAGTTACCCTCATATCTCTAAGCCTCCCTCCCTGTGAGAGGATCATGACTGGAAACAGGAGCCGAGTTATCAGATGGCTGAGTCCTTTGAGTCATTCCTTGGCATTTGATCATTTGTTGTTAGAAATTAACTACTCTGTCTATTAGTACAGTGTAGTGGTTAAACTTCTAATAAAAGAAAATAAATTATCTAAGCTCTTATTGTTAAAGAAGCTGCATACAAATAACCTGTTTGGTACTGTTTGTTTACAGAAATTTACAAACATTGTATTTGTCATGCTTCGACCTTTGAGTTGTCTGAGTAAGTCTACTACTTACAGAAAGAAAGTGCATAAACATGTCTATATATAGCTATTATGGAGCTCTACTCAAGGAGAGAAAGAAGAGAAACCAAAACAACTCCAAAAGGTAGCACTAGAAAAATGTTTCTGTGTCAGTGCAGATAGTAACACAGAATATATTTTATAAAATCATCATAAGCCCAACTTGCTTTCAATGTGATTCGGCTACCCAGTACTTGCAGCTGAGGATATCTTTAAACTGTAATGATCATTTTTTATGAGTCCTCTTTATTGCTGAAAAAAAAAATTATGGATCTCAGCTCCTTTAATCTATTTATTTTTTTTTACTGATAACACAATTTGTTTTACCACACACACATTCCCAGCAAGTTGAATGGTCAAAGTTGTCATTGTTTTCCAGAACAATAATAATGTAAGTGCAGCCACCATATCTCTCTGCAATTAGTTCATATGGAGTTATGGAAAAGGACAAGGCTATGCAACATTAAGAGGGAGCTTCATGATGCTTACACATTCAGTAGCTAACTTATCCACATATGCAGTTCCTTCCATTTACATTAAATGTTGGACTGGGAAATGAATCTTTTCATGATTAAGATATTCTGAACACATTAATATTCCTGGCTTCTCCTGCCATGAGGATTTGTAGCCACCTGATTAGGTCTGACCCACGTCAAGAAGAGCATTAGGGGTTTCTGTTTTATTAAACTTATGATGCTGTCCTGAGGTATATTGGAGTGACTCCATCAATGTTTAACTATAATTCAGTAAGCTGTTAAATACCACATAGATGTGTGTGTATCTGTAAATGATGCTTCCTGACAAAATTAAGGAAATTACTCTGGAAGGCATAGGTGTGCAAGCAATGTATTCTCATGCCTAAAATACAGAAATTGTAATGCATATCTCTGTATCTTTCTTTTGTAATAATGTAACACTAGACTCTGTGCTGTGTTAGCAAACAAGTAATTCTATGCTAAAAAGATTAGCATGCAAAATCAGGAAATAACAGAGATAAGCAGTTTCTTTCCAAATGTGTATTGAAGGCATTGCAACTTGTGGTTTTGTCAATAATTTCACAAAAATAATGTTACTTGCCTTTTGCTAATAGAAGTATATCACAGGCTGCAGTTTGTCAGTATATTTATGTACTTATGACTTGTAACAAATGTAGGTATAGAACCTTTGCAGACAGCATAATCTTCATTCCAGTGATATAAAATATCCACAATTACAATGAATGGTTAGTGAAAGAACTTTTATGGTACCATAACTAGGCTTTCACCGCCATGCATTTCAATAATTTCGCCATTGTGATTTCGCATCATAATTACATTCTAACTGGGGTCTTCCAGACAGGCATAATCTTTTTTTCATAGTTATAATTCCATAATTCAGAGGGCTTTTATGTTGTTAAAATACTGAAGTCATGGAACCAGCCCTACATGTTATAGGCTGAAACTGGTATATGTACACAGTACTTATTTTCCAGGCAATTTTCTAGACTGTTAAGAAACACACTAAAAACATGTTAATTTGTCATTGAAAAGAACTCAATGACTCAGTTGTGAAAAACTGATTTCTCGTATACTGTGCCATGGTAGTTTAATAGGGAACTTGAGCTAATTAAAAACAAGTTATAATATTTATAGAGCCTACCTGTTGATTTTCAGAAGACTGTTTCTTCCATCTAGAAAACTCAAGTATCGTGATAAATCACTGGTCTGATAACGCAGTTATTGTGAATGTAAATAGCAACAAACATCTTATTTAGGAAATAAAAGGTTTTTCTGAAATCCCTGCTAGTGTCAAATAATGCCTTGATGTAAAAGGTTTCTCTGATACTGTCAGAATTTAATAATCTCACTTTTAATAATATTTATAGGAAAGAAAGTGCAGAGGTGATAACTAAGCCTTTTGGGCTGAAATAGTTTTCAGTCTGGGACAACAGACAACATGTCTACCCATTCTGTATTTATCACCAATTTGCATATTAGCTGGCTTAATGCAATGCTTCCTACATCTACTCTATTTTAAAAACCTACATAACATAACCCAGCATAATTCTAATCCAGACAATGCTTCTTCTTACATGGGAGGAAGTGCTACTCAGAGGCTCCGTAGTTGATGGGAAGTGCTTATAAACTCTGCTAAGAATACCAGATCATTACTGAGTATTTTCCCCTTGTAGTTTAAAAAATACTTGTTTGCCAGATATTTGCTACTTAATATAAATCTGGTTTTGCACAGATCTTTTGCAACAGATTTATATTCAACTTGAAACTTGATGATGACAAATACACGTCCTTTGCCTGGGAGAGAATGACACAAATCATGGGTATAGGCTAGGCACTGTCTTGCTAGGCAGCAACAGCTCTGCAGAAGAGGTTATAGGGCTCCTCGTAAGAAATAAATTGATGGGTCACCAATGCCTTGCAACAATGCAAGTTAACCACAATCGGGGCTGCACTGGCAAGAGCGACCAGTAACTAGAAGGAAGTGATTATTTTCCTTTGTTACCGCAGTGGGGCCACATAGAATCAGCTGTGGCTGGAAAAGACCTTTAAGATTATCAGGTCCAACCATTTCCCCAGGACTGCCAACTCCATCACTATTCTCCTGAGCCTATATGGATTGTCTCTGCATCTGGCAGAAATCTGGGAGCATGTGACAAAACATCTGTGAATAAAGGACTGCAGAACCTGAGTCTGAGATGGCCATTTCATTAATATTCAGGCATCTAATTGTCTAGTGGGATTCTCCAGCATGTCTAGGCACCTTGTACATCACTAGGCACCTTGTACATTACTAGACACCTTGCATACTTTTTTAGAGGAATAAATATATGAGCAAATCTGGAATCAAATTGTCATTCTCAGACTGTGGTTTCCATTTTGCACATTTGGATAGGTTTCCTTCATGTAATTCGTTGCTGAAGCAACAACTTTCCATTTTAGAGAGACTTCTCTTGTAGGTGTTCAAACTAAAACTATCTTAATAAAATTTTATGGTGAGCTTCCTTTGTTATTCAGTGCTTGTGATACTTGTTCATTTTTCGACTTATTAAGTAGCTGAAAGTTCTCTGTGCAGGCCAGACACCTAGATACATCATGATTTGGAGGGTAGGAGGAGCTGTTTTGGGATTGCTAATCTCTTTTGAATACTATGATTTAATACGGAAGCTGAAGTTTTCGGTTTTGTTAATTGAAGGTTAAGCAAACATTTTACTAAAAAAATAAATAATCCTTTTGAGAATTGTAAATAAATGTATATTTAAAGCTTGAAAAAAGGCCATGAAAACTAAATATCTTACTGATCAATTATGATTATTCCTTTTTGTGACTTCATTAAACCATTTTTAATCAGCCTTGTTTATTCTACATTCTGTTACACCTGTGGCTTAACTGAAATTCCAACTTCAGGGCCAAGTCCAGAATTCAAAGACTAAAAACTCACAAAGTATAATGCTGAGCAGCAGACTTTCTGTTTTGCATTTCTTCTTAAACTTCAGACATTTAAGACTTTATTTCTAAAGAAAATCTACTTCAGGCATCATGATTTTCTCTCGTCTACTTGATTTCAGTAATAGTTTTGATATCATGGTGCTTCCATATATTATCATGCAGAACACATGACACTACTTATTTAAAGGTCTGAATTTGAGTTGATTGTCACAAAACAGACCTTACACAGCAGTGAGTAAAATTCCTTCTGCTGCTGTGAGTAGATATTTATATATTGCTATACAATACTGTTCTCTTTTATTGTTCATTATTACTACAGCTCACCAGATACAGGTGAGATTGTTATATTCCAGTTATTAGCAGGGTACCAGATTTGTGATGACATAATAGACCACAAGTAACATAAAATAAAAGAAAACCAGCCTCTGCCACTCTTACGTTTTACTCTTGTGTGCAGCTGGTAGATGTGCTTCTATGAAGTTAAAATTTCCATGGCAAGATTCATATTTTCATTGTAAAAATCATGTGGAAGTTCTTATCTTAAAATAATTTAGAATTCAAGGATAGAAGAAGAGATTCGAAACTATTTTTTTAATGTGGGCTCTTGGCAGTGTTCTAAATTTTACTGAAGAGAGCACAGATTTGAAAATGTAAGGCACTTGCATATGGCTCTGAGAATTACAGTATTCACAAGAAATGCATCTAGGTTAAGAATACTTACTGAAACCATAGCAGACCTTTGAGTGTGAGGAGTCTCACTGAAATAGCAGTGAAACTCCATTGTACATGCAGTTAATAGTAGTAACAAATCTTTAGCAACGATAGAAAAATTTAGAAATAGAGCCACAGTCATTGAAATGTACGCTAAATATTCCAGAGCAAGGTGAAAACTAGTCTGCAGGATTAATGTCTTCTTTCTTCAGAAGGAGATGCCAGAAATACAAATGACATCATGCACGCTGCTCACCTCTGGTATAGTTCCGTTCCCTGGCAATGACATTATTAAAGTACTCCTACTGCAGTGCTTTTTCTGCTTGCCTTCCAAACTTTGAGTGAGAAAAATTAAAAGAAATATCGTTTTCTGTTATAAGAAGCTACGTTATGTAAACCACTGGATATGTTGGTTATGTTTGTTTCCCTTTCCTGAGGGGAAAACAAGGACAGTTGGGAGAATATGCAGTGTAATCTTTGACTGCTATGAACTGGACTAAACCTGTATCACGTGAAATGTCGTGGGCTTGTCACAAGGCAGGAACTAGGAGCACAGATTTGAACCAATAATGAAATGTGTATTCAGGCCTCTGCACTATCGAAAGCTCCCATTATAAGCCAGTGAGGTGGTCATAGCTGCCCTCGTTTTCTGAGGATGTTGTACCCAAACCACCTTACTGAAGCTTTACCAACAGGGAAAACAGTACCACCATGTCAAATGTCTTTACTCTTTTGTGGTATTCCTGCATGCAGCTTTACTGAGGAAAACAAGCTACCAGACACCATTAACTTACATGTTCACTCTTAGTTTTTAAGAGGCTTACCATTTATCTCCTTGGGCTAAACATAATATTTCCCTAGCTCAATACCCAGTTTCAGTCATGCAGCTTAAACCTGAGGAACACAATGTGAGGCAACATGAAATGATTGCAATGCAGTCCATAGCTGAGAGTATTGCTGTTTGTATTCATGTTTAGCCCAGTCAAACACTGTTTTAACCAATTCTTTTTTTGAAAGCTCTGTAAGTAATGTAGTAAGTACTTCTCACTTTTTTCTTTTTTTAGTTAAATGGACCTAACTATACCTGTGTACCTCAGAACACGTCAGAGATCAATCAGTGCATGTATAATTAATAAAGTAGTAGGTAACTTCTTGAGCAAGACGTAAAATCATAGAATCATAGAAACATAGAATCATAGAATAGTTAGGGTTGGAAAGTACCTTAAGATCGTCTAGTTCCAAGCTCCCTGCCGTGCGCAGGGATGCCTCACAGTAGACTGTGTCGCCTAAGGCTCTGTCCAGCCTGGCCTTGAACACTGCCAGGGATGGAGCATTCACAATTTCTTTAAGCAGCCTGTTCTGGTGCCTCATATTTATCACCAGAATGTAACACTCCTTCAAGGTTTAAGCTATAATTTCTTCAGCTGAATTAAGTGAGTTCAGTGGATATTGAGAAACTTGCTTTTATTTAAATAATGAAAAATACAGCCTGGAATTGGGATAGTGTGTGTACTTGTGAAGAATGTGTGAGTAGCCAGTAGATACTTGTACATTTGACTGCTTATGGACATGCATTACCACCATGTCCAAGTATGCATATACCCTTTATTTGCGCACAGAATTAAAACTGAGTAATTATGTGCATAACATTATCTTCAAACATCTGTCTCAGAGATTGGTTGTGTCTAACATAATTGAAAATCATGGGGCTGCTTTTTTATGTACTGCAGGTGATTTTCTGGCTCTACCTATCCCACCACAGATCAGCGATTTTACCATTTATATCACACAAATTTATAATTTTATAGAAGTGGCCAAAAGAGGGAAATTCCTCCCAAAGGAAAAGCCTGAGGGCCATGGTAATTTCACACCTTTATTTTGGCTGCCGCCACCACTTTTTCTTCCCTCTCCCATATGCCATGGGATCGCTCACTGTTGATACGTAATTTTTGAAATCAATGTGTCAAATGAAGTTGTTTAAACCAAACATTTTATATATGACAGTGCACTCTCTTCCAAAGCCCTGTTTGGTTAATTCTGTAATGGATTTAAGTTATGATCTACAAGCTTTCATTTATAGAAATGTTATCTTCCTTATTTGTGTATTTTTATCTTCAATTTTTGCATTTTGTGTCTAATATTGTACTATGAATAGGGCGTATCAGCTTCTCAGCTGATAAAAGTAAATATTTTCACGGAAAAGTTTTAATGAACTTCATTAAGACATGGAACAAACATAATTTAATGGTACTTTGTTACAGCTAAGTAAATTTCTTCCTATTACTTTCATCCATTGATTTCATCAATACTCCAGATGGGCACTTCAATACCACTAGTGTAAAATATTGCTCCCTGGCTCTCTTAAACTAGTGACGTTTTTGCCCAATATCTGTCAGTCTTTGTTCCAGCTAGTGAGAACAAACCTAAGAGTTTTTAATGATGCATAACATATGTCAAGTTATTCTAGTTTTCCTTAATAAGTGTATTTTTCTCAGGATAAACAGATGATGGACAAAGTGTCTTCAAAGACTCACATAAACCCATTTATCAGTCAGACAGATGTTTTTATATGACTTTGGGGGGAATTGTAGAAAGCTGGGAGAGTAATCTAAAGCAGGGAAATTAAGAAAATGGTGTAAAGTGACACTGGCTTTATATCCATAGTGTTAAAAAAAGGTCTGTGTTCTCAGGATAGACAAAGGTGGTCCATTTGCAGATTTCTTCATGTCATGTTAGCTGGACTGAATTTATTTGTTCTATACTGGTTAGCATTCTAAAGCCTCATAATGGAGTTGAGGGAATATGGATGAACATACCCTATGTGATCCCTGACTGTCTGTTGTGCTCTATATTGCTTTTTTCTGGCATTTGTCAGATCTGCTCTTTTTCACAGAGGGCAAGTATTTTCCAAATTCACTAGAATTCAGGGCAATTTTCAAGGTTGGTTCTGAAGTTGCCAGTAGCAAGTCTTGTTAAACAGAGATCATGAGCTGACAGATAGAGCCATCTAAACAATTTTCCAATTAGTCATTATAACAGTGCCTCTAGCACCATTGTAAATACGTAACTAAAAAGCTTTTTTAGCATCACCACCACCTGCAGGTGTATTGGCACCATATAGAGGATTATTCTGATCTGTTGTTCTTTCTGACATGGGATTAATTCGTCTATTTAATTGACTGTAAATGGGAAAACAGAAAAAAGATGTGGGACCATTAGCAACAGAAGTTTCCTTTTTCCTTTAGGTTGTTGTGTGCTAGGTGAGGTTGACCAGATCTCTTCTCAGCACTTCAGAAGATGTGTGAGTTTCAGGCCCTTATTAATCTTGGTAACCTGTTCCTGATGAGGTTAAGTGTAATTCAGTGTCTTTTACTGAAATCAGTGGAAGGTTGGTTTGGTTTTTGTTTTGGCTTAGTTTTTGGCTTTTTGGGGTTTTTTGTGTAATTTCTCTTTTCCCACCCTTTCATTTCATTGGAACGAAAATGGCAACAGCCAGTGTATAGATGAACCAAAATAAGAAATATTTCCTCCCATTTACAAAGAAAGAAGTTTACACAGTACTGGAATACAGTTACGATAAAGAGAGTTAATGGTTTGTTAAACCCAGGAGAAATAATAACTTTTAGCTTTAATATTATACACATACCTTTACTAGAAGCCTAATTTTATTAATTAATTCTTAGCACCATGTGCTTTGATTTCCTGATTTGAATGCATCTGTTATTAATGTAGGTCTATCTACTTTGGGGTTTTTGTTTTAATTCAGCATTAATGAAAAGTTAACTATATTCATGCACTTACCTGTTTTGAGTCAGAAGGAGGACTAGGCAAATAAGAGATTAGCATTCAGGCAGTAAAACATGTAGCCAAAATGAACAGTTTTGATATGAAATAAGATGATTAATGTATATTATTGTGTGGGCAATTTAAAGCTTTAGTGAAGTTTATTTTTTTATTTTTAAATTTAATTAATCCTAGCACATTGCACCATGCTATGCACTATTCAATCATATGCAGCCTTTATAATTATTCTAATTTTCAGTATTGCCATGGAAGTGCATTTCAGATTGCAAAGTCACAGCAATTTCTAGCATGACAGGGTCAATTCAGAGATGGGCAAAGAATGAATTTAGCATCTAAATCTGAGAGTAGAAAAATCCAGAGGAACCTCCACAGTTGCAGTGGAAGAAAACTGGAATTAGTGGTATTAGGACAGCTTAACTAGGTGTGCCTTATCTGAAGCTTGTCTGTTAGGATTTTCTCACTAAAGTCACAGGGAACTGTTGGATCAAATGAGAAGATAATGTGAAAATAGTATGTTGAATGATAGCACCTAAGGAATCTATCAACAGCTTCTCATCATCGCCTGGGATTACACTGTTTTTTTATAAAGTCTGTGCTCTATATATTGCATATTTCAACTACCATCTTGTAAAATATTGTTTACGTAGGAAGAAAGATACCACAGATTGGTTGGTTGCTACAGCCTTGTGTTACTAAATTTGAATGCTGATTGATTGATTGATTGATTGATTATTTCTGTTGTGTCAAGGAAGTAGTGTTCTGGTCTTTTTTTCTGTAATGCATGGTTGATATTGCTAGTCAAGAAATAGCAGTATGAAACGGTGTGCTGCTGCTTGTGCAATAGTTCTTACCAGTATTCAGTTTGTAAATAATTCTAATGAAGAAAATGGAAAAGCTCCCACCAATTTTTTTTTTATTCTGGGAAATCTGGTTATTGACATGATAACATTCTTAAAGCAGAAGTGATGATGACAATGTACTGCAAAGGTAGTGGTTTACCATATTCTCCATTTTTTCTGCCTTATCAGAAAATACAGCTGTGAAGAAAATTTCCCATCCTAGCTAGTAATCTATTACCTGTCACCATCTCTGCAGTTGCTGAGCTTCTTCTATGCATTTATTAATTTATCCAATTTTGATCTGAGGATAAACAGGAGCAGTTATTCCTTTTGTTATTACAGTGTTTCAATTAAAATACTGTCTAAGTACACAGGAAACTCATCTGTAAAGACAGAGTTTATTTAATTAATAAAAAAAATTGGTATCAGTACACCCACTTGTGTAAGTTTAGATGTATTATAAGGTGAATGTCCTTAAAACTGTAACAAGAACTAATAGCATAGACTCTCAAAGCAAGGTAATACTATATTTTTCAAAATTAACAGATAATGTAAAGGTGCAGAGCTAAATCACCTTGTTCTGAATTAGTCTCATTAGCCAGATGAGAAGAAACATGGAGGCAAAATGTCATTTTTTTTCCTGTTGGAATTAAATTAAGCCTTACACCACAACACTTTAGGTTGTAAATTTCATGCCTGAGATACAGGTAGCTAATAAAAAATAGAAATATTAGACACATAAATTTAACAAAAGATGCCAGAGGAAAAAAAATTAGCTAATACATAAATGAAATTTGTGTGAATGATTTCTGTGGGACCTTTTGACTTTAATGTGGATATTTCCATTATAACACTGGAAAACCTTTGGTCAAACCTTTCCAGCTAAGAGTTTTTATCTCTGAAATTTCCACTGGAGTTGCTTCAAGATTTGAAAAAGTATGCAAGTTACTTTCTTGAGAAAAAAAAAAAGGGGGCGGGGGTGGGGGTGGAAGGGAGAGGAATGTGGTCGGTTTGTTGTTCTGTTTGATTTCATGGGAAGGACAGAACTGGTGTCACTTTTCCTTTGCTCCCAAGAAAAAATTTCCCTGGCTTATGTTTGACCTTCATAAAAACACAACTGGTTGATGAATTTGGGTAGGCATGCCATGAGACTGTTTTCACTTATTCTCAATGTTAAGTCAAAACAAATACATTGTAGATATTTGTTGGTCTGAAGTTTTTTTGACCTAAAAATTTGTATTGTCAAATCTTTTCTTGCATTAGGTGTTTTCTGCTTTCTGTATATGCTTTAAGTCCCATTCACTTAGTTTCAGTTGTATTACAGCTATCTTGGAGGATCCATAGAGGGCTTTTATATCTACTATCCTTTCTGAACTAAGTTCTAGGGAAATTTGGACTTGATCCTTTTGAAATGTGTAGGTTTCCCCCCTACCTTATTTTATTTCCATTTAATAGTTTGTAGTTTTTCTAAGCTCTATGTTTGTTTTGTATTTGTGAGGCTACTCTTCAAAAGTAGGGTGCTTGATTACCTCATAGCAATTTTCCTTTGATTAAACAGTCACTAAAATATCCCTCTCATACTATTACAAACCTGTATTATTTGAGTCACTTACTTGTGTTGCTTATTATTTTTCCCCTTATTACCTTAAAGATCATAAATAGGTTTGCACATAGAACCATTGGGTTACTTGTAATTTCATTTTCCTATCTACATTGGTCAACAGAGTATGATCTTACCTTCACTCAGCTTTAGTTTAAGTTTCATTTTCGTTACTTTTATGGTTCAGTTTCTCTATTGCAGTTTATCAGTATTGTAAGAAAATCATATACAGTTAATTATTTCTATTTATGTGAAATTTCTGGATTTGTATCAAATTGGATGTCATCAGATAGATGTTTTGTAGGTATGTTTAGAAGTGGTATAAGCAGGTGCTTTCTAAAAAAGTATGCAAAAGCTAAATGGTCTGTTATGTGAAGACTTGTCACTTCAGAATTATTACTATTAGAGAAATAAACATACAGGTTACTTAGTTGCAAGTCACACTATAGGGTACAAGAGTCACTGTAGTGTGAGAGATAAACTACAAAATTTTATATTGAGACTGAAGAACTTTAACATTTTGAAATAGCTTTATACTTCTAATCTATTGAAACAGATAAGCCCACTACCAGGATTGCTAAATATAATTCTAATAATCTAATAGTAAGTAGAACTTGACAGTTTGTAAATATATATTAAGCAGAAGAGCAAAAAGCTTCAAACCAAATATGTAATTAAGCATCTGCATGAAAGTGTATGAAGTAGCAGATTGAAGCCTGTCTGCAGCGGTCCTGAAAGGGAATGCTGAAGGAGTGGATTAGTCTGAAGAGTAGTAATAAAAAAAGAACCTAATATGCTGTGGCATTAAGGGATTTGCATATATTGCATATAATTAAGTAAGAGCAATCATTTCACATCTGAAGTTAAGACACAAATAACTGCTGTTGGAATCTCTAGCATTTAGATAAAGGAAATCCATGGCTTGAGAAGTCTTGAACTTCCAAAGAGTCATGCAAAAATTTTTTTTAGTTAACATGGAAGCTGGCTTACATATTTGTTGGGAAACAGTACCCATTGACTTTTTCAGACGTCTGAACAACTGATGGTTTTACTCCTTTAGCCACTAAGATCTACAACTTAAAAATTTCCTACTCCATAAATGAGGAGCTTATTGTTCCATTACTTCAAGCACTGTTTAGGGAAAAGAATAATTATTTGTTACAGAGGAATATTATTTTGTGGAAGTTCTTTATGTAAGGATCATTGAATCATAAAATCATAGGAAGGTTTGTGTTGGAAGGAACTTTTAAAGGTCACCTAGTTTCAATCCCCCTGCCATGGACAGGGACATCTTCCACTAGACCAAGATGCTCAAAGGCTTATCCAGCCTGCCTTGAACACTTCCAGGAATGAAGTATCCGCAGCTTCTTTGGACAACCTATTCCAGTGTATACCACCCTCACAGTAAAGAGCTTCTTAATATCTAATATAATCAACCCTCTTTCAGTTTCAAGCTGTTTCAATTTCATTTAAAGCCCAAGCAAACTGGTTAATATTCAAGGACCACCACCTCAGAGCTTAGTAGCAATGCATCCCGACAAAGAGGAAGGCAGGCAAAAAATGCCAGGAAGCCCGTGTGGATGAACAAGGAGCTCCTGAACAAACTCAAACACACCAGAAAACCTACAGCTGGAGGAAGCAAGGACAGGTAGCCTGGGAAGAATGCAGAGAAATTGTCTGAGCACTCATGGATTAGGTTCAGAATGCTAAAGCCCCGATAGAATTAAATCTGACCAGGGGCATCAAAGGCAACAAGAAAAACTTCTGTAAGTATGTTGGCGATAAAAAAAAAGACTAGGAAAATGTGAGTCCTCTCCAGAAGGTAACAGATCTGGTTACCTGGGATATGGAGAAAACTGAGGTACTCAACAATGACATTTTGCCTTGGTCATTCTCTGGCAAGAGCTCCAGCCACACCACCCAAGCCACAGAAGACAAAGGTAAGGACTGGGAGAGTGAAAACCCACCTGCTGTAGGAGAAGATCTAAGAAACCTGAGGATGCATAAGTCCATGGGATGTGATGACATGCATCACAGGTCCTAAGGGAACTGGCTTATGAGGTGACTAAGACACTGTCCATCACAGTTTGCTCAGAGAAGCTGTGGACGCCTGATCACTGGAATTGTTCAAGGTCAGGTTGGGCAGGGCTTTGAGCAACCTGGTTGTTTAGTGGAAGGTATCCCTTACAATGGCAGGGGGGTTGGAACTAGATGACCTTTAAAAGCTCCTTCCAACACAAACCATCCTATGATTTTATGATTCTGTTGCCTACTGTACAAAGAGAGACAGAAAATATGAGAAAGAAGACAGGAAAATACACTGAAACAGGTGTCATTGGCAGCTGCAGTAAGTACAGGATGGAAGGGATCTCTTGGCTGGGAGGAGAAGCATTGTGAAGAGTCTGCAAGGCAATTAGGACAAAATTCAAGGTTATTATAATGGGAAAGAATAAGCTAATGTTGCAATTCAGAGATCAGCTTATTATAGCAGTTTATTGATAGGAGAATATTATTTTAAGCAGTGACTTTTGAATGCTGTTCAGAAGAATTACACGGATATAAGAGAGGCCAAAGCACAGTACAGTAACTTGTCATTAAAAAGAAAGGTTAATGTTTTTAACTGTCAAGACTTGAAAACTTTTTTTTCATTGTTTGTAGGGTTTTGGTATTTCTGTTCATCATAATGAAGTAGCTGGTAAAATGAATACTATTTGCATAAAATATTTCAAGTTACCTACATAAAGAAATACACAACTATTTGGCCTTCTCTGAGTATTTCTAATATTAGAGTGTTTACTGGGAAAGCTTAACAAGATTTATATATGAAAGACTATATGGAATTCCAGTTTACGAGTAAAAATAAACCATTTTATTTTCTTTTTAAAATCAGTCTGCTGTCAATGCAGATACTGAATTTTGCTAAGTTCTTTCAACTAATAATGACAAGCAAGCATCAGGTCTGCTGGATGGAGTTTCCAAACTGCTTTTGAGTACTGTTCTACCTGGAGTGTGGTACTGTAACCTTGCCCACAAAAGAGATCTTAAAGCAGTTGAGCAAATATGCTAAGCCACTTGTCAAACTTCATCTGTTTAGGAACAGAAAGTGTATGAGCAATGTGTGTATTCACAGGAAAATTTCAACTATTGGAATAAAAATTTCTGATCAGAATGAAGGAGCTAGCTGATAAATGTCTATTGCTAAACACCTCTAAACCAGAAAGAATATTGTAGTCTGTGCTCTTCCTAGGCTAAAAAGAAGAACAAAAATATTCGTAATTCTGCAAATTCTGGATTGACCTACATTCTTATTAATATCCTTTGATGAAAGGCAAAGATCCCAGTAACAGCTAGAAAATGTTCATTGATAAAAGTTGTTCTGAGAGGACTGTTGTTCCTAATGATCTTGTTGTTCTTGCTTATGTAAAGGGATAGTTAATGCTCCTGTGATGAACAACAGTGTATTTGTCAAACTGTCCTGAGGGATGCATGGAGAAGATGGTCAGTCTAGAAATATCTGGTTCTTATTTTAAGTTGACTAAAAAGGCAGCTGCAGAAAAAAATTGATTTGCTGATGTTGGTAACAATCAAAGGCAAAGAACAGGGATGCAAGCAGCATACTCACATAGACAAAGTAAAATTCGTTATCTAGCTAATATTAATTTCACACAATGTGTCTTCTGTTGAATGTTTAAAATGATGCTTCACAAGGAAGCAGCAGTTGGAACTACTTGTACAACATATGAGAGGGAGTAGGGATATTTTGGGGTGCACGAGACCTTGTAGATGTCAGGACTTCAAATGTTAACATCTAGAATTCCAAGCATGGAAATGCTCATGAGTGACCTCTATATTAATATGCAGTTAACAAAGCCCAGGCATTTAAGTGTTGCATTTTTTCCCAGCTTTCTTTCTGTTCCAACTACCTGCTGCAAGGCAGAGGTCTTTCTTTTGGAGACCAGAATTTTCCAAAACAGCGATTTGAGCCCAGCAGTGTTGCTGGGGAATTTGTCTGTTCTTGTGGCTGCTTGAAAAGTGACACAGTTTGGATTGCTAGTATTTTATCTGCTTCCAGATACTTGATGTTTAATTCCTGCTCTATAGTAGACATAGAAGATGACAGCAACTGCTAGGTAGATGAAAAGCAAATTGGGAAGGTCAGTAAGAAAGTAGGTGGAAAGAGAATTACACGTACCAAACAAAATAGAAACCTGGTTGGTTCTGTCCAAAGCTTGGGATATACTTTTTCTTCTGACAGTGTGCTCATTGTGTTGTGCATCTTCGCAAATGTCTCACAGAAGATTTTTCCCTGGAAAGGAAGTGATGCACAATATGCTACATGTGAATGGTTAAAATGTTAAATATTTCAACTTACCTTTCTGTGGGAAAATGCTTCATGTTGAAAACATCATTACTTTAAAAAGAATAAATAAAATCACCCCACAGTATTTTTTCCTATCCCATTTTCATATATGTAGCTAAACTAATATATCTCTACAAAATTCTTTGGGAAATAAAAAAAACCAAAACCACCAAAACCCAAAACCCACAAACCAAAACATTCCAGTGCTTTTCTGTATACAGGACAGTGCCTTTTTAAATAAAGCAGTATACTGCTGTAGTAGAAAGAAGAAAAGTAGAGAGAAAAAACTAATCAAACTGGGCATCTTTGATTCTATAGATCTTAAATGGAAAGTGCCTGTTTCATGATTTCCAGACTCAGCATATCTTACTCCTAGTGTCTAAACCACTACAGAACTGCGTATATTCTAGAAATGTTCTGACAATTCGTTTCTGTAGGCGAAATTATAATTTTTTTATGTGCTTAACATGAATGCAGTTTATTACTGAGGAAGTAGTGGCATTCTTTCTCCCCTTCAGTCTTACTTGCCTCTATTTTAATTGTTTTATCAAGAGGCACCTTGTTTAATAATTACAGTAAGCTTCAGTGTGTCTGGTAACAGATGACAAGACACAGTAGGAAATCTCACTAGATACATTTTAAAAAATGTGCATATAATTTATATTCACTGAAAAAAGGAGAAATTTATCTGTATACTGTTTGTTTTGTCAATATAGAAGGTCAATTATTTTTGGTCTCATCAATTATGGTCAGTTATGTAGCTCACAAAACATCTTTCTTTTTGTGTATTGCAGGTAGCATAGTGTACCTGGGGATGATGGTGGGGGCATTCTTCTGGGGAGGCTTGGCAGACAAGGTGGGAAGGAGACAGTCACTCCTGATATGCATGTCTGTCAATGGATTCTTTGCCTTCCTTTCATCATTTGTCCAGGGCTATGGCTTCTTCCTCTTCTGTCGCTTGTTTTCTGGATTTGGGTAAGCTTCTCTGGTTTTGTTCCTTTCCACAGTTTTTTGTGTTAATAAAACTTTACTGTTCGTAAAAGCGTATTATATAATGTAGAAATATAGTCTGTCAGGAGTGAGATAATTAAACAAGGTAGCTACTGTACACCTAAACAACATAATAACAATAATAACCTGAAGGAGAATAATAATAGTTTTAGGGGAAAGACACAGACTGCAAATTGTGAAATTGAGTTTGCAACAGACTTGCTTTGTGAACTTGATTTATTTGTTTAACTCTGTTATGCCTCAGCTTCTCTATGTATTGTTTGTTCAGTCAGCAAAACAATACCCTCCTCACATGTGTACTGTAAGATTTCAGTAATATTTGTAAAGTTTCTCATGTGTTTGTGTACATATTATTGTTTATAATAATACTGAAGTCAAGACTATCAAATTTAAAACAGGGCCCTGGAATGTGCCAAATATTCTCTCCATAAGAATGTGTTTTGTGACTCTGGTTTTGCTTTACTTTTCATTTAAATAAATTCTCAGTTGTTGGAAATGTTAGGATATTGGTAATCGTCAATTAAGTTTATAATTTTAAACTTACATGAGCAGAGATTGAGATACAGAAGTAAATTACCATGAGAAAGCATCTACCTTTACTGCACCATTGGATAATCAAAAGTGCTGTTCTGCAGAGCAGTTAGTTTAGCACTTCTAGTAATTCCTTGGCTTAGATCAAAACTCTCAGTTACAATTTCATTTCATGCCACTATCAATTTTTAGGATGCTGAACAGACAGGATCTGGTGAGAGCACAGTTTGCTGATTGTAAAGCCATGCACATGAAGTCCACAGCTTCTATGGTTTGTTGGCTGTAGTTTACGTGATCACAGTGCACTAACACTTTTGTGTAATATCTGCAGTTTTAAAAACCCCTTGAACTGGTCTGAAGTAGGGTTGGACTAGACACTCAAAATACCAAAAAGAAGCTACTATAGCACTAAATATTATTAAACTGGAATTTTTATTTTTTATTATTTTATTAAACTATTATTTAGGAATGAGGGTAGAAGGGCAAAGGGAGAGAGGAAGATGTGAGGAGTCTTCTTTCTAGAAGAATCCCCTTAGTCATCAAATTGTCAAATATGACTTTAAGAGAGATCAAGAGGAAATGTCAACTCTTCCAATTCTTAAAAAATTTAGAAAGACAAAAAAAAAACCCAAACCAAACAAAAAACAAAACAATCCCATCCAACTTCTTTACTTGTTTTTCATATTATAGGTCACTCTCAATTTCAGGTATTAGTTTTCTCTCTCCACAGAGAAATCTTGCTCATGTTGTATGACATTTTCAATCTTCCATGACCCTCTCAAAGACCAGAAGCTGCTTGTGTATCTGCTTATTGGGCTTATATACTGTCCAATTGATGAGGGCAGTACTGGACCCTTGTGCCAGAAAGGTTTGTCTATATTGTGAGGCAGGTTTGTGACACTGTCAGTTTCATGGATTTTCCCCCTTGGGACATATGACAAAATATGTATTTGTGATGCCTCATGCTAAACTTGCCTGAAGGGTCTCCTCATCACCTATAGCTGTAGCTTTTCCAGTAACATGCAGTGCCTACAGCTTTACTTGTGATAAATGTATGTCCCGGATTAGGAAGCATGTTCTGTTGCATACCCAGCTTATGGTGTGAAAGAACAGGCCCTTTGGATCTTTATCTTACACTTGTTTTGGTCTCCACTTGTCTGAAGCTCTCCTACCTCATCTTTGAGAACTGCATCAATCGGTAATAGATAATTTGGCAACTACGTTTTAAATGCTTCCTCCCCCCCAAAAAAGTCAACAAAACCCCAAGTAAACATGAAACAGAGCAACCAGACAATGACAACAAGAACCCAAGACATGATGAACTACAAAGTCATTCCTTGTCCTGGTTTCAGCTGGCATAGGGTTAATTGTTTCTTAGTGCTTAGTTGCTGGCTGGTGTTAAACCACAGCAGTCGTCATAGCAATTACTGCAGAGAAAGATGTTTGGCTGGCTCACTGTTTTCTTCAAAGACCAGACTTCTACCCAGAATAACCCCTATCATTTAGATGTATAGAGTTTAAACTGGTCTGTTATTTGCCAGATAATATAAAAATAGGCTAAGAAGCATAAGAAATAGAAACATTATCTGATAGAAGCTTTTACTTATAAAAAATTCTATGAAACAGAATCTTCTCAGATTTTATTTGCAGTCAAAATGTGTTTATACAAGTAAATTGATCAGAGAAAAAACTCCCTTCAAATACTTATGTTGCATCTGAAAATCCTATGACTAGTAAAAATTTTGCATTCAAAAAAGTGTTTAGAATTCAAAACAGTCTCAATAATACTAAGATACTGCTGGATAAAGGATATTGAGAGATATGAAAGTCTGAAAAGTAAACTTAAGCTAGTGAAAATAATAAAGGAATGTTGAACAGTATGCAAAATCATTTCCTTTTACAGAAAATAATATCATAACTATGATTCTTTGGTTGATTAATCCAAAATAAAAATTCAGAAGGAACTCGAACCTGAAAGGCTGGTATAAAGGAGGGCTTTAGACATGTTTTCCTATTGTCATGGTTTAAGCCCAGCTGGGGTTTGGATAGCTGCTGTACTTGTCACTGGAGTAGCTGCGCTGTCTGTTGCTTTGCCATCAGATCCAGGGACATTTTTTTCCTTTTTGAAGGTGCTGGGTGGTGTTGAACAGGGCTCTGTAAGCATTGGCCAAACCCCAGCACATTGCCATGATTTGTCCCTTTCTGGTATGACTAGGATGACAACACAACTCATTTGAATGTTTTACTAATTTTTCTGGATTTTGCACTTGTTCAGTGGTGAAGTTCCAAAGTACTGGAGGGGGGACCACTGGCCTAGATACTTGCCCATACTATCCCACACACCCTGCCACTTATGACTGTCCAGCCTTGGGGAAAAACTCTTTATCCTCCTATATCATCATCTAACCCTGGACAAGGCCTAAACCTGACTGTGCTTAACTCATGAGATCAGACAAAATGGTCGTGGGTAAAATACACTCTGTACGTGTGCTAATCTGCTGATCACTATCCCAACCAGCAGGCAGGTCTCAAGTGTACCTAAAGGCCATTCAAAACCTTCAGAATTCTCAAATGATGCTGTAAATAATTTGGTGGGGTGGCTGGGAATGTAAGGGGACGTTTACTTCATGGGTTGACCACCTGAGGACGTGAAAAAAGATGTGTAATTTCTAAACACTTCTATTATATACCTCCCAAAGTATAGAGGTGGTGACCACACTGGGAACACAAGCCAGATCAGTTTCATGATCAATAATTCTATTGTATTACAAGTCATTACCATAAAGTACAATGAAACAAGAACCTTAGCCCAAGGCCCCCAGCGGATAAACCCTAACACAGCAAATACCGGCTGTAAGTAAAATATGACATTCTGAAACTGTGAGATCAAGAGCAACAACTTTGAGAGCCAATAAATCAGCATTGTGAAGAGTGACTGTTAATCCAAAACAATGAATGCTTATTACAGATACGATTAGACACACTCCCATCAGATCTGTCATTACCTCAACCCCTCATGCCCCACGCTGGGCACCAAAAAGAACCATTGTGGTTTAAGCCCAATTGGCAACTCAGCCATGTAGCAACTTGCTCACTAACTCTCCCCCCTTCCCTCCCCCTGCTCCTGGGGGAATGTGAAGGAGAATCAAAAGAATGTAACTCCCATGGATTGAGATAAGAACAGTCCAGTAACTCAGGTATAACACAAATCACTGCTGCTACCACCAATAATAATAATTATAAGGGAAATAACAAGGGAAGAGAATACAACTGCTCACCACCAGCTGACAGATACTCAGCCCGACCCAAGGAGTGATCTAACCTTTCCAGGTAACTGCCCCCAGTTTATATACCTGGCACGATGTGCTGTTGGTGACATGGACAGTGGGATTGAGTGCGAACTCAGCAAGTTTGCCGATGACACCAAGCTGTGTGGTTCTGTTGATACACTGGAGGGAAGGAATGCCATCCAGAGGGACCTTGACATGCTTGTCAGGTGGGCTGATGCCAACCTCATGAAGTTTAACCATGCCAAGTGCGAGGTCCTACACCTGGGTCAGGGCAATCCCAGGCACAGCTACAGGTTGGGCAGAGAAGAGATTCAGAGCAACCCTCCAGAGAAGGACTCGGGGATGCTGGTCGATGAGAAACTTAACATGAGCTGGCTTCAGTGTGCACTCGCAGCCCAGAAAGCCAACCGTGTCCTGGGCTGCATCAAAAGAAGTGTGACCAGCAGGTCAAAGGAGGTGATCCTGCCCCTCTACTCTGCTCCTGTGAGACCTCACTTGCAGTATTGTGTGCAGTTCTGTTGTCCTCAACATAAAAAGGACATGGAACTGTTAGAACAAGTCCAGAGGAGGCCACAAGGATGATCAGGGGACTGGAGCACCTCCTGTATGAAGACAGGCTGAGAAAGTTGGGGCTGTTCAGCCTGGAGAAGAGAAGGCTGCATGGAGACCTCATAGCAGCCTTCCAGTATCTGAAAGGTGCCTACAGGGATGCTGGGGAGGGACTATTCATTAGGGACTGTAGTGATAGGACAAAGGGTAACGGGTTGAAACTTAGACAGCAGAGGTTTAGACTGAATATAAGGAAGAAATTCTTTACTGTGAGGGTGGTGAGGTACTGGAATGGGTTGCCCAGGGAGGTTGTGAATGCTCCATCCCTGGCAGTGTTCAAGGCCAGGTTGGATGAAGCCTTGGGTGATACGGTTTAGTGTGAGGAGTCCCTGCCCATGGCAGGGGGGTTGGAACTAGATGATCTTAAGGTTCTTTCCAACCCTAGCTATTCTATGATTCTATGATTCTGTGTGTTATGGAACACCCCTTTGGCTAGTTTGGGTCAAGTGTCTTGTCTCTTCTTCCTCCCACCTTCCCCTCCTCCCTGGCAGAGCATGAGACTCAGGAAGTCCTTGGTTAGAGTAAACATTACCGAGCAACACCTAAAACATTTGTGTTACCAGCGCTGTTCCCAGGCTGAAAGTCAGAAACACAGCACTGAACCAGCTACTAAGAAAGAGAAAAAAATAACTGCTACTGTTGAACCCAGGACACCTACAAAGGAAAAAGACCTAGACAATAAACTGTGAGCTGTATTTATCATCAACCATGTGGGAAATGTGCAAAGATTTATCATCAAAAAGCATCTTGTTACATCTTTCTTTGAAATTGTCAAAGGTTTCTCTAATACTAGAACATGATTGATTCATAACATCACTGTTAACTTGAATGCAACTGGAGTTGTTGCCTATTTTACATTGCCATTGTGAAGTATTAACTCACAGAGGTAGTTAACTTATGGAACTAAAAGCTATTAAGAAGCCTTTTTCCTGCTTACTGCCCTTTGTGAATAACTCTCTCTCTTGACATGTACTATTACACAGTGTTTCTTTTCTAGACTATACTTCACTGAATTGGAGATTCACCTTCAGCCAGCTTTCCTAACCCTCCTTCAGAAATATCTCTAAAAGTGCTTACAGTATCCCTTCCACATTACCAGGATCTGTTAAAGAGTGGTGATTTCAATGTAGTAACACTAAACTCATCATTTTGATCTTTCATTGAATTCTTCACATTCTTATGTGAATCGAGAGTTAGCAAAAATCCAAAACTACGGTTGTAGTTTTTTGTAACTAGCAGTTTTGAGGTGATTGCTTGTGCAAATCCACCCATGCTGACTTTTAATGCTACTTTCATATATCATATGTAGTGGCAAGAAACTCTTACTGTTGTATATCCTCTTCTATCAACGGTCAAGACAGCGAGGACATACAAGCAGCCCAAATGCATAACTGTATAATGTTCCAGCAAAGGTATGGACCATGTGGACACAGCACAACATGGTTGACCTGGAACAAGCAGTTGCTTTCAAGAACTTCAGATCTAGACGAACAGGCTGCTTTTATAACTGTGTGTCATCAGTATTTACTATCATGTTGTATTTCTCTTTTATCTATTTATGCCCAGTTGCTTAATTTCTTTCTCATGAAACACCTCATGCCCTCTCACCCTCACAAGGTTGTAATACTGCTGTCTCTAATTCCTCTCCAGCTCTAAGCTGTCTCCCACCCATGGCTATCAGTGTTTTCACACTGTGAGCTAATGAATAGCTCTGCAGGTGACTGGCTTCAAAGCTGAAAGTGTATGCCAAAAGGGTAGATGCACTTTTCGGTCAAGCCAAGGAAGCAGCTGGCAAGGCCTGAGCTTTCCAAATGGTTTTGATCCAGCTGTAACAGCTTCAGCTGTGGAGAAATGTTGACTAATGTAAAATAGGGGTAGCTGGGAAAAAAGTGGTCTTTGCTTAGGGTGTTAGGACAGTAGCCTTATGAGGAGCAAAGATTATACAAAAGGGAGAGAAAGACTAGACAAGGGAAACATATAAATAAGGTAGAGAGCCTCCATGGCAGAAAATGATAAAAAGAAAAAGTACAGTATCAGAGTTGTTTAGGTTGGAAAAAAGCTTTAATATGATTGAGGCCAACCATTAGTCTAACACTGCCAAGTCTGCCATGAAACCATATCCCTAAGTACTGCATCTACACATCTTTTAAATATCTCCAGGGACAGTGACTCAGCCACTTCTCTGGGCAGCCTGTTTCAGTGCTTGACAACCCTTTAGGTGAAGAAATTTTTCCTAATATTCTATCCAAACCTCTCCTGGTCCCTAATATCCAATCCAAACAATCCCAGTTGACTCAGCTGCTCCAATCCTCATCAGACTTGTTCTCCAGCCCCTTCACCAGCTTCATTGCCCTTCTTTGGACACACTTCACCACCTCAATGTCTCTCTTGCAGTGAAGGGTCCAGAAATGAACACAGTATTTGAGGTGCAGCCTCACCAGTGCCCAGCACAGGGGGATGGACACTGCCCTGGCGCTGCTGGCCACACTATTGCTGATACTGGCCAGGATGCAGTTGGCCTTCTCAGCTACCTGGGCACAAGCTGGACCATGTTCATCTCTGTCAGTCAGCACCCCCAGGTCCCTTTCCATGAGCAGCTTTCCAGCCACTCTTCCCCAAGCCTGGAGCATTGCATGGGCTTGTTGTGGCTCAGGTGCAGCAACCGGCACTTTGCCTTGTTGAGCCTCATACCACTGACCACAGCCAATCGGTAACCACAGCCCATCAGTGCAGCCTGTGCAGATCCCTCTGCAGAGACTTCCTGTCCTCAAACAGATCAACACTCCCACCCAAGTTGGTGGTTTCTTGCAAACTTACTGAGGATGCACTCAATCCTCTCATCCAGATCACTGATAATGGTATTAAACAGAACTGGTTCCAGTACTGATCCCTGTGGAACAACATCTGTGGCCAGCTCCCAGCTGGATTCAATTTCATTCACCAGCAGTCTTTGAGCCCAGCCATACAACCAGTTTTTTACCCAGTGAAAAGTATGCCTGTCCAAGCCATGAGCAGTCAATTTTTCCAGGAGAATGCTGTGGGAAACAGTGTCAGAGGCTTTACTGAAGTCTAGATAGACAACATCCACAGCCTTTCCTCATCCACTAAGTGAGCTGTCTTGCCGTAGAAGGAGATCAGGTTAGTTAAGCAGGACCTGCCTTTCATAAACCACGCTGACAGGGCCCTATCACCTAGTTGTCCTGTACATACCTGTCGTGGTTTAAACTAAATCTGCACAGTTCCCCCTTTGTTTCCCCTGCCCCCCTCACCTTCCCACTCCCAGAGGGATGGGAAGGAGAGCCAGAGGAATACAACTCCCACGGATTGAGGTAAAATCAGTCCAGCAATTAAGGTATAACACAAATCACTACTGTTACCAATAACAAATCAATGTTAGAGGAGACAAACAGGGAGAGAGAATATGGTACCACCCACCGCCACGAGGCCAGCCCAGAAGAGAGCTAACGCCTCCCCCCCTGGCCAGCTTCCAGTTCCCTCCCTGAGCAGGACGTGCTGTGGTATGGAATACCTCCCTGACTAGCCCAGACCAGGCGCCCTATCTCTCCCTCCTCCCTGGCAGACCATGAGCTACTGCTGAACCCATGACAATACCGCATGATGGCACTCAAGGTGATCTGCTCTATAATCTTCCCCAGCACCAAGGTCAGACTGACAGGTCTGCAGTTCCCCAGATCCTCCTTCGGGCCCTCCCTGGATCAGTGTCACATTTGCTAGCCTCCAGTCAACTGGACCTCCCCAGTTAGCCAGGACTTCTGATAAATGATGCAAAGTGACCTGGTGAGCGCTTCTGCCAGCTCCCCCATTATCCTTGGGTGGATTCCTTCTTGCCCATAGACTTGTGTGTGTCTAAGTGGTGTAGCAGGATGCTAACAAATTCTCTTTGGATTATGTGGCTTCATTCTCCTCCCCAACCTTGCCTCCCAGAAATTCAGGGGGCTGATCACTCAGAGGACAATTGATCTAACTATTAAAGACTGAGGCAAATAAGCCATTAAATACCTCAGCCTTTTCTTCATCCACTGTCACTGTTTCCCCCTGCATCCAATATGATATATTTGTAGTCCTCCTGAGAAGCACGACCCTTCTTCCAAAGGCTGTAAACTTTCCCTTTCTTCCTGAGTTCAGATTTCCGTTTAGCCAGGCTGGTCTTCTTCTCTATGGCTCATCTTTCAGTGGATGGGGACAGCCTGCTCCTGCACCTTTACAATTTTCTTCTTGAAAAATATCCAGCCTTCCTGGACTCTTTTGCCCTTCAGGATTGCCTCCCAAGGGGCTCTGTCAACGAGGCTCCTGAACAGCCCAAAGTCTGCCCTCCACAAGTCCAAGGTAGCGGTCCTGTTGAGGTCCCATCCTTACTTCTCCAAGAGTTAGAATTTCTAATAATTTAATGACTGCTGTGGCCTAGATGGCCTCCAACCATGGCATCATCCACAAATCCTTCACAGTTCATAAACATCAAGTCCAGGGGTGACCTTGCCTAGGTTCCCTCACCAGCTGTGTCAGGAAGTTATCTTCCATACATGCCAGGAGCCTCCTGGACTGTTTTACTGTATTGCATTTCCAGCAGACATCTGGGAAGCTGGTGTGACCAGCAGGTCAAAGGAGGTGATCCTACCCCTCTACTCTGCTCTTGTGAGACCTCACTTGGAGTATTGTGTGCAGTTCTGGTGTCCTCAACATAAAAAGGACATGGAACTGTTGGAACAAGTCCAGAGGAGGCCACGAGGATGATCAGGGGACTGGAGCACCTCCTGTATGAAGACAGGCTGAGAAAGTTGGGGCTGTTCAGCCTGAAGAAGAGAAGGCTGCGTGGAGACCTCATAGCAGCCTTGCAGTATCTGAAGGGGGCCTATAGGGACGCTGGGGAGGGACTATTCATTAGGGACTGTAGTGATAGAACAAGGGGTAGTGGGTTAAAACTTAAACAGGGGAAGTTTAGATTGGATATAAGGAGGAAGTTCTTTATTGTTAGGGTGTTGAGGTACTGGAATGGGTTGCCCAGGGAGGTTGTGAATGCTCCATCCCTGGCAGTGTTCAAGGCCAGGTTGGATGAAGCCTTGGGTGATATGGTTTAGTGTGAGGTGTCCCTGCCCATGGCAGGGGGGTTGGAACTAGATGATCTTAAGATCCTTTCCAACTCTAACTATTCTATGATTCTATGAATCTTTACCACAAGGACTGTCTTGCTATTAATAACACACAAACCATGTGTGTACCTGAAAGATGACTTCTATACTATTCACAGTCCAAATAGGCACTTGTATTTAAGGGTAGAATGACAGCAAAGCTTAGTCTATAGCGTACTGTAGTTCTGAAGGGCTTTATCCAGCAGTTCTCAATCTGGCTGCTTACTCTCAGACACTTTGCCAGTCTAATGGCAGTTCTGAAAGTAAAACCAACAGAGATGTTTCTAACGGGACTTGTGGTAGTGGGGGTAAGGGAGCTATTAATCAAAATAGAAATGAGTAAGTGCAATTGGGCAGAAGGGCAAAGGGGGGTGGGCAGTTTCCAAATCTCAGGAGTGTAACACTGAATCTGTGTTTTAAGCTCTATCACTTTTAAACCAATTGCAAGTAACAAGGGACAACATGCAAATACCATTTCACACAGACACTGTATTTTTAGTCTGAATGTTGTCCATGTTTGAAAGGGAAGAAGACAAGGTATTTTAGAAGAGCACCATTCTGTCTGTGCAATTAGTATTCTATAAAGGTTTTTTCCTAATCGTCTCTATTCCTTATACGCTTCTGCATTTCAAGCCCCTTTGGCTAGTGAATCTGCAAATATACAAAGGCTTCTGTCTGAAGCCAGAGGGTCCTGAATGCCTCACAGAAGTGTTTTCATTCCAGCTGCCACACTGCGCAGTTGCCAAAATCTGTTGTGACAAATCACAGCTCTGAAGGTAGATTAGCAGACATTTATCATCTTTGTTTGTGACAAAGCAAAAATTTATCTTAGCTTATTGTTTTCTTTCACAGAATCCTTCTCTCCAAAGGTGCATCACTTAAATCTGCCCATATTTCACAGAACAATTATGAACAGAGAATGTACAGAAATTACATTCTAAAATAAAACCTTTCAGTTTGCATGATTTTCTGGGGGCAGAAATTGAACCTTCTTTTGCTGAAAAGTAGGATTAGACTAGTTGGTTATTTCTGTGTTGTTATTTCCCCCTGAATAGCTGTTGCTTTTTTTTTTTTTTAATCTAAAAAGACCCAATAAAACAAACCCAAAACAAACCAAATCAACAAACAAACAAACAAACCTCACAAAAAAAACCCAACCAAAACAAAACCCAAATCCAAACTGCATCAAAATGTTGGAGAGGGAGCCACCCTTCTTTGTTAATAAAGAGAAGCAACAGTATAACTCTTTTTTTTGAAGTAAGAACTGAGAAGATTTGACCTACCACCCAAAACACATGTCATATGCACACTGAGTGGAAGCTGGACTATGTAGAAAATAGCTTTCACTAGAGACTAAATGCAGCTGGAGAGCATAGGTACCAGATAGTGGAGAAATCTGCATGCAGAGTCTGTATATGAGCAAAAGCAGACAGAAAGAGATATCTAAAACCTAAAAATGTAGCTAGAAAGATGCTAAGAACATAATCCTGGAAATAACAATAAGATGTAAGAGTAAAGTAATAATTTTGGGGCAGAATGTGTATATTCTTTATAACCAGGATGGTGTCAAATAATATGTTCAGTCATTATTTTTTCTCCAAAAAAAGAAGAAATCTAGAAAGCTCCAAAACTGACTTATCTTTTGCATGAAAGGGGGCTACAATATGCTGATTAATTTGTATTTACTTCTAATTTAATTTTTTTTGAGAAAATAAAATATATATGCATTCTGGTATTGCTCTGCCTACTTATAATGGGGCTTATTGCAGAAGATAAAAAATAGCTGAAAAAGATTATGGCTGTCATTTGTGCCATTTTCTCCACATATGTAAAAATACGTGCAACAAAAGGGTCCTGCTGTTTATTAAGTGTCCTTCTTGTATTTATTCATACATATTGATTAAAAAGAGGCAAGGCTGAAGGAATGCATTTTGTTGTTTTAGGTGCAGAGACTGATCTTTATAGAGTAAGAGAGTTTCTTTTATGGTCTAGAGCCACTCAAGAAGGTTTTGCCTCCTGCCAGTTTAGGCTGTGCCTTATTACAGAATCTGTTATTCTGGAGACAGTTATCACTTATGATCATCAGCCCAGAGGTTTAGACCAGTCGATTTTTAACCTCTTAAAAAAATGTTCAGACTCTACCCAGTTCTTCATTGGAGGTGTAAAAACCCTGTATAGTTAATATGTGCACATTCACAGGATATTCGCAGCTCATAGGTACTTTTTGTCACCCTTCAAGAAGTAAAGCATGGACTCATCTCTGTGATCTCTGGATAACAAGTTTATGTCCACTGCTTTGATTAAGATGGCTGAAGAAATAATATACATGAATGACAGATGAGATATAAAAACTTCAGGTCTTTTGAATCATTTGTATTTAAGAAAGTTAAAATCATAGAATCAGAGAATAGTCAGGGTTGGAAAGGACCTTAAGATCATCTAGCTCCAACCCCCGTGCCATGGGCAGGGACACCTCACACTAAACCATATCACCCAAGGCTTCATCCAACCTGGCCTTGAGCACTGCCAGGGATGGAGCATTCACAACCTCCCTGGGCAACTCATTCTAGTACCTCACCACCCTCACAGTAAAGAATTTCGTTCTTCTCAAGTCAGCAAGATTTTCAAAGGCCTTTAATCTGCACGTGCAGATGAGAAGAATATAGTTTTATGTATCAATTTATTTTCTAGAAATTCCATAACATTTGAAACACTGTAAGAGCAAACAGCTGTCTGTATCAAAATAATTGCCAGAAACTGATTTAATACTATACCCTGTGGGAAAAGAGTACATTTCTCTTAAAACAAAAGGTGAGGTCTTTTTACTTTAAAGTCAGAGGCAATTCTGGGTTTGATTTTATCTGGGATTCCATCCTGTGCATGCCACCATCCATTTCACACAATGTTAGTGGGATACTACAGAGGTAGTCTATTTTCAAAGTTGTAATACAAAAATGTTGAGGATCAAATTCTGTTCCTTCCATGTAAATATATGAGTTCAACTGGAGCCACTGAATTATTAAGGGCTTATATGAATGTAAGTGAAGGTGGGATCTAGCCTAGATTTTTTTTTTTTACTAGAAAGTGCATTCTTCCTTCCAGCTACTGGGTGATATGATGGGGGGGGAGGGTTTATGAATTAATTCCTAATTTGCAATAGTTGCTGAAGTATGTGAAAGATCCTCAATGGAGAGAAGCCAGAGTTGCTCCAATCTTCTCTTGCCCAAGTCTTCACAAGGTAGTTTGTGCTTCTGCTAACAATGTTCAGTATACCAGATATCACATTGGTTCTGTAATACTAAATGATATCTAGCACACATTAAAATTCCTACAAGAGTCAGACAGAAATTATTTTGCTCTTTAAAAATGTTCTCTAGGTCTACACAGGTTTTAAGCAGCTTCCTCACTGTTGTTTGGTGTAATAACAGCTGTAGCTCTTCCCGCTCTCCCTTTCTGTTGTCACTTGCCCTGCACTTGTGAGCAAGTTTTAATAAGTAGAGAAATGAGATTGTACAGCATAAGAGCAAAAGAACAGTCTTTTGCAGCAAGGTGCTTCTTCTCAATCTCCATCCTTTTTCCTCTAATTCAGCTGTTGATTAATCTCTCTAAGATTCTCATATAGTTTTTTAGTCATTGTAATAGCTTTGTAATATTGGAAGAGATTTTTTGGTACCAGTATCCTAAAATCTTCTGGCAGTATTACTCTGCACTTACATAAGGACAGAAGGAAGAATTTACCAGCTTTTACCAGAGAAGTAAGTTTCCATTCACACATTTAAGGTGTGAAGAAGCACACAGCACACTTTACTATACAGTTGCTATGAAACAGAGAACTACAACTCTAAATCACTGATGTTGTCTGTATGATGAAAATACATCCTCTATCCTTTAGACAATATTTTCACTGTTTAAACCTGACGAAAGTAATATCTAGATTTTTAACCTTCTCTTAGCCTGTTGGGGTGCTTACTGTAAATGCCATTTACATTTACAGATGAAACAGAAAAAACAGAAAAACTGTTTTGCTTTTCAAAGCTGATTAATTGTTTTCTGTTTATTTGCATATCCTAAATAAACTTTTTAGTTTGCTGGCTCCAAAATTCCTCTTGCATGTCTAAAAGGTCTGTTTGTAAAAAAAGTTGCCCTATTAAATTGGTCACTATAGGAAATGCTTCTTCTGTAACTTTAAAGGACATTTAGTACATTGCATATGAGTCAACCCACCTGGATCAATTTTGAATGCTAAAGCAGCACCAGCTTCCCATCCTCCATGGTACAGCTGGTTCATGCTGATAGGTAGGAGATGCCTTTTTTGCTGCCTTTGGTCAGGATCTCTGTACCTGTTATGCCCTTAAGATAGGGTATGCTCTTTTCTCTTGAAGCATCCACCCACTTCCTAAACCATCATCCCACAAACATTTGTACGTCCTACAGACATATTCCACCCATGGGAAACTCTCCACCAGCCTCACTTCATCAAAATTGCAACCTAGGGTGTTTTAAGGGAGATTTCAAGAGTAATGTATGTAGAGTCTTAAATTTCATAAGCATAAGAACTACATTTGCCTGAAGCAAACCTTTTATAGAGAATGTTTTCAAGCACTTTGCAGTAGGAAAACTACTAAAGTTTTAAATGTGATTTACTGTTGATTGTGTTATATATCATAGGTGGTTTCAGGCTATATTTACTACAATAGTAACTGCATTATAATATAAAGAGAAGATTCTTTTCTTCATGAACAATTTATGAAATGAAGAAAATTGTAAATTTACAGAACAGATTGTATAAAAGAAAAGAAAAATTGCCAAATATATATTTACTTACTATTTTCTATACTTATTGGGCAGAAGCAATTAAAGAAAAAAGCACTGATTTACCAAAAATTACTGTCTTTAGGTAGGGTGTTATTACATGAATTGTACTGTCCTACATGCCATGAACAATCTATTAATTTCTGTCTTCTTGAAAGTGGGCACCTATAACTCCTCATCAGCACTTTCTAGCTGGAAGGCTTAGTTTCTGGTTCTGATAGTGAATTTTCAACAGGTAAAACAAAACAAACAACCTCCCAAACCACAACCCCTCAGAATCACTCTAATCAGATCCGTGAGTACTGTATTTGGGCAATATTGTGCAATTCAAAGCTGTGCCTGAGCCCTGAAGGGTAAGAAATCATATTTGTAATCTCCTTATATTTTGGGAATTGGAAAGCCCCAAATCCATAGCACACTGAGGCAGCATGGCTTCCCCGTTACTTCAAAAGAAGTTGCAATTCCACCCTCCATCATGCCCCTTCCACTGTTCCTTACTCTGGACTTCCAAGAGAACCACTGAGGATAACTTCTCCCAGTACCTGTGACAGGTCAGTTCACTGGTGAAGGCTTTTAGTGTTTTCACTTATGAACAGAAATGAGATACAGCCCTTGTTAACTGTATATCTGTCATGATTTAGCCCCAGCTGGCTACTAAGTACCACACAGCTGCTTGCTTACTCCCTACCTGACCATGGGATGGGAAGGAGAATCAGAAAAAGGTAAAACTCACAGGTTGAGATAAGAAGAGCTTAATAATTGAAATATAGTAAAATATAATAAAATATTAATACTAACAACAAGAAAACTCAATAAATGCAAATGACATACACCTGCTGACTGATGTCCAGCCAGTCACCAAGCAGTGACTGGGGGCTTCCAGCCAGTTCACCCCAGTTTACGTATTGAGCATTCTGTGGTATTTGGCTAGCTTGGGTCAGGTGTCCTGGCTATGCTCGCTCCCAGCTTCCCGTGCTCTCCTCACTGGCAGAGCATAAGAAACTGAAAAGTCCTTGAACAGGGTTAGCATTACTTAGCAACAACTAAAATACCGGTGTGTTATCAGCATTGTTCTCAAACTAAAAGCCAAAACACAGCATTACACCCAGCTACGAAAAAAAGTGAACTCCATTCCAGCCAAAACTGAGACAGTACCTAACAAGAGTTAATGGAGGTATAAACCTTTACAGCACTGGCAGAGAGTATAAGAACTAGCAGGGTCAACTATGGTAAACATTCATTGTAAAGGTGAGAGCTGACAAGCGATACTTCATGAAGAACTGTCTAGAAAGAAGTGACAAAACATCAGACCCCTAAACAACAGCCCAATCCAGTATTTTATCATTGTATCTCAGTGTAAAAATAAACTGTATTGCTATGGCACTGAATTTTCTTTGGAGTGAAAAAAAAACATTTCTTCATGCATATTTTCCTTTTAAATATTTGTTTTAATCTGTTTCAAACTTCCTTCTTTTTGCTCGCGGTGTGGCAGCTCCCAGATGACATCATAAATATGTATTTATCTTTGAAATTCAGTTAAAAATTAAATCCAGCAAGATATTGCTTTCAAGTATGTAATCTAGTGTGTGAGAATATTTCTTCAAGCTTCACAGATATTTTCTAGCAGGGAAAATAAAATCCTCAAGGACTCATCCTGCTGTGGAACATTTGACAAATTGCATTGGTAACAAAGAGGTAAAGACAGTAGATAACGTGTAAGCCAGTACTGAAAATCATACATCTTTTGAGTTACTCTACTTTTTGTAAAACCAAGTTAAACTTTTTTTTTTGTCCAGCCAACTTTCAGAAAGTGTTTATTTTTAGCATGTGAAAAAAATAATATTTTATGAATGCATAGGCTTTTTATAGAAAACTGATGTCAAAAGCCATCATAGGCTTATCAAGTCGTGTAGTATAAATAAATAGAACCTCTTTTTAAATATACAGTATTAGTAATGTATCTGGCATTTACTTACTTCTTAATTACCTGAAGCATGTGAGGTAAGATTTAGAGAAATTTCTATTATTCTTTGGGAAAATTACTTACCTTTTCAGATAAAACTAATGTATTTTGACACTTGTCAGCAGACTCCCATAATTTTAAGATTTCTGTAATGGTGAAAGTCAACCACTATGTGCAGCCTTCTGTTCTGGCAGCTGACACGTTGACAATTCCCTTGAACGCTGAATGCAACTAATTGTACATACAGTTTTAAAGGAAATACCTGACAAAAATTGTCCAAAATGGTGAAAATTTCCTCAAGTTTCCCAATACTGGTGCACTTCGAGAAAAAAAAAATAATTCTTTACCAGAAAAGCTGCTTGCAGTCTGGTTTTTCAATGGCTGCACCTATGGGCTTGTTCAAACTTCAATTAGCTGTTACTCTCTCAATTTAATCCATAATCTGTATCTCCTTTTAGGATTGGTGGAGCTGTGCCTACAGTCTTCTCCTATTTTTCGGAAGTGCTTGCTCGGGAGAAACGAGGTGAACACCTGAGTTGGCTCTGTATGTTTTGGATGATTGGTGGCATCTATGCTTCTGCAATGGCTTGGGCAATAATTCCTCATTATGGTAAGAAAGAACATCTCCTAGTGATCTGTAGCTCTTTGACTGTGAAGTATAGATCCTGAAATATAGCTTAAAAAGGGGACTTCATGTCTGCTCCCAAAATACTGTCAAGAAAAAACCATTATTCCTTCTGGCAGGAATAATAAGAATAGGTTGTACCCTAAATAACAAACAATGTATTAAAATGGTGAAATATCATAGTCAGACCCCATGTTTAGTCAGATTCTTTAAATTACTGAAAACCTGGACACACAAAAATACAGTTGGTGGTTGTGTTGAATCTGGAGAAAATAGGTGTAGAGACTTGCATCAGAGAATATAAACATTAAATTGCTGGAAGTCAAATTTGTGCTCACATTGTTTGTATGATTCAGAGGTCAAATGTCAAATACACGTTCTTGAGAAATAAAAGTAAGGGCAATTAATGCTTATAATGCTAATTCTGAATATGAAGCTATGCTGAATGTTTCATTGTTAGTAGAAGAAATAGAAGTCTGGAAGTAGAGAGATTGAACAGAGTGTACTGTTCAATTATGTAGGGGTGCTGTAGTGGTAAATGAGGACAGGTAGTACAGAAAGCTTGCAATGGCTGAAGTTACACACACATGCAATGTAAGCCACTTTGTGAAAGAGTTCTTTACTGCCCTGACATGGTTAAACATCATGTGGAGGTATAGATTCAATTCTTAGTCTATTGGGTTTGCCTTTTGCATGTGTTAAGCGCTCACAGGTCTCCAAGGTTGCTGAGACAGCTTAGGGGCTCTTAAAAATTATCCTCTGTAAGCACTTCTCTCTGGCAGTCCTCAAGACAAATAAAGCAGAGCTGCGAGTTAGCTGGCATCCAAAGCAGCTTTCTTTAGCCAAGCAATGAGGTTTATCGGAGTTGGATTGTGAAAGAGACGACAACTTCATCACATTTGCCTAAAGTGATTGGAATATTCAGCAAGCAGTAATGTCCAGAAATGAATTATAATAATTCAGACTAATCAAATATCTACACTGTTGCATTAAAATTAATTTTTCCACAAACCTGAATCTATGTCTTTAAGCTTGCCTTTTGTCTTTGAACTGCTGGAAGTAAAGAGAATAATTATTGCTGACAAAGTATAATGTGGATAATTTATTTTTTTGTCCAATTAGTAAATTGCTCTGAATGCCAAGTACTTTTCACTTTCCTATGGATTTTTATTTTCCTTATCTTTGAGTGGAAAATGTAAACATTATAACAGATATATGTTGTCTGATTTCATTATAGATTTTATAAATAACTCCATAACCTTTACTAGTGTGCTTTTGAAAGACCACATGGCAGTGTATCAGTGAATACTTTTTTGTGAGTGAATACACTTTATACCAAGGCAGTAGCAGTAGAGAGAAAAGTTTTCTTCTTTCTTTAGCAGTGGAAGAATATCAGCAACAAAAATACATTCTGCACCTCTTTTCTTGTGTGTGTGTGTGTGTCCTGCAAAAAGGTATATAAAATAATATTAAGGCAACTATAAAAACAAATTTTAGAAGACAATGTTCTTCAGTATTGGCTATAGAATCATAGAATCAACTTGGCTGGAAAAGATCTTTAAGATCATCAAGTCCAACTGTTACCCCAGGACTGCCAAGTCTACCATTAAGCCATATCTACACAATTTCTGAATACTTCCAGGGGTGATGATTCCACCAATGCCCTGTGCAGCCTGTTCCAATGCTTAATCACCTTTTGGTGAAGAAACTTTCCTGATACCCAGTCTACACCTTCCTTGCGCAGCTGGAGGCCATTTCTTCTTGTTTTATTCCTTGTACCCGGAGGAAGAGACCAGCCACCTCCTCACTCCATCCTCCTTTCAGGTTGCTGTGCAGAGTGACGAGGTCCTTCCTGAGCGTTCATTTCTTCAGACTAAACAAGCCCAGTTCCCTCAGCTGCTCCTCATCACACTTGTGCTCCAGACCCTTCACCAGCTCCATTGCCCTTCTCTGGACCCCTTCCAGCACCTCAATGTCTCTTTTGCAGTGAGGGGCCCAGAACTGAACACAGGACTCAAGAGGTAACCTCACCAGTGCTGAGTACAGGGGGATTCTAAATCCCTCTTCTTACAGTATAGTAAAGAAAATTGTAATAGCCGAAAAGAGGGTTAAAACAGCAAGCTATGAACAACAGAAAGAATCCTTTCTCACAGGAAAAGAAGTGGGGTTAAACATAATTTTAACAAAATTAAATAAAATATATTTATGGATTTTGATGAGGTTGTAAAAAAGTCTTCGCTCTGATCAAACTTTCTTATTACACTGTGAAATTTAAAACCTGTGTCTTAGTTCATAGTACAAATCTGGAATCACCCTAGCCCATGGTCAGGGGCAAACTTCATTGTCATAATGCTGTGCCAAGTTTTCAGGCATTGCCAAGGGCTCCCAGGGCAAACCCTGCTCTGGCCCTTGGGAATGTGTTGTCATACATTGCTGTACTGTCCTGGAAACACACCAGATTAGGCAAGCACCAGTGCAGATCCCTTAACCATTTTTATCATGTGCATTCATGAGGAGGCTTGTGTAGTTGTATTTTCCCTTTTACAATTTCTACATGGTTTTCATGGAATCATTTTGAAAGAATTAAGCAAAAATACCAGTTTTCCCGAAATCACTGCTAGTCTTTCTCATAATTCACATCTCCACTGCCCAGGAAGCAAAACAGAATTCTAAACAAAGCAGCCCAGCCACTTCTAAGCCTCACCTATATAGTGCACGGTGATTTCTGAGCTCTCCGCTTCTCATATGTAAACAGAGTTGATTTTTCCCAGCTGAACTCAGAAGTTACTCAGCACTAGTGAATCCGTAGCAACTTGAATCTGTTTAAAAGTAATAAATTGGTATTGAGCACAGTAAAATTATTCTTAAATTAATAGGAAAATACCATGACAGCAGAGTAGAATAATTTCATATATTTTTTTTTCCTCCCTCTTTTACAAATGTCTTCCTCTCATTTGTACTGCTCTTATATAAGCCACTTTAAAAAGTCCTAGATTCACAGCTGGTTTATGTTATCTAGCCCAAGGCAGCCAGTGAAGCTATCTATACATGTTTACCAGTTGAACATTTAGCTCTATCTTTCTGTGAGAAAAAAAAGATTGCATTCTGTATATGCAACAGTTTATCTCTGTTTGGGTTCAAGCAGCACAAGAATGTCTGAAACCTGAGTAACACTCTGAAACACAAAATAAAGGCGAGCTAGCAGTTGTCTTGACATTAGTGAGTTGTTAAAAGAAGAATTAACATGATGTAGATGTATTTCTGTAGTGACCACATATGGAAGAACAAGTATCATCTCTGAGACCAGCATCTCTGTCTCAAGGCTCCTTGAATTCTATACCTGTTGGCTTTTGTTCAAAAGTTGAAGGTGGATGTAAACTTGTTCAGGGACTCTGGAAGAAGAGTTCAGGTCATGGAAAAGCTATTGGAAGAAATACCTGCAGAGAATTGCTGCTGATTAACAGAATCCCAGATTAGGCTGCCAAAAAGAAATTATTTTATGCAATACTTATACCAGGCTGGATAATAAGGATAATTATCTTTTTATAAATTATTTTTGAAGTTCAACTTTAAATGTAGCATTGTTTTAAGGTAGATTATTTCAAAGACTGTCAAATGCATCAAGTATGTATTACAGTATTCTTTAATACATGTACTAGCTTGAGGATAGGGTCAAAAGAACCATGCAAGTCGTTCTAGCTATTTTACCCCTTTCATTAGAAAAAAATGTATCATTTTAAAAATCAGTCTCAGTTTTTATTGTGCCAAATCTCCAAACTAAAAATCAGGGGAAGCTGGAGGGGGATTTCAGTATACTATTAGTGCTGATATTCCATGTGGTTTTATGCTTTATGTGTATGATGTATATGAGCTTTTTCTTGCTTCACAAACCACTGTAAAACCTTCTGAAATCTGAAACATTCCCTAGAGTATTTTGCTTAGTGACTAACAAATATTGAGCTCATTCATTTGTAAAGTCTTATTCCTGAACAAGAAGGGGAATACCTGGCCAAAAAGAAATCAGACTGCAAGGCAGAGAACAGGGTGATGTAGGTGTGCAGGCTGCTAAAGCACAAGCTACATTTGAAATCTGAAATTTTTGCTACACTCCAGCCCTCTACTTCTGGTATTTAGCAGAGAGAAAGAGGAGACAACCATGTCAGATAGCTTTAGTGAACAAATCTCTACAGTATGATCAAAGGCAGAGAAATTACTTCTCTATATATCCATCAAATTCTGATTAAATTAGGCTTGATTATTCACTAAAAAAATACAAAATTAATAATACAAAGTCAAGGACGTAGGGAATATACTACTTTCTAACACACTCAATGCAAAAAACCAGGTTTAAATCTTTATTATTTTCAGACCTGTGTAACCAGATTGCATAACAGGTCCTCATCTAAACTATTAATTTTTCATCACTAAGGTCTTTTCCGACTCTGTTGCGGACTAGCTACTAGTGTTCATAGCAGAGGTATTTAGCACCATTCAGAGAACACAAACTTGGAACAGAAAGAAGTGGAATAAGAAATCTAAAGAAAAAAGCATTCCATTTCAGAACTAGAGATTTCTTGGTTCCTTGTAATGCGTCTCTCTAGGTGTAAGTAGAAAAGTACTAAATTGTTTGCCATGTAAGCAGATTTTTCCATTGCATCTGCAAACAACTGCTGTATTTTTCTGTGACTGAAAGAAGACAAGTTACAAATAGTATTTCTACTCCAGCTGTTTTTTTTCTGAATAATTATTTTTAAGATAGCAACTTTTTACAGTAACACAACTTAAAAATGCAGAAATAGAAATGTCCAAATGATGGACTCACACTTGACTTGTGAAATAGTGTATTTAAAAGATTGATGGTAAATTCTATTTTTAAAATGTTTAATTATGGCTTGTACTTGAAGTCTGGTATTCTTTTCCTGGTTTATAAAATATATTTGCTCCTACTTTTCTCAGATTATTTGCACCTATTACTTCTGGCAATATCCTTAAATTGCAGAAACTGAAGTTTAGTTTAGATATGAAAAACACGAAGATTTGAATACAGATGTAATGTGGTATTAACATAAACTATCAATTACAGTTACAGAATCTCTGTCAGGGAACGTCAAGCCACAGCCTGTCTTCAATAGATGAGACCAAGTTAAATTCACCAAACACAGTGCTGGAGACCAGTTGCCTGCTCTTAAATCTGCTTTCCATAAGTAGGTAGATCTTTTCATAGGCACAAGAGTCCATAAATAGTTTCTATTTCTAACAAAGTGTAATTGTGATTAGAATGGAACATTCTTTAGAGTAAGCAGCTTGCAAAGTGGCAGTGATTTCTCTTTGTAGCAGAAGATTGGCAAGGTGAAACAGACCAGTTTATCTGAAGAAATTAACTTGACTAGCAAAAGATAATAAAAAGATCTTTTTATTATCTTTTTGGAAGGTGGCTTGAGAGTTGTTTTGGTAATATTTTCTGTTGTCATGTTTGCTCTATTCTTGTATCCAGTTGGAGATAAAAAAGATAAAAAAGGTAAACATCTTCAAACCTGCAATACTGTTCCCATCATGAACTACGCTGCAGTAGAACAGGCAAGGAAGTAAACAGAGAGATGAAGAGACGGAGAGCTACTGGATCATTTTGCAACTCAGAGCATGTATGACATTGTTCAGTGTTAAGGGGGGATTTAATCTGTCAGCTTGCGGCAGACTAAACCAAGAACATGATGGACTAAAACTGCTCAGTGGCAATGAAGTCAGGAAAACTTTTAACTCTCTTATTCTATGAGTTTTTGGCAGGCTAAAGTGTTTCCCAGTGGCACATGGCAGCAGAAGTATTAGGACAAAAAAGTCCTACACCAGTGCTGTGTTATCAGTGGGGTTATAGGGCATGGTGAGTGCTTAGAATCATGCAGTCATAGAAAAGTCAGGGCTGGAAAGGACCTTAAGATCATCAAGTTCCAACCCCCCTGCTAAGAGTAGGGACACCTCACTCTAGACCATGTCGTTCAATACTGTTCAACCTGGCTTAGCAATAGAAGCAAAAGGATTTTAGGAGCTGTCTATCTTTGAGTACTTCTGATGAACAGAGCTGGATCTTAGTGGTAGGAGCCGCAAGTGTGGATGTACAGATGTTTCAGCCTAGCCTTCTGTTCTCCTCCCATTACAAGGAGACAAGAGGTTTTTTTCATCAGAAAAAAAAATAAATCAAAGAGTCAAAAGGTTGCACTTTTCCATGGTGATGGTTATTCCAAGATGAATGCTGTGAAATAATTGTTCCGCACCACATTAATGTTACGTGGTAAGGCTTTTTCTGTTTGACAGCATTTATTTTTATAGAAATTTAAAGGTTAACAAAATGGCTTTGTTACAAAGATGAAGGACTTGAAGCTAGATTTTTTTACTAGCAGCTTGTATAAGCTTCTTCAAATGTAAACATGAACTTGGGTATCTCAAGGTCTAAGTCAAGGTTGTACCTGGATAGAAATAGAAAATTCTTTACTACTTTGAAAAGTTAAAGTCTTAAGTTCATTATTACTTGCGTGTAAAAAACCCAAGCAACGAAAACCAACGAAACCAAAGCAGTAGTATTTACTTTGTTGAGAGTGCAGAGATCAGTGTCTGAAAAGCATCTTTAGACATAATTTGTGTCCTCATATCTATGAGCTTCAAAGCGTCAAAGTTGATGGTGATGTTGTGAATAAGTGTCTGTTATTTTTTTCACATACTGTCGTATTTCAAGTGTTTCTTGTAGTGCTTCTAGATTCTTAAATGTTTGTTAGAGGTGGGTCTGAGCATCAGAGGAACAGCTTGATTTCACTCATGGCTGTTTATTCAGCTGCTGCCAGCATTTCCTCAGCAGTGGGGTGCCCAGCAGCTCATAAATGTGTTATAAATCATGGTTTTATCTTAGGGAAAAGATTATTAAGTTCCTTCTTCCACCCTTTTCTTTGCTGTAGTTCTCAGAGAGGAATTTGACTATCTCTAATGCAGTTCACCCATCCAATCAAAAGACCAGGATGTGCTTACATGATTTATAATAAAAAGAGCCACACTTGACTGATTTAATATTGCTGCATCTCTGCAGTGACTGTGCCCAAAACAAGAGAAAGAAATGTATTCAATAGTCATATCTGTAGAGGTGACTTACTGAAGTACTTGTACGTCAACACCTGAATTAATGTGAGTTGGAAATAGGAAAAATGGTTATGTGATGGCTGTTTTGTTTCCTTGTTCAAAGTTGAAACATACTGAAATAGGATGCTACCAATGATTCAGACATGCAAGAGATGCATCAGTGATGTCTTCTTTAATCCTGAGAAGACAAATAAGAGAAAAGTATGATTAGCTGCAGAGGGGAAGAAATAAACTGCTTACTGATAAGAGAAAAAGTAATGGGCTGAACTTTCTGTCAAGGGGAGGTAGTATAGTTGATGAAAAAGACTTTTTAATGGTGTGTTAGCATCTCAATAAAGCACCTGAATAAATGAAGCATCTCAATAAAACTGCTACAGAAGTAGTGAAAACTCAGTGTAAGTCTAAGATGATATTTTGAGAATATTGTAAAGGCTACTGTTGATTCTGATTTGGAGCAAGTGGATGCAGCGGGTGCCCCCTCAAAATCCCATCTATGGTTGTTTTCAGCAAACTACTAAACAGATACTGTTGCTCCCAGGAGTGCTGTGGTGGGCCAGAAAAGATAAAATGAAGAAAACAAAGACAGAAGGAGAATAAAACTTCAGAAATTAGAAGGAATAAAACAAAAGAAAAAGAAGTAGCACAGAACATTTGCAGAACAGGAGTTGAACCTTCTCTAATCTAGACCCTCAATTTAAAACATTATTTTTCTTACTTTTTTCCTAATAGTCTATTCTTTTATGGTGATTCAGAACAAATCCAAACTGTGGCAGCAGCTGCTTTGGAAAAATCTGAGCCCAAGGCTCTATTTTCTATTATACAAAGGTTCTGTTTTCTGAATTTTATTAGTTGTCCAGACGAAAGAGATACCAAAGAATATGGCCTGGGAAAGAGCTTCATGTGTCTGTTCTTACTTGTAAAAACCTCCTGAATGGACTAATAAATCTGCATAATTTACATTTGTTTGTTTGGTTGATTGGTTGGTTTTTTTTTCTAATCTTTGTGGAAGTATTTGATCCAAATTTTGAAAGCAAGATCAGCTCTTCAATTTTGCCTTCATGCAACTATACCTGTTTGATACATTTTCTGTCTTCAGAATTCACAAATTTATGAATACCTAAACCAATGAAAGATACTGTTTGAGATCTAATGGAAATTGTTGAAGCTTCCTTAAGGCCGGATCTGCATTTGTTGTGAGACTCTGTCAGTCTGAACAAATTGAATAAATCAGACATAAAGGCATCTACTACCTAATGCAACATCTGTTGATCTGTTTTGCATTCCACTAGGATGCAAAATGATCCCCAATGTGTTATGTTTCCCTCACACTTAGTGCACTTCCATTAATCTGGTATTATGCAGGATGAAGCTATTTTAAATCTGCATTAATTACAGTGGGTATGAGGCACGTTTAATGTTAACCTGAGTTAGCAACTCCTACTGGTGAATTGTTCTTCATTTGAAATAATCCTGTGAAATTAGATTATACTGAATGTGTATACGTTAAAAAAAATCTTCCTAAAAACAAGAATGATGGAACACAGAAGAATTTTAGAATAGATGCTTATGTAGATCCAGCTAGGAAAGAAAAACAAATCACTTTGTTTATCAGTTTGTTATGTTCTGTGCCCTAATGCAGGGTTTGATATGGTCATTTGAATGTTTATATTTGCAATTGCTAGAAGCTTAAGTGGCTTTTAGCACATCTACTTAATGAGCACTTAAGATGCTCATTAGCAGCTTCAAATACAATCTTCTCCTGGGCTCTTCAGGTTGATTGTGAAAGAGAAAATTTGTTTGTTGAGAGGCTCAGTAAAAAGCTAGCAAATTGTTTCGTGAGCAGAGAAGTTATGAGGCAATTTCCTGTTTTGTTTTTTTTTTGTCAATGTCCCTGTTATCCCAGCTAATACATTTCTCTCATTTCATCCCCTATATCCCTTCCAGGACACCACTGCAGTACTTAGTTTCTCCTTGCTTTTTTCAGATCCCTTTCTGCTATAGTGCCCACATTTGCCCTTTCTTGTCACCAACACTGTGCAATAAGAAGCACACTCACCAGAGAGAGCTCGCTCGCTAGGAGCTCGCAGAGCTCCTTGCTGTTTTGCAGCCCTGCTCCGGTCTAGCTGCTTTGGTGTGGAGTCAACAAATTTTGGCTTGGGTCAGACTGGTGCCAGAGCCGATGGATGACACAACCAAGGCATGGTTCCAGCTACCAGACAGGCCACAGCACCCCTGAGGGACCACTGACTTCTTCAGCCTTTTCTGTCGTTGAGACGATTTCTTACTGTCAGATCTGAATGAAGCAGGTCAGTCACTTTAAGCAATGCTGGTGGAGGAACTGACAGAGAAGTGAACAGTCTGTTTGCATAAACATCACTGTCTAATGCCATAAACATAGTTTCCTGCAGACACTAGTCAATCATTCTTATGGCAGTAAAACAGTGGCAGCTCCTCATCCTTAGTTTTAATGAAAACTCAGTTTCACACAATGAATGGGCCTTCAGTAGAAATTAAACAAATTGCATCCAAGTTAATGAGGCTGCCTTAGAAGTCTGTTCAGTAATCATGAGACATGTCTGCAGTGTTAGACATAACCCTTACTTTTTCCTTGTAGAAACAAATAAGATGCTAATCTGACAAGATTTTAATGTTAAAAAGACAAAAAAGCTTTTCATTTTATGATTGGTCTGTAACAGCTGAAGAAGGTGTTTTGTACAGCTGGACAAAGGAAGAGGTCATTGGTATTACTGTATGATTATTCAGATACCTAAATATATTCATTTTCTCTGGAACACAGTGCAACAGTACAAGCTTGTCAGTCATACTTCCATATTGTTTGTTTGCCATATAAAATTGTCTGCTCTGAAGGAGATAGCAATTGTCCTTTTAGCAACAGTTTCTTTTCACTTTAATAATGCACTATAGCTATGGATTTGATACACAACTGTAATATCATTTGTCAATTTGCAGCGCAGTTGTCTTTAAAAAATAATTAACATAATACATTACAGAATGGCATTGGATTTCTTTTTCAGGAAACTTGTTTATATCTTTTCTCAATTTGAAATATTAAATATTGCATTTGAAAGTCATGCCTACTTTAGTGGAAGTAATTCCTTCAAGGTATATTCAATCATCCATCCATATCTGAGTATGGGAATACAGCATCTTATCAAATTATTCTTTTTTATACTGGAAGGACCTGTATAAATATATGGAAAAAAAACCTGATCTACCTACCCTATAGTGTCTGTGTGCTCCGTATTCTCAATACTTTCTAAAGACACTTTACACTTTCTAAAAACACCAGCAGAAAACAGTATAAAATGAGCAAATAGAAACAAGATTTTGTAGTCAGGGCTCTGCACAGAAATTTTGGTACCTGGTCTCCTCAACTTTAATGCTGGCCAAGCTGAGGAGATAATGCATTTTACCACTCTCTGTTCCTTTCTTGCTGTATTGTCTTCCATTTCTAGTACAGGGGCTCTTTGTTTGGGGGCACTGGAAGTTTGGGCCCCTCCTAGTTGTTTCCTATTGCCATACAATAAAACTGTGATGAGTCACATCTAAAGAGATCAAGGTAACATGTTTAGATTGCTTTATTTTCCCTCAGAAATCTTAGGTATTTCAACCTGATACAAGCATCTGATTCTTTCATGGTATCTAGATATTCTAGACTCTGAGGAAGTCATGAAGCTTTATAAAAGGAAAAGTTTAAATGAAAGTTTATTAAACATACTGTATTTTCTTTGTTCCCTTTGATAATTACACTTCAAACACTGTGACTGCATGTCTGTCCAGCCCTACCCCTCTTCCTTCAGTAGGTATGATGGATTATAATTTATGATCATTAGTACTTGATTTGTGAGTGCAAATAATATTTGTATTGGAAGTGTTTTTCCTAAGTTTGTATTCATGACTTTTGACCCATGGTTCACGTTTTATACAGAAAAGCTCCGTATATTCAACCAAACATGTTTATGTAATTGACTACTGTTAGTTTAGAAGATAATTCTTAGAATGCATATCTGGTCTACTTACTAGGTCACATAATCTGCCTTCCTCTCTCTTAGTAATAGTATATTGATCGTTTTAGTTTAAAATTAAAAAATGAAAAACAAAAACAACCAAACATTAGAAGTAAATTAAATAGCAAAAAAAAAAAAAGGGGGACTTCAAACACAGCACTGAAATATGCATTTAAAGAATATTTTTCTTGCCACAACTTTCAAGCAAATAAGACATAATAAGGTTAAATTCTGTTGTTGCAGTGCAGCAGCATGTGAAAGGTAAAATGCTTATCCCTGGTAAAAGACACAGCCTGTCTGTATTCTTCAGAAAACGTTCCAGTATTTCAGTGATGGGGTTTTTTTTTAAGTTAGGCTAGATAAGAAAGCCCCATTTTCTTTTCATAAGCTGCAATATTTTATTTTGCGTTTTCATGATTGTCTTTCTTGATTAATTGTTTCTCTTTTCTTCTTCAAATGTGAGCCCATCATTTAAATACCCTTAATCCAGATGCACATAAATCATTGGAAGTCCCGAACCAGGACAAAAACACTTACATTTTCAATTAGCTTCCACATTTAACAGCTGCTGGTATAGTGCCTACAACAATTCATCACACAATATGTGCTTTCAGGTCTATGGGAAGGCCATGGGAGGCACCACACAAAAATTTCAGACACACTATATTTATTTTACATATTGGTAGGACAACAATATAAACAGTTTTTGTTACAGACAAGTGTTTTATTTCATACTTGATTTGTCATGACTATGGCATAATGCATTTGGCAATTTTATATTGTCTACTTATAAAAGCGTATTTTGTCTGCTGTTGATGAGTACAATTTACTCTTGTCGTACTGTTTATCACTGTCCAAACAGATGTTTTGAACTTGATAGACAAACCATTTTTCAACTCTTACTTAGGTGTAATAGAATAGAGTAGTGGAAACCACTAAGTGCCTGTAGAAGACCAAAGGTAGAAAACTTGAATCAGAAGTAAGGTCATGCAAACAAAATCTAAAGTACATTTTAGTGACATTTGATTGCACAGTCTCAATGTTGCCACTGACCATGATATTTTTAAGCTATGACAGCAGCATCTTTTAATGTGTGCTCTCACCCTTTTTTTTTTTTTTTACATTAGTTGCATCTGCTTGATCCATCTGTGGAAAGCATGACATGGCCTTTTCTTCTTAGACTGACAAACCTGTAAGTTATGATGTTGTCAAAGTAGTGGCCAGCAGGTTTTTCTCTTTGTTTAGCAGATTGTGAAGTTCCTTCCCTGAACAGCTGCACAGAGCCAGACACAGGCAAGGACTTTGCAGAACTGCATGAGTACATAAATCTCTGAGGCCACTGACTCAGGCAGCCAAATAGTCGCATCAATTATGTGCTACAGTCTTTGTAATGAGATTTTCAACAGTATCAGCTAAATATTAACCCTTGGTGGCCTATCATGGGTGTTGTTTTTTTCAAGATGTAAGTAATTACAAAATTGTTTTTGCAGTTTTTCAGTGTCCATTCCGCTTTGGACTATGATGTAAACTCAGTGTAATTATTGAATAGATCTTGTTCATATTTGAAAAATACATCTTAATATTTATACACACTTTTTATCCGATTTTTAAGCTGAGAAATTTCTTAGATCATTCTTTGATTCAGTTAATTTTCCAGATCCTGCCAGTTATTGCTGTTGTTTTCAATGCAGGGATTACATTAAATGCTTCCAGGCTATATGCGTGTAAAAATAATTAAGACAAATAAATCTTTCATCCATAAATCTTAGCTGGTCATGTAGGAGTCTACACATCCACTTAAAAAGTGTCTATTTGTTTTAAATTCAGGAAGGTCACAAGTCACTGACCTATTGCATCTCAGCACTACTTTTGATTTTTTTTTCTGACTCCATTGTGTTACAAGGACATTAGGAATATTGCAAATGTATGTATGAAAGAATTTTACACCCAAGCATATGTTGGTTTCCACAGAGCTGAGGAAGGTGCCGTATGAGTCCTAATATCTTTACTTACAAGTAGATGTAGATCTATATCAGATCTTTAACTGAAAGGATGAAATTTTCCAAATCCAATTTAGATGCAGAAATATGACAAAGCAAGCATTTATAAGAAAATAAAACATTTGAACCTTTTATTACAAATAACAGTTTGAGTTATTACAAATAACTAAAAAAAAAGTTTTGCAGATGAACTGTGGACAAAATTTTATCTTTATCCATCTACATTAATTACTACTGGTCTTAGGCAGTAATTTCTACTGGTCTTTCTCTCAGTAAGTCTCTCATAACTTCATACAATGGAAGTGCAGAGCATTCTATTCTTCACAAATATGCTTATTTACTTACTTAGTAATTTGAATTGCAACATGGTGTTTCTCATTTTAAGAGACAAAAGTTTTAAGAGAGTTCTTGCACTGATTTGTATTTTATAAAGTATGAGGTAGAGAGGAAGAAAGCTATTGTGAGGATGCACAAGTAGAATGTTTTAGAAACACTGATTTATTATTTAAGCAGAAATGTACACGTTTGCCCTGGAAAATTTTAAGAATCTATGCTCATTATCCAGGGACTGTAATGAATGAGGATATACGCATTTCTCAAGGAGTATAACAATATTTGCCTTCAGAATGAAGACATGTGGAAGTAATTCAGACTTGTTCCTAGGATAGGAAGAGGTGGCTGAAGTCTGACAAAACATCTCAGAACATAGACAAAAGTCTTAATGGTAATGAAAGTCAATATATTGCAATTCTCTGTTGAAGTACTATGAAATTTGGTAGGTTTCCAGCCAGACAGGATGGTTGTGTTGCATTTGTATTCAGAATTGCTAGGGTACAAAATTGGATCCTACATGGTGGTTGCCAGGTGGAGGCATTTACATCACCATGACATCTTACCAAAGTGGATTTCTATTTTTTCTGTCTAGTTTGAGAATGGAAAATTCTAAGTGGCCAGAGTTAAACAGAAGCAAAAGACTGCTGGATTTTCTCCACTTCTAAGCAGTGACATTCTTTATTCCTTTCCTGTACGTGGAATGCTTTGCTCTTAGCCTTTATTTTTATGAAGTATCATATTAATGGGTGCAACAATGAGCTTAGATCAGGGGATCAATCTAGCAAAGGCTCGCAAAGCTCTGTATGATGATCCCACATCAGTTGAGCCCATCTCCAGGCCCATGTATTGGATAACAAATCCTAATTCTTTTAGGAATAAGGTACAGATACATCAAGAAATCACATAAAGGGTTTTGCACAAATTTGATGTTTATCCTTTCCGTCTCCCCTTATGGAGTGATGGCTCTTCATTTCATGTCAATGTCTTTCTTTGTGGATTTGAAGAGTACAGTCTTCTCCCAAATGCTGTATATTTTGGATCTGATTTTCCTCTTATTTTCATGCCCCTGCAGTGTTTCTGAGATCTTCCAGCACTGACTTAAGACTTAACCTGTGTAAGTATTATTATTCCTGTTTTATTGATGTAGATGTAGCATATAAATACAAAGAAAAGCACAATATAACACTGCAGATTGCCAATAAGTCGCCATGTAGTTGAATATAATCATATATCGTAGAATAGTTGGGTTAGAAGAGACCTTTAAAGGTAATCTAGTGCAACCCCTCTTTAATGAGCAGGGCCATCTTGAACTAGATCAGGTTGCCCAGAACCACATCCACCTGGCCTTGAATGTCTCCAAGGATGGTGCATCCACCACTTCTCTGGACAGCCTGTGCCAGTGTTTTACCACCCTCACTGTAAAGAATTTCGTTCTCACATCCAGCCTGAATCTTCCCTCTTTTAGTTTAAAACCTAGGAGGGCAAGAGGCCCTCCTAAAAAGTCTCTCCCTGTCTTTTTTATAGGTCACTTTTAAGTACTGGAAGGCTGCTCTAAGGTCTCCCCTGAGCCTTCTTATCTCCAGGCTGAACAACCCCTTTCCTCACAGGAGAGGTGCTCCATACATCTAATCATTTCTGTGGCCCTCCTCTGGACCCTCTCCAACAGGTCCATGTCTTTCCTGTATGGAGGATAATGTTATGAAGAGTGATGGCCTGGAGACTAACTGAAGTTACTAAACAATATGATAGAGGGAGAGGAATCTTCATCTCCTGTAAGCTGTTTTGCTGTCTGATAATTCTTAGAGCTGCTGTTCAAACCAGAATGTCTTCTGCAAAGTGCACTTACCCAAGGCTTGTTTCATCCCTGCTTTATGTGAGTAAAAAGGTAATTTGTCCAACTGTGAGGTGTGCAGGGATCTTGCTATCAGACCTTTCTTAGTCATATAGTAAGTACAGAAGATGAAAATCAATTCTGAAGATGCCATAAGCTACCTCTTATGAAAACTCTTCTACTCTTTCACTACCATTTGAACTATTTACCATTACAACTATTATGTCTTTGGAACAGTCCACTGAAGGGAAGATTATCACTGACGGAGTGAATATGAAGAAAATGTACAAAGGTCAATTTAGTTTGCAAGTCCTTTCTCTCTGGTTCTATATAGTTCCTCTTCTGTCCTGTAAGACTTCATAAAAAGTGAACTATTAACGAGTGATTTTGCCTTACTCATGTCTGTTTTATTTAGTTGGCTCAGTATGCTTCTCAGAAAGAAAATTGAAGTGTAAGAATAGCTTCCTTTGTTGAAGTCAAGATGCAGACATGCCATTCCCATCAGGCTCCGCACTATCAACAGCCTACTTTAAGTTTCTACATGCATTCATATTTATCTAGATAGGAAGGCAAGTGAGATCCTGATTTCCTAATCATAAATAGACCACTAATTAAACATCCTTTGCTACCTCTAGCATTTGTCAAGATTTGACAGATGACAAGACCAGGCTGTTTGGTATCTGCAGTCCTCCTATTAATGCTTTAATTCTTCTAGAAAATTACACATGTTCATCTCTTCTGCCCTTTTAAAGATTAACTTCTTGCCTGTGATGGCTACTATGAGTCACAACATCCAGCTACAGTCGTACTCTGGGGCAGGACCAAATGAAAGTCAGATTTCAGACAGACCATTTCAATCTGTGCACACAATGACTTACAAGCTTCTTTCATATTTTTTTTCCCCTAATCATTGCTAGATATTATGATTTGCAACTATTTTTTTTGTTTTGTTGTTTTTTTGGTTGGCTTTGTTGTTTTTTGTTTTTTTTTCTATCAGGTCTGTCACAAGATACATTAACAATTCCACAGCAAGGAAACAAAATAACAGCTTTGTAATCTGCACAGAGTATATGAAAGGTTAAGTGAAAGGCTGACATATCATTAATAAACCATGAATTCTGAGGACATATAACACTGCATTATTGTCTGAAATATGAGGATACACAAATTTCCTCCTCAATGAAGAGTAAAACTGGGCAGTACTACAGCATGTACTAGAAACAGTTTAAAAGTGGATTATTGATATCACTGTTCAGAGAGAGCTGGAAACATCACCTGGACCGCAGTGTCACGTACCGAATACAGGAATTATGTCTGATGGTATTACAGAACAAATTGTTTTATATAGAAGGTCAGCCCTGCTCGAAGCTCTCCTGGGGCTTGTCTGAAGGGTAGATAATGTTACCTGAGTGATTGGAGACCTGATAATCTCAGGTCTTCAGATAAGATCAGTGCTGGCACAGGGAAGTGATAAGTGTCAGTGGTTGACAGCCACCACCTCTGTGGGAGAGGAAATGTGTTTTTAGAAAATGCCTTGTCCCTTTTAATCACAGTTTTAAGCATCAGCAGACCAAGTCTGAGTGTAATGTATTTGTAAAATATATCTGTTTAACACTGTTGCTTTCTTGTTCCATTGAACTGTTGATCCTTATGGCTCCCACAGGTAATTAACATCAGCTAAAGAGCCAGGAAATGTGGATGATATCTAGAGGGTCTTCTGCAGGCACCGTTGTTAAGATGCCACATGATGGCCTGCCACACTTCAGCTATTTTATTACCAGATTCCTTCTGCAGAAATTACTAGCAGCTGACCTGCTGAGGCAGTGGATTTGTAGAGTATCTTAACTATCTTTACAGGCTAAAAATACCACTGTCTTTCTGATACGATATTGACAAAGTAATCACAAGAAAGACATACATTCTACTGAAATTTCATATCAATACCATTACAGAATAATTCTGAAAACATTATTTCTGCATTTCTTAGAAACTGTGTGTTTCACTCAGTCTTGCAAAATTGTCTGTCTAATTGAGCTTCCCCATCTGTATAACTTACCTGAACTTTATTTTTTCCCGTTTCACTTTTACCATTATTCTAATCAGTACCACTTAAATACATGTGCTCAAATCCTAGATATCACTCTCACTTGAACTTGGTAATGTTAGGACAGAAAAATTTCACTGCAATAATCTTGTATTTCAGTGCTGCTAGCTGCAAAATATTTCCAGTCCTGCTTCTAATTTCGTTTTAGCTTATATTTGTGAAATGCTAAATAAAACAGCAGTATCTAATAGCAGAAGTATTTTTGCAGATTTTTTAATTATTATTTGTATTAAGTGCGGTAACAGTGCCGCCAGGTGGCAATTTACAGCAATCACACATCTTCGTTGCTGAAAATACTTCAGATTTAAAACGTTAAAAATTGAGCCTAGAAAGCTGAATTTTGACCAAACACTGTGTGGTGAAACAGAAACAAGAAAAAATATAAAATTATAGAAGGGATTCTGCAAATGAAAGTATCGAGTCTATGAATTTATACAAGTTCCTTGGCTATCCCTCCAGCCCTAATTTTAGGGATATTCTTCCATCTACTCCCTCCTTTGACCTACCAAAAGACAGAATTCTATACAACCTCGCATTTTTAAGCTTCTGACACTGCCATGAATCTTTTTCCTCTGATTTCTACTGCATGACTAACAAAAATTGTTATCAAGAGTGGTCAGTCTTTAGCTAACTATGCTGTAAAATCCCTCTATTCTGATTGGCTTTCTTTACCCACACTGATCTCTTAGAAAGGTGTTTCACAGCTGTAGGCACCCATATTTTCATTGCCCACATTGCACCTTAGTGCAACCCTTCTGGGTTTTTACAGAACTATTGTGTTCCCTTTCAGCCCTCATTTTGAAAAGTTGAGCAGATCTTCCTCATTAGTCTGCTCTCTGGTAACATACTCACTGTAAAAGATGATCCTTGTATTTGAAAATACTGCTGCTTATCAGGTAATATAAATTTACAAAATTCAGCTTAATGTGAACATGTTTACCTCTATATTTATTCAGAAAGTCTATGACATAAATGTGGTTTTATCTCCTTTGGATCAAGACCTTGTTTGTAACAGGCTTTTAATTTATTAATATGGAGTGGATGAACTGCTGTGTTGGGAGGGAGACTTTGTTGACATTGAATTCAACATATAATTAGCTATAAATTGATATCTTACACATTTTGGTTTTGCTCTGCTGTGTGCTGTTGTATTTCTGTAATCAGTAATTGCCATGTCTGTGATTCACTTGGCCTTTTCAGTTGTCAGTAGAGTAGGAGGGTGGTATTCAGCACAAAGGTTGCTGCAGCATCTTCACACTTAGTCACTGCAGGTTTTACACTGCTCTACAGCACATCATTCCCAGGATGCATTTGGGCCAAGTGTTTTGCAATTCATAAAACATTGAGACTTGACACTGTTTTCAAGATTAATGACTCTCAAATATGGCATAGCCAGGGATCAAGGGTGACGTTTATCTCTAGGCTGGTGTGCAGTGCTCTGAATGGAACTGTGTAGAGCTGTTGAGTCTTTGCTGTTGTGTCATAAATCATGGAAGTGAGAAGCAAATTGAGTTACAGGCAAGAAGACACTTCCATTTGGTTTCAAGACCTACGTTTAAGAGGAATGAAAGCCACTTTGTGGGCTAAATTCAGAGCCAGTCTAATGGCCCCATTTTCCAGATGAGCTCATGACCTAGGAAATTGGGATGTGTTAAACATCAGAGTAAAACTAAAGTTGCTCTGAATTTAAAATATATGTTTATTTTGCTGATCCAGTGCTTGTGGTGCTGGAATAGACAGGAGAGCAGCCTCAAGACAGCTGTGCTACAGCTGGCTTTTTTCTACCAATTGCTTCTTATAATCCTGACATTTACTATCATATTAACTCAGCAAATATGTTGATAAATTGCAGCAGCTAATACAATAAATAGAGAAAAAGACAGAATAAGGGCAATAAAAACCATAATAAACATTTCACTTAACATGCCCCTCAGATATTTTGAGGTGCAAAGATGTTTTGTAGGTTGTCAGGATGACAGCAAGATGAATGGTGCACTCATTGCCTTTAATTTAGTGTGGTGTGGTTCACTTACATTAATAAATTACACCTTAAAATAAATTCTAATTTTCCAGGGCTGGCTATGGATCACAACATACTAATTTTGGTTTTTATAACAGGTATAAAGCCAGGTTGATTACATTTACCACAGAAGTGCCTATTGCGCAGCTGAATCTCATAAAATATAAACCAGAGCAGTGAAAAGCAGATTGTCTAAGTATACCAGTGGGTCTGGGTATTTCTGGGACAGTTTCTAATGATAGGAGCCAGTACCTGAACCACACTGTCTTGAAAGACAAAGCCCCCTGTCTTGTGTTACCTTCCCTGTGGTCATTTGAAACCACGTTGTAGTAGTTGCTTATGGAAATGCAGACAGATCTAATTAACCATAATTAACCATGTCTTTTGCCTAAAAAAATCAGTTAGCAAAGAAATACATCAGATCAAACTGGTATCAGGTTTTTCATCAGTCAAGATTCCACTTTATTCCAGTAACTTCATCTTTAATTCTTTATCATTCTCATTCTTGTCTTCCATTCATCTTTTAAATATGTTATCCTTTGAAAATTTTACTTTAAAATTTCTGCTGTATTGAAGCCAGACTAAAAGGACAGATAATTATTCAAACAGTATTTTTTCTTTCTTTAGAGAAATTCTTAGGTTTCTTACAATTATACCATTTCAATAGTCCAGTCATAATATACAGAACAATCAGATATTTTATTAAAGAGCTGAACTACCAGCACTGCAATTTCACATACAAGTTTTCCAGTATTCCCTTTTGTGCTCTTCTCAGAATATTTTAACAATGGCTTCTACAGCATGTTATTAGTAGTCAGATGTATCTCAAAAAAAAAAATCAGATAAAAGTTGTTTTCTTGTTCATTTTTTGTAATCTTTTTTATACAATCATAAAATCTCTCTGTACTTCAGTGTTAAGGTTGCTCTCTCAGACAGAAACTTAAATGCTGTGTAATTTTTCCTGAATATCTAGTTATGGGGCAGGGGGGTGGTGGTGAACTGACAGTTTACTTCTAACAGAATTAAAGGAGTGGTATAGTGCTCTGGAACAAGATAGAAACAGAAGTTAGATACTATAGATGCTTTATGTGTTGCACTGTATCATGTTAGGAGACTCTAAGAGTGTTGGAATTAACTCTGTAGAAAAAGTTAATAAGGAAGACTGTAAAATTCCATAAAACATATCACCTGAGTGTAGCTTTTTCATTCTTCCTTCTTCCAGTATTCTTAGAAACTATTTCTTTGTGTATGCATTCTTACGTATGGTGATGATGTCCCTATTTGTTTTTCATAACTACTTTCATGCAGATTTTTTATGAGACTTCAATGAGGTTTCTTCATCCCTGTGTAAGAAAATCTCCCACCCTGCACAATATGGCAATTTTCCAACCTGACTAATCACATGAAAGAGTATGAAACACATTGTGTAAGATTATTTGTGAAATCATCAATATTTGTGGAAATAGAAGAGGAATACCAATCAGGCTTTCTTTAATTAAAAGTATCATCTTGCATCTCTAAGAAGCTGCAGACTCTCACGTACAATACTCCTTATTTCTCTACATGCTGTGAATTTCTTATTTCATAGGATGGAGTTTCAGCATGGGCTCTGCCTACCAGTTCCACAGCTGGCGAGTATTTGTGATCGTCTGTGCACTGCCTTGTGTCTCATCCGTGGTAGCCCTCACCTTTATGCCAGAAAGCCCGCGGTTCTTGCTGGAGGTATATATAACTTTCCAAATTGTTTTTAGATTCCAGTCAAAATTATGTCTATGTTTATAGCATGACCTCAGTATAACAAGCATTAAGATTGTTCAGTGATAATACTGAATATCTTAATCTGTATGTATGCTGTGTTTAAATTTATGTTTAGGTTGGAAAACATGATGAAGCTTGGATGATACTCAAGCAAATTCATGACACAAACATGCGAGCTCGTGGTCAGCCTGAGAAAGTCTTCACAGTGAGTATTGCTTTTAAAGCTAATCACTTCAACACATCAGTGAGCTGGCTGATTGGCAAAATCTGGAGGGCTTAAGCAATCAATATTAATACTCTGCATGACAAATTAAATAATTTGCACTCTAGATTCCTAAATATAAGAACCAAATTCCTACTGAAATTGTATATACAATTGCTATATATACAAGGCTTGTAAAGATAAAAGCCTTTGACCAACATATTCTTGAACCTATGTATCCACATTGTATTTTTCTTTGCTGTACCAAGACACTTAATAGACTCAATCTGTGTTTTATTTAATGAAAAGGCCAAATTCAAAGCATTGATAGGTTGTTTCTATTTGGAGGATAAACTGGTGATTTAAATGTGGGAGTTGTTATGGCATCTTCCTTAAATACGAAGAATATATTCAATAATTTTTTTCTTCCTGGATACAGTATGACCAAACAGCAGAAGACATTTGCTTGCTTTGAAAATCAGTCTCCTTTTACAGCTTGTGCCGTGCTGTGGGAGTGTAAGCACTCTGCTTCCATCTGAGCCATGTTTGAGATGTTTTTCCTCTTCCAGAGGCTTTCTTCTTACTTTAATGCACACATAACTCAATTAAGAAATCCTTTTAAAGGCTCTGCATTTGCAGGCAGTCTCTGACCATCTGACCATGTAACTTTATTTCGTTGATACTTGCAGTTTATTGCCTTGGATGTAGTTTCCATATACTCAATTTTTTTTCACACAGAAGCTCAAAGCCTACTATTTAGTCTGAAAGAAGGCTGGTTAGCATGCCTGTCATGTTAAATCCACATTTATTGATACACCTGTGATCTACCTCTAATCCTATCTAACCTAGTATTTTATTTTCTGATGTAATTTATGGATAAAGGGATTTGCCTAATACCATACGGCTAGGGTGTAATTTCACAAATGGCTTTTGCTGATCTGAGCTGCTTTCAGACAGAGTATGCCTGCCCTCGGTCACTCTTTGTTTTTCTTCTGCCAGTGTTGATATTCATTGACTGATTGCACTGTCAGCCATAGCACAGACGCTGTCCCCCTGCAGTGTTGGTTTAGGCATGAGGAATAAGGCAGAAACATACTGGGACAAAAGGTGGGAGGAAGTATCAGACACAATCTCACATTAGTTTAGCATAATCATAATCATGTCCTAAAGCATCTGTGGAGAAGAAAACAAGCGCACGCTTGTTGTTTCCAGTTCTTGTGATCTAACTAGTCTTTCTACGCCTGTTAAAATCTGACACTGAATCATGTTGAACTCAACAGTTTATTTATAGCTATTTTTGTTAATCTGTCACCCATGAATAGGGCATGAATAAAGAAAACGCACCACTTTCTTGGGATATTTGCCAGTTTCTGCAATGATAATTGGGAAAACTCAATTCCAGATATTGAGGATTTGAAAGGTTAGAAATATTGTATGTCAAGGTTACACATATATAGAAGTCCCTCGCTTTAGCTTGCGTTAATATGATTAGAAAATACATTATTGTCTCCTCAATGGAAATGTCAGCACTTAATCTTATTAACCCAGAAAGCAAAAAACTTATGCATAAATTGTTTGGGTCATACTTTAAGGCTCTCTCTTTTAAAAAATGTAAGCTATTCCTACTGTGACATTTTGTCTCAGTAATTTATTCACATAGCTCTCCTAAACGCTGTTTCTTCATCCAGTACTATTCTATGACTTCTGTGTTACTATTTTCCTCCACTTCATGTCACTAGTCACATCTGATATGCTCTAATAGTATTTCTAACTCCACAGCTTATGTAACTTTTTTTTATTACTGCTACAATTTTAATGTGCTTTCCTTTTGTATGTTTTCCTATCTTATTTTGATTTAATCTTTTCCTAGAAGCTTTTTTCACATGTCATGTTTTCTCTTGTTACCCATATTGAGGATTTTATCTTCAAACCTTTAGAACATGGAAGGCATCAATTGATGAACAACTGGGTTTTGAGTCAGAAACTCTAATAACTATATTCTAGTTACTGACTGTGGTGATAGTATCTTTGAAAACTTCTGAAAATCTCTCTTTACAGCAGTGACATTAACAGAGATGGTAGAAAATTGATATTATCTTCTATAATGGTACTATCCAAGTTAATCATTTATGTACATGCTTAACTACCTTCCTGGGCCCTTAAAATATATATTCATTAGATCCATTGGTTTAAATGTTTAAATAAAAAAAAACCTTTTTATCCTTAAAACCAAAATTCTATCCATTCTTTGCGATATATTAATCTTTTATTCTGCAAAAAACTTTTCTTTGCAGCAAGCCTTGATTTTGTAAGATTTAAACCATTGCATATTTCTTGCCATTGCTTTTAAACAGAAGTTCCATTTTCATTGAAATAGGTATTCTTTACTTTTTTCTTTCATTCTTCATATACTGACAGCTGAATTTGCATGGTCCAGATGGACCATTGTCTTGATTCAATAGGACTTTTCTTATGTTAAAGAACCATCAAGGCCAGCCGCTCTTTGTCTCCAGTCACATACAGTGGTCCTAGGATATACACATGCTTCCCCCAACCTTCAAAGCTCCAAATGGTCAGGTGAAAAGGCTGCCCAAGGGCTTACAAATGTGGCACTGGTTTATAGCGTGATTCAGAAGGCATGCCCTTTCTATCTGGATGTGTGACATGAGAGGATGCTCGTATATACAAGGTCTTAAATGACCTTGGAAGACTCAACTGAGTCTTCTGTATAACATGTTTCAGAAAAGCAGTTTAAGAAAAGCTTAAAATCAATCAAATGATTCAGTCAAGATTATTGCTACTGAGAAAGGCATGATGAGAAGAGTACAGTCTTGTCTTCAATGCAGTCATGATTTGGCAAGACAGTGAGCTGCAGTATTTCAGAAATGATGGTGATTATAGCTAAACCTTTTAGTGGGTATTTGTTTGTTCTTGTTCATGGGATGAGGCTGCTGGTATATCTTAAAGAGTGCACATCTATAAAAGCAGTGAGCTGAAAACTAGAGTTTTACCACCAATACTGCTATTCCCTGATGTCCTCTAATCCACTATGATGCATCTGTCAGGTGTGATGTCATCATTCTCTTAAGAAGAAACACAAGCTGTTGCGACCTTCAGAAATGTCAGCCATACACTGACACTCCGTGTCTTGCTCTCTCCCTCCCTATGTATCAGGCCCCTTCCCCATTTTATCTTTTTTTTTTCCATTTTCTATTTCTATTCTTTTAAAATAAACTGTGGGTGAATACACTGCCTTTTGTGATATTGGCATGAACCTGGGATCAGAGCAGAAATCGAAACCAAAACTATACAATGGTTTAAGTTTGTCAGATCCTGTGTCTGGAAAGTATATAACACATTCTTGTTCTGCTGCACAGGAGAGTGCAAGTGAAAACTAGCATTGTAGGCAACATCACATTCTCTGTCACTGGTAGTTCTGTATTTTTCCATGATGTCTGTTTATCTCATTTCACTTAGATGAAGTAGGTGATTGCTCATAACAGCCATAACATGCATGTTTCCAGATCATTTCACCTAACTTTTTCTCTCTTCATTAAAGTAGATAGTTATATTCAACATCCTAAAGACAAAGAGAGTTCCTTGTCTAACAGTAAAGGAAATAAGAACAAAAGAATAATGTTACTCAACTATTAATTCTCAACATTTCAAATACTTCTATTTGCATTACTGTACCTTTAATCAGTAGACTTTCAAGAAAATTGTGATAGCAAGTCAGAAACATCTTGATAGTAAAATCCAGACATGGTTAACTGAGGTTTTAAGTACTGTTTTATCCTTTGTGGCATTAGGGATATGGACAGCAACAGTCTAGCAGAGCCTGACAGTAACAGCTTGTTTCAGTCAGAGGAAATTGATTTCCTGCATGCTTCAAATCTAAAGTTTTTCCAGTACAGTTGCACCCATAATGAAATTTGGCATTATACTGTGCTACCATTCCTTTATATTTCCAAAGCATTCCAAGTGTAGACACAGGTTTAACATCTGCTCATTTTTAATTTATGGGATTTATTAAAACCTTCCAAATCTCCTAAACAGACAGCTAATTATTCCATAAAATGCAAATATTTGCTGTTCTGTTTTTATTTCTAGGTGAACAGAATCAAAACTCCAAAGCAGATAGACGAGCTTATAGAAATAGAGAGCGATACAGGAACTTGGTACAGGAGGTGTTTTGTAAGAATTCGCACAGAGCTGTATGGCGTAAGTAACAGCATCTCTGTTTGTTCTGTAACCTTTTACCTTTCCTCTTTTTAATTAGCCTTCAGATATGGGATGGATTTTTGAGCTCATGCTGGTGATAGCTGCAATACTGCATTTTCCATGCACTGGCAGATTCAGGAACCAGTGCAAGATTCTCATTTCCTGACCCAGGAGAGGTGCTGGTGAATCACAGAGATTGGTGCCAGTTTGTGAGAAGGAAAATGCACACTAATGATGGCTGATAGTTACACAGCCATATTCCCAAGCACCACAGTATAATATGTACTGGAAATGTGTGTCAACATATACCTACAGAAAGACGTGACACATGATGAGATGGAAAATTTGCAGCATGAACTTGAGGAAGCAACATTATGTACAAATGGTAAAGTCATGAATAAATTGTGTAAATGGATGTCATAAAATATTTCTAAGGCTTTGTGTCTGCATGTATTTTTAAGCATGTTTTACCAGAAAAATATGCTAAAGCTACTTCAGAGAGTTTAATGCAAGCTCAATAGGAGTATACTCCATATTCTTTTTTACTCCTTTGCAAAGCCAAAATTATGCAGTACCTTTGAACCTTGTAATGAAAATTGAGAAAAGTCTCATTATTTAAAAAAAAAAAGTTAGAAGTATCTTTTCACAGCAGTTAAATATCTGGCATCTTGAAGGTCTCCAGAGCTGGGATAAAGTGCTGTAAACCAAGATTTGTCACAAAACTGCTTTGCTTGGAAAAATGGTATTTTCACTATAAAAAAGTACCAAACAAAAAAACACAACCAGACAAACCCAGAAGGTATCTGCTTTTATAGTTACTTGTACAAAAATGGAGTAGTTGAAGATTGAAATGTTATGATTTTGCCTTGTTATCAAACCACCTTTAAAACTAAACCACTTAGTTACAGACTGGCTGTCTCATATGCTTGTTATCTCACTGGACTAGCCCCTGGGTTAGAGCTCCTTGTTGCACAAGGTGTGCTGAAACCTCTTAAGACAGACCGATACTTCTCTTCAAAAAGAGAAAATCATCTTGAGATGAGAGAGAGGGGAGAGAACACCATTCTCAGTTGGCTCTGCTGTAGTGTCTCTGACCCTAACCCCATCTTTTCCTCATACAGTTAAAGTACTAATTTCTAGCTGTGGTAGGTTTGACAGATCAAGCTCTGTGTCACTGCTGAATTGTGGAATATAGTTTATCTTAAAGCAGTCTAATACTGGGAAGTCAGAAGAAAACATTTTTTACAGGATCTCTGTTTATTTCACATAGTAAAATGAAGTTGCCTAGATACTGGAAATTTTGAAGTGATCAGAGCAGAGGGTGAATTAATAAACACTGTGCATACTGGTGTGTAAATAGTTTTATATGGGCCAGCAATGTGTGCTTGCATCCCACAAAACCAATCACATCATAAGCTGCCTAAAAAGAAGCATAGAGAGCAAATCTACCTCTCTATTCTGGTCTCTTGAGACCCCACCTGCAGTACTGCATCCAGCTTTGTGGTCCCCAACATAAAAAGGATGTGGACCTGTTTAAGGAAGTCCAGAGGAGGCTACACAGATGATATGAGAGCTAGAGTACCTCTCCTGTGAGAAAAGGTTGAAAAGGTTGGGACTGTTCAGCCTGGAGAGGAGAAGGCTCCAGGGAGACCTTATACCAGCCTTTCAGTACCTAAAGGGGGCTTATAAAGAAGATTGAGGGAGACTTTTTACCAAGGCCTGTAATGACAGGAGAAGGGGTAAGTGTTAGACTATAATAGGATAGATTTAGATTGGACATTAGGAATAAATGCTTTATGATGAGGGTGGAGAGGCACTGGAACAAGCTTCCCAAAGAAGTTGTGACTACCCCATCCCTGAAAGTGCTCAAGGCCAGTTTGGATGGAGCTTTGAGAAATCTAATTTAGTAGTAGGCATCCCTGCCTGTGGCAGGAAGGTTGGAACGAGATGATCTTTAAAGATCCCTTCCAACCCAAACTGTTCTATGATTCTATGAAAAGAAGTCAAAAGTCATATAACATACACAACCTGGCTATATCTGGAGATTAACATACTTGTGTGACCAATGACTTGTGATTAACATAGAGTTATCTCCTCTCTCAGAGGCCCTGAAGAAGCAAGCAAATCAGAATCAAAAAGGTTCTATCATTTAGCAAAATTGTTCAAAATACAATTTATAATAAATGTATTTCCTAATGATTTACAGATTTGGTTGACATTTATGAGATGCTTCAACTACCCGGTGAAGGATAATACAATCAAACTTACAGCTGTATGGTTCACCCTGTCTTTTGGGTAAGTGTGGTAGAAATCTGAAATCATTTTTGATAAACTTGATGGACAGAAGAATCATCTGCATGCAAATTTTTATCACAATTATAATCTTTTTTATTCAGAAGGGTTTTATCCAGTATCTTTCCACAAAATGTTATATCTATCAGTTAGCCTGTTCTTACTTGCAATCTTACCTCATCAAAAATATCTGCTTCAGAAAAGAGCATCTTCTGGTGTCAGCATCTTTCAATATTCTTATTTTATGGTGGATTCTGCTATGATGGACTCTCATGGTTTAAACCCAGCTGGTAACTCAGCACCACGCAGCTACTCATTCACCCCCCATTTTCCCCCTCCCCAGGTGGGTTGGGAAGAGAATGAAGAGAATGTAAAATCCGTGGGTTGAGATAAGAACAGTTTAATAACCAAAATTAAACAAAACATACTGATAGTAGAAACAATACCAACAATAGCAATAATAATAATAATAGGAAACAACAAAAAAGAAATGAAAGCTCAGAAAACACAAGTGAAGCACAAAACAATTGCTCACCACCTGCTGACTGATGCCCAGCCCTATCTGAGCAGTGATTGGTCCCTTCCAGGTGACTCCCCCCTCTTTATACACTAGGCATGATGTGCTGTGGTATGGAATACCTGTTTGGCTAGTTTGGGTCAGGTGTCTTGTCTCTGCTCCCTTCCAGCTTCTTGTGCCCCTTCTCACTGGCAGAGTGAGACTGAAAAGTCCTTAATTAGAGCAAGCATTATTTAGCAATGACTAAAACATTGGTGTGTTATCAACATTGTTCTCAGACTAAAGCCAAAAGATAACACTGCACCAGCTATTAGAAAGAATAAGTAACTGTTACAGCTGAAACCCAGACGTGGAACAACTGCTCCATCACATAAGAGCTATTCATCCTCAACTTAGATTTCCCAACAAGTAAGACTGGAGATTGATTTTTTTTTCTGGTTTTTGCAGCTACTATGGCCTATCTGTCTGGTTTCCTGACGTCATTAAACATCTGCAGTCAGACGAGTATGCATCCCGAGTGAAACATTTCCGCAATGAAGAGGTTTCACATTTCGTCTTCAACTTCACACTGGAGAATCAGATTCACAGCAATGGAGAATACATCAATGACAGGTTTAGAAATTTTCTAATACACTGACTTAGCTGGAATAAAAATGACGTTTTAAAGCATGTCCTAATAATCTCGTATTTTTCTCCATCAGCTAATGATACTTGCTTTTGTTACTTTTTAATGAGAATTTATTCCTGATCTTGATTTCTTGTGCCTAGTGGAGCATGGGGAGAAATGAACCTATACATGCCCTAGTGGTTCCTGTGTGAGGATCCCCCAAGCAAACACAGCTTCCTTGTCATCCTCAAAAACAGACCAAAAAGCCTAAATTAACAAGACGTCCTTTCACAGTGGGATTCAAAGATCTTCAGACCCAACACATGCAGCATATTGTAGGAGCCTGGGAAAGGACATACTGTCATCTCTGTTGCTAATTCTTTTCTTATATGGATGAAAGATGCTTCTGTGAAAATGCTGAACATTGAGAAGTTAGCATCTTATCACAGAAAAATAAAAGCTAAATGTTACCAAAAATCAATAAAAAGTACAAACAGATCTGAATGGCAAACAACATGTTGGCAATTACTTTTGTCTTGTTTTGCTGTTTTTTTTTTCAGCTGAATCCGAGCAAATTAAGGCTCTATCTGGACTTCACAGATAACTAGGGAACTTAGGGGAAAATTAAACACAGATGGTTTAGGTATCTGGTTTGTCTCAAGTTACAACCATGTGACTGGTCTGCTGGAGTTGTGATGCTAAGTAATTATTATGTCCATAGGAAAATAAATCTAGGGGAGTAAAATTAGTGGCTTTTGTAATACAAGGCTTTTAAAATTATATTTATAAGAAATTGAGTTTTGACACAACTGAAAGTTTATGCACTTCAGACAAGAAGATGCAGTTATCTCATTTTTAAGCTAGCCACAGCTTTCCAGTTTCACTAGGAGGCAGATGTTCTCCTAAAAGCAAAGAACTATCTCCTGTCAGTAACTGGCAGCACTCCATCAACTGGGATCTTATCAATTTAAACTGAATATTCTTGTAAAACACTTGATCTAATATTTATCTACTCCAAAACACTAATTTACACTTCCAAATGTGCAAATTTAAGAGCCTCTGAGAGCTGTATGAGTGACCAAAACATTTTCCACAGAAGTATTAGCTCATTTAATATTCTTCCTCCACAAATATGTAAATACTCCACCCACCCTCAATCTGTATTTCCCTCACGTTCTTTCTTAAATAGAAGATCCATTAGTACTTGACATTTTACTTTGTTACATTTCTCTTGAGTTTTAATGCTAACCATCGCAACACCAATTTTAATATAGGCATATTTCCTGTCCAAAGCTAGAAAGTGCATGAGAAGAATGTAGGACATGTAGTCTGTCATTTCTTTTCCAACTGACTAATTTAATTGCTAAATTTTCTTTGTTATCCACTGGAATTAGGCTACATTTTAAAATGGGAAGTGCTATATGAAAAATTATAATGAATTGACACTAAACACTGATTTTAATCAGTCTGTCACAAATGAAAAATGATACAGTAAATGAAACCAATGGGCTGAAAACACCATTCTTCTGACCAATAGGCAAATACATTAGCTGGAAATCTTCTCCTGTAGCAAACACAATTAGCTTTTCTCTCCTTTCTCATAAAGATTTCAAGAACTTTATTGGTGAGAGTTTAATTCCTACTCTTTTGTAGGTAGCATATTTTGTGTCCTATTGCTACTATTAGTCTTATAATAAGAAAATTATTTAGCTAGTCATACTATGTTTAATTAGAACAAAGCCAGGTCTGTGTTTTGAAGGCTTTGACATTTTAACAGTTCTTACAGATGTATAACAGTTAAAGCACTGCTTTTAAAAGTCTCGCCACTTTGAATGAAGTCTTCCAGCAAAACTACAAGTTGTTCCACACCTTCATGTGAAATAGAAGACATTACAAAAATAATGATGTGTTTCTACTTTTTTTTCTCTTAGCGTAGTAACATTGTTCTCTAGAATTATACTAAAAAAGGCTTCCAGCATTTTTTTTATTCTATTAACATTGAGGTAGAAAATTATTGCTAGTAATGCACTTCATCATTGACTTTTTCTGTGAATGACTTGAATGACAGTCATGATCAAATTCCAGCTAAATGAGTCAGTAGGAAGAGGGATGTTCAGAAATAAGAAAAAGCTACTAAAACTTTGCTTATACCTGTTTTATGTACACAGTAATTGCAGTTGCATCCACATGCACAGGGGGAACAAACACAAACTTCCAGGTAGATAGGTAGCCATGTAACTGGCAATGTAATCATTGTGTTCCTGTTTCACATTTAAGCCTAACATAATGCCCACTGTGTTCGTCTGGAAAAATACAAGTTCTTTAAAATATTCTTTTCTTCCAGGTTCCTGGTACTAGTGGGCAATTGTTTGTTCCAAGAGACTGAGTTTCTGGAGCATGATTTTCCAATTTCTGACTGTAATGTCAAGTTATAAGCAATAGTTATTTTCCAAGGCTATTCCATTAATGTCATGACATTGTTTTTGGCTGATGATTAAGGACAACTAATAACTGAAATATTATCAAAGGAATTGTTGTGGCTGGTAGCTGTGTGGAGCTATTCTTCTTATTAATGTTTTTTTCTGAACAATAGTATTCTAGAATCAAGTAATCATTAATTACATCCCCAGAATGCCTTTAAGGAATCATTGTTACTGGGGTTAATATTTTTTAGACCTGTACAGCTGCGTCAGCTTGACCTGTTGCTCTTTCTAACCTATGAAGGTAGACTGACAGAAATTATTTCTATTGGGCAGGTTTATTATGATGAAGTTTAAATCAGTAACCTTTGAAGATTCACTTTTTAAGAACTGTGTGTTTGAAGATATTACTTCACTGAACACATACTTCAGGAACTGTACTTTTGTGAATACCACCTTCTACAACACAGGTATTATGAGAATAAAAAGCTGAATATTCATTCAGCTGTGTGTTCTCATCTTACATTTGTAATTTCTGGATTTCTGATAAGGCATACTAGAAGCCCTCTTGTAGGGAATAGAAAGCTATAAAAAAGCAACAGGCCTCCGTAATGTTATAACAGAAAAGTAAAAGGATCAGATCACATCTGCACTAGAGATGCATCAGGCCTAATATTGACTCAAATAATAAACTTCGCTTTGATTTTAATATCTCTAAAGAGATTCACATTGGAAGGGAGAAAATGAATTTATTGCTTTACTGGTAGGTTTAACTTGGGGGGGGGGTGTTTACTTTGTCTAAATAGGACTGGTGAAATACATTATTCATTGTGCTTGCTATGGCATGGGAATCAGAGTTCAGGATGCAAGCTACCTAATCTATAATCATTACCACTCTCCTAAGCATTGTAACAAAAATGGGAATGCATGTTTTTATATGTTAAACAGAGGACTCTTTTTTTTTTTTTCTTTATTAAAACATAACTGAAAGTAGAACATGGCCAACTAAGCCTGTGGAACAGATGGGGCACTTCCTATGACTTCCAAGCAACTCCAGCAGTCATACTATGAATAGACTTAGGTTTCAGAGCAAGTGGCACCCAGCTTTCTTTGCATGAGAGGAATGTATTAATGATTCAGGGTTATAAGGCTGACAGGAGGAATGGAAAGCAAGCGGAAGCTTAGGGAGAGATCTCTGAAATGCTATTGGAAGAATGACCTGAACAGCTGCATGTGGGAACTCATCCGCGTTTGAGCTGAAGACCATGAGGCCTTCTCAGAAATGAAAATTAGTTTAATCTGAATTCTGTAGGAAGTCAAACCAAACTGACCATAATTTGCAGTCTCATCTAAAAGGCTGTCTGATGTGGAAACAGAAGATCTGATACTGAGCAAAACAGAGTAATAGAAACTTGCAGATACCCAGTACCTTTTATGCAAGACCAGCTGGTGCTGAAAGACCTAAACCAAATACATTCCAAGCAGATCTGAAATACAGTAGTCTATCCTGCCTAACTCAAGGCCTTAGCTCCTTTTTTTCATGAGTTTTGCATATTTTTGTATTAAGATAAAAAGATATCAAAATTAGCATCAATAATTAGTCCCATTTTATGAAGCAATGAAGCTCAGAATTGTTATTAAAGTTGTGTAAACTTGAAATGTTTCTAATCAAATAGGGCACACGGAGTCAGCTGTTACCTGAAATGTCTCTTTTTCTTCTTTCCACAGATCTCGAGCAGTATAAATTTGTGGACAGCGAATTGATAAATTGCACATTTTTCCACATCAGGACAGGATGCCAGATTTCTTTTGATGACGACTACAGTGCCTACTGGATTTACTTTGTTAATTTCCTGGGAACTTTGGCAGTGTTACCAGGGAATATTGTGTCCGCTCTCCTGATGGATAGAATTGGACGGTTAACGATGCTAGGTAGAGGCTTTGGTTTAAAACGGGGAACAACACCAAAATCTAAAGCTCTCCTGACAAAGTAACATGCTCTCTTTTTAAAGAATTTAGTTCAGAGAGATGCAGAACATTCCTTCTGCAGGTACTTTGTTTCTGTGGCATCATAAGGGCCATTTTAAAGTCACCAATTTAGAAACTCTAGTAACAAAGTGTTCTGTAAACAGTTCTGCTATACCACAGTATCAGTCATTGCTCTTCCACACTGATATTACAAAACCATTATTTAGGTATTTGAGATGAGATTTTGGAGAGTGATGACCATTGGCTCCTCTCTGCTCCGCGAAAGAAAAGCGAGATGTGCACAGGTGAGATGTGCTTAGATGCTCCTCAGCTAGTGGAGCAGTCCCTTGGAAGAGTCAGAAGTCCTTTGCTGTTATCTACCTTGCAAAGTAAGACAATTGAAGATAACTCCCGTGGATTATCTGCAATGACAAATCTGTTTTCAATTTACTTAAATCTGATTTACTTAAATAACTATGTGATAGTTCAGTGCATACATTTTCTAGGAGAATATCTCTACATAAATGCAAGTTTTTTTATTGCTACAATATATAAATGAGTCTCATGTAATTGCAGAAGTTGATAAACAAGGGATAATGGGGTTGTTTTCCCTGAACAGCTTAATTATGGATATCAGAGGGGGTTTCAGTAAACTTTATACTATGTGCTATATGATATATCCTAATATTTGAGGGGTTACTTTTTTTTTCCTGTGAGCACCTTACAATGCTTGTCTGCCTGACTGGTCTTTCTAGCAGATGAGGTCTCTTTCGTTTTTAGCTCGAGTATATGTGTCAGTTATTTAGCTGTGCTGTGTGTTTAGAAACATTAAGCAAAACAAACAATGGTAATTTTTAAAATACAGCTCCACTTCATGCTCATTTTACCTGTTTCAAACCTAGGTGGTTCCATGGTTCTCTCTGGCATCAGCTGTTTTTTCCTGTGGTTTGGGACCAGTGAATCCATGATGATAGGTATGCTGTGCCTCTACAATGGCCTGACCATCTCAGCATGGAACTCTCTAGATGTTATTACAGTGGAGTTATATCCTACTGACAGAAGGTAGGTGCACATACACCTCCCCTAACTTTACTGGCACTATGTATCAGCAGAAATGGTAATAAGAAATGGTTATATATGTGTTTTACAGAGGTAAGTGGTATTTTGAGTGGCCTGAATTAATAGTTTGACTTAAAAAGGGGAAAAAAGATGGTTTTGAGCTATTTGGTATTTTGCATCAAACATCACCTAATGAGGAAAATACCACAAATGTAACTTCATGTGAAAAAAAGAAGCTCTAACTGCTACTCTCATTTAAAACAAAGCTAATGACTACTATTTCTGAAAACAATCATGGAGTATTTCTGGGTTTCTCTTAGTGCAGCTGGCTATAAAGACAGTTGTTGGTCCAAAAGAGCAATATAGCTGCATTAATCTATTGGCTGTGAAACGGTGGGGAAGATAATAAAAATCACTGTCTGGAGCTGAACATCATCTTCTGGATGAGACTGTGGGCTTGAGTCATGCTGAGCTGTTAATCAGTCTGCTACAAATTTGTATTCAGGGTCATTAGGAGTATACATACTCAGCATTAAGAGAATACAAAAATGTCTCAGACACTGCTCCTGACTTTTCAGAGCTCTTAGCAGAAAACTCAGAGCAGTTTTCCTGTCCTCCAAGCACTGCTGCTAGATGACATGGTTTGTTTTTATTCCCAGAAACAGGTACATTTTAATGCTAATTTTATGTCACTTGACGGAATAAAGGAAGAACAGTTGAGTCATATGCTATTGTATGTCAAGTGTAAGAACACATTTTCTTGGAAAGACTGGGATATTTCTCTTTCCTTCTCTCCTGAAACAAGTTTTATATAAAATTGCTCAGGCTTCTGCCTAGGGACAGTGTGCTCTTTCTCCTGTCACAGTCTATTCGTTATGTCATTCACTAGAAGTTTCAAATATGATGAAAAATATCTCCAGTCTATAAATGGATGATGCCTTCTTTTTATTTGCATTATGAAAGTATATGCTTCTTCACACAAGACATTGATATGCACTGTTGTGTTTGTATTGAATAACCATACTAGGCTACTTACGCATCTAAAGAGCTAAGCTTTAATATTAAGAGCTAGTGTTTATAACATACCTCAGAAAATTGCTCTCTTGGCAAGAATCATCCAAACTCTATAATTCTAATAAATATATAGAAATAGCTATCTTTTTTTTTGCATTCCTGAATGTAGCAACCACAAATATTTTCTTAAAATGAAGTGAAGAAAAAACAACTGGAAAAGCCATTGATGTTAATGGAAGCAGAAATAACCTTTACTAGGAATGATAAAAAAGAATGTAACTGGCACGTATTCCAGATCATCTGTATTGGTGGATCATAGTTGTTTCAAATAGCTTTTGCTGTCTTTGGGACTGCAGCAAATTCTTCCCCATTTTTATTTTCTAAAAAGCTTCTGTTTGCAATAATTGCTTTCTGAAATTCCACCTCAGAAATTTACTTGCAGCTGACCTGTTGGTATTTTTTGCAACAACTTAGATAGAACTTGGCCCTTTGTATTACCAGTATAAAAAGGCTGATAAGCCACATCTACCTGTGCCAGGAAAGACACTACCCACACATACTGTAGATGAGAAATTTTTTTTCAGAATTTTAAAAATGATGGAACTGTCACTCCCAGTTTTTGCCAGTTGATCATAAGAAAATTACCAGTTCTAAAAGTCACTTCCTAGATGTTTTTTTGAGACTGGGGCAAAGCTTATTCATGTTTTAATAGAATTATTTGAAAATTAATACCTGCAGGAACTCAAATAACTTGCTTCCCAGGATTTTTTTCTGGTTATATTTTTTTTTTATCCAAACCAGCTACAGTTCATAAGCCACCACTGCCCACCTCTGATAGTCCTGTTTTTCCTTCTAATAGATTTCTTATCTCCACAGCCAGGCATAACTTGCCACATTTTGCTGGGAATCTCCACCTTCTGCAAGTAGGTGTAGGGCTGAACAGCCTTCCCAGGCATGTATGGTACAACAAGCTGCATGATCTGCTTTTGCGTATGAGGTCCTTCATACTTATAATGATGATCTGTTTCAGTGGAAAGCTGCATCCAGAGAGAATCTGGTCCTGAACCTGGCTTTCAGCTTCCCCTCAAAAGACAATCTAGGCACAAAAGCTTTGCTCACTCTGTCACTATTTTACTATTCCAATAGACACATTTTTGTACACTCAGTCAGTGAAATGACCACAAATGAGCAGCAAAGTGCAGCTGGAGATTGGACTGGAAACAAAGTGTGTAAATGAGGCTAGTTAATGCTGCCATGCACAAGAGACCAAGATGGGCAGCCCCTGCTTTTCCTTCTGCACAGCTCCTCTTGGAGACTAGCCAGTTGCCAAACCACTGGGACTTTGCCAGTATTGTGCAGCATAATACAAAAGGTGTTTCATAATTTGTACTCTACGTTATTTAGGGACTATACTGGTTTTTTGCCAGGTAGGGGTGTGGTGAGCAATTTGGAATGTGCATATAGGCAATACATAGCACACATCTAGCACACATCTCAGTTTCTTCTTTACCAGCTGTCTGCAAGGCGGAGTTAAGGTTGCTTCAGAGTCTTAATAGATTTGCTTTCTGTATGCATTCACACTGATCTACCTATTCATATAGTAATTTTCTAGTGTCTGAATTTAAGGTAATTAGTTTGTCCTGTCTTTTTGGTGAGCACTATCAAATTGTATGCTATTTTAGCATGGCTTTTGCCTGCATGTTCTGTATACAATCTCAGTTGATTTACGCAACTGCTAAAATGCGTTCAAGGCTGTATAGATTTCAGGTGTTTGTCAGGTAGATGACAAAGTTCTGTTAAAAGGTGAAGATACTTTATTAATGATAGTTGTAGGTAGGTTTCTGTCTTCCAGATGACACACACAGTGGTGACAAATAATCATCTGATAATGTTTTTAATACACAAATTTGAAAGGATGGTCATGATGACTAGCTATAAACCAGACGATTTCCAATAAGCAAGTAAATTAACCCAGCTCCACAATGTAAAAAACTTAGTATAACTCATCTTTTGTCTTGTCATATGTGTTTTATGTTTTCTTCTGAATGTGCTATTCTGGACTAATCAGCACATTCTAAGAAGCCTTTGATCAGCCCTTGAAAGCCAAACCAATATATTCCATAGCTCTGCTCTCAAGAAGAGTTGTTAAATGTCTTTCAAACATTTTTTGGATGCTTAAGAGAGCTTTCGTACTCTTTCATAAACTTTCCATATTTTTCAGACAGTGCTTTGAAAAGAGGTGATGTATGTAGCAACTAAGGCACAGAGGAAAAATACATTGTTAAAACTTACATTAGCACTGTCCATTAGGAAAGGAAACCTGTGGACTGGCACATGTGGTACCAACTGTCCCAGTCATTGAGCATTTTTGATGGGTGGATGGCTGGAAATGTAACTTCCACTGCTCAGCGCTTCAGCAACACAAACCTGAACGTGCTAAGCTGAACATCCAGAAAATGTGAAATACATGCTTTATGACTATTTAGTTAGCTTTACATGACTTGCTCACGTCATATATGAATTTTGTGGGAGGGGTAGTGATTGTATACTTCCTTCTGATAACACTCGACTACTTTAACCATGGGACTGCTTTCTCATCTTGCAGTCCCCAAACTAATTCACAGTGCGCCTTCCAAACTTCTGCAGCAGATGAAGGAAACCAAGTTTGTATTTTACCCTCAAGCTCTCTTTGTTCTCTGCATTGGCAGAGTGATGCAGGAAAAAAATACTGTGTGATGAGGTCATTATGGCTTGTGTTGTAATGTGTGCCCAAGGGGCTTGCAATAACATTGCAGTTTCCTACCTCTGTCTGTAATATAAATATGAATGGAAGAGAGTTAAAATTCTCTGAAGAAGTAACATATAGGTGGGTTTTATGACTTTAAAATGCAGTCATTAGTTTTACGTAAGTGATAAATATCTTCTTGTGAGCTAGCTTGGGAAGCACAAAGGGCAGACTCTTGTCAAGGAGTAGGTACAACCAATAACCCAAACCCAAACAGCAAGTGGAATAGAAGTAGGTCAGCTACCACAAAGTAAATCAAGGTCAGATTGTATCAGATAACCTACAATTCATCAGTTTTACTAGAGCTGCCAGACATCTGGTTTTGAATCTTGGCCAGGAATATTTAAAATCCAGGTTTTGCTATAAAATGAAGTAATCTTGTTTTTGCTTTTTTTTAATACCTCTGAAACAAACTCAGAAGGGCTTGGTCATAATTAAGTCACCTATCTTTAGTTAGTTACATTTCTTCTTCTCCTCTTCTTGAGCCCCAAGAATCTGTTCCCAAAGTAATAAACATTATTTGTATGGTGTTTAAGTCCAACTTTGATTTGCTGTGGCTGTTAGAAGAAATGTTTTCTGTTCTTTTGAGTCATAACAACAGTCATAGACTTACAGCAGCCCTCCTGATACCTGATTTCTACTGCCATCCTGTGGATGTTCTTCAATTGCATTTTGCTGAAATTTCATGTTAATTTGTTTACTGCATGACATGTCAAACCTATATGATGCTTTGAGCAGTGGTCCAAGGCAAGAAGACAGATTTCACAGTTTTACTTGCACACTGAATGCTGTAATTCACCCAACTATGACATCCAACTTTATACTTTTTTTTTTAAAAAAAAAAAAGAACTTAAGATGTCTGGACATAAGAAAATTGTCCGTAGCTTATTCAGAAATCATTGTAATAGTCTTTGCATACTATCAACACCCACCAAATTATATTCAGACATTTTTATAATTTGCTCTGGTAGGCTTCACACTAGCCCTGGCAATAAAGTTACCAAATTTCTGTGCTACACACATTCAGTAGCACTGCAGGGCCCTGAAGTGTTTAGGTATTCCAACTATCAGCAAAGGAAAGGTGGGCCTGAAGTATTATATGTAGGAATATAAGTACCTATCTAAGTAGGAACATATGTGGCAACCAGAGAACTAGCTTTTTTAATTTAAAGGCCTGGATAATCCTTCTATTTTTAACTGTTTGGACTATTGCCATTTTTGTGTGTGGCTTGGGTGAAAGGAAGCTGAGCATTGTACTTCGTGTCAGCTTTCCCAGCAAGAGATAAAATACACTGGGGAAAATTCATTCTCCATAAGATGCATCTTTCTATCAGGCCTGACATTTTTATAAGACTTATGAGACTTCTACATTTTTCTTCTATCAATACTAAGCTATGTAACTGGTTTTTCTGGTTGTGATTTTTTTTTGTTTGTTTTTTAGTTTGGATTGGGGGAGGGGTGTTTAATTTTTTTTTGTTCTGATTTGGTTTGGTTTGATTTGGTTTGCTTTGCTTTGGTTTGCTTTGGTTTGGTTTGATCTGGTTTGATTTGGTTTGGTCTGGTTTGATTTGGTTTGGTTTGACTTGGTTTGGTTTGGGTTTTTTTTGTTTAGTCAATTCCAAATTGTTTTGCCAGAATTGTATGCTTAACACTGATGTGCCAAGGGGCTTTAATGATATTCTCTGGCTGGACAAGGGAATCTTGTTACCATACTCCTTTGAGAAGTAATAAGGACTGTTTGTGAAGTCAAAATAACATTTTTGTGCCAGTGCTTCACCTAGAAACTGATCAACATAACAGAAATTGGTGTAATGGCCTTATGCTGTTGGGTTTTTTCATTTATAGGTGCCTGTGACACATCAAGTGTCTTTGATCATTTGCAGACTTTCTGAACACTTTTAGCACTTTCCTGAAACACTGTAGCAGAGACTAAACTAGTGCTGCAACAAAAGACTCTTCTTGTATGTGTATGTGAATTGCAGCATACTTATTGCCCAGCTATTTTCACTCTGGGTTCAGCAGGATTAAGTATAAACGCATGAATTAATGCAGATTTTGGCTGATCTGAATCACAAACACTGTTCTAAGAAAGATGTTTCAAACCCAGCAAGTCTAAATTTACTATCCCTAGAGCTCAATAGTTTGCTTAATGACTTTATTCTATTAGTACACAACAAATTCATATTCAAACACAGCATTAAAATTGAAGGACATGAAAGCAGACTATAGAACAGGTTGCAACAACATTTTACTTTAGCCTGTAAAATTCTTGCTGTTCCTGCTAATGAAGCACATATTTTAGGGAAAAGGACATGCCTGAAAACTGCTTTAAGATCAAAAGATTGAACTTCTGCTGGGTTGTTCATGTCGCATCATAAGAACAACCAAGGGCAATGAAAATGGTCTTACTTTGTCTTACTCTGTTTAAAATTTTATAATATTAATGGGATTAGACTAATTGACCCCTTACAATTGGAAAAAATTAGTAAATCCATTTTACACAGCAGAACTGTTTTTTCAGTGCCAAGAAATTACCTTAGTTTTACTCAGATATAAGAGATACTGTATTACAGAATTACTTTAAACCTTTTTAAGGTAATCTTGGCTATATAACCTATCTAAAACACATTGTCAGCCCTGAATGTGCTATTTGCAGAGGAAAAGAAATATATCGCACAGGAAAAGAAATAATTCAAATTACTCAGCAAATTGTGTTTGGATCTGGCTATTTCTAGTTGATACAAGCAAACAGCACCTGTAAACCAGCTTATCTTTATAAGGCAGTATAAAACAACATTGAATATAAATATAATATCCCCATGTGTTTTGTGCTTTTGTGCATTTCCAAAGATTTCCTGCATGTAACCATCCAAAATTGCTTTAGTTCTGGTATACCTCTGAATATCCTGAGGCTGTTGATGACTATGTGTCTATTTTCTGCATATGAATGTTTGGGTTTTTTTTTCCTGTTACTGTTATTTGGGGGCAAGTTTGGTTTCACAGGAGCACCATCAGCTGAAGAAATCGTATTTACATGTGCAGACACTGACCACAATCAGTCACCACCACAACTTCAGAAATACTTTCTGCATGTAAATGAGGCTGAAATTAGAATAGTTCTTACTTTTTTCCTTTCCTTCTTTTCTGACTTGTTCAGAATAGCTACAACATGCTATTATCCTATCACATAAACAGTGCTTTCCAGGCTGGCTGTGTCATCTTTAACCTCTTTCTGCCTGTTTAGAGTCTATTTTACAACAGCCTTTTCTCTTCATGCTCTTCCTTCCTACCTGCACTGTCTTCCACCCTGGAAGATGCATCAGCCTGTAGCTCCTTCCCACTGAGAAGCTTTTCCCCATCTTGGGTCAGCTTCTTCTGGATATTCTGGGCTTTATCTGCCCTTGCAGTGTAGATGTTTCTGTGGTAGAGATTTGATCTTCTCATAGGCTTTGGAGGATCACTCCAGTAGGATGGCTCTTGGCTGCTTCCTTCAGTGTATTTCCTATTTCTTCTTTATGCAAGTTCCTTCAAACAGGCATCCTTATGCCCATCCTTAAAATGGGCAAATTTTAACTTACCCATTCCTCCTCTGAGGAACATATTTTCAAGGAGTTGTTGCAGATATTTCTTTGCCAGAAAGCTTCATAAACAACACTTCCAAAGTTTCCTCAACTGCTGCCCTCAGTAGTATGCTCTCCAGCAGCCATCACTGGTCTGCACTGTCAGGCAGCATAGCATGTCGCTTATAGAATGGTGGACTCATAGAATAGTTAGAGTTGGAAAGGACCTCAAGATTATCTAGTTCCAACCTCTGACTTCCAAGTTGCTTATTTCCAGGATGTGCATGTTTAGCTCTTCTTAGCAGTAGGTATTATGTAAAACTATTGCAGGTTTAATTAAATATAGGAAAAAACAAGTAGGTAAAGACTTTGAACATTCAGGAGGTATATCTGATTCTCTTTTGCTTGTTTTCAGCTTTCTTTCTGGGTAGTTTCTGGTTTGCCATTTGCATTCCCGGTCTCTCCTTCCTTAGATATTGCTGATATGTATTGGCATGCAGTGTGTGAATGGGTACAATGTTTAGCACAAAAATGAATTATGATTGCTTCAGACAAAGAGTAATTACTTTTTAAAATCTCAGGTATCCTAAAGAGACACTGTTTCGATTGCTAGAGACATATCACCAAACTAATAATAAATATATTATGATAATGATCACTGAGAAAAAGAAATGAACTTGTGTTTTGTCCTGGGGTCAGAAAAAGCATGTAATACACAGAGCTGACACTGGAACAGTAAGTATCAGCTCTTCTGATTTTACTTCCATAATGTTTTATGCAAGAGGGTTGACTTTTGTCTGTGACCATGGACAAATGAATATTTAATAATAATGGGAAAAGAAACACTTTCTGGAGGTACAATAATCAGTCTGTTCCATGTTTTAATTCAGTTCTACAAATGTTTTTTTAACTGATTTAAGAATTTGGCAGTAAAAGTACCATTACTTCAAATTAGCACATTTCTGAATCTTGTTTCAGATTCTGGAGTTGACTCTATGAGCTAAATAGTTCTGTTTCTTAAACTAAACTGATTTAGAAATACACCAGAAGGATCTACTCTCATCATTCTTTTGGTGAAGTGTCCTCAAATATACCAGAAGTGGTAGAATTCTGCAGCACAGCATGTCAGATACAGCCAGGGCACAGGCAGTGTTCAAATCACCTATATCCTGGTCAACTATACTAGAGAGAAGTTTTTACCTCTCCCCAGTATAAGGCCTGGATGTAGGAAACCAGCACTCTTGAGATCCAGTTTGAAGGAGAGCAGAGGAGATTCGTAGCTCTGGGCTGTGGCAATGTCCAGCAGTTTCTTGAGGCAGAGGATCCTTCTCCCTTGATAACACCGTTCGCTGTTTTCAAAGTCAGAGAGTAGTTCTACAAAAAATATTGTTTATATCTTTTTCCTTTCTAATGGCAGTACTTAATATTAACAGGAAAGAAACATTTTGTTCTGAAATGAAGAACAGCTACCTTCCTAATTTGTATTATTTTAGCTCAGAGAGCACAGTGTGACCTCCACATACTCCTTCCCTCTTTCACTTCTAAGAAATCTGAGACATTTTAGAGATTCTATTGTACAGATATTTTTGTTAAGATATTTTTGGTAGGGCAAGGCTATTGCTGCAATGATGAGTCATACAGTCAAGTAAAGCATAATTTATTAATTTAATTACAGTTTGCATAACACATCTATGCATAGGTTACCAAACATCTAAAATACTTAATACAGGCTACTAAAATCACACCAGTGCAATGCAAAAGCCCCTCAGAGCTGCCTGTATCATACTTTCTGTTGTCAATTTCTTTTCCCTTTTCTCCAAAGTTTCTCAGGTATCACTCCTGCACCAAGCAGGTTTTTATATACCCTATTCTCATTGCCTCCAAGAGACAAAAATTCATTATGACTGGAGGTCTTGCTTTTTAAAAAAAGCACTGGTTGAATATGTATATCACTTGTAAGAAATCCATTTCTATGCAGTGCCCCAAGATGATAATCCTTTTATTCTGATGGCTTCTTTCCCAAATCACCAAGTAGCTCCCTTGAGCTCTTTTGATACCTTCTGTCTCCAAATCCACCATTTGAAGTATTACTGAATTATCATTTGCAGGCCTTTGTTCTACTGTGGAGGTGTGAACTTACCTATTCAGTCAGTCATTTCACATTTTGGTCCCTGAGGCAGCAGAATGAATTTGCTTCAATAAAATGTTGTAACAGCTGAGCTTTTATTTCGCATTATAAAGACAAGCACAGAATTCTTCTTGGCATAAGTTCTGTTTAAGATGTTTGGGCTATACTGATTTATTCCTGCTGAAGATTTGTCTGAAAGGCTTTACTTTCTAGCGCATTTTTTAATTTTCTTCTGTTTTCTCTTCTAGGGCAACAGGTTTTGGCTTTTTGAATGCACTATGCAAAGCAGCAGCTGTACTTGGAAACTTAATATTCGGTTCTCTTGTTGGTATCACCAAAGCAATCCCTATTCTCCTTGCTTCTACTGTTCTAGTATGTGGAGGTCTTGTAGGACTTCGCCTTCCTGACACAAGAACCCAGGTGTTGATGTAGTGGGAAAAAGCCATTTACTATTTATTTATTTATCTTTTTCTTTGTACAAATGTCAACCCTCCTGACCAATGGTGCAAAGGCTTCAGATTCCCAGTGCTTAGTAGAGTGCTCAAATGTCAGAAATCAAACCCAAAATACATTTGGAGTGGCAGAGATTTAGAAACCTCTGTATGAAAATTTTAAATTTCAATTTTGTTTGCTTGCATAAATTACTATTCAAAATCACTTAAAACTGTAAAGCTACCTCTTAGAACACTTCTGGTGACATGTCCAGGAAGGTAAAAACCATACTGATGATTGGGTATTTAAAATGTGAGCAGTCATATTGTTTAAAAAATTTGGCCACAGCTTTTGGAGCTTTTGTAAGAGTACAGACACACAAGTCAATTACTTAGCAGTATTGGTGCAGAGAATGTTAATGTATCAATGCATGCAGCATTAATTAGGAAACTCTACAGACCACATCAGGACTGATAATAGTAGGACCTCTTTAAAATGTTAGCATTAAAAATTCAATACAAATACATTTATAAAATTATCCAAAAAAAAAAGGGGGGGGGGAGATCATCTGATGGCAGGAGCTGGCGTTGCTTTCAGTGGAGCTAAGACAACTTGTATAAGCTGATAAACTATCTACCCTTTCAAGTTTCAGAGAACGAATCTGGTATAACACATAAGGAAAAATTTATCAGTATTTTTTCTAATTATGTCTGACAACATTCATTAGGTTGTTGAACCATTGCCAAAGAAATTAAGGTCTCAGATAAGGTCATAGTGTAGTAAGATAGATTTTTTGGGTTTTGTCATTAATTTGTCTCTTGCTCATTTATATGAACTTGGCTTTAGGTAGTAATATCTATCACTGCAGTCTGTGTCAATCATTGTCTTGGTCATATTGAAAGAGTCACTAAAAGTCCACATAAGAACATCAATCATTACATTTAAAGTTCACTTTTTATTTATTGGTTCTAGAAGTTGCATTTTTCAGTTTCTGACAAATGCCTGTGCTACACATTGTAGCACCAGAATGTTACTCCAAGAAGTCTTTTTCTGCTATTAACAAATGAGAAAGGTGGCTGAATTAAAAAAGCATACATATGGAAAACTAGTGAGTATTTTTTTAATGTTGAAAATTAAAATATGATATAGTAAAAGCAAAGTTTAGTAATTGTTTTTATTTTAGAATATAAATGGTCAAGACTTATGAGATGAAATATTTTATATTTAAATCTGACTTAAACATGTCTTTTAAATTTCTAAACAATGGTACAAAAATGAGGAAGGATTATTTTTCACCAAGTTCCACGTGAAGAAAAAAATGCTGACCTTAGTTTTGCATCTGTGGCTTCTGTCTACTAGTCCTAGCCTTAGTATTATTTCAAGGCTGTTTTCTCCAATGAGATTATATTTGAACTCACTTTCTCTGTTATATTCATGAGTAGCACATGTCCACCTTCTTGTACTTGCTGCACAACGTATTTTGAAATCTGAAGCCTCTGTACATGTTTGGAGTAAACATCAACAGCAATGGTAAAATATTACATTGTCTTGCTGTGCACTGTCTGCTTGAAGTAGTATATTCTGCCCATCTCTGTATGTTATTCTGAAAACCATCCAGATCCAACACTTCATGCCGCCTGACTGGTAGGGTGGAAATGTGCCACAGAAAAATAAGGTTTGACTTTTGAGGGCTACAGTTCAAGACTAACACACTAAAATCTCATTACATGCAAAATTATGCTGATCTGAAAGCTGGTTCTTATCATAAAACCTGAGTACATCATCAGTGTGAGATCAAGTCTGGGTGAAGTAGAATATAGCAACAATAGGAATCAGTAAAGGTGAACAAGACTCTCAACTACACAGACCTTGCATGGTCCAGAATTAAAGTGAATGTTCTAAGGTTGGAAAACGGAAAAAAAAGAATAGTGTTTAGGAAAGGAAAAAAGCAAAAAAAAAAGAGGAACAAAGAAAAAAATCCACAAACATTTCCATCATATGAAACAAAACTTAAAGCTAGAATTTCCCTAACTGGTGAGCCAGTTGGCTCTACAGATTTGAACCAGCAAGCAAGCCAGCATCAAAACTGTTTGAACAATTGTTTGAGCTTGAGTGCAGTGAAGATTTGTCTCATATAAAGATGAAAGAAGTGAATGCAATTTCAGGCTATAAATACTTAGATAGCTACATACTTGATCTATGGAGATCTAGACACAAATGTTTCTTATGTTACAAACAAAAATTATTTGGCTGGTCTGTAGTGAATCTGTCTTTTTTTTTTTTTTTGCAGTTTCCAAAGCAATATCAGGTAATAAACATTGAACAATAGGAACTGCACTTCCTTTCTTTGTCTATTCACTTATATCTCACATAAAGAATCACTTAGTGTCTTGGTTAGATACCTGATACACCACAGGAAACTGACCTTGATAGCATTTGTGTATGAGACCTATGAAATATGTATAACTGTTTATTTTTCTGTTTTGGTCACTGAACTGATTGACCACTAATTGGAAACTCTTTTCAGTCTAGACTGAAGTAGAATATAAGGTCTAATGCTCTTCTTCAATAAAGCTGAAAGACTTATCCCAGTGACAGCAATGACAAAAAGTACAATGGCTTTTGAAGCCAGAGAAGACTGAAAGCATTTAGAATGATATTAAACATGATGGTCAACTACTTTATAATTCAAAACCAAAAATTACAGAAGAAAACATATGTTTTCATTTTTGTCAGAGAATATTTATGTAATTTTACTCCTTACAGGTTGTCTGACAGCAGAGCTTGATTTAGCAGACTCATTACTTGAAAGCAACTTATTCATTGTGTTTGAACATTTTAACCAGATTGGTTATATTCATGTTAGCACCTTCCTGGTTGGAAGCATGTACTACTACATTTGGTATGCATTGCACTGATTACTGAGTACAGACTCCTATCAAGGGAACCAGGTCTAGGTGTTAAGGGTTTCTGGAGTCCTGACTTGGATTGTTAATCAATAATGTGTTGGGAAGTCTTCTTCCTCTATGCTTGATTTTAGACAGTGCCTTTCCAGAAGTATGTATTACAAAATTTTGACACGGGTAAAAAAGTGTTAGGCCTTCTTCCTAACGGCTCCAGTAGTCTACTCTGTTCATAATCTTAGAAAAATGAGTCAAAGTAAGACTGCTAAGTCAGACTCTGTTCTCTTTGTCTTCCTCTACTCCATTAATTCCATCTCAAATTGCTTTTCTTACCAGAGGGTGAATCTTAAAGATAGTCAAAACTCACTGATCATGCTCTCGATTGCTTCTGACTTCATAGTAACATTCAGTAAGAAGGTTTGCTACCTACTTTACGCAATTTGTCCATCTCTTTTTAAATGGAGATGGAAAGTGACATCAGAAGTCCTTCAGATGGTTTTATCATTTTGAAGCAGCCAGAATCCACATTTCCTTGCGTATCAAGAAGGTCGAACAAATACAAGGAGGGGTCTCCTGTCAGAATATCCCTTGCTGAGCCTTTTCTGCTCTAGGTGCAGCTGTGAGGTAATTTTTTCTGTGCACCTAGTGTAGCCCCATGTGAAACACATATATTCTCTTTTAGCTTTTTCTTTCACTACGGATCCTTATCTTTGTGAAACTGCTCATGAGGCACAACTGCTGATTCCAATTCTTAGAAATATAGTCCTCAGCCCCTCATATGGACAGCCTCTGTGTGCTGGGCTCTCTTCCCCATTCTGAGTTTTAAAATGATTTTCATTAGTCAGAGAAAGATGTTTACATCCAGTTGCACCTCTTTACCTAAACAAGATGATATCATGCTAATACAACCCACAAGCCGTGTTTCCTGTTTAATAACCTGGAAATGCAGTTGAAATTTCAATCACAATGTTAAAAAATGAATCCTTGCAATCAGGGGGTCAAACACACAAGAAGTGAAAACAGAAATCCTTCACTTCCTCTGGAGTCTTGAAAGAAAACACATGTTCAGTAATCATATTCCAGGAGAAAACATGTCTGAGAGACTGCTTTTCCTCTGCATTTCCTGCCTTCGTGTTCATTAAACTTACTGTAAAATATTAGGTACTTGCCTGAATTAGTACTTTCCAAGGCTGCTAGTTCACGAAAAACAGCATGAAAAGACAGACTTTTGCATGCAGTTTGGAGGCAAGACAAGGATCAAGAAGTGCTGTGGAATTAGCAGAGACATGTTGGCCAAAAAATCTGGAACTTAGTTCAGAACCTGAATTAAATAGAAAGCACCAATGTATAACGCTAATTGCAGTTATCCCTTTCCTTCCCTTACCCTTATCCAGCCTGCAACCAGTCCATATGCTGAAATAAGCCTGATTCCTATTCTTCTAATGTTGATAATTTCAAACAAATGATGCAAAATATTTTTTGATCCATTATTGTTATCTGCGTTCTTTATTTTTGTTGCAGTGGTGAATACCCTATTTCTTAATGCAAAGGAAGGATCCTCCAATATTTAGTCCTACTTGGGATGGGTAAGATTTTTATATAGAACTTCATCCACATTCAGGACCTTTCTTTGATGCATCTTTGATGCAGGGACTTAGCATGTCCGAAACAGGAAAAAGACAAAATGAGCCTGATTTACTTTTCTTATTTGATAGCAGGTTGAATTATCTCCAAAGATGCTAACTTGTAGTATGTAGCCATGCTTTCTAGCCCTTTGAGTACATACTGTCCAACCAAAAATGAATAAAGCAATAATTTTTCTCCTCCCGTAATACACACACAGCTACACTTACTAGGACCAAAATTTTTAGGAAAATAATGGGGAAAAATACATGTGCGATTGCTTTCCAGGGTAGACGATCTTCCTTGCTTGACAAAGGTCTAGCATATATTGCTTGCTTCTGACCAGCATACAGTCCAATAACCAAAGACTGGAGATAACAACAAAGGTGTTTGGATGAGGACAACCTGACACAGAAGTATTGTCCTTTCCATCCAGGGTATTCATGAATATATATTTTGATGCCATGTAACCAAGAAGATTTGTACAGATCTTGCCCCTACTGTGGGCTTCAACACTTCTGAGCTGTAGCTAGACACATCAGTCTGCAAGTGAGAGAAATTGCTGGCAGGCTGGCTTTTATCACTCTGTCCACACCTAACCACCCAAACTCATTTTGCTTGATTCTAGGGACTGGCATTTTTGCTCAGCCTCCTATTTTCTAGTTTTGGACATCTTCTACCTGCCACTTAGTTTTCACCTGTAGTCCTGACCAAACAAGCTGAAGCTACTTGCTGTTAATGGACAGCATTCATAACTCATTGCAAGCACAGCACTCTGCAAAAATGCAACGTTTTATGTGTTGTTCCAGTTTCATCTGTTGTCTTGTGCTAGAGTTGTCACCCAGCATTTCTCTCTGATAAAATAATACTGCATGTTTTCTAACGTATAAGACATGTGTTTTATCCTTTTAATGTCTGCCTTGTAAATATATGCCTGTCCTTCACTGCCTATGTGATAAAGTGATTTGTGAATCTCGTATAGGCCTGTCTTGCCCATTTAAGAGGTGATTCTTTGAAAGAAAAGGGTCAGGAATAAACAGTGAAAGGGAATAAAATCAAATGCAAACCAAGAAAAGTAAGATTTCAAGGCCTAGGCTTCAATTACTTTCATTTGTCAGCTGTTTTCCTTAAATCCTAGGCTGCAGCTATTTAATACTGTATATTGTAAAGAAGTATTACACAGTTAGAAGTGAACACATAGAGAGACACACATCTGTCTGAGTATACATGAATACATACACATACAGTTCCCTGTAACACAGGTGGATGTAAGACTTGCAAATCACATTCTCATCTCATTCTCCATGACATTAAGTGTTATTTTTGCATTGTGCATTATGCTTAGAACTTAAATAACATCCTTCTCCATTCCTTGTGCAGAATCCTTTACTTATGTGGAAAATTTTAGGGATGCCAAAATTCATCTTAGCTGGTTTTAGTTTTCATCATTGGAAGGGAACTCCTGAAATGCTCTGAAAATGGGTTCTGACTTACTTGTAGCCTTCTCTGTTCCCACTATGCCAAACAGCAAAATAGCATGTGGTCAAAGGCACTGGTCATGTTCCAGTGTCTAGGAGACACAGCACTCTCAGATTCACAAAATCCTAAAAGCTATGAAATTTGCCTTACACAACTAGAAGTCCTTCAAAATGTTCCATGGGGATCTCAAATTGTAAACTTCTGTGTAACATTATGAGAAAATGTCTGTCTTGCTGTACTGTATGTTTTTCATTGTTTCAACATACATAGCTGCTGTTGTTCTAGTAATGTGGCCAAATAATTGTTTGCTGCTGTTCTTGTCAGCAATCTTTGACCAGCCTGAAACAGAGCCATTGCCAGGGTGTCTTTCAATTAATGATTAACACCTCCCACAAAGATCTTCTACAGTAATTACAGATATAATTCAAGCAAATCTAGAGTGAAAGTAGCAGCACATGCACACAGAGCAGTGAGGGTGGAGAGGACTCTTTCAAAAGCTCTGGCATCTGCTACATTTCTCCTCCCCTGTTTGCAGGACATGTGCTCCTTGTAATGTGCTTCATCTGGTGAAGAGCACACATGTTACAGAACTGAGAAAGCAGCAGAAGAAAGAGTGTGTTCCTTCCACAGGACTTAAGAATGTATATTTGCTATAGCAAAGCCAACTCTATAAGAAGATTAAAACAAACAAATAAAGCCAAGCACCTTGCAATTAGTTGGGTTTTTTTATAATTTTCTTTTTTCTCCATGCATTCTAGGAGTTGATAAACTGAGTACCAGTCTATACCAAACCTTTAGGGGGAAACTAGGAAAAAGTAGCAATGCTAAAATGCCAGTACTTTTGGAAAGGTAGCAGGTCTTTCCAAAAGGAGCACATAGTCACTGAGAGAGACTATGATGACGAATACACAGTTTTAAGTAGAAAATTGCTGCTCAGATTCAATGTAGTAGTAGATAATACTAGCTTCTATGCAGAAATTTGTAAACATAGATTAAAATCTATAGTTTAGAAGGAAAAAGAGAATATGAATATTTGAGAGCTACTTACAAAACACAACTGCCCATTTATCTCTTTTGGACAAACCATACAGCTCTTTCCTGTTTCTTCCTGCCACAGATCCCTTCCATTATGGTGACTGATTTCATTTGGGCCCCACTAGTGAAATTAACGTTTTTGCTCACATTTGCAACAAAAATGAGAGCAGGCACAATATTAGGCTGTAGGAAAACCAGCTTACTAATAAAGAGTTTTCTAAAATGCATCAAGCTGTTCATGACTGAATTGCCTTCTTAGTGGTTATGGATTCTACAAAGTGTCAAATTAAGCTTGTATTTTATGTGTAAACTGATCCCTGTTTAAATCAGTGAAGCAATTTGCATGATTACGATCTTAGCTTTCTCTTTCAAAAATACTAAATACATGATTCTGTATACCATCATGCTGGGATTGCTGTTGCAAGAGAAATGTGGGGGTTTAGACCTTCTTTTTAGCATGAATAACTTTAGCCTAGCTGTTTCAGATGAATGTAATGTTTCCCAAACAGTAAAAAGATTTATAATAGCACCACATGCTGCAAGACTAATGAATCAAATGACAGCTTATTATTCAATAGGGCATTGTATTAAAAATCCCAACTAAAACTTCACCCAAAATCGCTGTATTACTTTCATCTGTATAACATTGTAACAACTAAATTGTATCTCATACTTGGCCTCAAATATATGTGGCAATGTACTAGGCATAATTAGATTTTTTTATTTTAAGTGGGCAGTTTCCTCTGCAATTATGAAATACGTGCAGAAGTCAGACATCAAGGATAAAGCAAAGTAAGGCTTTTTGCCTCCACTGTAATTTATTGTCATTGTCAGATTGCTGACTTTCTTAAAAACTTAGTAGCATTTTCTAATGCTGAGCAACAGAAGGAAAATATGTATTCTTTCCTAGATTTTCATGAGCTATGTTCTGCTCCCGGTTTATCCTACTAAACTTCCACTCAAATTTCCAACTGCTCTGAGCCGACTGGGAGTACATTTTTTCAAACTGTCTTTTGTGTACAAAAGCACAGGTGTGTTAGTGTGCATATGCTGTCAAGAAATTCATAACCATTTCTGACAGTCTCCATTTCTTAAGGCGAGGAAACATGTACATATTGTATATATGGTAATGAGCTACTTTGAAGTTGAATTCCCATTTATACATGTTTACTTCTAGATCTGCTAATCTGCAACAAGATCTTGGCAATGGTCCTGACTTCTCTGTTTCTTTCTTTCTTTGTTTTCTTTATGGCTGTGTGTGATCTCCTGCAAAGCAGGTTACAGTCATCACTATTGTATATATGTGCTTGCATGTGTGTGCCTTGATAAATTCTCTCTTTGGAGTTCTGAATTTTTCATTTCAAGTCCAGCTGGTACAATTGTGAACTCATCTTTTCAGTATGCTCCTCTGTGTTGGATTGAAACTTCAAAAATGTTTGACCAAGTGTTTTGATTAAGTCCCCTGAGGAAAGCTCCTTGTATACTTGTGAAAGGGCATGCTCTGTGTAAGATGACTGTGTACAGTATAAATCTATAAAATGTGGAAGTGTTTATAAATTTATCTGCCAAATATTTATCATCCATGTAACAAATGCAAAGCTATTTAGTGTACATCAGATTAATAAAGGGGATATTTTGCTTCACTATATTCAAATAAAGTTTTGTTCTTTGCAATGAATACATATCAGGTGTGATGATAGCCAGGACATCATCATTTACAACCCATAAAATGCTACAAAACCAGTCGTTTTATGATAATTAGTTGTTTTACAAAGGCTCTCTGTGTATCTCATCTTTAATGCCTGCAATGGAAGTTGAACATGTATGAAAAGAAAACATGGAACAGTTAAAGAAATCTAAATGGCTGTAAAAAAAAGAAAAAAGAGTAAATATTGCTATGGTTGCAAGAGACAAAGTTCTCTAGTTAACTATCTGGGCTTCATACTTTTATGGTACACAATTTCACAAAATAGACACCTGGCCTATCACTACAAAACTGCAATACAGGGGTATAGCATCACCCAAAGAGTCTAATCTAACTCTATGTGAAAAGCATACTGCTGCAAGGTATGATGATCCATGCATCTGAAAGGCCAATGGGAGTTTATACAAAAACTATGGTTCCATAAAAACTTGGTATTCACAAAAAAAAAAACCCAAAAAAACAAAACAAAGAAAAACTGAAGCAGCACTGCAACAGTGTAAGCTCTCCATTACCTTTGTACATTAAAGGCCTCCAAAAAGCTTCAACAGATCAAACATGGTAGCTTTAAAATAACAAAAACTGACGGTTTATTTATATTCTGCCACCTCCATGTCTGGTTTGGAAATTCATTTCCAAGTATAGGTTATTCCAGACAGACGATGGACCAAACAAAACACATTTGCCTCTTCAGCTGTGTCACCAACAGGGAAAAATTAACCCGCGCTTGAAGTATTTTTCAGCTCATGCAACAGCATATATGGGCATGTATGATTTTGTGGCTGTCTTTTGGCAAATTGAGTTTTCTGTATTACAGTACAGAAAAACTTTTCTCTTTGTTAAGTACAAGCAATAGAAGTACTAATCCATACTTTAAGTCCACTTAGATGTAATCCCCTTTCCACCTGTATTTGAAGGGGATTAGTAGTATAAGTCAGTGCTCTCATCCTCTAGTGGAGAGGAAGATTTTATGCTTGTATCTCCTAGTCTCATTCTGGGAAAAATCATATTGTAGAATCATCAAACAGGTTGAAAAGAACCTTAACGATCATCTAGTTCTAACCCCCTGCCACAGACCAGGACACCTTCCTCTGCACTAAGTTGCTCAAAGTCCCATCCAACCTGGCCTTGAACAATAACAGGGATGAGACAGACACAGCTGCTCCAATGCCTCACCACCCTCACAGTGAATAATTATTTCCTAATGTCTAATGTAAGCCTACCCTCTTTCAGTTTAAAACCAGTCCACTTTGTCCTGTCACTACATGTAAGAAGTCCATCTCCAGCTTTCTTGTAGGCCCCTTTAGGTACTGGAGGGCTGCTAAGAGAAAACAAATAAGAGGCTAGAAAAGAAAAGAGGTTGAAAATCAACTCTTCCTTCCAGTAGCAGGGAATCTCGTGTTGGACAACATTATCCTGCAAAAAAGACACTACAGCTTAAGGATTGCATTTCTCAGAAGAATTTTGAAAGCATGGATGGATATACTCCTGGCCAACATAGTTATGCTAGCAAAAAGGGGATGCTTAATTCAGAGCACTGTGTGTGTGTTCCTCATATAATTTCCTAAAAATATTGAGCTGAACCAAAACTCATACCATTCTGTATCTTTTCTGATTCATACATAAACTTTCACTGTATACATAACTATCAAAATATACAGATGAATTCCCTCTTCCTACAAATGCACTTCACATCATGCTACTTGTGTTTCTCAGAATGGACCTAGCTGGTGTGATTAGGATTTCAGTAACAATTTAGCACTACTATAGCAGACTAAAGTTGCATGTGCAAAATAGCTTGGGAAAACACCAAAACCACCCAAGACTTCCTGGGAGAAGAAGATGGAGCTTGAAGAAAGGGCCTGACCACATCACCTGATCACTACTGACTGCACAAGGATACACTGCTGTCTTCAAAATGTTGTATATTTGCCCAGAAAGCCAAATGTTGTCATTACCTTTAGACCTAGAAGTAGAAGCTGCAGCTGCTGTTGTCAGTGGTAGTGCCTGAACAAGCTACATCTGGAAATGCCTACACTAATCAATCCAGACAATACTTCCAGCTTTCAACATGAGAAGACAAACCATTGTCAGCCTTTTCAATCCTTGAGTGACTACTGCTATCCTTCAGAAAAGCCAGACTGTGGCAATTCTAGTCACAGAATGGGAAATTGTCAAAGTATTCCCCAAACATACTGTCCAATGCTGAAAAAAAATAGTCACTTAAGAATCATTTGCTACATGAATGAACTGTGAAATGTCTGCTATAACCACTTAAATTGTTGGTTGGATACCCAGATAGTTTAGTTGAATTCTGATCAGATACGGCCTAGGCTGGAGATCTGATCTCAGTTCTCACAAAGGCAAGAGGCACTTTTATGTAAAAAGCTTCATAACAATCCACAGAGTTATATTATTGCAGAACAACAGTGGTTTTGTAGGTGGCTACAATAATTCTGACCTGTGCATTTTACAACAGGTTTTATCAAAACATATTCAAATGTCTTGTGTGCTTATAACAGACTGCAAACCACTTATCCCCAGGACACTGAAGAGACTCCTGACTTTGAATAAAAATACCTTTCGCCTTGCAGTCAGACCAGATTTTACAGAGACCAGGAATGAAAAAGTAGATAAAACTAAGAGCAATTCACCTTCCCAAGCATCCTGAAAGTGAAGCCATTAGTGGACTCTCATATCTGCTACATCATTAACTTTGAGTGGCTGTCCTTAAACAAACTTCCCCAAAGACTCTCTTGCAAATTCCAGATTCAGCTTACAAACAGCACTGCAGCAATAGTAGCACAGTTAGTCTATCCAAAAGGCAATCTTCCTGGTATGTAGGGTTATATATCCGTTAGGATATTTTTTCCTAGGTTTATTTCCTATCCAGCATTTCTGGGCCCTCTGTGAACTGCTGTCTGTGAGTATGTTCCCCTTTCTTTCCCATTCAGTCAATAAAGAATTACAGATATGATTGCTTTGTAACTGACCAGTAAAATAAAATGGAAAATGAGCTCAGGCTCCTGGAGAGCAGTTACTCAGCATCCCAATTCTCAGTATGCAAGAGTTTGACTTTTTCCTTTCAGTCCTTAACTAAAATCAGAGCTTTTAAAATTTTAATAAAATGATAAATCTGATCAGAAATAAAAAAGTTCACTAGCTGTTACTACTGAGGTTGATAAGAGTAGGACCAAGGAACAGTAAGATATTGCTATACTCTTGATATACAGCAATGTCAGTATTACACTGCTAGTTTGGACTCTAACTGGACTCCAGTAAGGTTGTCATACTGTGTTTCATGGGCAAAAATACGTATAAAAACCTTAGTAGTTAAAAGCTGGAAAAGCATACAGACTTCAACTGCCAAGAAAAAACCTCTGGATTTACAGTGGCAAAACCATATTGAAACTATTGACTGATCATAAAGCAAAAGAAAAAAAAGTGGATAAGAGTGTACATCTGTTAAAGAAGTCATCTGTAATGAAACATGTTACTTTGCATTGTTATTATTGCGTGAATGTTGAAACCAAGGAAGAATACATGCTCATGACAACACAGGACCCTCCCTATGTGGAAACGTTAACGCTGACCACATCAGGATGGCATATTCTACTGCCAGTAATCTGTTCATAGAAAATAAACAGATCGACATCAAAACAGTGCAATTGTCAATATGACCTACAGGTGGAGTAGGAAAAATAACTATTGGAAAGGATCAGGGAAGAACTTATTAATATAAAGCTGGTTTCAGCTATCATTGTCCAGCAGCAGGCTTTGACCTTTCACTTGTACGTAAATCCACTGCCTAGGTACCAGGCATCTTGTATGATGGGTGAGCAAAGTGTCCTGAGCTGGGGACTGGCTCCCCTCAGCCACACATTTTGATGGGTCAAGTCCAGAGCAGAGGGCAGCTCCAGGCCTGTCCACAAGAAGTGCTGCTACAAACCAGTGAGCCAGTGTCAGGATCACAGAGCTCACAAACGACAAAAGCTTCTGGTTAATTTTACCTGGAAATCCACATACTGATTTTGACACTACAGATGCAACTGATTTGGAATCTAGTTATCTGAGGAATACCCTTTTTCCCTTAGAAAAAACAAGAAAGCCACTTCCAGGAGTGTAATTCAAACTAAAAAGATTTTAATTTAAATAAGAGGAGGCTGCTGATACTGTGTTCCCTGTGTGAAGGGTCCTGGATGATTGAATTAGCTTTCCTCACTGAGCTTCCTACAGCCTGAATTTGTCAGTCTTTTAGATACAATCTTCATTTTTTACACTAATGTGAATAATGAGGAGCTTTTCAAAAGGCTGGAGCTGTGCCAGTGGAAAAGTGCTGGAAATAGGGAGACCAGAATTAGTCTAGTGGAAATCCATGGGAGTTCAGCCTGTGCTTTATCTGTGGGGCAACTGTTGGCAGGCAAGAAATAATTGTAGGGTTGCCGTAGCTGTCACTCGGTATGTTGTAAATGCAAAGCTCCTAGTGCTCTGCTTCGAGAGTAATAAGTAAATAATACATTAATGAGTGAATAATGTATAGACTTTTAGTGGAGTGGAAACATTGCTAAGCACATGCAATCACAAAGAAGCATACAGATGCTGTACTACAAAACCAAAAAAATCCCACCCCAACCCCCCCCAGAAAAATCTCCCCCCAAAAGAAACATTGCCACAAGCAGACCTCATAGCTTGTGGATAACATGTGAGGAAACAATCAAGACTTTACTTTTGCTATATCCATCCCAATAAGGAATGCTTTTTTTTTGCTGAATATGTGACTGGAGCTGAGCACAGATGTTCCCGGCTTTCAAACAGTCCTGAATTAATTTTTATGGTCATTCATTTTGTCTAGACAAGGAGGGTCACTCCACAACCAAGTACTCTGTTAAATGAATAAATATTTATTCCAATCAACAAATGGAAAAAGCTCTTTTCTGGCATAGTTCTTGCAGAAAGAACCTCTGTATTGCTAAACTCTTGCCTCTTTTGCAGGAACCAGGGCATTTGTCCAAGATGTTTTCAACAGATACTTCTTTTTTTTAAACCTGTTCAAGCAGAGAAACTGGTTTCTTAGGTACCTCAGCAGGCAGGATTTAACCAAGTCTTGCCAGGATGGGAAAACTGGAGGGAGCCCTCACCTAATAGAAAAGAACATACAAAAGTATATCTAGAAATGCACCTTAGGTAAGGCTAGGATGCATAACATGAAGAAGTTAGAAGTAGACACAGTAAGCTATCATATAACCCCGTATTCAAGCTCCACCACTGCTTCTCACTTTCAGCACAGGACATATCATTTACCTCTCTTTTACACTTAAGCAGTTCCTTGGGAGCTGAGTTAGCTTCTGGAAAAAAAAAAAAAAAAATCACAGCTTTTGTGCAGGGAAGAGAAGCATTAAGTTGGCTCAGTCCCATGGCTGAGATAATGGTGTGATCCCGCAGATAGCCCCATGAGCACAACAGCATCAGTGTGAGTGGTGCTTCTCTGGTTTGTAAAGTACAGTTTGGGACCCAGAAAGAGGCACTGCAGTCTCACAGTATTGCTGTTTCCACGGGGGTAGTGTTTGAAATCAAAATCCTTGGAGTCACGGCACTAATTTGGAAATCATGAGGATTTACTAACAAAATTATGGGGTATATATAACTTTCGATATTTCAGAACTCTATTTGCAGGTTTTTCATCAAAACACAAGGTCTGGAAGGGCTCATTTTCTCAGAACAACTGAAATGCAGGTGCTTAAGCATCTTCTTACTTTGGTAGATGCAGCTTTAAGGCAAACAACATGAGGTCTGCAAGTGGTAGAAAGAAGAAAGATTTCTGACACTCAAGTTATTTCTCTAATCATGTTCTTTTTTGGATGTCAGTGTTATACAAAATCACTCTTTAGTGAATATTTTAATACATATCTTCTGGTTCTCTCTCAAAATTTTTGGCTCAAAGTTACTCTCATGTTTGCTTTCCTTTTAACCCACAAACTATTTATTTTGCTTTTAAAACATGGGTTTTCAATTTCAAGATAAATAACAACATAGTTATTATTTTTTATTTAGACTGATGCCCAACAGGGCTCACTCAGTTCAGTATATTTTCAACTACCTCGGCTCACTCTAGCAGCTGTTATAAAATCTGCAGAATGTGTTCCTTTAGACACTGAGTTTTGGTATTTAGTGTTGCCTCTGACTGTATGCCAGGACAGTTCAGAAGTTAAAATCACTTCCTCAACAGGAAGGAACCGTTGCTGCTAACAGAGAAGTGTATTTCAGCACTCTTGTTCCTCGTCTCCATTTTACCCACCAATTCAGTTTGCCACAGTATTTTGAATTTCTGAAATGTCACATTTCTTTGGTGAATGTGACTAACATAGCTCCAGTCTAGCTTGAGCTTAATATACTTTTTAAATCAGGCTTTCTGCTGTGACCACAGGCTCTCACTCAGTGGAAGCGGAGTGCCGAGAGGGAAATTAAGGAAGGTGAAAGCTGGGCTGCACCATTGTCTCTCTGCTCTAGGTGCACAAGGGCAGGGATCAAAGGCAAGTGATGTCCCTCACTTTTCCCTAGCAGAGGAGTTAAAGCTCACTCTTTCTCTGACACTAGCTGTGCTCTTTCAATAATCCCTGTGGCCAATTATGTGATGACTTATTTGTTTACTTACCTCACAACAATAAATAATGCATAACACGAATACCATGCTGAGGAGGAGGCTGTAACCCAGCCTGGTTCCCAGTGCTGATTCCCACCGCTGATCCTCTTCCTGTGGAGGCAGCAGCTTGCAAGACCCATGCAGACCATACAGGCATCCCACACTGGGGGCCACTTCCCTATTTTGCATTTCCTAATGTTGCCTGAGTACCTCTTGGCCTTTGGGTTGGATTCTGAAACACAGCAGTTGTGGCCTTCTCACTGCAGTTTGTGTAAAATTATTTATCTGTGTTAGCCCAGTGTTCCCACTGAAATCCTCATCAGCATATGGGAGCACTAGCTCTGCCCCAGGGCCCCTGTGAGCCACTGTCCCTTCACCCACCTCTAATGTCCAGCAGGGCTGAGTGAGCCCTCCCAAAATGCTAAAGCACCCAGGTCCATTTTGGCCCCTGCTCAGGGAAAGATCTGCTGGCTGCATAGGAAGTGTTAAGGACAGCCAGGCATTTCTGGTTACAACACACTGCTGTTGGGTCTGCGCAAGTGCCAGTGTGGAAAGTACAGCTTGAGCTTGCCAGCCTTTAATTAGCTGTGCAAAGGAAACAATCAGAAAAGGTCTTTGCGACAACTGGGACCAGCCTGATGCTAATCTTCTTCCGTATTGTGCTGCACAGGATCAGGCTGACCCACCTGAGGTGCAGCTTCCAGCTCCTGGTTACTGAGAGAAACACTCCATCCCAGGCTTTCACTCCTGCAAAAACAAAAAGGATACTGTCTTTCTGTGAAATACATAATAAGAGAAATAAAAAACAAACAAATGAGCAAACAAACAAAAACCCCAAACAAACAAACAAACAAACAAAAAACAATAAAAAAAAACAAACTCCAAAAACAAACCTACCTCTTTTAAATTAGCAAATGCAGTTTTCCTTTCTGTTGGACAAATGTAGCCAGCCAAGGCATATGATTTACCAATAAAATAAAAGTATTGTCACAGAAAAAGTGACATTGAAGCCACTGTGTTCAACAAAAAGCCTAGTGTCTCTAATTACCTGCATGTACTTGCGTCACTGCTACATAAGCCACCCAAGAATTCCAAATATCAATATCCTCCACAATATAAAATCCCTTTGTACACAACAGGACTGTCAGGAAACATGAAGTAACAGAGTCCTCTGCAGTTTTTTTGATCCAAGTGCAGGCAATAAGATATAGGAAGGGTACATTTTAATCTCTTCCTCCTGTCGGTTTTGTCCGCTGTTTCCTTGCTAGATCTGGAGCAGTCCGTAGCTGCTTCTGAAAATACAGAGAGTGTATATAACACAACCCATTCACCCCAGGCTTGCTTCCATGCTCTCTCCTTACTGGGGCATGCTGCTTCTCTCACAGGCAGGTATGGAGGCTGGGACTGGACTGTTAGCAACAATGCTAATGTAGGAACCACGTTATCCACAGCACAATGTCCTTGATAATTTAGCAAGGGCATTGATCTTAGGCTCCATTAAAGGACACAGAGTGCGAACAGGAAGTGTTCAGATATGAACATTTACTCTAGATAGCTGGCTACCCTGATTTCTGAAGTGCATGCTTCTTAGCAAGTATAAAAGTGGAGCGCTTAAGTACTTAAAATGTGAATATGGTCCATAGCTTTAGGTCTGGTGTAGGCTGACTAAAAATCAGTGGTTGATTCTACATCACATACTGCAATTAGGTTCCTATAAGACAATGAGAAAATGCATGGTGTGCTGCCTTTCTTTTAGGAAGACATTCCAGCCAGCCTGAGTGGGCACTGGGTGCAGCTATGGTGGCACTTCAGAAGGGGAAGAAGGAGGAAGGAGAGGAAGGAGGTACAGAGGGGCTGCTCTCATCCCCGACATGCAACACTGGGCAGCTTGCTGGGCCAGTCAGCAACCCCTCAGCCTGGTTCCTGCCCGAAGCATCTAAACCTTCATGCCATGAACAGCTGATGGAGTTTGTCTTTCAAGTCAGAAAACCAGGGATTAACAAATCCAATGCAAAAGGTCATAACCAGACCTGCGTGGCTGCTGCTTGTTACTCCAATATTCTTTTACCTGTCTCGTCTCCCACTGGGAGTATTTGTTTCCTGTCATGCCTGTTGTTCTGCAAGCATTATGGAAGTTACTGCAGCCAAGAAATCACTCTCACTTCTCACTACCCTGGCCTTTCATTTCTCCCCTCAGGCTGCCCCTGCTCAACCCTAGGTCTTGCGTTCAAGAGGCAGCAGGAAGTGCTGGCCTAGGAAAGAGCCCTACCAAAAGAAAGAAAAATATTAAAAAACTTAATTTTTCATCTGAGTCAGTTAGCTGAGTCCCAGGGGGTGAGTGAAATGTTGGTGAAAGCCTAGGGCAAGGGGAGCCATAGGGTGCAGGAGGCAGAGAACATGTCGCAGGTACAGAGGCTGAAAGGCAAGGGTGAACACTTTCTCAGGCACAGAGTCAATGTTCACGCATGTGACACCACAACTGCACACACCCTTGTCTTTTCAAACACAACAAGTGAGGGAGCACAAAACCACACCAGAGACTGGCACTGTATCGCAGAGGCCCTCTGGGGCTTTGCCAGATGGTTTTTACTAGGGGAGAGACCTCTTGGTCACTGTGTCACACCACATCTACACATCCTGCAGATGAGGCTGAGAGCTTTTCAAGAGAAGGGTGTAATTTAAAATGTGATGTAATTTAAAACGTGATGAACTCTGTCAAAAAGAAAAAAAAAGAAAATTAAAAAAAGAAAGCTTTTCCAGGGAATAAAGTCACTTGATTTCAGTAAGAATAAATATTTTAAAGAAAACTTTGAAGTGTCTGATTTGGCTGAACCATAAAAGAAATTGAGAGAGAAAATGTACTTCAGTATTTTCCTGACTGAGTTTAAGTATTAACAGCATAAAAGGCAGTAAAAGTGGTCATTTAAAGCAAATCTAGTATCTTCAATCAACTCAAATGCTTTTTAAACTGGGGAAGCCAATTTCTTCATTTTCCTGTTGAGTTTTGTCACTCACTTTCTCTTGTAAGAGGAGAAGCAAGTAAATGTGTGATTCTTGAAAACAGTTTAAAAAGAAAGCGTTCAGAAAGTCAAGTGCAGACTGCAGCTTTACCAGTGCCTGCATCGCACTCCTTTGCAGTAGTTGTCCCTGTGCTCTACTGATGGAGGAAAAGAGAGCAGGAAAAATCAAAATGACCTGAAGAAAAATAATGGCATTTACTGTTGCATGTTGTTTTTCCTCTGGACCCTTTTGGTCTTTTATTCTTTAATAATCCATGTTTTAGTTACTATCAGGAGTGTCTGTCACCCCTCATCATGTTTTCAACCTGCAACCTGTACCCAGCACACCCAGAGACAAGGAATAAGCAAAATTAAGGTCTTGCAAACAATCTGCAGGCATCCTTACAGCTGTGGAAAACTACAGAGGACTATCTAGATCCAGCACTGTTTTATTTTGAAACACAGATGACTGAAATCTTCCTGACAATCTGCAAACACCCATCAGAGTCACCTGGCTATGCACTAAACCACAAGCATGCTCAGGTGGGCCGTGTCCCACTGGCTCTGTGAAGCTAGTCATGGCTGTGTACAAAGACTTTCACTCTCTGTTCTCTAGTAAACATCAGGGGCTTAGAGACTGCCAGGAAGGTACAGTCCTGCCCTATAATACACTTTCATTTTAGAAACTGCTGCCCTGCCCATCTCCAGGTGCTTTTCAGATGTCACCTGGAGCCTGACAAAGCACAAACCTTTTGATCTATGGATTTCTTGCTTTGCTGTCTACAAGGAAACCCTTTCTGATGATATGAGGGACACCCTTCATGGAAGGCATGAAGGGAGGTGCATGCTCTGCTCTCTCCAGCACCCCTCACAAAGGGACACCAGCATGGGACAGGCCTATGTGGGTGCTCCCCATTCCAAAGCTGCCTGGCAGGTTGAGGTGGTGGCTTCCTGGTGCAGCAAAAACACTGCTTGTGGACTGTGAGAGTTTTCAATAGGACAGAATTGCAGGAGGGACTCCTCTGCTTGGGTTTTCACCTCTCTTCATAGCCCACTATGCCACAGCACCAGAGTAGAGATAGCTTGGCCTTTCTTATAGGGAAGAGACTGACTGGTTTTGTTTTAATTGCTTCTCACACTTTTTTTTTTAGGGAGTTGTTTTTGGTTTTTTCTTCTTGCTTTGGGTGCTTTTTGGATTTGGGTTTGCTTTTCTGGGAGGTGGTATTTGCTTCGTTTTGATTTTTCTTTTCTTTTTTCCCCCCTTTTTTAATTTTTGTTTGTTTTGGTTTGGTTTAAGGTATTTTCGCTTTTCGGTTTGTTTTTTTTTCTCTTTTTTTTTTTTTTAATTTTACATTCTTTCTGTCTTTTTATTTTCCTCCTTTCCCCCCCCCCTTTTTTAGGGGGTGGTGTTGTGGGGGGAGGTGGCTCTTTCTCCCTTTCTTCGTGTTTTCGTCCCTTTTCCCCCCTCCCGGGCTCAGAGGAGCAGACCCGAGTGGCCCCGGCCCCGCGCGGGGCGGTCGCGGCCGCGGGCACAGCAAATCAGCGGTGCCGAGGCCGCGCATAAGAAGGGCGGGCGGGGGCCGGCGCCGTCCCTCCCGGCAGCGGCAGGATGCACCATGAGGAGCTGGCGCCCCTGCAGCGGCCCCGCTATGGCTGTGAGTAGGGTCGGGGGGAGCGGCGGGCTCCCCGGGCCTCTTTTATTTCCCCCTCCCGCCTTTCTTTCTGTTCTGCTCTCTTGCCGGCTTTCTCGGCTTAACTCTGAAAGAGAGACCTGGAGGGAAATAAAACCCGCCCAGCACACTCTGTTGCAGCCCTCAGGCTTGTTTTAGGTTATCTAGCAGTGGGCTCCGGCTGGGTTTTGAACAGGTTTTCATGGGGCTGGGTTTTGTTCCGAAACTCTCTGAACGGATTATAGCTGAAATTGCGCGCTGCAACTTGGGAGTTTTAGGTTAGAGCCGGAGTTTAGGGGTTTTAACTTCGTAACTTGGTGTTACATAGGTGTCCCTTTCGTTTGTAAGTTTATAACGAGTTCTGACTATAGCTTCGGGTTGTAACTGTGTAACCTTTGGATTATCACTTTGGAATTTCGGAGCATAAAATTAAAACTTTGCTTTCTGTTTTTATAACTTTGCCTTAGAACTTTGTAACTTTAATAACTAGGGTGAGGCGAGAAAGGTGCAGGTCTCTTTTCAGAGGGGGTGTATTTACTTCCCAAACCTGCATTTAAGAAAAGCCCTGAAGCACGTTACTCTGGCTGCTGCGGCTCTCAGTGCTGCTGTGCTGCCCTGGGACCCTGTACTGGGCTGTACTTTCTCCTGGTTCCAGAGCAGAGCAAGCCCCTGGCTATGCCATTTCTAGAAGAAGTGGCTCTGCTATTTCAGGCATGGCTTATTGTGAACGTGCACGTTATATGCAAAGCTCACAACAACCTTGGCATCCTGCATTCTGATGAGCAGCTTCCCAAGTCTCAGGGTAGCAGCTTTGTTTTGAAACAGTTCTGAAACCTCTGTTTTGAAAGAAGGGCAAAACACCTCGACAGTATTAAGGGTTCAGTCACTTCAATTCCACCCAGGGCTGACAGAAAAAGCAGTGTTTGGAAGCTTTACCTTCAGTTTGGAGGATGCTGTGCTCTCCTGAGCAATTTCCTCTGTTGATGCCTGCCAGTTTGGGCAGTCTGTAGAACCTGCCAGTAGGTTTCATTTTAATTTTGCACTGCATAACAGGTGGATGAGATGCTTTGGAAGGTGCGTTCACAGTTGTCAGTACTGATAACGTATTTTGGAGTGGTTACTACAGGCTTGGGCTGGGTGCCCATGCCAGTATGTTAGCAAAAATGAGTATTTTGCTTGTGGAGTCGATCTCCTACTTGGCTTGCTGTGCAACTGCCTGCATGGTAGGGCAGTGTTCAGGTGGTGTGCCACATCGTGCTGCTAGCCCTGTATTGGTACTTTGTCCACTTGCCTAACATGCAGAAGCTACTTAAATGTAAGTGGTGTGCCCACCATGCCCCTAGCAACAGTGGCCTTCCTGTACGTATCTGGTCTAGCTGGTACCAGAACATGAGCAGACATGTGGTACTTACTAGCCTGCCACAAAGTCCAATATAGTCAAAGATGAGGAATTGACTTAAAGCAAAGGGCACATCCTTTGTATCTTAAGAATCTCAGGCCTTATTTACCATGGGGGAAAGAGGTACCATCTTAAGGATGATGAAAATAGTTTTGAAAGGTGAGGGGGTTTTGTTTGTTTGGCTTTTTTAAGGTGTCCCTGTCCCCTGGCAGGAGGGGTTAGAAATAGATGATCTTAAAGATCCCTTCCAACCTAAACTATTCTATGGGTCTATGACATGGGCTGTCCTCTTAGTATTTATGTTGTGTTAAGATAATTCAGAGCTGTGGTGTTGAGCTGAGGAGGAGCTGGTGTGTTGAGTTATAGCCACTGTACAACTCAATACACCAGTTGAGTTGTAGCCACTCTCTTGGTGCTTGGTCTCCTGTCCCAGGGACAGGAGCTGATAAAAGCGTCTTTCTAGGCTTTTTGAAAGCCCTTTGACTGATGCTGCCGGTGCTTAGGCACCAGTGGCTGTTATATAGCACTGAATCTTACTCCCTGAGAGGCATGGTTATTTTACAGTTCTGAATCTTCTTTCTTTTAGTTTTGTTGTTGTTGTTGTTGTTGTTTTTCTTTGCAGGAGCCTTAGGGATAACACTCCTTTCAAGGGACTGGGCAAAGGCTCCTCAAATATAACAGTGTAATGCCTATAAAAAAAAAAATCCACCAAAGAGCTTTATGGAAAGCTCCACTCAACAAAGAGCAAACCATAGTCTTGTCTGTAGTAATCTTATAAACATGCCTTATCTAGACAGTATTTGCCTGCTATTTGGGACAAGGAGAGAAGCTACATCTTAAAATGAAAAAGAAAAAATAGTGGAAAGACTCCCTAATTAGAAAACTCTGATCTCTTATGAAGTCAGTCCAAAATTGTAGGTTCCCTGCATGACTAACACCACACTTTGGATCACTAGCAATCACTTCCCCTTGTTGAACACCACATCTATGCTGGATTTCCTACAAGAGTTAATAAGTTGTTCAAGTTAAGCTATCAAATTGGTAAGGTTCCTTGTTTTAGTGACCTAGTACTGTTTTAAACATTTAACTTGGACTTTTGACTTTGGCTTCAGACTCCTGGCAGAGTTTGTATTGCTCTGAAGAAGGTTAGCATTTTACTATAATAACTCTGTGGTAGAAACTGTATGGACTGGTGCATGGTTATCAGTAGCATTTAATTTTGATAAATGGTGAGGAAGACATACAAATCTTGGCTGCATTTTGTAGCCTGGTGGGTACTAGTAGGGAAAAAAAAGCATCATTGAGCATAAAACATTATAGCCCAAAGTAAGTTAACTGGAAAGACATATCCGTAACCTATAAACTTATTTTGCATTACAAAATTTGCTGGCGTAGTAACTCAGATGTACACACCTGGAAAAAAATCCTAGAGCTGATAACTAATCTTTAAAGTCAGGAAATAGCTGAATGAAATCAAACAAGAGTATCCTTTTATGGGTGAGTGCTAACTCAGGATGAACATTGTTCATGGGACAAACAGGAGCTCAAAGCAATGCCTTTGAGCTTTTTCTTAGCCTGTTAGAGCCAAAGTATTGTGGTTTTTAGACTGTGCAATGGAAGGTGCCTCCAGCTCTTCATGGCTGTCAATAGCTTAAAAGAGATTTCTGTTGGTGATTCCCTGAGTCTTCCAGATAGTTATGTCCAGCACCAACCCAATTGAGATCATGCAAGTATAAGGAAGAAGCTTAATGCACAGAAACTGTGTTAACAGGCACACTACAACTGAATTTATGTAGCTGGTTTCCAGTCTGGCTACAGCTGTTGCCTGGTTTATTTCTCAATCCCAGCACAATCAGATGCAGAAGTTCACATAACTGCAGAGAATTGGGACTTGTAATACAACTTGAGGTATGCCCTACTTTTACAATGAAAGTGCTTGGTGCTGTTGAAGATTATAAAATGAAAACGTATAAATCTTAAATGTGCTTCACAGATTAAATGTGAAGTTTTGTACATAGGAAGGTATCAAATCAGGAAGCAGTGTGTGAGAATGCCTTTTTCTTAATACTCTTTGGTCTTTTATAGCTAGTTCTCACTGAAACCTGTGTGCAGAAACAAAAATTTAAGTTTTAAATAAATGTCTGACTGGTTTCACCACACTTCCAGGAATGTAATAAACCTACAGAGAGTGAGGCCGTGAGTGGACGGATTTGCAAAGGATTTCAGGCACTTCCATGTTCAGAGTAACTCAATTAACATACATCCCAGGTCACTGTTTATTGAGTGGGAGAGAAACTAGGTGCTTCAGCACCACCAAACTCATCTAATGGAGACAAGCAGCTATAGGAAACTCCATCTCTTCTGCTGAAGCTGGAAAGCCAGCTTCACTGGGTGTAGATGGGTAAATACGGGGGAAGCTTGACTTTGCTATCCATGGTAAGGGCGTTGCTTGTACTTCTGGTCCTGGCTCCCACGACTGCTTCTGTTTGGCACTAAAGTGTAGGAGATGAGACAAATAAACACCTTGAAGCTTTGCTAGGGAAAGCTGCCTGTCTCTACAAGCAGGGCAAATCTAAAGTGAAACAGAGCCTCCACCTTTTTATGAAACTGAACCTAGCTTCTTTCTTCAGGAGGATGTGAAAGCTTGCAAACTAGTAGCTTTTAAAGAGCATTTAACTTCAGAAACAATGAATTTGACTGCAGGTCTATGAAGCTTAGGGAAACAAATGGTTATATTTTAATAGAGCTGGGGAAAGATCTTTTGGTAAATGTTCCACAGGATTTTTCTAACTGAAAACAAATGGGATTTTTAAAGCTTGGGAAAAGAAAAAGAGAAGAAAAAAGGAAAAAAAAAAAAACACAACAAAAAGAAAAGGGGGGGGGGGCAAAAAAACCCTCAAAACCAGCCCCCTCACCCAAAACCTTAGCTGTATCCTACGCATATATATTCTTTTGGGTGTATACTTTCTTGTAGCACTTGTGGCTTATGAGAACACTTCTCCTTTTTTATTGATGGGTGTAATTTGGCAACCAAATACACTGTTTATCTCTTCCACTCTTTTGTAGATTGCTAATAATTAAACTGCTGAATGAGAACTTGAAAAGTTTGACTGCTTTGTTTAACCAAGTGCACATAATTTATTTGGTAGGAGTGGTTCTCTGTATGCTTTTTGTACAAAGCAGACTCATCTCCCCTGAAGTCTCTTGGTAAAGAAAAGACAAAGCTATGTTACAGCATGCTTAAAGCTACTTGAATGCTGTTGAAACAGGAAATACTAATATTGGGTTGGAAACAGGATTCATAGCATATACGAGTGTGCTCGATCAAGTCCAATATTTGAGGCAGGGAATAGGAAGTATGTAGATTTGCAGATCTTCTCTTTTGTTAAGCAGTACTTCAGTTACCTAGTTCTAGCTCAGGATTTGCTTGATGCTATCGCTGGTTTGATCTGCCTATGATTTACTAGGAATGATCTTACATGTAAGGTGGAAAAAAAAAGCCTGGCAGTGATAGGCAGGACTTGTGGGTCATATTTCAGTGAGATGATAAGCGAGTGTGCTCTCCTGTGCTCTGCTCCTTGCAGGAAATCATTAACCTACTGTTTGCTTCTCTTGTTCAGGCTGTTTTGGTGGTTTTTTTTCTGGATCAGGTGTCCTTGTAGTGCCACAGGTTGCAGAAAGAAAGCACAAGAGCTGAGCAGGGCCGAAGCTGTGCTCATCTGTACTGGGGATCATGATAAGGGAGGCCAAACGCTTGCATCCTGGGGAAGGGAGTAGTGCCTGCTGCAGGCATCTTTTTGCTGATCTCCGATGAGGTGGGCTGGGGTGAGAGCTGTGCCCTGCATAGCTTATTTGTGGATCAGTGCTTCCTGCACCTCAATGTTCACCATCAGAAAACAGTGTCATCCTCTTCAGACTGGTGCCAGCTGGGTTTCAAAAACGGTTGTCTGCAGGATACATACTGCCTTATCTTCACAGCTGGGGAGAAATGGTGGCTGCTGAGCCCCTGGAACAGGGGCAGGTTTGTGCTGGTGACCAACACCTTGCCCCGGCACTACTCCAGTTGTGTTTTCCAAGCTGCTGGAATACCAGCTTGGCTCATGGTGGTGATGGGCTGGTGGGGCAGGCAGTGCCTGCAGGGTGCTCTGTAGTGATCAAGGGCCTTGGTAGGGTGTCAGAGTGGTACATGTGGCTGGGAAGAGAGAAGGGATGGGGCCATGATCCTCGCATGGAGGTCTTGAGCATAGAACAGGGATGCTTTGGTTTAATCAACTTCCTTGCTACCCATCAGGGGGTATACTGAACCAGGTGATGTTCATACAAGCTCTGCATGGCTCCTAAATAGCTTCTGATACACGTAAGCAAATAGCTGTTAAGAACCTGTGCTGGTGGCCAAGTTCAGCGTTAAATTACTGTTTCATTCAAATGAGCAAGCACTAGCAAGAAAAACTTACCTGGAGGAATTATGTCAGTTCTTTGGTATCACTTGTTGCCCAAGTTAAGAGGTTGGCCAGGTATAAATTCTTCAGGAGTCAGATTCAAGGAGCACCTTAGAGCTCTGACTCACAGCTGCTGGCAAACTGCTTCCAGACCCTGAGGACCTGCTGCCTCAAGGTGTGGTGCCTGCCTGAGCTGGCAGAAACTACTGTCCTCACCCTAGGTGCTTCTCCTGGGTTGGGTGTATCAGGCAAAGTAGTTTGTGGCTTCAGCTAAAGTGGGTGACAAAGGATGTGGTCTCTGCAAGTCGTCCCCTGTGGACTCTGACCTGCTTCTTTCAAAGTGCAGTAGAAGCTTTTGTGGCACGTAACAAGGTATTTAAGCATATTTTTACTAGGCTCCAAAGTCTGAAGGGAAATATGTAATCATAAATGCTATCTGTCCTCTACTTTCTGTTCCAGCTGAAAATTAAGGTTATCTCCTGCATTGTGCTTGATCAGTAAAGCTGCTCAGTACACTGGTTACATTTGCAGGATCAGAGCCTCACAGCTTCTGGAAGTACAGCACAGATGAATACAAGGGCAGTCAGAATGGGAAATGCCCAACTCTATACAGAAATGTGCTTCATTGAGGCAACCACACTTTCACAGGGTTGTAGCATCAATAGATCGAAGTTGTTCTTGGCAATCATAGGTAAGTACAGGGGATATAAGTTTAATAGTCTTGTTGAACTTATTAGAAACAAAATAAAAAGCTTAAACAAGGACACTGGTTTGCTTTTCCAAAAACACGATCCTGTATCTAGGGTTATTATCTCTCATGAGAGAAGTTGCTGGTTTTAACTGGTGTTAATTACTCTGCAATGCCAGCTCCCACCTTGCTACAGACTGTTGCAATTGGTGAGGTTTCAGCAGTCTCAACTTGCCAAGGTGCCTTCAGCTGCGCTCTCAGGCTGCTGTGGTCTTCCCCTCTTGCCAGCGCTTCTACAACGGCACAGAGACCTAATGTGTAAAGAGGCTAATCTCTCTTTGCAGAGCTGATTTGCATTGCTGGATTAGCAGTCACTTCAGGCCTCTGCAGGGGCTGGCTGCAGATCTCCTTGCTGGCCTGAGGCAGGGGAGACTTTCTGGCCAGGTGGGACTGTGGCAGCCAGAATTTAAATGTGTTTAAATTGCTCTGGAACCGCACCCTGAAGCTGTGGTGTATGTTTTCAGCCAGCTCTGCTGGTGGAAGAAGCAACCTCGACTCCTTCTATGGGATTATTTTTGGCTGGATTAGATCCCCAGTCTGGCTCACAGAACGAACCCGCAGACAGGTCTGCCAACACGATGTAGTAGCTGGAGCATGGGAGAGTATAAGCGGCAGGGAGAATGGCAGGTCGAGTTGATTTAAGTTGTGTTACTGCTGCACATAGAGATTTGGAAAGTCTGTGTGCAGTGGGGCAACAGGATGTGCAGGAAGCCCATGAATGGACTGGGGCACATGAGAAGAAGCAGTGGGGCTCCCCTTGGGTGCCTCTACTGTGGTGCTGCTCGTGCCCTGCCTGCCTGCCGGGAATGGGGCTGCTCTCAGCTCTCCTGCTGCTCAGGGAGTTTTGAGTTACAGAAGTGTTTTTGAGGGAATTTAGTCTCTAGTGCTGTAGCTTCAATCCCTAAGTGTCAGTAAAGGCATGGCAGTGTTTGCCAGGCAATGCAGCAGTGTTAAGAAACTCGTAAGAAATACTTGTCTAAATACTAGATTGCTTGAACAAGAAAGAAAAGTAAATGCTTTTTGCACATAAAATAAGACTCAAGATGTTTTTCCAACCCTCTTCTGCTGCTAAAATTACTCTTGATTTACAGGCCCCCAAAAATGTAGGGGTGAGATGTCACTTGTAGTAGGTGTTGCTTATTTCTGGGATTTTTAGTTCTTCATGCCCAACTGATTTATCCAAACAGTAACTGCCTGGCCCCTGTTCAGTGGTAAACAAGTCTTAAATTCCATATGTTCTCAATACAGTCTAGCAGAACAACTAATGCGTTGAAATATCAGCATGGATATGTGGTGGTGTAGCTGAAAAGGAAAACTAAGGAGTCCAGAGGAAAGCAGGGATTACATTTAGATCAATCTGGGGCAGAATTTTTACCAAGAAAAAAATTACCAGCTGTTTTTACAAAACCAGGCACATAGTAAATGTGATTTCACTGCATCTGATCTCAGAAGTTGTTTTTTAAAATGGTGTTCAGACCATAGCATAAATTTCTTCATTGTGATTTAGTAGATGCTGGGAGATGAACCAGCCTTGGTTTGGCATTTGAAAATGCATGGCAGCAGGCTGCTGAAGGTATTTAGACAGCTTGCCTGCAAGGATTGGATGTGATTGACTGCTGCTTTACCATTGTCAAAGGTGACAAATTCAATTATATTTAAAAGTTGTGTTAGAACACTCCAGTAAATAAACAGCTTTTATCACGTGTAAAGCAAGCTTCAGATTCTATTTTCATACAGATCATGAGAAGTAAGAGCACATGGTTTTGCTGAAGATTTCACAGTTGTGAGTTATTTCAGAACAAAATGAATAAAGTTTCTTAGCATTGTGGGTAGTAACGGGCAAAATAAGGGCTGGTGTTTCCTCTAACACTGAGCTATGGCAGTAACACTCAGTAGTTTCCTTTTCTTCCCCCCCCCAAATTAAGTGGTTCCATAAATGTTTACAGAGGCTTCTGATAAAAATAGAGGTGAATTTCTGCAACATTTGTCTGTACCCTTTTTCTTTAAAACTGTGGTGGCAGGGTGCTGACTGGTAGGCTGCTTCTACACAGGCTGCAAATGTTGCCCATTGACCAGCCTATCTTAGACTCCCCAGAAGGACCAAAAAATGAGCAGTCAAGAATTCTGTGCTCTTATAGCAGTAGCGGAATTGGTCTGCGCTATCTTCTTGGTCACATTTGAGATGCAAATTTGCTTCTGACCAAGTTATTATAACTGAATTTCCTCAAGACTTTCTTGGAAGCTGACCATTTGCATGAAAACTGTTACCAGCAATGTAGAAATATTCCACCTGAGCTCACTTTCGACAGCCTTTAAGTGTGCAGGTCAGGAGAAGTAGAAATACCAGTGATGAGCAATTCTTGTTGTGACACTGGGTCTCTATAGAAATATTTCCTATATAGATCAGGAATGGCAGAGATTCACATGGGTAAGATACTGCTGACAGAGTGGGCATTTTTTGAGTGCTGTGCTTCCTGTAGCAGCTGTAAATGCCTTGTAATAAGGAAGCTGACCATAGCGTGTGAACTGGAAACCAGGGCAAAACTTGGAAGAAGAACCATTACAAGTCCTAGCAAAAGTCTTGATTTTCGAAGTACTACTTCAACAAAGGAAATGGGCTGCAGCTGCACAGAAGACTGTAAGAGTCAATGCATATGACTTCCCTCGTCCTGTAGACTTCAAAATTTTGATGTGTGTTGCTCATACTATGGTTGCCATAACAGTGACTGAAAGCTAGATACACTTCCTTTAGCTTGGTGGGTTTGGTAATTCTAATTCTATTCCAAACAGAATGCTTGTTTTGAGGTGTTTACACAATGGTTTTGATAGCTGATATTCAGTGTTGTTGCTGAAGCGGTTTCCTAGTGGAAATGGATTCAAAGCATCAAGGAGACGGCCCTGCGGTCAGTACATGCTGCATTAAACCAAACTTAAGCAAGTAACCTGAAGAATGCAGATCTTCAAGATGAGTGATTGACAGAGTTTTGTGACAGTTTAGAGGAAATATGAATTTAGTAGAATGAATGTGGTTATACTTGTGAGTGTATGACCTGGGTGAAAACTTTTCTTGTGAGAGCAGTTGTTGGTGACTTGTTCCAGAAATGGAAGTACTTGGTTTATTGTAAGTTAAAAGGAATAGCTGGCTCACTCTCTTATTTTGCAATGATAGGTACAACAGTAGATGTGTCATTCTCACTTGGAGCAGTCTTGAGCTTCCATGTTTAGGTCCCGGATGTACTGAGTGAAAAGGTGGAGGGTTTTCTGCTCTTTCCAAACTTTGCCAAAGATTAGAAACTTAATGTTTTGTGGTGTTTTTTTTCCTGTGGTTACAACTCCCCATGATGAAGGAAAAAATAACTCCTGTAACTGGGCATGTATGTAAATGAGAAATAAGAGCAGGAGTTGTCCAGAAATCATGTGGGCAATTGCCCTACAAGCAATGTTTGCCTGCCTGTGTGGTGCTCTCCTGAAGTGATCTAGCAGGGAGTACTGGGAGAAAGTTACCCTGGAGCCAGTAGTATCAGCTCAAATAACTCTGCAAGCACTTGCTAGCCCACTGCAAAATGGAGGCAGCCAAGCAGTCTTCAAGTGGTGAGGTTATTGCTGACATGAGACCACCTTTAAACTGGTTAACTGCATGGATACACCGAGTCAGCCTTTCTCCTGTGAAAATGTGTCATCTTACCGATAAAGCAAGAAAGAAGGTGCATCTCCATTCCTTTCCCTTTCTATACCTGTATCAACCAACACAGTTGGCAAGGCTAAGAGGTTTTAGGATGGGATCCTAGCTTGTGAGCCTGATGTTGTGTCTCCACCTTTTTGGGTGTTTTCGTGGTTCCTGCTAGTGCTGGCCCATCTCAGCTGCAGAAACCATTTCTGACTACACAGTGATTTTAGGTGTTGCTTCATAAGAAGCTCAGCTGCCTCCCCAGTGGAGCTGAGAATGCTGGAGGGAGGGCAGGAACCACCATGGCTCTGTTCAGTCTCTGCCTCTGGGTGTCCAAAGGTCCTGCTATCACCTAAGCTTACCATATCTGTATGTTAATGTTATGCATGTTACATCATTATTTTTATGTTCTGTGAATTTCAAACAATTTTTTGTATTAAAATTGTTCAATCCTATTTTATGGGTCTGTAGGTGCAAACTAAATTTTCAGATTTGTTATCCCCAATGCTTTTTTTTTTCTTTCTCCTCACTAATATTAATAAAAAGCCATTGTGTCTGTAGATTAAAGAATCTGAATTACAGACTTCAAAGATATTGACTGTAATAATTACTAAGGAACAAAAAGCAAGGCAGCTAGAAGAAAATGTGTTCTCCAAGTTTAAGGCTGCAAACCTCATGACATGCATGCTTTTTTAATCACATGCTTCTGTTCATCTTGAAGGAAAAATGTGCTGTAACGTTTCAGGTGATTTCTGCAGCTCCTTTTCAAGTGTAAAGAGAATAAAGCAAATGATTTGTTCATACCTTGGTAGAAGGAGACCTCTGCAACAGACCAGCTGTGGAAGGACCAGGAGATGTTACATTGCCAAAGGAAGAACTGAGACCAGGTGTCAAGGCTGAGGGTTTCTACACTGCAGTGTTTCTCAAGGCAATTTCAAATCTACCCAGTGCTTACACGATACTCTTGCTTATGGCTTTTTCTAGACAGATGTTTCAGTACTTCTAAGTCTTAGGGTTCAGACCCTATGACTCGTGTAGCTCTTGTCTGAGTTATCCATTGACACTCAGACACAGCTTTCTCCTCAGGCTCTCTTTGTCTTTCACTCCAGTGTTCCTGCTTGTCATTCTCTTGTTCTTTAAGCTACATCTTACCACATTTCTTCCAGCTGATTTCTTCCCACTCATACTGTGAGCTTGCTGGTAGGAAGTTTTTGATGTCAGCCTTCCAATGATCTGAATATTGAATTCATTCAGTAACTCTTTCCCAGTAAAGAGAGTATAATTCTAGACTTTTCTTCAGGAGGTGTGAGGGGATGTTCCCTTCCTCTCTCACTCACCCTGTCGCTGTTCTTGTCTTCCTCCTTTCTCACAGCAAAGAGTAGCCCTTCCCTAACCAGCCTCCAGGTAGTAGCAGTTTACTGTTCTGATCTCAGGCTGTAATTCAGGTGAGTTTTTTGACGTTTTCAAGATTGAAACAGAAATTGGACAAAGTTCTGATTTAGCCAAAAATCATGTGCAGCATTTGCAGGGCACTAGCTTAGTAGATTACTGTATAAATGGCCATCAGTCATCTGAATTTCTGCCAGAGAGTAACAGTGACCTAAGTGTTATGTTCTTCCCTGTGGACTTCAATGAGTTTTCCTTTTGATGAAACTGCGGTAGCTCTTTTTAGACATGCTTAGATTCTTAAGTTCCTATGGTCCTCCTTTGCCACAGTAAGCCTCATACCTTCTTTGGTTCTCTGTGTTGAACAGATCTCTAACAATTAGGGTGACCTTAGCTGCTGTTTCCAAAGCAGAGCATCTAAACTGGCAGCAGTAGGAGTGCAATAGAGCCCTGGGTCAACATCAACATGTGCAAGCAGATGAGGGGTGGATGACCCTGAGTCTGGGTTTTGTGCTGCCATTGTAGTGAGTTCAGTCTTTGCCCTGCCCTTCCTCCTGATCATCTCCAGCTCTCTTTCCTGTTCTTCCACTCCATTTCTGCAGTGGCTTTCTGTATTTGGTCCACAAATTTTTATGGGTGTGGTTGTAGTTACAGGCAATGGTGGTGTGACTACATGTAATGAAAGTGCCTTTGGGGTTCAGCACAAGGCTGCAGGCACATCTCCTTTTCCTGTTAATTTGTGCCTCTCTGTCCAGCTCCTTGAAAAGCATGAATGCCTTTCAGATGTGCCTTTCACCTTTCTGATACCCTTCAAAATATTTTACCTTCCACAAGTTGCTTCTCCTCTTACGTAGGTGTGTGTATGCATTTGACCTACTCATATCTCTGCAATTCTTTTCTGAGAAAAATGAAATATAAAATCTTTAATGCTAGAAATAAATTTGATGGCATTTGTGGGCAAGTTACCTAGCATTTTTCTTCTGACTAAATCCCATTACAGACTTGATACTGAGGAGTGCTGTAGATGCTGATGTTCATCTTTCATAGCTGAGTAGTGTGCTTTACTAGCCTGGCAATATTAAACTTTTTCATTATTTCATTTACATTCTGCTTTTATGTTGAACTGAGGTCGCAGTAGGTAAAAAGTAAGGAAATGGAATCCATATGGTAAAATTTTGTCTCTTTTATTGAGTATTGTTAATGTTTATTGTTAATAAAAAGCAAACTGGTTAAAGTAATTCCAGTGAAATGAATGGAGCAAATGGAAAAGGTGTCAAAATACATGGAATTCAAATCATAAGTTCTTTATTTAAGAAAGCAGTGAGTGTATAGAGCTGACAGAGGAACCTTTCATGCTTTGCTGTTTGTTTCCTCATGAATTAGCCTCTGGAGAAGGAAAGCCTGTTGGAAATTCCTGATGGAATGTGCAATATTCATTTGAGTGCCTCAAGCCTTCAGTGATGTGTTAATCTGATCAACCAGCCTTTTAAAAACATCGCCTTTTTTAAAGCCCATGTGAAATATGTCATTCTTTCTGTAAGTGTGTGTAAACTAAGCAGACCTTCCAACCAGAGTGACTACTTCCCAGTGTAGCCTTTTTCAAGCTGCCTTCAAGCTTGACTGTGTTAATGGCTTTTAGACTAGATAACTACAGATAACATGGCCTGTAAGCAAAAAAGCAACTTGTAATTGGTGTTCATTGCCTCTTCAGGATCCATCAGTCTGAGTGCTTTCTCAGGCTTGTAACTTTTTCGGTAACATAGACTGAGGGTTTATATTAACAACAAACTTTAAGGTCAACTATAAAGTCCATAAAAAGGAGCTAGAGTTTTAAAGGCGTTCCCTGAGAACCTGAATCTTGGGGAAACCTGTTGTGCCTTGAGGTGAACCCCTTGCAAAGTGTGCAAAGATAAACAGTTACAATTTTAAGGATTTATGTGAAGTATCACTGGAGGCAGTGAGACTGGCAGTGCAATATAGGTGGAAGGCAGAAGTGGTTGGGCAATAGGCTGATTAATTGCATTTCATATTTGTAATTGTAGATGGCAACACTTGAAGCTAACCAAAATTGTATGGAGTTGGAATTTCATATACTTCCTTTAACTCCATTACTCTGTCTCCTATTCTTCCAGACATACAGAATAATTACACTGAAGTTCAGATAAAAAGAGCAGTGCTATATTTCTGCACAAGGGTAAGGGACCCTACTAAAAAAGACAAATGTGTGTTATCATTTTGCAATAAGATGTTAGAAATACTTAATGTATTTTAATGTATTGCCATTGCTGAAGTCTCACTTGATGGTACTGTAGAAAGTCTGAAATTTAAAAGTGGAGTAAAGCCTGTATTTACCTATAAGCCAAAAAATGAATTGTTAAATTCTTGCAGTGCAGGTAGTTACTTGCTGAATGCAAAAGCTGTCTTGTGCCTGTGTGGCTAAATGAGACTTTCTAAATTTTGTGGGAATTCAGTTATCTCCACATCCATGGAGTCCTATTGCCTTCTTGACAGACTATGAAACTGAGCAGTTTTGACACTTGGTTCCAGGAGTAAGGGTTGTGGTTGCTGTTGCATCCTTGTCTCCTTGGTAGGATAGTCCTAAGGTCCACATATTGTAATAGTGCTAAGAGTCTGTAAGTGGATGTGGTTGGACTTGTGGTAATAGACACATGACAGTGAAAGAAGCCATTTTTCAAGGAAACGGGGGGAAGAGGACTTAGGAAAGTGAACACACTAGAGTGCAACTCTCTGAGAAAGCTCAAGGGAAAGATTAGTTTAGCAGACATCTTCAGTTTTGCATCAGGATGTCGTTTTACTGGAGTTCTGTTGTCAACACTCCCACGCTAATGGTGTGTGCTTAATTTCCATGTTTCTGCAGTGTCTGGGCAGGGAGATCTGGTCCAGAACAGTGGCCTTGAAGATCCTGTGTGACTCACAATTTGTAAGACTTGGATAATATTTGTCTGCTGGCCAGAGGATGCGTGTATAGTTCTGTATGAACATCTGAGCCTGATTGCTTTGAGTAATGTAATAATTATATTAGGAGAGAGACAGTAATTTTTAAAGGAGGGCAAGAGTAGTGGAATGTTGGAAAGATTTGGAAAATGCCATATTGAAGAACCTTATAATTGAGTTTTCTGTTAATCTACTATCTCAAGTGAATCTGCCCTCCAAGTTCACAGCTCTGGCAGGTTTCTGAGTTCTTGCTGTGTCTGCCTTTGTCCAGAGCCCTTTCTTGGAACAAATATTCAGGGAATGGACTGAATTACTTCAACTGGAGCCATAGAAGTAGGCTCAGGCCATCTAGCTGTATTGTTGTGGGGTATGTGCTAGCTGCTTGTGACTGTGATTTTTGACATAGAAAGCTGTTTTGATCAGAGTCTGAAATTTCTGCCAGTATAATGATAGACTTGTAGACTAAATAATCTTAATAATAGAACACTTGTAATAAGTGTTTTGTGCTGTAAAGCCTTTTTTTTCTTAGCCTATTGAATGTTCTCCAATTCACATAATTAAAATTCACCTAATAAAAGTTGGCATCTTTCTTCTGCACATTTAATAAACTGTTGCCGTAGATACCTATGAGCTGATATTGGAAGTGGAGGCTTAGAAAATGATTCTTTCTGTCTCTGCAGCTTTGAGCAGTATTTTTTTGGTATCTGTTAATGTTATCCTGTCCACCTAGTTTCCAGCTGCAGTTCTGTAAGCTCCTGCCCACTGCAGTAAGGGTAGCTCAGGTAGCATCAAGCATGGCTCAGAGCGTCATCAGCTTGGACCTGCTCCAGTTACAGGGGTTGGACGGTAATACATTGGTGAAGTAGTAGCATCTGAACTGCTAACCTAGGAGTGGCCATGGAGCTAAACTGCCCTGAGCAGTCGCTCCTGGAGTGAAAGTACAAACTTTACTAGAAATAAAAAGGTGAATTTATTGACCTCTGAATTTATTGACATGGAATTCATTGGCATCTTTCTCACGTGGACAAAATAGTTATATGCTGTCATATAATAATAAGGTTTGAAGTCACCTTTATCATCTAAAATTCAAACAGCTTTTTCTTAAAATTACAGCACTAAAGTGTGATGGCAAATGCTCCAGGTTCACAGCTTATCCTCATGGTACAGGTAGACGTAAACGGGATGTTGCTTAGAGCCTGTTGTAATGGTCTCAGCTTTCACTGGGGCTACCTGTGGCCAGCAAAATGTCAGGAGTTTTTGTGCAAAAGGGGCTTGGGTTTTTTTGTGTGTGTTTTCAGCTGTTACAGCATGCCTCTGTTAAACACTTTTCAGTGTGCTAATACTAGGGATGTAGGGACAGGCTTGGGTGGTGGAAACAGAAAAGTATGAGGAGGGAATAAGCAAAATATGCAGAATTTCTTACTAGTGGGCTGGAGCATGACCTGGACATGTATGCATGACCAGGACAGTATACATATGGGACTGCCAAATGTGAATTAGCTAATGTTTAATTCAAATACTCTGGTGAAAAGCTTTCATTCCAGCATCTTACAGTATTTTGCATATATGTCTTTTTCTCCCTCAATCCTGACTTTAAAGATTGTTTTCTGTCCCTGCAAGAGGATTTTGTTCTCTCTATCCTCTGTTATGTCCTGTGTATTGAGCTTGCCTGTTGTGGTGCCAAAAAATCCCTCCTCCTCCTTCATCAGGTCTCACTTTCCATGGGAAAAATCTCTGGTAGCAGGAAATTGAGGGGAATTGGCCCTGGAAAATAAAAGCTCCTGTTCCTTTCTTTGCTTTCTTCAGTATAAGAAGTCTTTTGGTATGTCTGCGGCAAATGCTTTATTAAAGAGTCTGCCTGCTAGAAGGAACCTTGTGCTGTTCTTAAACTATTGCAGGTAGCCATATGTCTGAGTGCAAATGAATGATCAGGAAGCCTTAAATACTGGTGGAGGTTTTTGCAGGGTTATTTTTCCAGCTTTAGTGTTTCAAGATAACAAAAATTGTTTGGGGAATTGTGATCCCTCAATAACTTAGAATTATGGCTAGTAAAGTGCTCCATAAATTTGTATTCAGAAATCAAATCCAATATTACTTTTCATTGTATGCTCTTTGGTTATGTATTATAGAAGTTTCAATTTTAGCTTCATGTAAAAATATAATGCATGGACACATGGGCTCATTTGAAAAGTATTGCAAATTAGGCCTGTAAAACATCTTTTATTTAGTGTCATCTGAAGTATAAACATATTAATGGCAGAGATCCTGTAAGTTCAGTATTAATGTGGATTATCTCTGTGACCCTGGGACCTCCAGAATACTTGGATGTGATAAGAGGGTTAACTCTGAACTTGGGCAACATTTACACAGCCAGTAAATATTCTTAAAATTCTTCTGTGAACCAAGCAATCTTATATGAACCTGATGATTAGAATCTCTTTCCAGATACTGTTAGTAAGGTCATAGCTCCAGGTTCTTGTGTACCTGGGCTGATTGCTGGCTTCAGTAATTATATTGCAGCTTTAGAAATGGTGGCCCTATTTCTGAAAACTTACTCAAATCCAAAAGGTTGAATTTTTTTTACGTTGTCAACTAATGCTAAGTCAGATTCAGTAAATGCTGCTTGTGCCATGTTGAGTATAGGCACATGGCGTGCCATAGGTTGTATTGGCAGCCCTGTCATCAGCAGCTGACAGAACTCGAAGTATTTACCAGCAACTGGAATAGCTATCTTGGGTCAGGACACATCAGAAAGCTTTTTTTGCAATCCATAACCAAAGCCCAAATTAGTCCTAGCTACTGCCTTGCCTGTTCTGCTTCTTCAGTGATGGTGGTATGAAAGGCAAATATTTCAAAGACAAGGGTGGATGCAAGTGTGCTGTGTCAGCTGATGGAAGATGCTCAGGTGTCTCAGTTTATGAATGTGCCCTGGTACACAACATTTTCTTTTCCTTTTTTGTCTTCTAGTGTTTGAAGTCAGGTGTGTCAATCTAAATTTAGTACTGCTTACTGCTCCATACAGCCTTGCATACACACTCTTCCTTTAGTGTTTTTCCATGAAGGAGTATCTATATTGAAGGAACTCACACATGCTTATATGTATTGACTGTTGTCCAACAGGGTGGCAACATCTAAAAAAAAGAATTGAAACTGAGAGCTTTTTGGCTAGCTACACTGTCATTTTCTTTAGTTCTTGTCAGTAGTCCAGACATACTCTTAATATGCACTCTTTGAAGGAATATTTGGTATTTTCCTCTCAATTCCAAAATCAAAGTCGCAAAATTGATGACTTTAATAATAAGATGCTGGTTTAGATACCTTCCCCCAACCCTGCACCTCCCATACAACTTGTATCTAGTATATATGTGAGTTCCGTGGCATTTGGGTCTTTTCAGACATGATGTTTTGTGTCTTTCTGGATGCCCCTTGGCCTTACCAAGTGAGCTGGAGGTCTTAAGGTGAGGTCCAGCTCTGCTTATTCTGCCTCATTGATATCCTTTATCACAATACAGCCTGCCTTCCCTCGTGAGATGAGTACTATCAAGAAGTTACTGATGCAGCAGAAACATGTCTGTTCTTTCAACATTCTGCCCTGTCTTCTGACTAATACTTGGCCTGTTAGACATAAAGACTGAGCTTTCTGTCCTCAGATCAAGTTCATTTGTGTGTTGAACTTGGTGTGGCTGGATTGATTGGTGCACCCTTAGGGTATTTGGAGTTGTAGGAGGCTATATGCAGGGCCCTAGTAAAAGACTAAAGCCTTTGCCAAAATATACTGCAGTAGGCTACAGTTTAAGCACCCAAGTCTTTAGTTTCCTCTGCAGTTTAGTTGTGGGACTTCCTCTATTCTACAGGTTGTTACTGCTGTTTCTAGAAGTGTCTGTAACCACTTGTTTGATGTGATAACACTGTTGCTTTGAAGCCAGTATGTGCTGAGGGGGTGAAAGGATGTAATCAGTCTTAATGAGAAGCCAGTGTTGCAAAAGACTCCTCCCAGTATAAGCACTGTAGGTGTTGGCACTCCCTGTGCTCTGCCTTTTTAGTGCTCAGATATTAACCCCAGAAACAGCAGCTTTGGCCCTATTGGGAAAGAAGCCTGATTTCCTGCCTGTGACCTGATGATATAGTATCTCATCTAGAAATGATATGGAGTTTCTATTTTTGAGTTTACAAGTTACTTGTTCTTGCCTCTTGCCCTTTCCCCTTATTATCAGATGGTTTCCCAAATGGAACAGCTATTACAATCTCACAGTATCTGTCAGTGCCTTCATCCACCCTCTGAAACCAATCTTTACGAATAATTTTAAGGAGGGATTTGAGGCTGGCAAGGGTTGCTAGATCTGGGATGTCCTTGTTGAGGATGAGAGGGACCTTGTGGTCCAGATTGATCCAGGACTAGATTGTATAATATCAGTGTAACTCCAGTGAATACCTAGAGTGATGCTTATCAAATGGGTTGTGTGATTTTCTTACTCCTAGTTTCAGACAAGCTGCCTTTTTTGCTGTTTTGCTTATGGCTGTGGTGAGTTGTGTTTGGCTTATGGCTGTGGTGAGTTGTGTTTGGAGGGCAGGAATAAACGGCTGTTCAATGAGCTAAGAGGAGCAGGGCAGATCTCACAGAGAAAAGAGAACTAAGATGTTTGAAAAGTGGCCCTAGAACTCACTGTCATAGGTATTAAAGTGATATGTTAAATTTCAGTGTGTGGCTCATCAGTACTTCTCCCTCACTTTGGAGAGCCAGGACTCCTCTGCAGCAGTAGAGCTGTGTCAGGGAGTGGGAACAACCTAGCCTAGATGTGCTGATGGTGGTGTGGGTAAGAGCAGCAGCAGAGCAGCCTTCATGGCCAATTTGCCAGGCCAAGTATTTTACCACCTGCACCTCATGTTTGCCTCCAACTAATGTTTTGGTTCATAGCAAGTGATGACTTGATTACAATATCTGAGAGCTTCAGTTAGACTGAGTCACACTTATTGGAGTTACTAGACTTAAAAGGGACACAGGGCAAGACAAGTATTTGTTTTATCAGTGCATGAAACTTCTGGGTAATTAGGAAGAGCCATCTTAAAAGCAAAGGAAGATGAGAGATATCAGTGCTTGTGGTGATTAAAACTGAAACTACAAAGCTTAAAGAAGCTATGTGATGCGTTAACAAATGTGTGGTAGCATCAGTCTGAAACGTGGGCAAGTAGTGTAAATTTTTGTGTCTTCAGTAAACGCATGTGGGATCATTTCTCCATTTGATTTATGTTCTCTTTTTGTTTCTGAGGTACAGTCTTCAGTGTATGCATATACTTGAAGAGCACAGCTTCTTTGCTTTGTCATAGTGCATTTTACTTGAGTTGCCTGTATAGGTTACAAGAAGGCACTTGCCCACTGCATGAGGCAGCTGTGCTGGAGAAACACCAAAAACTTGCTCATGGCATACACAATCTGTGTAGCAGTCAAACTAACAAACATCTCACAGTGCCTTAGAGGAGGAAAGAGGCCCATGTTTTTTTTTTACTGAGGATGCATCTTAATGTTCTCAGCTAACCAGTTTGTGGGCTGCTGCAGAAAGTGTCTGGCCCAGCCCTGCACTTCCGTCCCCTCCTTTGTGCCTGCAGGTGCACAGCAGCTTAGCCCAATGACCTGATCTGCCTAGGCATGGGTCTTTTCTTAGCTGTTGATCTTTGGCAAGGGCTGTCCCTTGTTCTGGTTCAGTGACATGTCTTCATGATTGCCAGCCCTGACACATGAAATGACAAGAGTACTCAGCAGAGAAACATGAGGGAGAACAGGGCCAGCACTTTTAGGAGCCACTAGCACAAACAGGGTTTGTGTAACAGCACAAATTTTGGTAACTGCTTTGTGCTGAAGGCTGTTTCTGAAAGCCTCACACACAGGGACTAAAATTCAGCCAAAAGTCAGTGTTACTGGATGGCCCATCAGGTTCATTAATAGAAACATTAATAAGAATTGCAAATTTGCTCAGACTCTCTGTACCCTACAAAGAGAGGAAGACCAGTCATGGGTAGCAGTTGTTAATAAACAGGGTCATTTGCACTTAGAGATGTGCACAGAATCATCCTTAGTAGTCTGGGAGAGTGTGATTTGGTTGCAACAATAAGTAGGAGTGTGAATATCATGTCTTGCTCCTTATTACTTTATTACCCCCATCAATGGGAGGAGCTCAATCTGTTGCAGTCTCACAGGTTCCTCATACTGCAGCCTGTTCCCAAGAGTCCCTTGAGGTACATTTGCAGTGCACTGCTGTCTTCACGTCTACCGCTGAGGCTCTGCTTAGCGCATGGTTTCCTCATCTTCTGCTTGCTTTGAGCTACCACAGAGAAGTCCTGAAACTCCTCTGAGGATGTGTAAGATGAAATTCTGCTGGCTCCAAGCCTCAGCCCCATGTGTATTTGAGTGCTCCATCTTGCCCCCCAAACAAGGAAATGCACAAAAACCAAATACATTCTTGGTTTTGAACAAGTGAAACTTGAGAAATTCACTGTATGGCGAACACCATCTTCTTGGTGATCTGAATATCTTTGTACATGGTACTATAAAAGGCCTTTTTTTGATGGGGGATGATGACTATTTTAATTTCTCTTCTGCAGTAATTCGCTTAGTTTCTTAGTAACATGGCTCTAAGAATCACCCCTGACCCACACGTAACTTGATATGGGTTTCTGTTTGCAGCTATTGTGGACGATGAAAGGCTTTCAGCAGAAGAAATGGATGAGAGGAGACGTCAGAACATTGCTTATGAGTACCTGTGCCACTTAGAAGAAGCAAAAAGGTAAGTAAATGAAAGCACGATTATACCTTGCTTTTAAATACACAAGTTCAGCACTGTTGTGATCTTGAGCATTGTAATTTTTATTCAACTTCTTGAATTACTTAGATTAACCTGATGTTGGAATTTTATAGCATTCAGAATGAGAAACTAATGCCCAGTGTGAAAAGTTTAATTGAAAGATGGATTTAGAAGCAATCAAGACAACCTTCTCAGAGTTACTGTGGTGACTGTGACTATCTTCAATGAAAGTAGGGGTGGGTAATAAAACCCAAGGCTGTGGTTCTGTGAGAAGCTGAATCAGGGTTATGACTAATTGGGAAAGTCTTTTGTTCCTGACTGTGTGGTGGTCATGCTCCCTTCTTACTGGTAGTTCTTATGAAATGACTCAGGTTGCTAATATGGCAGAATATCACCTGAGTTAATGATCCATATCATCTCAGTGTTTCAGTGGTAACTGCAGGCAGGGCAATAAGGTAGCATGGACTCTGTTGTTTCTTTATTGGTCAGGAGTACTCACCTCTTGAATCGGCAGTTGGTAATGAAGCACTGTTCTGCAAGCGCACAGGGATTTTATCATCTTTGTGCAAATGTACTGTACTACACTTCATTCTCAAAACAACCATTGGGCAACATTTTCATAATTAGTGAGCAAGAAAACAAGGTACAATATCCCTGTACTTTTGGAGCAGTTTGAAGAGCACTGCTAATGTCACTTGTGAAAGCATATCTTACATTCAGTCTGATAGCAGTTTTTCAGAGATGCCTCTTGTACTCAATTTATTGCCCTGGGCAACATTAAGTGTTTTTCTTCTGCCTCTGCATTTGTTGATGAGGGTCGTTTTAATCTTAATCATTAGTTGCAAGGACTCCTAGAATTTCCTAGAGAAAAAGAAACTTGAACTGTGATGATTAGTAGTGCAAGCTGTGAAACCTCAGTGTGATGACAAACCATAGGATCTTTAGAATGGAGTAATCCAGTGTATTGAGCCAGGAATCAAATGTAAAAAGGACCCTGGGCTTTGTTTTTCTACACTATTCCCCTCGCCATCACGATGAGGCACTGAGACTTACCTATTTAGCAGTCATGGGGCAGCTAGCTGCCAATGATCTTGTGCTAGGGGCATTATTTTACAAACCAGCCATTCTTACTTCCTATTCACTATGCTGTCCCATTTGCTGTAGTAAACATTGCCTCCATTGCTTTTTCTTCCTCTTTCCATGGCAGAATGGTTCCCTGTTCACATATTTAAGAAGGCAATTGTCTTACTGCTGCCAGAGAGGAATGGCCTGCTCTGCACACTCTTTTTGCCTCCATCGTGCGGTTGCAAGAGATTGTCCCTGGTCGGCTGGGTTGGCTCACTACCCCAGCAGGAAATTAGTAGCTCTTTTGCCGAGTTAATTTTCTAGGGGTTTAGTGAGCTGTCTGCTCTGATCAAGGGGTCAGAGGAGAATCAGTGCTGACAAGAGGAAGGGGATGGGATGCAGTTGCATGCTTGGGAGAGAGGAGGGAGCAGGTCTTGCTTGCTGAGACATTAAATTAGCTCTACCATCTCAAGAAACCTCAGTGAGTCAAGCTTTGTTTTTACTCAAGGTTCCCCTTAGGTTTGTTGCAACTCACCTACCTGCTGGCTTCTGGCAAGGTAGCAATAACAGCTGGTCTCCAAATCCAGCCTCCTTTCTTCTTTTATTATTATTAACAATTCATCTTCCAGGCTTTTTTCACCCTCTTCCCCTTCCCAGAGCTATTTGCCACTTTGAACACAAGTCCTCTAGTTCATCTGAAAAAACTCACTTGACATTTTCCAGAAAACTAAGTTATTTTTACAATTAATGACTTAAATTAGCATCTGCTATGAGTAAGTCCCTCCTCCTCTTTCTATTTATTTTTATATGAGTTCATGCAATAGCAGTTTTGTAGAAAAAATAGTCCTTTAGTTCTGTCATTAGGTGATGGGACTTTGCAGACAGAACACTTGCTCCCAGGGCAGTTAGGTATCTGGAAGTATTTCCGGATCTCCATTTGGAAAACTGGAATTTACTGGTAATGTTCTTGGGCAATGCTTGGTACTGCATGAGGTGCTGATGAGTGCTGTGGCGTAGGAAGCCTTGTGCTTCCCCCACCAAGAGGTTGGGTCGTCACAGGTGGAAGTGACGCAGTAGTCAGATGCTGGATATCTTTTTCCTGTGCCCCAACTCTGCGGAGAGAGCTGCTGTGGCCGCAAAAAGAGGGCGAGCAAAACTTCTCTGTTCACAAAGAAGATAACTCAGTTGCACCATGAGACTGTCCTGAGATGGACTCTTACTAATGGCAAAAAACATGTACATAAATCTTGCAGAAATGAGAAGAAATGCCTGTGTCTAATGGCTGTGTAACCCCTAGCCTGGCTTCTTCAGGAGCTGAGTAACACCATCGAGGGAGATTGGGGTGGCAAAGGTACACAACTAGGGTCTCCCCAGCCCTGACCTGGTAGAACAGCAGCATGAGAAAATGCCATATCTCTTCTCACTGCACATTACACGTCCTCTCTGTGTACTTGATCAGGGCTGAAACATGTTGATGTGCAATCTCTGCTCTGTATTTGCACGGTTTTTGCATTTTCTTTGTTACAACAGAGTGTAAACAAAACTGGTGACTCTGGAAAGCAAGACAGCAACCTCAGGGGGAGCAATGGAGTCATAATTCAAACTGCAGTGAAACAAGATCAATACAAGCTTGGGAGGCTTGGGTGTAGGGTCCAGGCTACCTCAACTGCACAGAGTAGGACCAGCCCTTCAGCCATGCTGGGTGCAGTTTTGCAGGAGGCACCTGCTGATAGATTGACTTTTGCTGGTGCTAAACAGATCCCAGCTGGGTGGTCATCCCTACCCTGCAGCGCTAGAGCAGCCCCTGTAAGATGCATGTGCTCCCAGTCCTTCTTCTGCCTGTGGCTGTGGGTCTTAATAGGAGAAGGCAGAAGCCTTTGGCCCCAGGTGCAGCCCAGAAAGGTGGCTGCTACCTGCTTGCCCTTCTGGGCGAAACCTGTGAGCGGGAACTGCCTTGCTGATGTATTTGATTTCTGTTTGCAGTTACAAGCTGTTTTTGTTTCTATAAATCCTGACTTCACAGAGATTTTCCAGTATTTGGGACGCTATGGATAGCACAGGAAATAGACTGAAACAGGTAAAGCAAGGTGAGTTTTCCGTTCAGTTGGCAGCTGCTGAAATGACAGCAACTACTGTTTCAGCTAATCAGCAGTGCGCAAACACCATGTGTCTTGGTCCATATTGAATATTAATAAATACTGATATAAACAATAAGTAGCAAAATATTGGGACAGAGCATGGCTGGGACAGTGCAGGTATTGTGTTGTTTTGTTGGTTGTTCTTTTTTTTCTCTCACTGTATTTGTAATCAAAATATTATTGCATGGCATCTCTGCATTTTGAAATGCCAGGGTTAATTAAATGGTTGAAGAATGTGTACTTTCAGCTGCTTTTCAGACCACTGTTTGCACACCTACTTCCTGTAGCCCAGCTTTAGTGAAAACTTTCCAATTTTAACATGGAGGAACCCTGTCACTGGTAGCAGATGCTTCTGTATATACTTTCTGTGCTTGGCACAGTATGTATGTACTCTGTAAGAAATTGTCTTTTAAACACAATGAGCAGGTTGGAGGTATCTGCAATGGGTGGTAAGTTTGAATATGGTGAAAAATATTTGAATTGGGGAAAAATCATTTTGTTCTGTTAGACTGCTGTCTCCTTTCTACCCCAATGACGGTTTTGAAAAATGACAATTTTGGTGGCTTGTATATGTAATTTGATTTATTACTTTTGTCTTTAAGGGAAATCTAGTGCATATAAAAAAAACAAAGTATAGAAAAATTAATACTATCCAGTAATCTTGAGCTCCTGAGAAGAATAAGATCGAGAAAAGTAATCAGGAGTAGGGATTTTCTCAAACAATACAGCCATGGGTACCTCTAACAGAAGCCTTCCAGGTATCACACCAACACATTTTTATTATTGCTTGAGAAATTATTCTGCTAAATAAAAAAGGCTTAAAGTAGACATGTCACAAACTCTAATGTCTTATTGGGTTAGCTACATTTTAATAGATAAAATTTACCAGAACATCCTTCTTTCCAAAGGTTATCTTTGTAATACCCAGACCATCAGATTCTGCCATGAGTTTGACTTTTGCTGTTGCTTGTCTCTCTGCAGATGTGGAATTACAGCACTGTAAATGATAATACAGATTTCAAGGGTTTAAAACCATGATTGAATATTTGGCAAATAATACAAATCAAGTTTACAGTAAATCTGTTATGTCTGGCTAGGGTTATATACATCCATACTTAAGCAGGCACAATTTCTCTTGGCTTCTTAGGAAATTATACCTGCATATGCTAAACTTGAATTTGGACTATGGGAGGCCTCATTTTCCTAACTTTGTCCCTCTTTTTATGAAATGGAATGCACTTTGTTTCACAAAGTGTATGTTGCCATTTCATAAGCAGAACTGTCATACTTCTTACTTTTCTTGCTCAGCTGTTCAGTAGGACAGGAACTTGTGTGAAACACTGAAGCTTTAGCTTCAACGTTAAGACAATGAAGACACATTAGGAAAACTATACGAAAACTATCCAGGAAATTTCATTTGAGGAATAATTTCTTATTTTGAAAATGTAAATCATCACTCTTGTCAAATTTCGTTATAACAGAAGAACAAATAATGTAAAACCTGCCTCCTTCATTGTATTGATCTCCCATGTGTAGCTGCAGTATTGGTCACTGAAGAGATCACAGTTGGAAGCTGCTGTGTAAAAATGTACACACATTTTAAAATACTTTGAAGTGCTTAATTGACTTCTGTTACAACTAAGAGTTTTGCAGTATTATAGCACCATAGGAAACTCAGGTTGCTCCAGTTGTCAGTACTGTGGAACCATGGAGATTTGCTTTGGAGCCTACCCTGTTCCTGGTGGGTTACTGGTGTCTTACAAAGGCTTGGTGTATTACAAGTGAATTCTGTCAGGTTTTGTGCTGCTGTTTCTCCACGAGCAAAGTTCTGGAAGCTGTGCAGACCTGGCAACTCTGGAGTGAATTAATGCTACCAAATTCTCTGGTTTAAGTCCTTTCCTTTCAGACTACAGGAAGTCTTTAAATTTTTGTACTTAGACTTAAATCGATAAAATTGTAATATAGTTGTACAACTTGTTGATTATAAGTAAAAAAATGTTAAGATTACAAAAGTAATCTGTTTTGTATGGGTTTGGTTGTTTTCCCTCAAAAAAATCAGTTTTCTAGGAGCAGTAGTCCACTGACATACAGATTATGAACTTTGGCTCATCTTCCCCTCTGCCTTAAGCCCAATAAAGAACCAGTGAACACAGCTGTCAGCAGATCTGTAAAGGTCAAAGGTTTGAAATTAGGGTGCTTCATGAGCTGAAATCCTTGGAAGAGTCCTACTTAGCTGGGATATACCTGTCCCTGAAGTAGGTCAGTCTGGACAGAAATACTGATCAGCAAGTATACTCCCTGTTTCATGTCTTGATCCTCAAGGGTACTTACCTAAGAAGAAAGACTGGCAGTTATTGAATTGTTCCAGGTAGTTACACAATAGTGCAAATATGCCAGACTTTTCATATGCAATTGTGAGTAATATCAATCATCAACCCAGTAATTGCTTGGGTAATATTGGCATATGAGAAGTCTTACTATTAAGATCTGAAGGAGAGAGAAACCTTTGTGTTAGTTTCTGTACAGGATGCATTGACCTGCTCACTGGGATGCTAAGGTAATTTGTGCACATGCTATGGGCCATTGCTCAGCATGTATAGCAGCAGAATAATGCTGCTGAGTAATGATGGATGTGACCTTTGTGTTTTGGAGACTAAATCATATGGCACTTATCCCATATCATGCGCTGAATCAACAGTATAGTCTCTGAAAAGCCAGTTCTTTCTCAGTTTTCCACCTTTCTTTTTGGTACCACCCTCTTGTAAAAGGCATTGCATTTGGTTTTGTTTGGAGTTTTTTTGGGGGGAAGGGTGTTTGGCTGTTTGATGACTTTTCTTTTCTGTTTTTTTTTTTCTTATTTTTTATGAAGAGTGACAAACCTGAAGCTAGTCTGTGCTCCAATGGCATCATATGGGGATAGCTTGTATGTTCAGCTTCACCAGGAGAGCACATGACATTTTCATTTTTCCTCCTCTTTCCGCTTTGCAATTTGGACTTTCCATGGTGCAACTCAAAAGCTTGTTTGCCTTTATACTGTACCCATAAGCTTAGCTGTTTGTCAGATCAAACTGATGACTTAATTCTGCACCCTGTGTAGCTCCTAGTTAATATTAAGTGTAACCTGAGATGACCTTCTAAGGTATCAGCAGTAGCTGGGTTGGTTGTTATGGTATGGAGTGCATCAAGAAGTAGAGGAGCAGGCTATCAGGGAGGCTGGCAGGGATCACTGACCAAAACTTCTACTTCTGGAAGGATGGTAAAGGAAAATTTGAGCCTGAGTTGTGCAGGGAGGAATACAGCTATGGGTACTAGAGGTAGCAGTGGTACCTGAGGTTTGCACCTTGCCTGAGATGTTCATATAAACACCTGCTGTTGGGAAGAACCTGTGATGGTAACTGAGGGGTGGAAGGGCACTGTTTTATTCTTTGCTTAGTGTTGCAAGGCTTCCATTTTGCTCTTAACCTTTGGATAGGTCCTTCTGCATTGTTTGGACTCTGTTCAGTAAGTCAGAGTGTAGTTCCTATTCATCTGAGAGCAGTCAAGTCCTGTGTTTCTTTGTCTGTTAATGACAGAATAAATGGCTGTGTGACCATGACACCCGTGCTGGGCTATGGGCTGTGATGGTTGTATCCCACACTGGTTGTGTAGCTGACCAGCAAGTGGTGCATTCTGGCTGGCAAACTTCCCATTGTCTAGTAACTCTAGTGCAGCATTCAAAAAGTTTTGTTTTGTGGTTATATGTCTGTTTGCTTTGTATTAGTGGAGGAAATTACCAAGGCTGATGGAATCTGCTTATTAACAGCTCCCTTGCAGGAGTGTACTTTTCACATGCTGAGATCCTCCTTTTCCAACTGCCATGTCCTGGAGAGCTGTTGATCTTTGGAAGAAGTGTTTATTTAGGCACTTGTAGAAACTGCTGTGGTGAGATGTGACTGAGCTTTCATAGATCAGAAGAGGTGAGACAGCAGCTTTACTTGGTGACCTTTATAGCACTACCTTGTGTAGACCACTGCTGCTGGTGAGGAGCCCACAGATATGTGCAGGTGGGAATCTCAGTGTATTAGAAGCAAGAAACTGAGTATTCACAAGAAACATGCTTCCAGCTTTGTGGATGCCTAGAGCCTGGAAAGGGATCACAGGTCAGCTGAAGAGCAGCACAAAGGAATTCCAGCCACTTCAGCAGTAAGTCAGCTTCATCAGGGCCCCAATGTACATGCCTTGATGCAAACACACTTGGCATGGGGAATAAACAAGAGGAGTTAGAGATGTGCACATGCCTGCAGGGCTGTGATCTTCTTGTGATCTTCTTGGCTTCGTGAGAAGTGGTGGGATGGCTTCTATGACTGGAGTGCTTGAATGGAAGGGTACAGAAAACACAGGCAGGAGGCACAATGAGGCGGTGTTGCCCTGTATGCCAACAACCAGCTGGAGCACTGCATGGGGATGAATGAGGAGCTGACCAATTCTTGTGGGTCAGGATTGTTGAGGTTTTTAAAAGAACCAATGTGCCACTATACCTTCAGTTTTCGACTGGAAAAACAACTGGGGGAGTGAAGGGGTCATTGTACACTGAATGTATAGGTGTGACTTTGCACCTGGCTTTTGACTTCTAGCTACTTTATGAGCTAGCTAGTGGCAAGCACTTTATGAGGTAAGGCAGCTGCTGAGGGGCATAAGTCTGGGTTTCCTTAAAAATCTCTTCTGGTGCAAATATCTCAAGAATTAACTAGCTGGAGAAGGAACACTGTGACAGCTTGTACCTCCTATGTTTAGGCATGGAGTAAAGCTAGAAAGTGCTTTGGCTGTTGATGTTTCTTACTACAGACCATGTGAATCCTGTGTTAGTAGGCACAGCTATTGCAAAACCCACAGTGTTTCCCACCGCAGGATGAGTGACAGTCTTCTGTCAGGAACTCTGTTGTTGACAGTTAAGACTGAAGAACATGCTTTTTAGAGCAGCACATGGTCAGACTTCTAAGCTAGTTAAGTCATAGGGTTTTGTGGCTCAGTGTGTGTACTGTATACTGCTCTTGACTGCTGTTGCTCTCAGTGTTTCATGTGCTTTAAGTATTTGTAGGACCACCTCTTCTTGATGTTCAGGAGTCACTGTCATTTGAAGCTGGCAGTGTGACAGCCTTTCATGGTTGCTTTAGCTATTTTTGTTGACAGATGTAGAGATAGATACGTGAAGGCCTCTATGCGGGGCAAAGTAAACCCCTCAAATTCTCCCCACCTCATTCGAGATAGGGAGGAATGTGAAAACAGCTCTCAGAACTTCACTCTTTACCTGTTTTCCAGCAGCCCATGTTTATTCCAATTGCTTACGCACTTTCTGTGGTGCACAGGAAGAGAGATTTCAAGGTAATCACTTCAGCCCCAGATTAAACAGCCAAGCCATTACTTGGAAATTTATGTGATTTATCTGGTTTTCAATCAACTTCAGGAACTCACATGCATTCTTGAACTAGTACAACTTACACTAATTCAGTTATATGTGTGAAGGCATTTTTTCTTTAAAACCCAAAATAAAAATATTCCTTGCCAAGGTTTTTATTTTGCAGTTCAAAATCACAGGAGGTGGTCAGAGTCCTCTTAGACAGGAATGCGTATGTAGATGAGAAAACAAGCCATGAAGAAAAACATACTGTTTCTGTTTGTAAAAAGATAAATAGTAGCTCCAAATGGCTTTGCTGTAATTGCCCACAGTGTATGTATCAGAATTAGCCTCGTATTCTCTGCAAAATGAAGAGGTGAGATAGTGCTTTTCTGTTTCTGCAGTGGCAGCAGTACATAGCCTTGAACACTTAATGTATTCCACTTACTAGTGGCTGCTAGCATCTTTCTTGACAACTAAAGCCTGAAATGGGTTTCAAAAGTGAAGACTGAGAGCTGTGAATGGGTTTTGAGCTTGACAAATTTGAGTCTGGGGGAAGGGCTGTGAATGAATCTTCTCAAGTGAATGAATGGAGGTGCTCTTGAGCTTGAAGTGCTAGGAAGGATTTCACGTAGCTTCCAGTGACTATAAATGCTACGCATGTTCTGGCTTGCAAGCAGAGACTTCCACTAGTTATAAGTGTAACTGCTCTACCAGCTTGAAGAGGAGAGAGTCTTGTGGGTTTTTGTTTTTATTAGAATTGATTTGAGAAGTGTTGACAAGTGAGTTGTTATTGTGGCATTGAGTACAGGTTTATTCTGGCAGGAAGATGGTTAACTGCATGTGTAATTTTCCAGCCACCTAGAGGACAAGCAGCTAGCCTGCCCTGGGATGACAGCTCATAGATTTGCAATTGTAAAGATGTTCTGTAAATGCCTGTGGTGCAGGAGTAACCTAGCTGTTTTGCAAGCAGAGATGGGAGCCTGGATTCTGATCCTGGTTCTTATTGCTCCCACCTGGGTGGGTTGTCAAAGCTTTTGCATTATTGGTGATGCATTTGCCCTGCAAGGGAAGTGATAAATCTAGACTGACAACTTGAGCTCTTTTGTCACCTATGCTGTGTTAACCATTTCTAAAATGTGGTTACCGTCAAAGCAGATGGGAGCATCATAAAATTTTATGTGGTAAGTAAAAGAGGACCTCTTGTAATGAATGAAATTGCCGTAAGACCAATGCTTTTCATCACCCCTATTATTCTACCTTGTAACAGTTTGCCTGTTTTAGGGCAAAGGCATAAGTTGTACATGAAGACAACAAAAGCTGCAGTAACTCCTGCAGCCAAGCACCTTTCACTGCACAGGAATTGTCTTGCTATATCTTAGTTATGCTCAGGGCACTGGTGTTTTTTCCCAGTGGGAGGAATAGGAGAAGCAATGGGAGCAAGGAGAGAAAGGGAATGGTTCACTGGTGTTGTGCAAAAAGTACCCAGAATGGAGGCTTAAAAGTGGGGGCAATTTGTAGAGGACCATTTAACAGAAGGAATGGACCCTGGCTGCTGCTCCTGGACTGCAAGGCTGCTTGGGTGCATGGAGGATGACGTTGCATTCCAGCCATGCTTGCCCACAGGGCACCCTGTTACTGGTCTTACAAAAAGCATCAGAGTATCAAATGTCTCGTAAGTCACACCCAGGCAGACATGTCTTTAAAGTCTGGCTGTCAAACAGGCTGCTCTAAGGTGGATAAATAGCATGATTTACATCAAACATCTGCCTATGCATTGTGCTAAACCTTTTTCCCGGTTAAAGAAACAAAGCAATGAAATAATATGGCATTGATGGACGTTAAAAACTGGAACAGTTTCCAAGCTGCTGATTGCATCACCTCCCTTACCATGACCCAAGGAAATCACAGTGTGCTTTACTCAAGCGCATCTGTATTTATGTGTTGCATAGACTTGGTCATGTGGGATTTGCTGTGCAGTGTTTGGGGGAGTGCCAGCCCATGGTCAGCTGGACTGTCTTTGCTGGAGGAGTTCAGTGGGATTCATGACTTAAGCAGGGTTTTGGGGCTTCCCATTTTCCTGATCAACATCTACAGAATAGGGAAGAGTAAACTTGATACACCCAGTAACTCCTTAGATGCCCTTTCTTCAGCTGCTTTCAAAAACAAAAATCCAAACTTTTAAATTATTTATGCTGAACATGTGCTTTTGGGAGAGGGTGCAAAAATGCTGTGGTTTATTTTATAATATTGATAGCAATGAAAGAGCCATTTGCAGCTTTTTGTATTTAATAGCATGCTTTCACAGTATTTTCGAATCTCCTGTATGTGTCCCCTTCTTCTTGTTTTCCTCCCCAAGAACACTGATCTAACCTTGTGATTCACTTCATACTTAATATTGGGATGGCTACTATCTGTTTTTTGGAGGAGTGCATACTTTGGTTGAAGTCTTAGTAAATGCAGAAGTATTGAGTAGTATTGACATATTTCTGTGTTCAGTTTAGAAAGCTGGTGAATGTTTTTTTTAACATTCATGCTGTTTTCTGTCCTCACAGAAAGGGACCTTGATCTGTTGCTGCTAAATAAATATACTTCTGTTGTGATTCCAATTTCAACATGTTCACCACTTCCTCAAAGTCAGTGGTATCACATGATGGTTAGTACATACTGTTTTCCTTAGTGAGAAGTAATAGGAAAGGGCAGACTTTAAATCAGGAATTCATTCCAGAAGGTGTTATTTACTCATGGGCTTATGCACTCTTAGTATGTGAAAAAGAAGCTAGGAGTACATGGAGGCTTCTCAGTACTTCTCTGGCATTTTGTGCTCCTTCTAAAAGCTGTTTAATGTCAGAGAAGTCTGCAAGTAAGAAAGGTGGTGTCTGAGTTTTCAGTGTCTGAAACTATCAGAGACTAACCCATTTGCTGTGGTGGTTACTGGCTGAGATTGCAATGGTATTTTCCATGTCAACAGTAATTATTTTGCATCTTAAGAAAATATGTTAAACTGCATTTTCAGTCCTTTGTAGAGTTGTATAACAAAAGATTGAGCTTGTCCACTGTGGTGGGCTAGGAAAGCAGGGGTTATTGGAAGATTTAACAAGATTGACCTTTACTAACTTCAGATGCCAAGGAAGAGGCAATATACCACTGCTGCTGAATTGAGACCTTCTCTGAAATAGAATCATAGAATAGTAAAAGGCTCCTGATGTACTGAGTGTTCACTGAGGTCAGCAAAGTTGTTTGTATTTCCATTGCTCTCTGGAAGTGAGGTCAAAATCTCTATTGGCAAAAGGCAGTATCTAACGCAGGTTTTGTTTGGATTCTGCTTTAGTGCAGAAAGAATTGGATCTGACCATCTTTAAGGACTTTTCTTGTGGCTTGACGTTAGATTTCAAATAATATGGTTGAACTCCACTGTTGCTTCATAGGCTTCCAAAAACATTACCTATATTGCAGTCCCTTAGTTTCCAGCAAGTTCAAATATGAAACATGCATGCAGTGCTTCTGACTTACAGCAGTGTCAAGATCCATGTGTTGCAAAAGGAGCTGCTTTCTCAGGGCAGAGTTCAGCCACTTCAGAGGGCCCTCCAGTTACGCTGTTTCTGTGCTGTCTGTGAACTGAATGTCAGTGGAAGAATTGTATCTTCTGTGAATATCCTGCTTAGCTGGTAAGTTTGATAGCATGATTAGATTAATAATTAATGCTGAGTGTCCTGTGTGGCCTTCATGTAGCCCTGTATGTGAATAAGCAGGTGACTGTTGCTAAAAATTGCCTCTGCCTGCAGAACACCAAAGGCTTATGATTCTTCAACAACAAAAAAAGAGTAACAAGAAATCCATAGAATGTTTTGTTTTGATCTGAGTTTTGCTTATACTTGGGAACTCCCAAGTATCCCTCACATTTTCTCTCAGCCCTACTGCCTCACATTCCTGTAAGCAAGAGAAAGCTAAATTCCTTTTAGCACTTTTTTTTTCTTTCTCCTGTTGTCCTGCCGTTGGCGAAAATAAAGCTGAAAATGAAAATGGCTATTTAGCCTTCCAGAAGGTTTTAAGAACAATACCCCAAAATAGCCCTCTCTTAAAGCTAAGAGATGAACAGAATAAGATGAAACAAACAATTTTTGTAAGCTAAGTGCTAAGACAGTTACTTGTGCTTTTGGAAGGCATGAAAACCAGCCCAGTTCTTTGAAGAAAACAATTTTAAGCTCTTGGCTGATGATAGTGCTAAGTCAGTGAAGGAATGACTTCCTCTTATTGGCTTTAGGTCTCACACTTCTCAGTTTCATTTTCAGAATCAGGTGAACAAGGTTTTCTGACCTTTCTCTGCTGGTCACTTTCTTTTCTTAGCCATCTGTTTCAGAGAATTGTGCTAGAACATGCAGCAGAATGATGGAACAGGTACCTTGCAGGAGCAGCATGGTTTGCTTGAGATTCTGTAGGAGAGCAACAGAAGCAGATACAACAGAAGAGAGAGACTACAGCTGAGCCTTTCTCCTCCTGCTGCAGAAGAAGAACATCTGTTTTTCTCAAGACTGACCAAGTACAGATTTAGGAAAAGGATCTGCAAACCTGTTACGTGAATTAGGCATCCAAGTATTTCAGATGAAGTATTCAGTTTTCTGAGTGTTCCTAGTAAAATAAGCATATGTCTAGTGTAATATAAATATCACCTTGAAGCAGTGAATCCTTTCACATGACTGCCTACTAGTAAAATTTCTGTCTGGGGAACATTAGAGCATGCAAGTGAAACAAAAAAATGGCTTTGTTTAGAAGTACAGCTGTGGTAATGTCTGATAAAGCACTTTCTAAAATAACAGTTGTTAGAGCTTTTGCACAATACCACTTTCATCCACTTCTGACATTTAAATGTTGAAATACTATTGAGTCAGTGTTGCAGAATGTTTTCATGATGACTGTATTACTCTGAGGAGTCTGATCAAGGAGCCAAAAACTGAATAACCTCAGGCATTTTTTCTCCTGCTGCATCATCTATTGGAAAGTTTCTCTCAAGGCGAACATTCAGAAATGATGATGAAGTACCCTGACATAGTATGCCCTAGAAAGTGGCTTGATCAGTTTAAAGTGCAATCCTGACTTGAATAGAGGTCATGTTTTAAAGGTCAAAGGTGTTTGAGCTGGTGGTAAAAATGAGCTTTTGTTGTAATGCACTTCTGTTAGCTACACTGGCCTAAGGTGCTACAAGTGAAATGTACTGGGATTTTCTAGAGGTAAGACTTCTACCTACAATGTACTGATTGATGTAAACCTGTCAAGACAGATTAAATACTTGGTCTGTAGAAGTGGCTTTTTTTTTTTTTTTGAACAGCTGCAAATAATAAATGAAATTACTTCACATCAGATTTTCAGGGTTGGAGACTGGAAGAAGTGTTTTGAATTATAAACTTGGCATACCTGCATGGGAGTCAAAGATGGCCTCCTGCCACTTTCCTGAGTGACACTGTGTGAGAAATACTCCAGTAGGTGCTTTGTAATGAACCTGACCTGTTCTTCCTCTTGCACTGGGCAAGTGTCAGGATAAGTGAGAGAGGAACTATAGCTTTCTTCTGACTTGTTTGCGTATTCAGTGGGCTTGACAGTTTTCCATGATGTGAATGGTAAAGAATCATGCACCCAGGTTGCTAAGGAGCCCATTATTAGCTTTTTTTCCTAGAACTTAAAGAATGCAGTCTCTTAAGGTTAATTGTTTACCTGTTTATCTCTTGCCTTATTGTTTGAAAGCAGCAGCAGTTCTGTTCTGGTGTAGAATTATAGCTGGCAAGTGTTGGAAGGCAGTGGAATATTTTTAATATAGACCTTATGCTAGCTGCTGAAATATTTCATGATCTCTTTTTCTGCAATTTCTTTCCGTACATTCCCATTAGGTCTCATATTAGAAAAGTGCATCACTAACATCGTATACAACAGAAGATATGGATCTACCCATTAGGAGAGCTAAAGCATTAGACTTTCACACTGTTATTGCATTGATTAATTCTGCTTTTTTATAGGTAGTCACTTTGAGATCTGCCTTTGTCATGATTTTCTCAAGTACTCAAGAAAATACTGTGTTCCAAATACCCAATCTAGTAGTGGTGTGTGCAATACTGAACTTTGAGTGATCTATTTGAATAGATCAGGGATAAGTACATTGAATATCTTGTCTCAATATCTATAAAAGCCATTGCACAGTAAATATGGCACTGCTGTAACACACATGGCTTTCTGCTTGGCTGGTGGGAGAATGAAAACTTTTGAACATAGTGCAGTACAGATGGTTTACTGCTGTCGTTGTGTGTGTCAAACTGTGAGATCTGGAGATGGAAATAGCAGTGCTTAGACTGGGTGTGCATTGGTAAAACAAATACGTGAAAGATGTTCAAAGCTTCCCTCTGATGATATCACAACCAAATGGTTTCATCAACAGTGAAGGAGATAAAAGAAAGACGAAGAACTGTGTTGGACATGAGTCTTGATTGGGCACTTCTGTTCCATTATCTGGGTCTGAGGGTTGAGGTGAGAGTCAGGGGCTGCAGTTCCTGAGCCACTGTTGGAAAAGCCTGTTCCTGAGTTTAAAGAAAGTTTGTCTTGCCTTCACCTGCTTTAGCTTCTGAGTAAGTTCTGGGAAAATGAGCTGGTGAAGCTGTGAAGGGTCTCTATGGCAAAAATTAGACCAGGGTGTCAGGCAAACTGAAGTGCTACCTTGAAGCAGTGGAAACAGATGAAGCATAGAGGCAAAAATGTGGGCTGGTGGTGTGTGGGGAATGGAGGTGGTCCACTCAGGGTGCCCGAGGACAAGGTCCAGCAAACTCTGCAAGCCTCTCCCAGGAGCCTGTCTCAACAGGATCACAGCCAAGCAGTCAAGGCAGCTGGAAAAGCAATGGAGGGGATAAGGGCCTGAGAATGGCTTTTTGGATGAGAGCTTTCTCAGAGGATGAAAATAGATTGTTCTTTCCCTGCCTTAAAAAGGCAGGTGGGAGGTGGGTAAACAGGACTGCAAGGCTGTGCTGTTAAGGAGTGCACAGAAACGGTTGGTGTTTAGTGTGATTAGAGTTGTCAGCTTTCTCTGGTCTGGTTAAAGTGTCTGGTTGGAACTGGCATGAAAGGCATAGATGAAAACTCGGGATAACATGACATGCAGGGAGATGGCAACCTAGAGGGCCATCAGGTTAAAGCAGGCTTGCCCCATGTTAGGTTTCTGGTGGCTGCTGAAACATAATCTTACTGTAACCTTCTCTCAGTTTAGCAGCTGGGATGGGAATATTTTGTGTAATGTTACAGTGATATTAATCTTGATTATCTTTTTTTTTTTAATTCTTCGCAATTTTGGGTATTCTGAATTGGTACAATTCAAACATTGTTCCTCCCTCAGAACAAGTGCTAATGAGTGCTCACTTCTGTAGGGAGAATATCTTTGTTCTGCTTCATCCAAATGTTGAGCTGTAAACTTTGTCTACTCATGCTGTAAACAACAATTTGCATCTAATAATGAATTGCTAAACCATATTGTGTTTCTTGCTCTTTCAAAGTAGCTTAGACATGCTTTAACTATAAACACATTTATGCTAGCTACAGAAAGGGGAGTGATCTGCCTGTCCTAGGTAGTGCATCTCTAGCTTGAATTTCTTGGGGTAAGACCTGATAATCTCTTGCTGCTGTCTTTCCCATCTGCCTCAAATTGGTATGCCTGACTGAAAGCAAGCTGAAAATCCTCGCCTGTTTAGGTAGTCTGAGTGATATTTAAAAAGCCACTTGACAGTAAATGGCAAGCATGAACATCAAAGAGTGCTCAGGGGAGCAGCTTTATAAGAAGCATGCCTCATCACTGAGAAGGAAGGTTGTTGTGGGAGTAAGATCTTGTATTTTTCAACAGGTCAGCCTGTTTTGTTTCCAGCCTTAGATGAAGTCTAGATTGTGTCTCTTTAAGTTTGAAGGGGAAAAAGGAGAAAGTGTTGGGAAATCCCCAAACACAGACACCCTCTCCCAAGACCCTTAAAACCAGCAACCGATAAAAAAAAAAAAAAAACAAAAAAACCAAAAAACCCAAGAAACTGAACCAGCACCAAACCACCCAAAATCCCAGACCTGAAATTTTCCAACTTCTAATTCCTGTTTTGCCTCCTTATTTTGCCTCCTATATTAAAAGGAGGATTTTTTTTTTCCTGACTCCAGTCCTACTGTTTTATTTTACAGACAAACCCAGTTTTTCCCACTGTTGCATCTTCCTCAGCCTCTACTTTTGGGAGGTTTAAGAGACTTGCTGCCTTTTTATAACTGTTGATTAGCCTCTCACTCTTTACTGGTGTTGCCCACTTTGCCTCAAGCGTGTATGGGTCTGCCTTTATCCTGAATGACAAGAGGAACAGTGTACAAGAATCAGTATCATTTCCCTGATTTTGTAAAGACAGTAAATGATGACTAAAAGCACTGTAGCAGTCTGTTTGCTCAGAAAATTGGTGATACTTTTAAGTTATGCTGCCTTCACATTTTAAGCTGTTTGATGTAATGAGACACAGTAACTATATATTTTAATGAGCTCTTAAATTCTAGGAAAGTTTATTCCCCAGGGCCAAATTTTTTTGTTTGCAAAGGATGGAGGTTTGCCAATATGCTCTGCTTGAAAGGAATCATTGTGCAGTATTTGTCCTTTTAAGCCACCGTACCCCATAAGTACATGCTATCAACTCAAGAATTCTGCTTTTTACATGAGAACAAGCATAGTGACATGCAAAGCATCTGCATCTCTTGATTCTCCCTTGATGTTCAGATCGTGGCTTAATAACTACGAAATTTGTCAAAATAAGTCATCTAGACATTTGGTTTATTAATAAGCGTGTGTTTACACCTTGGTGCAGTCTGTTTGCATGAGGTTTCTTTTTCACGCAAATCACACTTGCCAAAGTCCAAGCCTCCCTGGCCTGAGTAGCTTTCCTTCTCTTTCACAGTGGAACCCCAGTAGCTGTGATGCAACCTGGAAGAGAAGGAAGTGGCTGCCATGGCATGGCTGCAGCTCCTGTACCATGGTTTTTGCTGGCTGACACTCTTTATCTCTAGAAGAGAGAATCAGTTGGGCTTCAGTACAGCCATTTATTTTATGCAGGGAAAATACTATTGTGGTGGTGATAGCAATATATTCTGGCAAAAGACACCCTTGCTATAGTAAAGGTGGAAGCCATATGTAGTCCCTCTTATAACAGAGATGCACACTGGGTTGTTTGTGCAGTTCCAGTTTCCTACATTCCTGCTGTGGACAGCTTTTTTGAGGAGGGTGAGATCTATTACTACTTACCTGGAATTTATTTTTAGCTAGGAATTCATCCTGAAATGGAAATCCAGAGTCAAATTACATCTGCTTTTTATTGCTTCAATGCTTCTTTTATCTATCTTGCTGATTACTAACCCCTGCAATATCTTTTAGCTCTACTGTGGAGAGGAGAAGGCAAGCTTTATTGATGACTGATTCTTTTTTATTTTTTTTTTTATTGATATGCTTAACAGTAGAAACACCAGATACTTTTTGTTTAGCTGACACTGTTCTCTGATCCTCAAAGGGTTATTTGATGGTAGCCAGATGTTTGTCATTGTTAATCCTCATCCCACAGATTCCAGGCATTAAAACAATGATTGCCTTTTATCCTTGAATTTGGAAGCTAGTGCAATTCACTTGATATTTCAGTTTAGTATTTGATGAAGGAATGCAGAGCAATACAGTAGGGTACTGGACAATGAAGACAAATAGTGCTGGCTGTGGCTTTCATTGCATCTAGAAATCAAATTAGCATTCAGTATTTTTAGATTGTGTTCCTGTCTGATTCTCTCAGAGTGCACATACGTTTAAGTCTACATACCTATCACTGACTTGCTGATAAGACATTGTCACAATTAAGTAGGAATTGTGTAAATAAACCCCAGTACTGATGGCCTAACTATTCTTACTCATAATTGTTATCTCAGATAATGAGATGTTTAACTTGCCTTTTACCAGGGAACTCGCTGGTAGAGATCAGTACTAGAAATGCCAGTAATGAGCCAAAGGCTGGTTATAAATGTGTGGAAAAATAATAATGAGGCTTCATGAAAACTGCTTTCTGCTGGATGCTGAGGTTGCTTCTTAGGTACTAATCACTTGTCTGATGTTGTTGCTAATTCTGTCAGGATACTTGTGAAGATTGGAGGAACCTTAGCAGTTGTAGTAGCCTGTTCTGGATCAGAATGTCTTAGGCTTAGTTGCTATAGTTTTGTTCAGTAACTACATTTTCTTAGAGATGGTTGTCAAGCTCATTTTTTGACAAAGCTTTGTTTTCTCTGAAGTGGATATATTGGAGAAGACCTCTGTGCAAGCACTACTGAGCAGATGAAAATTTATCATGAAGAGTTTGTGTCAGGGCTTTGAAAGGAAACAGAAAAGCCCACTCATATTCTCATTTTCAGTATTAAGTGATAGAACCCAAAGTACCAGACTTGAATTCTTAAAACAATTCTTGTTTTTAAAATTATTTATATCCATGATGTAATTAAGTACCACTTGGTTGCAAAGAAAAAAGGTTTACATATAGGTTAAGAATAAAAAGCTCAATATATCTGGTATGCTCAGCGATAGTGCTGAGCCGTTTTGTCAGAAAGTAGCCTTTGCAGCTCAGCGCGTTTGTCACCTGAAGGGCAGTGACAGACGCACAGCCTTTCTGTACTTTTCTCACTGCTAAATGTGGATGAGCTGTACAGCTGTAGCATCTAACTTGCTGTGTCCAGATGGCCAACTTCATATACTGCATATATGGTGCCACTTTTTTGTTACAAATCAAGATATGGCCCATAAATCCTAGGCTTAGAATTCAGGCAAGAATGTAAACTTACACTGGGCTGCACAGCAGCTTAGCTGTTTCTGGCCATTTGTGCCTGAAAGCGGAGTAAATCATTTTTTAAAGGTTCAGTACCATTGTCCTCAGATTCATGGAAATCTGTATGTTTGTAGAAGAGATGCTAAAGACAAGCACACATAGAATAAGTATTCAAATCGTGTAAACCAGCTGACTTGTGAATGTATCTCCTAATGGAACATGCTGACCTCTTCATCAAAGAGTGGGCATATAAATCTTCTTTAAGACGTGTAATGACCTATAATTTGATGGCAGCCTTTATTCTCTATGGAGCTATGAAGTTTTCACCTGTAGCACTAGCAAAAAAAAACCAAACCATCAGCTGAACTTTGCTAGAGACAGTCTAGTCCCTTTAAGTCATTTGAACGTTCCATGTAAATGCACTGAAAAATGTCTAGACACATACACACACACAAAAAAGTATTGATTGAATTTCAAACTGACATGGGTCTTTAAGTGCTGTGTTTCAGTCCCTTTGGAAGAAACTAAGGAACTTTGCGCCTACAGTCCTTGGGAATGCTGCTTTTCATGTACACCATCTGTGCACACCTGTGCATTCTCAGAGTACAACTACTGGAATAAATGACTACAAACTCTAACAGCTGTTTGAATAGTGTCCAATGCTGTTGTGTGCAAAGAAGTCTGAATTGTATCTTAAATTTAGGGCTAATGGTACTCAGAACTGAAACTAGTTACAAACCTGCTATGTTTCTTCAAGCTCTGGTTATGCCTGCATCCACAAAGTCGTCCATAGACCTTATGAGTTGATCCTCTGAAGTACGTAGTTCAGAGACATTACATGTTAAAAAAAAATTTAAAAAAATTGCTCTGTTAAGTTCTGAAAATAGAGACTCAAAGGGTTATAAAACTGATTAGCAAATGTATTTGCAGATCTTTGTATATACTGGAGAACAAAGTATAGAGCTATGGATTATGTTGTCCAGTCTGTGTAACTGTCACCCCAATATATATTTGCCAACATGCTTCTGAAATTCAGGCTGTTATGAAGTTTGAAATGAGCACAAACATATCCTGTTCAAAAGGTAACATTTTAGACAGAGGATGATAATTGTCTCAAGCTATCTGCTTTCAGTCTTCTGACGGTGTACCTGCCTTGTCCTGGTGGCAGGAGGAAACTGCATTGCATTGGACTTGGTCTGTAAAGCGTGCAGTTTGTCTGACTTGAAGCATTTTACTTTGAATAATTTCATATAAAATACAGGAATCAGTAGGGTTTCTTGACATTAAAATGTTTAGTGTTCTGAAATTGTCATTTACATTTTTGTTACAAGGCAAACTGTACATTGGTAAGTATGTTATGCTCCTGTAATGAAAACACACCCCATCATGGTTTGGTGGAATTAAAATTTTCTAGCATTCAGAACTAGAGCTTTAAAAACATTTAGATGCAGAGACGCAGAACAGGTTAGCTCAGCATTCCTTGTGACTATTCTTTTTTAAGAAATGCATTGCTTATGCAACATCTTAGATGTGTAGTGAAAACAGAGTGGTGGAACTGAGAGTTTTTTTTTAATATTGCTACATGATACAAAAACCAAATCATGATGATGTCTCTGCTCTCAGAGACTAAATGTGAAGTTCTGCTAGCCAGTGGGGGATGCTGGGCAGCTGGTCCTGTTGCAACCTGGCATCTTTGAAGAGTGATGGTGTGGTGGATGTGACAGCACATGTGAGTTTTCTCTCGCATATTGGTCTACATCACAGATAATGATACACCTCTGCTGCTCTTCTGCTGTCAGAAGGCTGAGACTGCCTGGATGATGTTTCAGTGACTGGTGTGGCCTGACTCAAGGTAGGGTGGAAGTGGGAGATGGCTTAACATCATCTTTGCTCTGTACTCTTTTTTGCTGAGAACTTCTTGGCCCATGGAGGGGATCTGGCATATGTGTCTGAATACTGATCTAGTGCTGTTTGGGAGAAGCTGGAATGCTGATGAATAGAGCACAGAATACCAGAGGGTGGTGTGTTCTCTGCTACAGCCAGAAGAGTATAGTTTATCTTTGACCTCTACTTGACTAGGGGTCAGAAAGCTGAAGTAGCAGATGGGTGGTTTTTTAATGGTATCTGTGTTGGTTTAACATTGTGAAGAGCTTAATCACATGCACTGTACATAAGCTGGATATCAATTGTCAAAATTTTGGTTAATTTTAAATGTTCATTATTACTTTAGTGACCAGAGGTAGCAGCTTATGGAAAAGTCTGAGGTTTTGCTATCATGTGAAGGAGGTGTACACATGCAGTGAATTCAGGTACAGCATTTCTGGTGTTATTTTCAGGTATGCTCATTATTTGCGAAGAGGATAAATGAGCATTTGAGCCTTAAGCAGGGAGGCATTGGTACAGCAAATTTTGCTCTTGTATGCAGCACTGCCTGCAATGCTTGTTCCTTCTTGGAGTAACTGTCCCTTAATTTTCTAAGCTTAAAGAATTAACAAATCCATCATTTGCATAACTTAACATTTAAAGTGATTTGGTGTGCAGTTAGTCTTCCTGATTAGTAAATACCTTAAATGAAACTCTGGAGTTGTGCAAGATCAGATGCTTCCTATATACGCCAAAAAGTGTTTTGTCATATTTTATCTAAGCTGCAAAATAAATGCAAAAAGGAAAATAATGTATGTTAATGTGCCCCATTCTTTTATATATGGCTAATGTTTATAGTGTCTTTGTCAGCTGTAGAAAGGCATTTTAATCTTTTTTCCCTGTAGTACCTAAGTTCCCAAACTGTGTCAGACTTTGAAACAAAGATTGGCTTTACGAACAAGATCCAATTAGTGACTAAAGAGGAAACATTCTTCTTGGGGTGGATAACTGTCTGGATACAGTGAAGAACTGGAAACGCTTCTGTGATAATTAGCATTATTCCTCAAGACAGTCTGTAATGAAAAATTGTTTCCATAGTCTTTTGGGTTTCTTTCAATCTATTTCTCAGATTGATTAATTGCACGGTCAGACAGGGTTGAGTAGAGAAGGCTTGTTGTAGGCCTGTGGCCCTGCCTTGTGCACAGAGTTAGTGAAACTACTGCTTATGGCTGTGGAAATGCTTATCTGGCAAATGCAGATAAAGTAACTTGCAGCTAAATGTGTGCTCGCATACTTGCAATGCATCGACCATGGATAAACCAACACATGCAAGCAAGTGATCATGTAACTCCAGATTTTGGGGACTGTATAACTGTATCTGCCTGTTCATTTCTTGAAGATGCTCCTTTTCATTTAAGTCAGTAGTGAGATGTTTTATCAGCTCTTCTGTACTGAGCAGCAACGGAACTTGCATGGACCCCAGGGTCCAGAACAATAGAAACCTTTGAATTGCATGCTCTTCCCTAGTGTGACTCTCCCCTCGTTTTGGAAAGTGACTCACAGGCCAGGCCTGCCATAGCTGCCAGAAAATGATGTAATTTGGATAATGTAATATCTCACGTACAAACCAAAGGCTATTTAGAAACTGGGCTGACAAGAACAAAAAGGAAATATCTGTATATCAGATGTGTATCTCAATTTTTAAATCAGTATAATTGTCTGTGCACTTAAATACAGAGGTAATGCAAAAGACATGAAGAAAAGCTTCAGTGTGTTCCTTGAACTTTGTTTTCAGATAACTGCAGGGTGGGTAATCCTGTTCTGCTGTCTGCCTTATGCCAGCAGTAGTTCTTGCAGCCAAGCTGTGTCAAACTAGAGAATTGGTCAGCACCAACGTATGTGTCTTGAGGTGTTGCTTTAGTTCTCAGTAGGGTCCCTGGATCCATTCTCTACACAGCCCCTGGGTCTCTAGTGTGGCCAAAAATTGGAGGCAAAATGCAGGGAAGAATGAACAGGGGAAAAAAGGGAAGGAAAATGTTAACTTGTCCAGTGGTCATCTATCTGTACCTTAAAGCAGCCCTTAAATAATGGCTCACTAGAGTGGCTTGATATAACTACATACACAAATGCGTAATGTATCGACATAAGATGTGTCTTTGTATCACCTTCTCCAGCCTGCCAAATGGTCCAAAAAGACAATGCTGATGGCCCTTGTGCCGTTGGTGCGACCTGGGGAATGGTTGCCCTGGAACTTCCTCAGGACTCCTTTGCCCAGCAGCTCCAGGTGCTCTAACCCTGACACATCAGATGAGAATCCTGGCCAGTGCCAGGCACAGGCTGATGAAATGCTATGAACCTGCAGCAAATAAGACTGGGGCCCAGAAGTTTTCTCTTATAAAACGCAAAGGTGAAAGAGGCTAACAAGTAGAATTTGGTGAGGAAACAAGCTCTATTTTTACTGTCTCCTTTTGTTCCTTTTCTGTCACTGGCAGATATATCAACCTGAATTCTTTTGCTTTGGGAATGTATGTGGAATTTAATTTGCTACGAACCACCATGCTTTCAGATGTTTGACCCTGGCCTGGAAATATAATGTACAGTGTATCCCCAAGATAAATGAGCTGAGCAGCATGTTTCTTATTACTTCATCTCTGTTTCTGTGTTCTGTATTAAAAACTAAACAGTGAATAAAAACTGGCATGTAAATTGACCCACCTGTATTAAGCAAAGCACTAACCAAGACAAGTCTACATGCTTAGCCTGTGCACTTCATTTCTATGCATGACAAACTGCTGGCTCTGTCTCTTCCAGCAGCATGCTTTGCTGCTCCCGCTGCTCCTGATTATTGCAACCAGAATACAAACAGATGTTCCTGGTAAGATCCTTAAATATAGTGTTGAACTCAAATACATCATAATTTAAAACTCTTTCAGAAAGAGGTTTTTGCCTTTTGACTATCCATAGCCCAGACTGCATCTTGGACCTGTGACTTAAAAGGAGGTAGAATGGTTTGTTATTTGACTGCCTTCCATTTCTGGAGTGGGATTTACCATTTATGCACTGATGTGACAGGCACAGTCAAAAAAGATTACTCTTCCATTAACTTCAAACTAAAGAGCACTGATCATCAGATATTGTTCATCCCAGTGCAGATAATTGTCCTTCAGAAGTCAAAATGCATTGCCCAAGAGATGCCCGCAGTGCATGGTTTTAAATAGGTGTAAAAAGCCAAACCAACCCATAAATCAAATGTGTTAGGCATTAGGAGAACAAAGTACTGAACTACCTGATATGCTTTCTACAAAACTTAAATAGGTTGCAGTGTATCCCTCTTCTCACTTATTTATTTCAAGCCCTGACCCTGAGTTGCATCTGTATTCTGTCAAGATTTTTAGAAGCTTTTGAGTGTCATTAAACACTCTGCTTTCTCTTGAGCATGTGTACCTTCTCTGTGAAAATTCTGGCAGTGCAAACTCACACATGTTGAACAGAGCTGAAATGATTCAAATACTTAGACTGAAGCTTCACTGTGACAAAATTTGTGGATCCAAAACCGGGCAACTGCAAGACTCTTGGACAGCTTTATGCATGTGGTTGTAAGTATACATACTGTTAATAAAAGTTACTACATCAATATAAATTTATTTTTAGTCTCGGTAAAATACCAATAAATTGAGTAAAATATTCCATAAAAAAGCTCTTTCAGCTTTTTGAGAAGAAGCAAGATGAAGGTAGTGACAATTGCTGAAAACTAAGAAAACAAACAGAATTAAGATTTGTTGTGCAGGTATTTTGTCATAATTTTGTCATAGAAAATTAAGTCACTTTGACAGAGGACCAAGGACAGACTGAAAGTCTTCCTTAAACCAAAGAGCTATAATTCTTCACAGGTTTGTTTTTCGTTCTTACAAGACAGTGCTGTTTTTCATCTAAAGAGCAGAAATGGATGCAATATGAGTAATAAAAAGGCAGCTTTTGAGTTCTGGTCACTGTTGAATAGTGGTAATTGTCAATATAAAGACTGTTTCAGTTTTGCTCACCATCATTTCCTAATAAAATTTCTCAAAGTAAAGGCAGATGTGTGGTTATTACTATATAGCAATTACTTTAATGTATGGTACTGCTGCTGAAATAAGCATGTATTTTCATTTTAATTTAAAAAAGTGCATGTAAAGTTTATTTGATTAGAAACCAAATAGAAAAGGTGTAAAAATTTGCACAGAAGAAGGTCTAGTTAACCATAACCAACATGAGAGATTGGGAGTTGATCATTTTCTGATAAGCACTGCCAGTAATAAAATACCTATCTACTGAAATCAGTTTTAAAAACTAATGCATTAAAAAACAAATCAACCTCAAATAAGCAAACAAAAAATCCTGAAAGCTTTCTGAAAAATCTAAATCTAGGGTTTTTTTCTATATCTAGAATTTCCTTGACTCTGTTTCTTGCTCTGCACAGTTGGTGTTTCTCCATCCAGTAGTTGTAAATACTTCAGCCTAAGATGTGATTTGCTTGTCGTACAGTGCTGCAGTGTCAGGAGAGTATTTTTTTTTTTCAACACAAGCCAGAATGGAGCAGAGAGGCAATAATTATGTAAAGTGAGCTGTGTGAAAGGAGTGTGCTATAATTCAAGACTAACATATATATTTATATATGTAAAATTAAGGTACTCAGGATTTGCTAACAAGCTGCTCATATCTGAAGACAACATCTGCCACCAGAGTGGCATTGAAAAAAACAGCTTACCTTTCATTTAACCTCTTTGTAAAAGAACAAACTGACAAAGAAAGAAGAAATTTTTGAAGAATAAATGCTTATGCTCTTTCCCTTGTCAGCCATACTGAACACAAAACAATGTGCAAATACCTAGAAAATAGTAATTCCAACTCTTTGTCTGAGTGGGTGTCTTTGAGTTATGACATAATGTTTTGTGCATGCTGGGTGCATTCTGCTGCTTTTCAGTAGAGCTTATGCAAGTAAAGACTGTACTTGCAGTGATCAGTTGAAGGACAAAATAATGTCTGGGATTTGTCTCAATGTCAGGTTCATTGTTACTGTTCAAAACATAGAATCATAGAATCATAGAATAGTTAGGATTGGAAAGGACCTCAAGATCATCCAACCCCCCTGCCATGGGCAGGGACACCTCACACTAAGCCATATCACCCAAGGCTTCATCCAACCTGGTCTTAAACACCGCCAGGGATGGAGCATTCACTACCTCCCTGGGCAACCCATCCCAGTACCTCACCACCCTAACAGTAAAGAATTTCTTCCTTATATCCAGTCTAATCCTCTGCTGTTTAAGTTTCAACCCATTACCCCTTGTCCTATCACTACAGTCCCTAATGAATAGTCCCTCCCCAGCATCCCTGTAGGCCCCCTTCAGATACTGGAAGGCTGCTATGAGGTCTCCATGCAGCCTTCTCTTCTCCAGGCTGAACAGCCCCAACTTTCTCAGCCTGTCTTCATATGGGAGGTGCTCCAGTCCCCTGATCATCCTCGTGGCCCTCCTCTGGACTTGTTCCAACAGTTCCATGTCCTTTTTATGTTGAGGACACCAGAACTGCACACAATACTCCAAGTGAGTTCTCACGAGAGCAGAGTAGAGGGGCAGGATCACCTCCTTTGACCTGCTGGTCACGCTCCTTTTGATGCAGCCCAGGATATGGTTGGCTTTCTGGGCTGTGAGTGCACACTGTTGGCTCATGTTCATTTTCTCATTGACCAACACCCCCAAGTCCTTCTCCGCAGGACTACCATGAATTTCCTTTTTGCCCAACCTGTAGCTGTGCCTGGGATTGCTCCAACCCAGGTGTAGGACCTTGCATTTGACATAGTTAAACGTCATGAGGTTGGCATCAGCCCACCTCACAAGTGTGTCAAGGTCCCTCTGGATGGCATTCCTTCCCTCCAGTGTATCAATGGAACCACACAGCTTGGTGTCATCGGCAAACTTGCTGAGGGCACACTCAATCCCACTGCCCATGTCAGTGGCAAAGATATTAAACAAGACCGGTCCCAACACAGATCCCTGAGGGACACCACTTGTTACTGGTCTCCAGCTGGACATTGAACCGTTGACCACAAGTCTTTGAGTGCGACCATCCAGCCAGTTCCTACATTTATTGGATAACAACATAAGCTATGAGTATTAGTAGAAAAACAGTTGTTATTCAATATTTTGGTTTCCAACAGCTATCAAGTAAGTTCACCAAACTTGCTGCTTAGGAGCTGGGTACACCTCATCCACCCTACTTATTTCTCATCCCTATTTGGCTCATTAGCTTGGACTTAAGTTTTGCTTTACTTTCATATACTTCACCTGCCCCCCACCTTAAACTATCACCTTGATGCGCTTGCAGACTGCTGCCTTCTTGCAGCAGTGATCAGCAGATGTACAGTATGAGTGACAGATTTTGGTCAGATGCTGATTCACTCAATGAGAGACACATGGGATTTGCTCAGCTCTTGAATGTTCTTTGCCCAGCCACTTGCTTGCTTGACTGCCATACCTCAGATGATGTTGGCATCAAAATTCCTCAGACATCTATGTGTGTGTATCTATAAACATCCTTCCCACCTAGATACTGGATTTTCAGGTTATCTTAAAGAATCTGGTAATGTTGGTTTTGATTTCTACTGTATGAATCCTCATTAGTTTCCTTCATGAGAAACCAACTCCTGACAAATCCTTACCAGCCGAAATGTGGGTTTGATTTATTGTGGGTTTTAATTTATTTTTTTTAATGAAGCTTTTAGCAAGTTTCTGCATAGTCTCAGTAGGGCTTGTTCTACGGCAGTGTTGGGGTGAGGTACAAGCAAGGACACATGCAGGTATTTTCTGAACATAGTTCTAGAATTTCAAGGAACTGGACGTCTGGTCCTCTTAAATTTATTGTTAAAGATAAACCTAGTCCTCTGACGGCAAGTATGTTGAAAGTTGCTGAATGCTTAATTATAAGTTTGGATACTGTTGCAAAGGTTTGTCTTGTTTGGGAGCTTGATGCCATGAGAGATAGGGTCATTTTGCCTTTGGGAGAGGTACTACTTGGCAACCAGATGGAGATCTGCTTTTCCAATTGTGAGAAGCTCCCTTTACTGTAGTGTGGTGATAAAAATACACCACCAATTGAGGCAACTTGGAAATGGCTCTCTCCAGAAATATCTGCTGCTTATAAGCTGGCACAGGAAGCAGCTGAAGTTTTAATGGCTGACTGTTATGAGGGAGCAAGAGTGGCAAAAGGACTATGCTCATTCCTTTACTTCCATTTGAAGTAGAGGAAAGTTGTTAGAATCTTTGAGTTTTTGCAGCCCAGTGAGAAATAAAACCAAAAAGACTTGCATCTCTTCACAAGAAAAATGTCATCTGCATCAGTGGAGATGGGACATCAGCAGGGTTTTTAATTTCATTGCAAGACCATATGCACTCCTGAAATATAGTCTTAGAGTGTAATGTTCATGTTCAAAATCAGGAGCAACTGGGCTGTTTGAATATATGTATTAGTCTTCCTGAGGAGGAAAAGTATGCAGACATTTTAATTATGTTCCATCTTCACATGGAAAGCTGAAGTAAAATATGCTGTTTAAGGATTTGGCTGGGTATCAAAGGAAGTGTGCAGAAGTTCTGCAAGACATACTTTTTAAATCTTAGATGAAGGCAAACGTCTAAGGAGGAAGATGCTCTGTGTCAGAGTTAGAACTGTGTATTCTTGGTTTCAAGTTGTGTCTGCCAATGTAATTGTGCACATCCTTCACCACTTTTTTCAGGCTCTTCCCTCTTCTTTCAAAAGAATTTCTTGAGCAATTTTAGAGTCTATACTTCAGCAGAATCTATGGTGGCCAAGGGCAACTCCCCTCCCTTGTTCAAGCACCTCTTCCAGTGCCCACATAGACGCTTCTGATATTAAAATTTAAATTGATCTGACTGTCATTGTGCAATGAGGAATTGTGCATTCCTTATAGTTGGGCAAAACTTTCTTTTGCTGTGGTACTGCTACATCGTTTTCATGACCTGGTCTAAGAGACACCACCCCTCCACACTCCCTTTCAGGCCTTTGTCAGCATTGCCTAATTGGCTTACTCTTCCCCACTGTAAATCTTGCTATCCTGGCATCCATCCTCCTGATCCCCCTTATCTAGCTGCTGCTGTGGTTGGCTCTTCCTGCCCATTTCTCTTACTGACAGGAACTGTGTGGCATGGTGACGGTTGCATTCTTCTTCCTCTCACAGATTACAGTTGCTTTTCCTGTACTGGTGAATTAGTGTCTCCATGCTCTCCATTGTCACTTTGCCTGCCACTGTGCAGGCTGGTTGATTTGTTACTTGTGGGGTTTTTTTAATATTCTCAGCTAAGCTTTGGGCATGCTGTGGGAGAGTTTGCCATGGAAGCTATAAGTATCTCAATGGCCCTCTTACAGAAGGACTTGGACTGCCCAAGACAGGCTCTTCAGGCTGCTCAAAATATACAAGCTCTCCGAAAACCATACGAGAGCATGCCCCAAAAATGATAGGCAAAAGTGGACCTTCAGTTTTAACGTCATCTGGCTTCTATCTGTACCTTCAGCAACATCTTCCCAGCATTCATTGCTAGCACTGTGCAGGTGCTGTACTCGCTTGGGGTGAAGTGCAGAGAAAAGTGAAGAGAAAAAGGAGGAGTGAATTCACAGGTTAAAATAGCAACCTAAGTCACTTAGGTCTCAATGTAAGGCTAAGAGTTAATCAGCAAACCATCACAGCTTGTTAACTTGATCAAAGTATCTAGGTCATTAATGGGCTTGGCAGTGAGGTAAATTGACTTTATATATTTTTTGGTTCAAGTTCATGGGTGTAGGGGATTTCTTTTGCTGTGTTAAATCGTTGGCTTTGATCAGAGACCCCGAGTTAACTGCTGTTTATGAAAAAAAAAGTCAACAGAGTGCTCCTATAAATGTAAAATGTAAAACATCTTAATATTTGTTTCCTCTTGTCTTATTAATTTCTACTTCAGTAAAACACAACTGAACTAAATGTCTTTGCAGAAGTCTTCATGTGTCATCTTATTAATGTAAAATTTCATGTTAACCCCTTATGCTTTTTTAAAGATGGAGTAAACTTTCTGTGGCCCTGGCAAAGTAAGTTATATAAGTCTAAAATACTAGTTTCCTAATGAAAGGTGATTCAGGGTGCCTGGGTGCATGCCCTATGTTTCGCTTTGATTTCCTAATAGAAAGAGATTGGTGCTACTTCCATCTTCTAATGCACAGATTTTTATGTTAATTCCTGTGCTTGAAAGCAGTTGAGAGATCTTGGAAGCACTCCTGTACCACCATCCTCAAGTAGGTCACTGTGTTGGCTGAAGCAGATTGCATCACCTTTGTTTCCATTGAGCTTCTCTGTAGTTCATGTTTTTCAGGAAAATTACATCTATAGAAATCAGTGAGCAAACCATTCCCTAGGGTTCATACATGTAAAGGTTTTCCAGAGGGTTAAAACAACCTGAAATCTCTCTGGAAATGTAGTTGTAGCACCTAAGCTCTATGACTAATTTAAAATAGACTCTAAAACATATCAAGTTTTTCCTTCTTTTTTTAAACTTCTTTGATTTTTATTTCCTCTTCATGCATGAACAAGGAAAAAAAGGAGCACTTTGTTTTACATTTGCTGTTTCTCATGAACAACTGAGGTTTCCCATAAGTGGTCTTAAGCATCCAAAAACGAGTTTTAATAAGACTTTTCATGCATATGGCATCTTGTGTTTAAATAGGGCGACAAGTAATGGGAATCGTGTTAGAGGACAGCAGAGCCTGGGTCAGCTGTGACAAGTGGTGGCTGTGTCACAGTGTGAGCTCGCAAGAGCATTAGAGCTGACTGGGGGGGGGGTGTCAGGCAATGACATAGATGCTGGTAGCTGGTTTGCGCATTTGAATTATTGAATATCACTTCTTTTTGACAGGCTGGAAGAAAATAATTTATGCACTGGTACTTTAAGGCATGTGGTAGTGGATTCTTGGTTGGTGATAGGTGCCATAAGCCAGAATTTGATACACCATTGACCTTTTTGTTGCTTTTGAATTAATGTTCTGGTAGCTCACTTCTGCCAGTGCCTAATATCTTGTTTGGACACTGGCAGGCTCTTAACTGATTAAGTATTTATTGAACCGTTCTTACTGTGTTCAGTAACCTGAATACTGGGTCATAGATGATAGATTTCTATCATTTGTTGATTACTCTGATAGGGCTATTTCACTCTTTGTTCTTGTAGTCAAAATTGTCTTGTGTGCGTAGATGTTGGGAATGGTGATTTCAAAACCTTTAAACTGAGTTACTGTCACCAGACACTGAGTATTTGTTACATGAGGTACTATTAATTACACTGTTAAAATTTTACTATACTGATTGCAATCACTTTTTTCTTCCTGGCTTAGACTTTGAACCACATCTACGCTGTCACTCAGTCCTATTGTTACCTAAGTGCATTAATATAAGCTGTTCCAAGGGAAGATTTTAGAGGTTTGCAGCTTAATCAGAGTGATCTAATTTTTAATTTCTCAAATCTGTTTCTTGAAGGAGTGGTTTTATTCCTGACTCTAAAGTACTGCCAAAATAATGTGTTTAAGATGGCCATGACTATTTTAGGAGAGGATTTGGTTTGAGACCATCTTAAGAACCTGAACATGCACAAGTCCATGGGACCTGATGAAATCCATCTGTAGGTCCTGAAGAAGCTGACTGATGAAGTTTCTAAACCACTGTCCATCATATTTGAAAAATCATGGCAGTCAGGTGAAGTTCCCGATGACTGGAAAAAGGGAAATATAACCCCCATTTTCAAGAAGATGAAAATGGATGACCAAGGGAACTACAGACCAATTAGCATCACCTCTGTGCCTGGCAAAATCTGGGAGCAGATTCTCCTGGAAGGCATGCTGAGGCACATGAAAAACAATGAAGTGGTTGGTAACAGCCAGCATGGCTTTACTAGGGTGAAATCCTGCCTGACCAATTTGGTGGCCTTCTGTGATGGGGCTACGGAACAAATGGACAGTTGATGTCATCTACCTGGACTTGTGCAAAGCGTTCGACACTGTCCCACATGACATCCTTGTCTCTAAATTGGAGAGACATCAATTTGATAGGTGGATCACTTAGTGGATAAAGAACTGGCTGGATGGCCACACGCAAAGAGTTGTGGTCAACGGTTCAATGTCCAGCTGGAGACCAGTAACAAGTGGTGTCCCTCAGGGATCTGTGTTGGAGCCGGTCTTGTTCAATATCTTTGTCGCTGACATGGGCAGTGGGATTGAGTGTGCCCTCAGCAAGTTTGCCGATGACACCAAGCTGTGTGGTTCCATTGATACACTGGAGGGAAGGAATGCCATCCAGAGGGACCTTGACACACTTGTGAGGTGGGCTGATGCCAACCTCATGACGTTTAACTATGTCAAATGCAAGGTCCTACACCTGGGTTGGAGCAATCCCAGGCACAACTACAGGTTGGGCAAAAAGGAAATTCATGGTAGTCCTGCGGAGAAGGACTTGGGGGTGTTGGTCAATGAGAAAATGAACATGAGCCAACAGTGTGCACTCACAGCCCAGAAAGCCAACCATATCCTGGGCTGCATCAAAAGGAGCGTGACCAGCAGGTCAAAGGAGGTGATCCTGCCCCTCTACTCTGCTCTCGTGAGAACTCACTTGGAGTATTGTGTGCAGTTCTGGTGTCCTCAACATAAAAAGGACATGGAACTGTTGGAACAAGTCCAGAGGAGGGCCACAAGGATGATCAGGGGACTGGAGCACCTCCCATATGAAGACAGGCTGAGAAAGTTGGGGCTGTTCAGCCTGGAGAAGAGAAGGCTGCGTGGAGACCTCATAGCAGCCTTCCAGTATCTGAAGGGGGCCTACAGGGATGCTGGGGAGGGACTATTCATTAGGGACTGTAGTGATAGGACAAGGGGTAATGGGTTGAAACTTAAACAGCAGAGGATTAGACTGGATATAAGGAAGAAATTCTTTACTGTTAGGGTGGTGAGGTACTGGGATGGGTTGCCCAGGGAGGTAGTGAATGCTCCATCCCTGGCGGTGTTTAAGACCAGGTTGGATGAAGCCTTGGGTGATATGGCTTAGTGTGAGGTGTCCCTGCCCATGGCAGGGATGTTGGAACTAGATTACCTTAAGGTCCTTTCCAACCCAAACTATTACATGATTTTATGATTCTATTTTATGTAACTTTCAATCACATGTCCTCAATAAAAATTCCAACTTGCACTGTCAAGTCTTCACCAAGGCCTCATAGCTACACATTATATAGAAATTTTGTATATCACCCTTAGTGTAAATCTGTGTTAACTGGCTGCTTCAACTTTGTAGAAAATGCTGTGTAGTTTTGAAACTGGAGTAATGGTATGATCCTAGAGAATCTAAAGCTTTGTTCAACAATTTTTGGTTTTGCTCTATATATAAAAGGAAGACTGTAGAGCATTTGTGAGTTTGGTTGGTTTTGGTTTTTTTGCTACTTTCTGTTATAGAAATGCTGCTTATCTTCATCTCTATAAAGCAACACTACAAATTTCTTGGGTTTTCATTTCTTTGTGGATTATTAAAAATTATATTGCTGCCTACATTTTTGTCATCTTGTGCAGGGCTTATTTGTGTCCCATATACTTCGCAATTTTAGGTTGTTGTCGAATAGGTAGGCAACTTTGAGATTGGGGAGTATGGCTCGCTTAACCATGGGAAGAAGAAAAGAGAAAAGGTAACTGTAGGTGTTGTGCATGGAGTTTCTCAGCTAAATGTCTTGGGTTTAACTTTGTTTCTTTGTCTTGTGTTTTTTTTCTGACATGAGACAATTTTTAAACCTCACAAACTCCCTCTTGCTCCAGTTTTGCAGTGTTTGCGTAACAGTAAATACTTTTAACAACAGTTCAGCCTTTCACAAGCTGGCTCTTTCAGTCTTTCCACTTCTTTAACATCTTGTTCTCTCATCCGTGTCTTTTAATTCTTAGTTGGCTGCTGTCCTCCACTTTTTTTTGAGTCCTAGCTTCCAGTCTAGCAGATATACTTCTTGGGTCCTTTTTCTAGTTTCTATACCTGCATAATAGCTACTAGTTGTTTTCACAAATGTAGCCTTTGTCAGATGTTGGACAGGTAAATATAATACCCAAATCAAAGCCAGTGGGCTTGAACCAGCCGGGGAGTCAGAACAATATACTGTACCCTGCCATGCTTGAATTTGATTTCTTGCTCTGCTACGGGTCTCCTGCATGGCCTTGACACTTTTTGTAGTCTCTACCTCCTTTGGGGATTTCTGCTTACCCAGCTGCATCATTTGTCAAGTAAATATGCAGGTTTGCAGGTAGGGCTGTGTCTTTCTGTTGCTGGTTTTGAATAATGAACTTAGCTCTAAATGCACACAGCGTACAATCTTTTATGCTTAATTTACACTGGAGGTTCTTAGTGATAATGTTTATGCCTGTTGGATTACCTGAAAATAAAAGTAATAGCATATCCCTCTGGACAGATGAGGACTAATATTGAGTGGAAGGCACTATGCAGTGGTAACAGGCAAACACATAAAATAGCAGATCTTGATGTAAAAATGACTGTTGTTTTGATGTTTCTTTAGCTGTCTTTCAATGTGTGGCTAGCTTAGCAGCTGCTAGAAAAAGTGCATCTGGTGATGCACTAAAGTTTGAGAGAAGGTGAACAAAAGGTGTAGGATCCCTGGTTGACAGGTTTGGTTTAATTTTAATAGTAGCTTCATTAAAGTTACTGTTGGATAGATAATTTCATAGAGACTACAGCTCAGTTTTCTATGGATATGGATACTATCTAGTGTCATGGCAGTGTGTTGACTTTGGGTTAATACTTACTGTAGCTGTGTCTTAAGTAAGGCTAATGTGTGACAAAAGTATGAAGGTAGTCTGAAGGACCCATTATTGGCTATTTTACTGTAACATTTTTGCGGTTTGCCAGTGGCACGTATCTTCTGCTTACTCTTCTGCCCAAGTGGATTGCTTTGAGGATTTATTAAATTATGTCAGGCCAGAAACCTTTAAATTGATAAATCTGAAATATCTGAAATCTGCTGGGGTTTTCATGATGGTGCCCTGAAGTGTATTTCCATTCTGCAGGTGTAGAAGACATAAAAGAGCAAAGCAAATTGCACTAGCATGTAGCAAGAGGGTATGACATTCAAGCCTAAACTATGGTCTTGGAATCTGCAGTCACACTGTTTTCTAAAGCAAATATGGTGTGTTTGGGGGAATAACTTGTAACATTTCCACACCAACAAATGCTGTACTGTATGAAAATACTTCTATTACTGTGTCTGCTTCTGTTTATAAAATTGTTATCTGTACAGATTTGCAAAATACTAAATTTAGATAAGTGCACATACCAAATTTGGTTTCCTTTCTTTTCAGATGTGTAGGGTTAGAGGGAGAACTTTCGTATTTGCTTGTGGCACTTGCTATGGAGCTCATGTCCACACTCTCTAAAATTTCATTAGTGGTTTGAGTCTGTTGTCTGTCTGAAATTACACTTTCTGGGGGCCACTGAGCCACTGCTGCCACACTAACAGAGGAAAGACTTATGTTTCTGCTGCTGTGGTCTCTGCTGCCTCTTGCAGAGAGGGCTGTTAAACCAAGTCTGAACTCTGCAGCTGGGTGATGCACATGAATCTGAGTTGTGTTAACTTAGCTGCACAGAATTTGCTAGGTTTTTAGGAGAGAACAGATCTGTTTCATCCTTTTCCTCCCTTTTCATCCAAACAAACAAAAAAATCCTATAATATTTTTACCTAATTTACTCACATAACCTGTTGGCTGCTGTTATTCCTCCTGAGAAGAATGAGGTGAGGTTCCTTAGGTAGAAATACTGCTGCTCCACCAGTGCAGGGAGCCCCTTTACTGCTACCACTTTCTCCCCTGCCTCTTCAACATTTTTTCCCCAGCCCCTAACAACTTGGAGCTAGGCCAATAGCAGGGTAATAAGATGAGGCATCTCTGTGACCATCACCATGGGCTTTGTTAGCAGCTGCCCCCTACTTGCATGTTATCTCATAGAGCAGTCATCCAGTTTGTGGTTGATTCCTGCTGTTAAATCTTACTGTCTCTGCAAACAGAGAAGACAGCAAAGCAAAGCCTTTGCAAAGGTTGGGGGCTGTGATGAAGCACAGGCACATGTGCTGATGTTGCCTGTTGGGGTGTTGCTAGAGAGTCTCTAAGTAATTCTTTTCCCCCATCATAGAAGTACTGAGTAAACAGAATTTGGTTGCTTCTGTGTGCCCAACAGCCATTGATGGCAGTGGGGCCATACTGGGGCTTTGGAGCAGGTTTCCTGGGCAGCAACTTGCCTTGTGGACTCTAATCACTGATTAACCCACATAAGGGATAGCTGGATTAAAACAACAAATATCTGTGCTGCCATCTTGTGAACCAGAATTTCATAACACCTTTCAGATTATTTTGTAAATATCGCAGTGTTGCTATGGCAGCAGAGATCTGGTGTGGAAAAACATTGCTGAAACTATTTATTGCTGATTTAGTGCAATGTACAGGGCAGGCAATTTGTCACTGTTGCTTGCTTCAACTCATTTAAATTGAATAAGAAATGCATCAGAATTGGTTTGATCAGGGAAATAAATGTTGCAATAAACCTCATGCCCGTGTGCACAACTTAACACAATGTAACACACAGTGAAATCTGTCCTTTAATACTTATGTACAGACAACCCATTCATGAATGCTTCATAGTTTTCAGTGTAGCTCTTACTGAAAGTCAGTATTCTCCCTGGTGAAATCATACTTACAAAAATTTCAGATGCTGCTGAATCTAACACTAGCTGCCTTAGATAAGCAAATTTGAATTCAAACTGATTTAAGGAAGGGTAAAAGTAAGAGCTCTAGAAGTTAATCCAAAATCTCTTACTAAAGGATTTGATCCTCATTTTACATGCTGAAGTTCTGAGTTCTTGTGTAGGGAAGTGATTAATGGTGTCTTCCACAGTGCTGTCTTCATGTAATTTCTTGCATGCAACATAAAAGAAGTGACTAGTGGTGACATCTCACACCTTCCTTCCCCACATTGCTCCAGTAACCTACAGTCACAAAATATTTATCTTTCACACAAAGTATGCTTTTTAGGATGGATAAAAGTTGAGATTCAGGAGAGGCTGTCACTGCAGTATGAATCTAGAGCCTCAAATTTAGAAGACAGTGTTTCTAGAGTCTCTGGCTCCAGGAGTAAGTTGATAGCAGAGGACTATAACTCTGATTTGAGACAAGGCTTCCAACCGTAAAGCAGATTTGGGGCTGAATGCACCAGAATGTGAACTAAAAAAGGTCTGAATAAAGTAGTTTTCTCAGCTACTTGCTCTGCTACTCCTCTCCACAGCCTCTAAGTGTAACCTCCAGTCTTTGCAGGTTTTTTACACAACTCACACTTTTTGCCATGATGAACTTCAAATTATCTATGTCTGTCTTTGTGTGGAAGCTCTGCATGCATTCCCTCTGGAAATAGCCTGTAGGTGCTTGTGAAACCACCTCTTCACAAGGTTTCTGGTTTAGGGTTGTATCATGCTAAAGCTCGCAGTCTGAGAACAAATTCCAAAGTTAACACAGTCTTTCCTTATAAAAAAGTCAATGCCACCAGCACTACGCCTGCTCAGCCAAACAACACACCTAACTTGCTTCTGCTGCTCTTACCCTCTTACCCTTTTTAAAGCAATACCTATGGGAATGTTGGGGGGGGGGGAGAAACTCTTTTTGTATTAAAAACCAAAAGCAAATGAAGAGTTAAGACATGAGGTTTCTTAACAACTGTTTACATTCAGAAATTAGAGACATAACAATGTGGAACTCTAAATTATGAGTTCTCATGCTTCAGACTAATTTATATTGCCAAGTATCTTCAAATAAAAGTTTTTATTTTTAAAATAGTCCTGCCACTTCACAGACACTCAAAGTCAGAATCTACCAATTTGCTTTGGGACTGATTGCTACTTTAATAACAACAAGACTTTTTCAGCTTTTCTTTGCAATAAGATGGTTGCATTGTAATCTCTAGCTCAACAGTCTGTTTCACATGTGTTGAACCATACTGAATTGTGAGCCAAGAGGGTAGTAAATGGGTGGTAACTTATCTTTACCTTGTCTTCACTATACCTTTGTCATATAGCAGCATCCTGTTGCTCTGAGCATTGGCTCTGGAGTCCCACCTTTATCCAAAAGTTTGCTTCGCAGGAGGTGAAAACTTGATGCCCTTAGATTCACATATTGCAGCATAAATGCAAAAGGGCAGGGCAGCACAAGTATAAATTTTGCTGCTATATCCAATGCATGCCAAATGTGGTGGGCTTTGGGTGGATTATACAATGTATTTTCTCTGCTGAGCGCTGGCTCTAGCATTTCCAGTCCCTTAGCCAACTGTGCTTGCTTTGTTGACCACACAAACTGTCAATGACAACTTCATAACTGGTTAAGTTCACAGTGCAGTGCTTCCAATTCCCTTGAGCTTGCCTTGAATGAGATTCAGGGGTGCTTTGCTTTTAAAATGCAAGCCTGAGCTCATTACACTGCTGCTATTTTGTGTGGTCAAATGTGGAAACTGCAATCTCTTGGTGAGCAGCATACTGTTAACTGCTCGTGGGTCTGGCACAGAAGTCATTGTTATCTTGCCAGAAATTCACTGCTGAACTGCTCTGCAGCAGATTGCCAAGAGTCAGACAGAATTGAGCAAAGCAACAGGAAATTGTACCTCAACACTCATGCCTGGCAGGCTTTCCCAGTTCTATGTATTGGAATTAAAGTTTTGGAGATTAATTTCCATTGATCAGGTCTCGGTTTGGGTTTTTATCTAAGGCAAATCCTTTGTTTTTGCACTGGCAAGTACTGCAGTATTATGAAAATTAAGCAGGCTATATTTATGCATACTGGTATATGATCCCAAGTATGTGTCTTTAGAAAAACATTGTTAATGCATGTTCAAATCCAAATCCTAAGACTTAAACTGGCATTGGTAGCTCTGCAAGGCTCTTCTAATGGTAGCTAATTTTTGGTGGCACTAGCCAGGACTTCAGGGATGTTTAATGTTTTGGTCTGCTTCCTGAGGTTCCTTTGTCTCTCCACCAGGGAGTGGAGTTTCAGCTGTAATGAGTGATCAGCCACCATGTTCACTGTGGCAGTTTTTAATGGCATACATTTGTCAGTAAATTCAGGTTTTTAAAAACACAGTTGTAGGGATTGCATTGTGGAAAGTTTGAGGCCAGGCTGGGTGAGGTTTTGAACAACTTGGTCTAGCAGGAGGTGTTCTGCCCGTGGAAGGCATGTTGGAACCAGATGATCTGTAAGGTCCCTTCCAACTTAAACTATCCTATGATCCTATGAAATACACTTGTACATTTGATAGTTATAATAGTTTTATTCCATGAGCTTCATACTAAAAGAAAATATACCATCTAACATTGGGTTGTAGGCCCTTCCTCTTGTGTAGTTTCTGCAACAGTCTTAAATCTGATACTGATGCTGCAGTCCTGCATGCTCAGGAAAACAGTGGGTGAGCCAAAGGCAGCTTTGCTTTTTGAACCCCAAAGAAAAATAAATTGCTCCTAAGGTACTATAAATCTTTATTGTCAGGTGGATATGCTCTGCTTCACTTAGAGAAATGGAAGTAGAAGGATTTGTCTCTTTTTCAACCCAGTCTACTCCTCCTATCAGTACCATGTCACATGATAACTTTCACAAAACTCACCGAACTGTGTCTTAAAAAGCAGAACCTCACAACCTTAAAGTAATGCTTTTTTTTTTTGTTTAAAACCACAATTCCCTTTTAGCGGAATTGGTGTAAAGGGAACAAAAAACTAGCTTTCTGCAAGCACGGGGGAGAAATGTGCTATATAAATGTGCTACAATTAATACTAGGAGAAAGAGTAGCAGAGTTAGGTAGCAGCTGTTTGCATAACTGAAACTTACAAGGTTGGTTGTGTATTTGTAGGATTTCATGCAAATCCAAAAGTTTTCCCTGCCTCTGATTAAGAGTGCGAAATGGACTAAATCTCTTCACAGTAGATCTTCTTGTAGCTAAGTTCTGCAACCTCCAGACATTGGTAAAACCTGTGAAAGCTGTAGCTGTGCTCAGTCTTGAAGACTGATTCCCAAAAGCTTTACGTTACAGTTGTCTTACTACAAACATCTGAGTTTGTCTAGAATTCATACGACTTTGGGTTTTTTAGCCATAAATGGAAAGAAACTCTTTGTTTCTTTCAAGTCTGGTCTATTTCATTCTCTTTCCTTTTTTTTTTTCTGTTTTTCCCCGCTGAGCCTCTAACATACTTGTGCTAAAAAGAGACTGTTTGATTTTGTTAGTTTGTTTATCTGGACTTGTTGGAATGACAACTGTATTCTTCATTACCCACCCACCACCTCTTTCTTTTTTGTCCCCCTCCTCCCTGGTTTGTTTCCTCATATTGTTTCCCATTTGCTCCTCAGTGTATGGCATTTACCCACTAGACTGGGTAGCCTTCCTATCTAGAACAGGATGGTTCCAGATTAATCTTCATTTTCATCACCACACTGGAAACAAATCCAAACTGGTTTTGCAGTTTTTGTATAGCAGGAGGTTTAAAAGCTGAAAAGTAGCTTTCACCTTGGGTAAGCATCCCATTTAGAGCTTGGGGAATGACTCAGTTATATACAGACTCTTTTGGGGGCACATACATGTATCTTCAAAAACAGTTCCAATGTAATCTTTTTTGGGGTGCCCTGGACTGAAGATATCTGAAAAATCTTTCAATAGGGAAAAAAAGAGAATTAGAAATACAAAGGATCCAATGCAAGCTAGCAAACACTGCTCTGAGGGTATACAGTTCGTCTCACTGGAGATGGTGCATTGACCAACAGGGTCAGCTTCAGCTCATGGTGGTTACTTCCTGTGGCTCAGAAGCTCATTCTGCTGATTTGTGCAGCTTTTTTTTCTAGAAGGCACATTTTAGGAAATAAATTCTGTAGAAAAGCCAACTGGCTCAGGTGAAACCCACATTGCTGGGTGCACACATTCTTTTTTTATCCTACCTTGTCCTCCATTTTGGAGAAGACAAATTTTGCCTTAACGTGTATATCTAGCCTATAAAATGTCATTAATGATGATGACTTTTGTGACCTTAGGCAATAACACATGAACATGGACCCAGAAAACTTGTCACCAAACCACCTTTTACACTGCAAAGTACAGTTCTCCTAATCGCACTCACTCCACACACTTTCGTGTGTTATTGTCCCAGATTTATGACTGGTGGTTTCCTGAAGAGCTATTTGGGTAGTCTGTGCTTCAGTGAAACAACTTTCATATGTCCTGTAACAAATCCAAAAGTGTAATGGAGTAGGTAATTTGTCTTGAGTTTTAACCTGAAACAAAATGATGTAGTGAGTTTTTTTCTTTGCTGTGGTGGGAGAAGAAACTGGCTCACTTTCAGCTTGGATCCTAGCTTTCTGGTTTCTAAAACCACCCCTGTGGAGGTGGTGTTGGATTTGTAATGTTGTTTCAGGCAGCATACAGCAATGCTGCCTCAGTGACACTAAGAAAGCAAACTATTTTCTTTAGTTTTGCTCTTGTCCATTTGTAATGGTATTAATGTCCTTCTAACAAGAGAGAGATTGCTTAAGTGGGGAAGAAAAAGAAAATAGGAAAGAACTAGAGTTTTATAGCTCTTACAAAGTGATTTAGCTGCTAGAGATAAGAATAATATTACAGGGCCAAAACACTTAGACCACCAATGTAAGGAAGTTCTGGTCTAGTGATTAGAATGCTAACCTTTTCAGGAGTTCTTTGGCAGCAGTTTCTCCTGGCTACTCCATATAAAAATACTGGATAATACAGCTTAATGTCTATTACTGGCCTTCTGAACTGGTTATGTATTTAATAAATAGTGTTTTATGTCTACTACCATAGGTATCACATCCAAGTCTCAAAAACATAACTAGTTTACCTCCTTGAAGGATTGAGTCACTCTTTTATGAGAAGCCATCCTACATGATGGGAGATGGAAAAGTTTTGGACAACACACTGCCAGGCAGACCTCAAATAATAAAGTACCTTGGGCTGTTTCAACAAAAAGCTTGACTCTTTACTCCCAGCACTGGCACCACGTGTTTCACAGGTGGACATGGAGAGCTGTCATATACTGTGGGAGGACGATGAGCTCTAGGAGTGCTCTGTGCTGAGATGAGCACTGCTGTGAGCTTGGGCTGTAGAGCACATTGGCTTCAGGAACCAGGTTTATCTAGCACATTATTTGCCTTGATGCTCTTGAGGTTCAGCCCTAGCATCCCTATCATGGGTTCTTTTTTTAAAGCAAACATCAATAATACATTGTAGTCTGTGGGTTTTTTCTGGTTTCATCTTAAATTATTGCCTATTTAAAAGCATAGCTCTGTTCAAAAGATCCAAGTTAAAACCCCCCTTTGGGGATTTATACTTCAAGGCGTGTTGTCTGGTTATTGATGGGTCACACAGTGCAAACTTGATTCTCTAGTAATTTTGATCTGTCATGTGAATGAATGTGAGAATTTTGTCCTTAGCCTGTACCCTTTTATCTTATGATTGTGTTATGGTAGTGACATTAAAAGTGCAATGGTTGTGGGTGAAATGTGTCACTTCTATTAAAACCACAAATAACAATGTTTCTCCAATGGTGTCTCTGTAGGTGGATGGAGGTCTGCTTGGAGGAAGAACTGCCCCCAACTACAGAGCTGGAGGAAGGCTTAAGAAATGGTGTTTACCTAGCCAAGCTCGCAAAGTTCTTTGCCCCTAACGTGGTGTCAGACAAAAAGATATACGATGTGGAGCAGGCACGCTATAAGGTAATAACTTTTTTCAGTTCTCTCACTGACAAGACAAAAAGTGATGTCTGTTTTCCAGTTTTTAAAGATACTGAGGATGGTTGATGTTCTGCACCTCTCACATAAGATTGTCAGGACTAGATGAAAGACACACAGCACTAAACCATCGTGATGTTAGAAATGTTTTAGCCTTTCAAAAACTGTTAGTGTCACTTACTGTTTTCTAAAGCTGAACAAATTACACTGCTGGCCTCAGGGAGAACATGAGCTTTACCATTTATACAGTTATTTCTTGTTAAGAATAAGGGACAAAAGTAATTCAGGAATTAAACTTGATGACTAATCCAAATTCTATTCATCTTGCATGGAAAGACACTCACTTCATTACATATGTGTGTTTATTTTATAGAAGTTAACACTGAGAAGCAAAACCAAGCTCACAGTTTGCTTGCTGTTTGTGCAAGCTCTTCATTGACTCCAAGATCATCAATAATACAGAAATACATACATGCATATGAACAATCCCATTACAGACTGCATTGTTTCCACATGTAGAACAGGCAGAAAAAATGGTAATTTTTAAGGTGTAATCACTGGCTGTTGTTCAAGAGTTGAGAAATTAAGCTGTTCTAGGTGTCATATTGTTACAGAACCATGGTTAAGAATCCTGATTACATTTAAATGCTGCTTCTGAAAATATCCAAACCTTGAGTCTGGGCTTCTTTCCCCCTTTTCCTCTGACTCTTTAAAAATTAATAAAAAATATTAAAAAAAAAGAAAAGAAATTTCCATTTTCCTCCTTTAATTACTGCCTGCCTAGACTGTAGGAAGGGTCAGGTATTCAGGTAAGTCTGATGAGTTTGTAAGAGCTCCTTATCCGTTCTCCTTCACAGAAGTGCTGAGCAGTGTTAGCACTTCTGCATTTTGAAGGTAATGGTTCCTAGTATCTGACAGCAAGCCTTTACACCCAAAGACTATTGAAAGATGGTAAGTGGCCACTTCAGTCAAAGCCCACTCAGATGGGTACAAATCTGGCTTATGTTACTTAAATGAATGAGCTGCTCAGCATGGGGATGTTGATATATCAGTATGTTTTGTGAGCAGCAATGAGACTGTGACACTTCGGTCTCCAGGTTCAGTCTGGCTTCATGTAAGTTTTACCATCTTTTCCTTCTGTTTGCAATAGCGATCTGGCCTTCATTTTCGGCACACTGACAATACCGTACAGTGGTTAAGAGCAATGGAGTCCATTGGTTTGCCTAAGGTAAGCATTTAAATTTTAGTAAAGAAATCGGCTCAAGGCACTGACTCACTGAGATGCCCTTTAATCTGTTTGAGCATAAACAGGTGCTTACAGTAACTCTACAGGGAAGGGGTTATTGGGGAAACAAATCTGAAGTGAAGGTAATGCTGAAAGCAGTGGGAGTGTCAGTTATGTGCTACTGCTGCTAGTGTGCATGGGCTGAGACTACTGCGGACAAGTGCTATGTGTAGGAATTCTCAGGATGCTTCTCCTGTGGGAAGATAAGTATTAGTGCTAGCAGTGGTTTAGCTATATCTTATTGCTAGTACAGTCCTTGTGGGGGCCTGAAAGAATATGGTTTAAAACAGAACACTTAAAACTTTGCTTCCTTTAGGTCACTGCCTCTCATTGGGTCTCTTGCTGCCTCTTCTTCCTAACGTATCTCCCAGTTTCTATGCTTCTAGCCTGTTTCCAGACTGTCTTTGCACACTCCAGTGCACCTATGCAGCTATGCTGCTCCTCTTCTTCAGCCAGCTGCTTTCTTGGGTCACCTCTTCTATTTGTCTTCCTTCTTGTGGGTCTTCACTTGTCATCTTCCTTCTGCTGCTGTTTTTGGGCACCAGTGAGTCATTTTCAGGTGAAAATTCTTTAAGAAAGGGCAGTGTGGAAACACTTATCCTGATTGTGTGGACATTTTGACACCTGCACACAGCTAGGGGCAAATAATCCCTCAACCAGACTGTGGCAAGGCACAGCAGGGGAGCTCAGGCAGCTGCCAGAAGGGCTGTAGAGACTAGTGTCCAGCCACTGCAGGCAAACCCACTGCAGGTGCCTGTAAGCAGAAAAGGGCACCCATGACTGCCAGCAGAAATGCTGCAGAGACGGAGAGGGTACTGCCTTTCCCAGGTCAGGCTGTTTTCCAGTGTAACTTGAGTCATCCATTCAGCTGGCTGATTTCCACCCTGCCACCTCTCTTCTGAAACACTTTGCTTCTGTTGCAGAAGGTGGTCATGGCCAAATGCTTTCCTTATTCTCCCTCCCACAGTTATTGTGAGTGAATGATGAAGAGGGCACTGTACTACTGACTTACTCAGTCTTGTCTCATTAACTATGGGACAGCACAGTCCCAAGTTCCCAGCCTGGGCTGGAAGCACACTGCCAACTCTCACGGTTAACTAAGTCTATTTTTTTTTTTTGAGAAACAGTGTTTAGTGACTGGGACCAAGGCCAGAAACAAATTAGTGGTAGAACCAGAACTGGAACTTATGATGTGACTTTTTGGCAAAATTGCTTAATATTCCTTTATTCCTCTCTGAATATCTTTCTCTGTGAATGGTGTATTCACAAAGTTAGGGGTACTGGCAGTTAGAATTTTGAGGTTTTAAACCACTCTTGAGAAGCTTGGTTTGCAAGGAGGTGTTGTTAATTGTAGCTGCATCCCAGGTTTTGGGTGTCTGTAGCAGGATAAGCCCTACTGCTTGTCCTACTACTGGAGCTTCTGGCAAAGGCCTTTTCTAAAAATCTTGCTGAAATTCTGCCTCCTTATCGTCCTGCTCACCCCCCTCCCCCCCCCCCCCCCAGTATTTTTTGAATGCTTTATTGAATTCTTGCTTATGAAAACAACCGATAAAGTTAAAATAACATCAGAAGGGACTTGATTCACAGCTGTATAGAACTAACAGCTGAAATTCTGTAAGTTTAAGGTATAGTCCTGCTGAGAGCTCTTTTTAGCTACTTTTATGCTTAGTAATGTGTCTACTCCTTTAACTGTACACTCTTTGTTTTTTAGATCTTTTATCCAGAGACTACGGATGTCTACGACAGGAAAAACATCCCTAGGATGATATATTGCATTCACGCTCTAAGGTAACTAGTGACAGGAGTGAAAGTTAAAGTAATCACCAAATCTAGGAGTGTAGGTCACAGAATGGCTTTAGGGCAACCAATATATCATAATCTAACAGAATTTATGTGTTCATTGATTTAAAGTTGGAAACAAAAAGTCCAATTTTTTTCAGGACTATTGGCCAAATTATTTTAAAAATAAAAATTAAAGACAATTGAATTTAGTGCAGACAACCCTCTCTCAATGAGCACACCCTCTCACAAAGTTCACATGTGATTTCAAAACACATACTGCAGTAAAAACCAAATAAAACTTTTTATGAGGCAGACAAGCTGATCAGAGTGAAAATGATGGCAAACTGATATCTTACTCTCTCAAAATGGAGCAAATAACTACTGTATTATGACATCATCAGTGTAAAAATTAACATTTTCCAATATTTTAAAGTTCTGAGCCAGATTGATTTTGAATGTCAATTCAGGAGGGCTTTGACCACACCATTAAAGGTAGAGTTTAATTTATTTATTTTTTTTTATATGTCCTGCCTCAAAGGTTTTCTTGATGCTTAGCAAAAGTACTGAACATCTGCGTTGTGCTGTCCCTGGTGAGAGGGTCAGGGGTGTTAGCAGACAGCTCCTCCCTCTTGTGCCTCTCCTAGCTCATTTCCTGCACATGGAGACCTTTTGCTTTCATTCACTTTCTTGCAACTAGTCTTGCAGAGAACATAATTGCTTTGCACCCCAAACACTATTCTGTGTTCCTAATGGTGTTGTTCAAAGGCGCATCAACTGCTCTAAGGCTATAGGTCAGAAACTATTCAATACATGCTGTAATTGAAGCTTCCTAAGGTCTAATCCTTGAAATGATGTGGCTATTCTTGCATTCTGTGTGTACTCACTGCCAATAAATAGGTCTTACCACCGAAGTTCATCTTATTTGTTTCAAATGTTATGTGTTAGGAGTTGACAGTCCTTGTTCTGTTGTGGTGTTTGTTGTTGGGCTGGGTTGCTGGTTTGGGGTGAGGGGAAGGTTTGGTCATATGTGCAAGTGTTGCTGCTTGAAATTATTATGTCTGGTGTAATTCTAACTATAGAATATCATCAGGACTATTTGAGGGTAGCTCTCACCTAAAATTTGATAGTGCAATATGTTCCGTCAGCTGGTGTCTCGTGTAAGCTTAAGGTAATTTATTGAATTAGATGTATGGGCCTCTGATGTTAACCAGCTCAGGTGACATGGTTTGCTGAGTCCCCCTCCAGCCATGTTATGGACTGACTTGAATGTTTTGCAGGAGGTGGAAGAATGCAATGAGGTTTTTCAGTATTTGCTCCCCCGTGTATGGAGGAACACTTCATCAGCTGTGCATTTGAATACTGCATGAACAACAAACCCATCAGTTAAATACCTTCATAAGTTCTGCCTAGTCTTTGCAACAGCAATAGCTCTTTTCATTTTGAGCTGAATTTTGCAATAGGTTGACCTTTTCAGAAGTTTCCCTTTCTTGATCTTGACAGGCCCCAGCACTTATGGCAGCATCAGAATTAGTCTGTATTGTCTTAGCTTTCACTTCCACATTTGTCTTGTTTAAATTACTTTTTCTTGCTGCGTATCAGCACAAAGCTATAACTCTGCACTTACAAGCTAATATTTTAGAAACAGACTTACAGCCAGGATGTAAGAATTGAAGAAAAAATTGTTGAACTTCATTTATTTCTATGTCTTTTCCTAAAATGTCTAGGCCCTTCACTTTCAAATCAATTCTCTCCAGTCTTTCAAATTAAACTCCTGTGCTAGTATTAAATGGCACATAGCCTACATTGAAAGCTGTCTGCCAAACAGAATTAAGGGCAGGCCGTTGGCTTCGCTAGCGACATTCCCAGTTGTATTGGCATCAGAGGAACACTGAACAGCAGGACTCTGGTTCTGTTCCTCTTCTGCAGCTGGCATCTGTTCCCCCAGCTTCAACATCATGCACCCTACCCACTTTACTCTCTGGGTTTGCTAGAGAATCCTCTTGCAGGGAGTCATCAACAGTTCACTGATCCTGGAAAAGTCTATATTCCTGCTGTTCTCAGGGTCCAGCACTACAGCATCCAGAAACAGCAATTGTAATCGGGCTTTTCACCTTTGCAGCTGTAGCGTATATACATGACCACTGTATGAAGAATCACCATTGGGTTGGAAAGCTAAATTCTAATGCATCTCAGAGCACATGCTCAAATTTCAAAGGCTTATAACTTGGGAAAATTGAACACTTTCTCAGAGGTGAGGGGTTGACCTACTTGTTCTTTTTTTTAGTTGTTACTAAGTCGTTACTCTGAAGCAACATGATTCTTGAGCTTTCTAACAAAACCATGTAAATTTAACACAGGATATTTTCTTATTTTCATTCTTGGAAATCCTGGAGCCATCTTTAGTTCAGAGTTTTCCTGCTTGAATTCATTTATACACAGTTACTGGGCATAACTAAAATGCTCTAAAATTATAAGATTATTTTTAATTTCCCCTTTAAGAACCATGAAATAGCCTTAACTGGATGTAATAGGAGAAAAAAATCTCCATCATTCCGAAGGGTCTATTTGACACCTGAAATGTTAACATTTCACAAGGAAGTTTCTGGTTATTTGGGGTTTGATGATCTGTGAGCTGCTAGAGAACATGAAGATAGAAAAAGACTCTAAGTAAGGTGGTTTAAATATATTTTTTAGGATATGTCCTGGTTCAGGTCTGAAATGAAGACCATTGCACCAACTGTATGCGGAACAACTTGCACTGTCAAATACAGCACTGCTCTGTCCAGGAAGGAGTGATGTAGCAAACAAACAATTTCTAGACTCCTGTTGAATATAATTACCCTCTTGCTTTTTTCCTGTTGAAACCTCAATACTTAAAGCCCATGAAAAACACAAAGGCATAGGTCTAATTTCTTGCACCATTTCTCTTGTGAAAGCTGATTTGGATTTGTTCCTGGACTAAATGAGGTTAAGAGCTGCTTCATTTAAATTAAGATGCAGAGAGTGATTCATGTTAGTAAATAGCAGTGCTTCTGAGACTGTTTTTTCCACTTCCCCTGAAAAACTTAGTTGTTAAATGCCTTTGCAAGCAGATCACTGCTACCTCCTGGACAAACTATCCCTCTGAACCTGGACAGCTTCAAAACATTGTTTTCCAAATAAGCAGTAGAAAAACACGCACATTACTTAAAGAAAGGTACACTATTTTCAGATCTTTTTTTTATGGCATGTCATATGTGAGCTAACCATAAAACAAAACCCATGAACTTCTGCCTGGTATGAATGGCAGCCCTGGGTGGGCGAGCAAGAGGAACTTCACGTGGGGACTTCACTTTCCCATTTGTTTCTCCCTTGCTCCTGAAGACTCATATCCAGCTTTCTTAAAGCCAAGATCCCCTGCTTTTGATTTTATGTGGGCTCCCTAAGGTTCAAGTTACACTATAAAAGCACTAAGCAAGCTGTTTCAAGTGAAATTATAACCTAATACAGAATAGAAGCCTCTTGGTGCTCTCTGCAAGACTCGAAGCACATTTTCAGCACCACCTGGTGGTTAATAAATTTATCCAAGCAAAGGAGTGTAGAAGTACCACACATCGTTCAGTATCGTCCAGGAAGGGCTGAGCAGCAAAAGTATTAGTCTCAGATGTTCATACCACGTTCTTTAGCTCTGCTAATGCTAAAGCTCAGTGATATTGTGGTGACACGCCCCCCCCCCCAAACAAACAAGCAAACCAAACCAACCAACCAAAAAACCAAAACCAACCAAACAAAAAAAACCAAAACCAACCAAACAAAAAAAACCTCCAGCGCATCCTTGTGCTTCTGCTGGTCTCCATAACTGTATAACACCCTTCAGCTTCATAATCACCCAGTACTGCAGCCAGGACTGTTTTCCTGTCTCAAGCTTCAAGTAAAATCTCTTTAAAAGCCCACAAGGAAATACTGGTACATAGATAAAGGTAATGGAGGAACGTGATCCTCCATTATTATAGTCATGGTATAGAAAACTTGCATTTAAGACTGCTTTGAAAGCAGTAATCTGGGAGGAGCTGCAGCAGTCAAAAGTGTTGACCTACATGAGAAGTGCTGTTGTGTCTATCCAGGTTGTGACAGGGCAGAGGAGCAGCAGTGGTAGCATGGAAGATGAAATGTTGATTTTGTGTGCTCTGCAATAAATGTGACAGCTACAAATACTTGCTTTGAAGTCTCATCCTGTGATTTGCTAATAGCAAAGAAACCCAAACAACAAAACACAACAGGGAAGAGTACCTCTCTAGAAACAAAACCCCTGATCTGCAATACACAATTACAGTGTATGAAGTTGGGGTGAGGTAATTTAAATAAGTGGTGCTTTTTTGATCACAGCTTGCAAAGCTCACTTGTTTGTTGATCTTCGGTAGAAATTATATATGGAATTATATACATATGTGATAAACTATAGAAATACCTATCTTTCATAGGTGCATGTATACCTTTGAAAGACAATGAGAAAATATGAAAGTATTCATCCTCCTTTCCTCCTTTTCTCTTTCCCTCTTTCCTCCTTTTCTCTTTCCCTCTTTCCTCCTTTTCTCTTTCCCTCTTTCCTCCTTTTCTCTTTCCCTCTTTCCTCCTTTTCTCCTTTTCTCTTTCCCTCTTTCCTCCTTTTCTCTTTCCTCCTTTCCTCCTTTCCTCCTTTTCTCTTTCCCTCTTTCCTCCTTTTCTCTTTCCCTCTTTCCTCCTTTTCTCTTTCCTTTCCTTTCCTTTCCTTTCCTTTCCTTTCCTTTCCTTTCCTTTCCTTTCCTTTCCTTTCCTTTCCTTTCCTTTCCTTTCCTTTCCTTTCCTTTCCTTTCCTTTCCTTTCCTTTCCTTTCCTTTCCTTTCCTTTCCTTTCCTTTCCTTTCCTTTCCTTTCCTTTCCTTTCCTTTCCTTTCCTTTCCTTTCCTTTCCTTTCCTTTCCTTTCCTTTCCTTTCCTTTCCTTTCCTTTCCTTTCCTTTCCTTTCCTTTCCTTTCCTTTCCTTTCCTTTCCTTTCCTTTCCTTTTCCCTTTCCTTTCCTTTCCTTTCCTTTCCTTTCCTTTCCTTTCCTTTCCTTTCCTTTCCTTTCCTTTCCTTTCCTTTCCTTTCCTTTCCTTTCCTTTCCTTTCCTTTCCTTTCCTTTCCTTTCCTTTCCTTTCCTTTCCTTTCCTTTCCTTTCCTTTCCTTTCCTTTCCTTTCCTTTCCTTTCCTTTCCTTTCCTTTCCTTTCCTTTCCTTTCCTTTCCTTTCCTTTCCTTTCCTTTCCTTTCCTTTCCTTTCCTTTCCTCTCCTCTCCTCTCCTCTCCTCTCCTCTCCTCTCCTCTCCTCTCCTCTCCTCTCCTCTCCTCTCCTCTCCTCTCCTCTCCTCTCCTCTCCTCTCCTCTCCTCTCCTCTCCTCTCCTCTCCTCTCCTCTCCTCTCCTCTCCTCTCCTCTCCTCTCCTCTCCTCTCCTCTCCTCTCCTCTCCTCTCCTCTCCTCTCCTCTTTCCATTTCAGATAGCACCCTAGAGTTCTAGGAATGAGGATATATGTTTTTGCATGCTATATGGAAAGAAAACAATTACTTCCTGGATAGCACTTTAAATTGAGATTTATTTGTTTTCCAAAAAGATGAATAGTTAATCACACAACTATATTTGAGATAGGCTCAGATGGACTTACAGATCCTTGTGCCTCTACATTTAGTAAGAAGGGTATCAGTGATTTGTGTGTCTTCAGATATTAATTACAGGGAAGACACAGCACAAGTCAGACAGTACATAGATCCAAAGCTACAGAAGTCAGACAGTCCATAGATCCAAAGCTATAAGCTGTACTAAAGTGCATTCACACCTTGATTTCCCCTTTCCCCCCCCAGTGTGGGCTCTTGAAATTTTTTAACTGTCCTCCCTTAAGTTTTCCTACTTGCTTACACATCCTCTGTGATCTGAGATACACTGACAGTGCCTCTCTCAGAGATGCTCCTTTGAAATATCAAGTAAAAAAAGACTTCTCTTTCTGAAAACTTTGAAAATACAGAATAAAAAAAAAACAAAACCTGCAGGGTTAATGTATTCCATATTGGCCCATGAAATTCAAGGCTTAAAGGATGAGATATATAAAAACACTTCTCTATTGTACAGAAAATGGACATCTCAACTACATGCAGGATTTTACATTTTAAATTTCTTCTTTGCAGTTTATATCTGTTCAAACTAGGATTAGCACCACAAATCCAGGACCTACTGGGGAAAGTAGACTTCACAGGTAATAAACTGATTATGTGATCATATGCTAGATGGTTTTATCACCCAGTAAATCTGCTAACTTTGTACGTATTTTCTGTTATGGTCTTTCTCCTCCCACGAGGTTGTTATGAGCACATCCTAATAAAGTCAAGGGGAGGCTGATATTTTTAATGAATGTCAGACTGGGAAGGATGGGAGTGAATTTGCATGGAATACTTGTCATGTCTTAGATTCCTTCAAAATGGGGAGGAAAAACTGCTAAGAAGCCCTGACCACACACACTTTCAAAAACATTGCACCCATATTTATAGGTGTATTCACAAAGAAGTTCTCCAGCTTTTCTTCTAATATTTTTTTTTTCAATGTAAACAGAGGAAGAAATCAGCAACATGCGAAAGGAACTAGAGAAGTACGGCATACAGATGCCATCTTTTAGTAAAATTGGTGGGATTCTGGCCAGTGAATTATCAGTGGATGAAGCTGCATGTAAGTGTGGCTTTTGTTCTGTTTTCTACTGGGTAATTTGACAGAATGCTAACAAAATATTTTCTGTGGTTTAATTAATCTTGTTCGGCACCCCTAAATAAAAAGGCAGGAAAAGCAAACAATTTTTCACTAGTTAGCACTCTGCATCATTGTTGCAAGACCTCTGGCGAGTTTTCAGTCTGCATTCAGTCTGCAGGAGCTGTTGAACCATAGGGAGTGCTATAGCAGGAAGTAGCAGATGCTCCTCCAGAATGATGACTCTATCTCTGCATGTGCCCTGCACTGTAGAGGATTCAATGGAGATGGCCATGGGAATGAGGTGTCTGCTCTGTGCCTTCTTCATGTGTTGGGTTTTCGCAGGAGCCTTGCAGGCCTTCCTCAAAACATCAGGTTGCTTTGTTGGGACAGCAACCTGAGATATGTGAATAAGCTTTTCCTTTTTAGGGAGGTTGATGCACAGTTGCAGTCCTTTTGAATCTGATTTGAATAGCCTCCACTCAAAAAAATATTTAAATGCTTTTTTTGCGGCCCAAGCTTATCCATCATAGTGCATCTGTTATTTCTCCTTTGGGTTTTTTTTATTTTTTTTTTAATTATTATTTTTTGGGGGGTGGGGTGAGCAGTGGTGGTGGTTTGGGTTTTTTTGAGGTTTTTTTTTTGTTTGTTTGTTTGGTTTGGTGGTTTTGGATTTTTGTGGAATGAAGTGACATATTGGGGGGGGGGGGGGGGGGGGAACCAAATCAAAACAAAACAAAAACAGAGCTACAAAACAAAAAAAAATTTGCTTGAACTTAAATGACATGAAACAAAATGTGTCCACTTCAGACAATATTTGAGCTCTGGTTATTTTGTTGAAAATTCTAGCCTTTTTCAGACAGCTGTTCTGAAGAACAGAAGGTCTGGCTTGAGTATGATCAGTGGCACAGTGGGTCACTGGTACAATCCAATAACAGTACTGCAGACTGTACATGGGGAGGCAGGGGGATAAAACTTGCATTATAATTAAGTTCCATTGAAAGTTATTAAACCTTGGAAAGCAGAATAATTGAAACAAGCTGATTTATGATGTTACTTACTGTGCTGAAATTTCCAGACCTTAACTTAAGTACACTTCCTCACATTGATTTGCCTTGCCTGTGTTGTATATTTTGGAAACTGCTATAGCTCAGTATATGCATGCTTCTGTAAAGCTAGCTCTTAAAACACTACCTTTGGAAGTGAGGGTAGTTTGTCTCCTGTTTTTAGAAAATTTTCAGGGATATAGTGACTACCAAGCACTTTTCCGCGGAGCTGCTTTCCTTCTCTGAAGATGAAAGGGCTTCAACTTCCTTCTTTGAAAGCTTATTATAGAATGCGTAGGATTTCCTTTAACTTCTGAAGTGTTTTCAGTCTCCATAGAAAAGCAGGGTTTCCTGATGCTGTTTCTGTCCCTTTGGGCAAGGGGTGTGCTGTAGATAGCAGGCACTGCCCCAGCACAGGAAACATCTGCTTTGGGAACCCTCATGCGCTAGTGAGGTTGAATGTGGAAGTCCTACTGGAAGAAAGGATCTACCACTCTGCTTCCTAAATGGACTAAGCAAAAGGAGATATTAAATGAAACCACTGATTACTCATGCTGTGCTGTCAGCAATAATAGAAATCAGAGTGCAAAAAGTAGGCTTAAGTGCTTTCAAGGCAAGCTTATTCGTAACTTTCTCCATTATCCCGTCCCTGCAGGCTACTCATTTAACTCCTATCAGACTTCTCACAGCTTTTCTTGGTAGATGGGTTCACAACATTCACCAATACCTGTTCATATCTCTCCTAATCTTGAAGCTGTCTTTTGACTACTTTTTACTAACTCCACTTACATCAGTAAGGCCTCTTCTACAACTGTAGAAGAGATTGTATCTTTCCTATGTGTTTTATTATATGAGGATGTAGAGGTGATATGTGTGTCTAAGAATGCCAGTTGTCTTAGCCCCTTGAAGTTGACTTGGATCTTCATAGAATCATAGAATAATCCAAGTTTGAAGGAACCCTTAAGGATCATCAAGTCCAATTCCCTGTTCCTTGAGGCACAACCTAAAAGTGAAGCATATGACTCAGAGCATTGTTCAGATACACCTTGAACTCTGACAGGTTTCACACTGTGACCACTTCCCTGGGGAATCTGTTCCAGCAACTAACTACCCTCTCAGTGAAGAATCTCTTCCTAATGTCCAGTCTGAACTTCCTCTGTTTGTAAAGTTCAATGTCAAAGGAACCAGTGTGTGTGTCTCTGCTTGTTTGTCTTCCACTGCGCCAGCTGCTTATGTTTCCCATGTGATGCTGTGGTAAACAGATAGAGCAAAATCATTTTTGACCAACTTTATAGCATTAATTTAATGCTAAGCAATGGATTATCCACTAACAGCTGGGCAAGTTGTCCAGTAACTGCTTTCTATGCTAATAGCTTGACTTCATGTTTTTTCATGTCTGAGGGAAACATTAGGAATGGGGTGTTTGAAGGGGAATATGCAATTTTTTAAATATATATTAAACACTCAGTTTAAATAAATCAGAAGAAGCAGTGACGGTTTTGATTGTGTTCTACTTCCTGAAATTTAGGATTGGGCTTTTCATTTCAGTGCATGCAGCAGTAATAGCAATTAACGAAGCTATTGAGAAGGGAATAGCTGAGCAAACCATTGTAACTCTGAGGAACCCAAATGCAATGTTGCTAAACGTGGATGAAGAACTTGCACAAGACTACCAGAATGAACTCTTTGAAGCTAAAAGAAGAAAAGAATCGAATGCAAGACTTAAGGTAGTGGTATTTTATTAGCACTCCTAGTATACATGTTCCTTCGTGTTGCTTGTCATTTTGTAGTATTACTGTTTTAAAAATTAACTTAATCATAATAGAGTAGTTAGGAAAAAACACTTTTAAACTAAAAAAGATTAATAATATTAATGCAACAAGCTGGCAGCCAATTTTTTAAGACTATGATTAGTAAGAGTATGATGTAGCTTACCTTCAACCAAAGTAAAAAATACTGGAAGACTAAAACCAAAAAGGACTGGTTTTCCTCTAGTGGCTGCTTTAAAAGTAAAATAAAAACAAAACAAAAATCAATTTAAAAAGTTGCAAAAACAATTATCTTTTTTGAGTGTGAATTATAACCTCTACCACAGATCTTTAATGTTAATTATTTGCTTTGTTTTTTACTTGATAATGCTTTCTGTAGTTGAAAAATACTACACACATGGCTATTTTACAGGAAACAAAACAAATGCTTTAAATTTTGCTCAGCAAGTTACTACAAAGTGCTAATTTGTTTAGTTCCTGTGGTTGACAAATTCCTTTACAAATACATGCAGCAAATATTTTAGCTGATGGAGTTTTAATGACTCCTGCTAATAGCTTTTCTCTCTGTAAAGTTTTTGCTTGTACTAGCAGCAGTTTTGTTTTCTTAGAATAGCACAATCTCTGAAGAAGAGAGAGATGTCTACGAGGAGTTGCTGACACAAGCGGAGATTCAAGGCAATATCAATAAGATAAACAGTAAGCTGCTCTGGATCATGGAAGTGTGCACATAACTCAGGATCTCCCAGATTCCAGCTGAATGTGACCTGAATCCACGTGAACAAACAAAATATTTCTGTGGAATATTTTAAAATACGCAGAAGTAGCTTATGTCTGTCTACAATGGCGTTTTCTTTCTGCTCCTTCTTTACTGATCTTTTGGGGACTAATGGTCTGGGAGGTCCTCAGCTCACACTCAAATCATTCATTGCCTGCCCTGTTTCCTTACATTTGAGTTCCTTTTGTGTGCAGAATACTGTAAATTTTGACCCCCTTTTCTATATAGAGCCAAAATTAGTTCGTAACCTTCCAGTAAGCTATGGTTAAAGCCCTCCCAGACAGGCTTGCACAGAGCCCGAGACTCCCTTTGTAGGATTAGTCTTGAAGTAGATAATCCTCTGCTGGATAAAGATTGCCACTCTAGCTGGCTTTTACAAGAAGTGAGATGCTGACAGCAATGAAATTTTATTTTTCACAAAAGCATATTTGCTGTTTATAAGCATTGTTTTCATTTCAGTTCACATAGCTTTAGTCCAGGTGAATGAGGCTATTGACCAGCAAGATGAAGTGGCACTGATGGCAGGTTTGAGCCGTCCTGCTCTGAGCCTACTTGAAGTTCTGCCACAAAATTCCTCCTGGTACCTAATGCAATTGTGCAATTCTAAAGAACAGAAAATGCAGGTAATGGAATGGAGTAGTACTACGCCTCAGCTTGCTTTTTTCTTTTCTTACAAGATTTTAATCTAGAGAAAGATTACCTTTACCGTGCCTTCAGCATCACTTATAAAACCGAAGTTTTTGTATAACTGATGTGCTAATCAACACTAAAGTAGCTGCATTTGCTCTAAAGAGCATTATGCCTTTTTAAGTAGTTACTAAGATATAAGAAGAAAATATATAGCATGCAGCCCCTAATACTATGTTTGATTTGAAAATGAGTTAAACTTGAGTACATCCAAAGGCAATATTGAATCACTAATGGCAAATGAAAGAATTGGTTTTAAGGAGATTTTAATGAGTTTTAAGGAGAAAAAAATATCATTCCGAGCAAGACGAAAATCACAGTGAAAGGTTAATGCTGTGTTTACTATGTGTTTGATGCACAATGAAATCCCAGTGTTCCATCAAGAGGTTTTATCCCTTATTTTCCATCAAACTTAAAAGCATAATTAAATCTTTTTTTTTTCTGATCTGTTAGATAGCAGGGGTTCCAAATATGCTCGACAAAAGTGAAATTCAAAATGAAGTTAGTGTTGCCAATGTGGAAGCTGAGGCTCACAAGCTTAGTGAGTAACTGTTTTAATACTCAGTTTTTACCATCACCACTTAATTACGCTAATCTGATTAACTGAACCCACCATTTCTGCGTGAAACAAGGTTTCTCAAACAGAAGAAATGTGCTGCATTTTATTTTTGAAACTGTTCTCAGTCTCATGATTTCCAAGCCATCAATCTGTGCCACATTGGATATACTCTTATCTGAGGTAGCTAACAATTTTTTCTTTGAATAACCTGAGCCACTGGTAAATACATTGGCTAAAACTGAACACAATGCACAGCTTGATGGCTTGAACAAATATTTACCAGTGTAATCCTCATTTGGGCATGATGAGTACCCTTGTAGAATTAAAATAGAATGACCACATGGAAGGATATTTTGCTATCACATCACAGAGGAAGACTTTTCTCAGTTTTAGACACATTTACCTGTCTAATCTGTTCTTACCCTGCTAAGAATGTCACAAGAGAAGTTGTAGTTTCTAAAGAAAATATAGTCAAAGGGGATCTAAATTTGCAGTGCATGTATTGCTGCTTTTGACTGGAATCTTCTTTGCTAGGAAGTTCAGCTTTCATTAAACTGCTACATCTGGGCATGGCTTAGTGGCTGTTTTGTTTCTGATGGTATTTCCAATGCTTTCAATCCAAGCTGATTGCTTTTGTAATGTGGCTGAAAGGCTGTCCTGTGAAGTCAATACAAGCCAGAAGAGAAGTTTGTCTTGTTACGTCAAATGTTAGCCTGTTTTAGATTGTTTAGACATGGTGAGCAGTACTTTTTCTAGAAGAGTCACTCCTTGGTAAAGGAAATAAGAAGAGAAAATGTGATGCATGAAAGTCAGTAACAGTGATCTGGAGACCAACATATTTCCTATGTTTGGTTTGAAAAGGAAAAAACAGTGGGTTTTGTTATTGGAATGTGAACAATGTAAATTGTATTTTGCAAATTGCATGCTTGGTTCCTGAATTAGAAATCATTAGCTTGGTTACTCACTGCCGAGCTTGCCTAGTCCATTTGTGGACTCTGACTCTTTTCCTCTTTGCATTTTTCTCTCAAAAAAAGTGCATGCTGTAGCTTTGAGAGATTTTTCCTTTTCGTAACCTCAGGAAAAAGTGAGGACCTTCAAGAGCATTGTGGCCCTGTATGACCAAGAGGCTTGTTTAGGTGGGCCTGGTTGCATAGAAAGGTTTTCAACACTTTTGTGTTGTATAATAAGATCTGAGTGTTGCTGCATACATGAGCTGTGGATGTTGTCTGCTGTACAAGCAGTCTTGTACAGACTTAAGCAGTCAGTAGTGACTGAAAACATTCCCTGGATGACAGTGTACAGAAAAGCCATAGGATAAGGGAGGAGATGGAAATTACGCTTATAATTGTCATTCTTTACCACATATGGTCTAACCTTCAAGGTTGATTCCTTTTGTGCAAGACCAGAGCAGTCCCTTGTACAAGGTGTTCCTGGGTGTGTCATGACCTGGGTTTCTTCAAAGTTGATTCTAGGTGTGCAGTTACAGTGGCTATGCCTAAACTAAGGACTTCTGTAAGGTTTCTGCAGTTGCCCAACTGGAAAGTGGTTTTTGGCATTTTTCTGCTAGGTTCAAACGTTTGCTGAAGTCAGTTCAGCAAAAAAGCAAACCAGGTGAATTATTCAGGTGCTGAAAAGAGTAGCGTTTGTAGTCCTCTGTGGTGGTCTGTTTGATTTTAAATCTGAGTTGTAGAGAAGGAGAAAATTTCCAGGTGGTAGTGCTTTTAAGGTCTGATGTTCCATGCTGGTAGACAAGCAAAGAAGAGATGGCATGCAGAGGAAGCCCTAGAAGCCATAGCATGTGGTTTTCCCTTTGTTCAGCTACTGAAATACCCAAACCCCCAACATGTGGCTGATTTCAACCAGGCTTCCTGAAACTGACAATAAAATGTCTTTGTTACAGTACAGGCTTGTTCTAGCTAGATGAGTTAGGTCCTGCCAGAAAGAGGAGGCAAGGGAGGAATGCAGTGCAGCAAGGGCATTAGTGGCAAAGCAAGACTGGGGCACTAGAGCTAACATACCCAGCAGTACCTGCCACATGCAAACCCAGGAAGAATCTTAAGGCTTTCTGTGTACTAGGATGGGGTCAGCTCCTTGGTTTGGATTAACAGTAGAATAAGCAGCCACTAATATCTAGAAGTCCAGAAACTTCAAAGTCCTCCAGTCAATTATTTTCTGCATACCTTTTAACAGACACTGGTTTTACATTTAGCAGTTGTGTCTTGAAGTATCTCACACAAATATGTTTGGTTTTTCTCTAATGACAGCAAACTATATTCTTTGGAATAACCTAATTGTCATCTACATGGCATAAAGAGCAAATGGTATATGAAAATTAATAGGCTTTTCTTTCCCCGCTGTTCTCTAGAACTTATAGCAGTTGACAATATCAATACTACAATTCGTAACTGTGATCCTAGTAAAACACTGGTTGCACTGATGAAACCGGAGGCACAGCTGCCTGTTGTTCACTCATTTGCTGCTGTTTTCTATCAGACTGAGCTGTTCAATCTCCAACAACAGAATGCTGTGGTAAGAGTGAAAAGTTTGAGCTGCTTGCTGATGTTATGTGGTCAAACCATGAAAGAGCACAAACATAGCATGTTGTTGTGTAAAATCAAACTTGATTCTATTGCCATAGTGTTACATATTGCATGAATGGTTTTGGTTGAATAAGCAGTATTGAATCACAAAATTCATTTTTTGACACTTTGCTCTGGCTGAGCTCTTGTGTTGCAACAAATAAATTGACATTTTTTTTAATTGTTGCATGCTCTTAATGAGGACTAACTCTGTTTTGTTATATTGTATTTATTGTAAATACACTATACAGTGTAGAAAAGTAATCCTCTGCAATGAGAGTAAGACCAAAATAGATGGGACTGTGGCACAAAGAAAGAAAAGGCTGAAGGGATGTGTAGTAAACCCTGTAAACTCTACCACTAGTGCTGTGTTGACCTGACATGCCTGTGAGTAGGAAATTTGTCAGGCTTATTAAATCAAGTCCATCTCCTTGATGGTATCTAGACTGTGTAACTCAAATTTGTTACACTGCTTGCTTAGCTTCCTGACTGTGGTACATTATTGTCCTACAGAACTACCTGGCACATGATGAACTGTCTATTGCAGTAGAAATGTTGTCAGCTGTTGTGTTGCTAAACCAGGCTTTGGAAAATAAGGACCTCCTAATGATAAAGAATCATCTCAGAACCCCATGTATTGGCTTCAGTAATCTGGAAGAGGAAAACTTTCAACGGTAAAGGCTCATTTTGTCTTGACTGGATGTCTAGTGACATGGTTTAGTGATAGACTTGGCAGTCCTGGGTCAATGGTTGGACTTGATGATCTTAAAGGTCTTTTTCCAACCTTGTTTATTTTATGATTCTATAACTTGGCGACTTCTGCAAAAGGATAAGCATTTTACTAGGTGGGCTCTCCTGTGTTGTGCTGTGAATGAAGCTGAAAGAGCTGCAAGATAAACAGCTGTATAAGTTAATAAGGCCTCACATGACAATTGTTGAACTAGCTGTGTATCTGTAAATATAAGAAATTACACTCCCCAGATGTTTGAGCGCAGAGGACTTGAAGTGCAGAGAAGGTCTCTTCCAAAAGCAAACATTAAGATCCAGCAAGAATTTTTGCAGACACTAAAACATGAATAAACTGTAGCTGGAAACTGTTAATCAGTAACCTCTCTGCAATACTGGAAAATGATCTTTGGAATGAGGTAGTGTTTAGTGCTTTAAGTTTCAGGAAGGCCCTTAAACCATGGCTGACTTGGATTTTGTGGTTTTGTTGGGGCTTTTTTGCTTGAGAACTGCAAAGATCTTGAAAAAATTAGCACAGTCTTGCTTGCTAAAAAGCTGAGTACACTGCTGTGGCACCTGTGCATGTTTAACATTGAGTTATAACCTTCATCCAGCTGCCAGCTGCCTGCACTGCCACACACCTGACTTGTCACAGCCATGTGCTGTTATCTCTCCATTTTTTGTGTACCTGCAAAAACTATCAGGCAACACTGATTTGTGTGAGACATGAGCTCCCAGAGTGTGGGGGAGAGCACGGGGACAGAGGACAGTTCTTGCCTCTCCATCACCGGTAGGGAGAACATCCATGTGCTGCTGTAAGACACTACTAGGCAGAAGGGGCAGTAGTGGCTCTTAGGGGACAGGAAACTGAGAGTGACCCTTGCTTAGGTGTCTTTGAGCAGGAAGGAGGGCAGTCAGGATAGGAATAAGAGGCCAGTGTTTTGGTTAGAGGTAGCAGAGTGCCATAAGAAGAAGCAAAATTAATTTGCCACTTGGCTTCTGCTAATGTGAGGTGGTGCTTGTAAGAAAAGCAACATTACAAATACTGTAAGCAGGCCCCATAAGGAAATAGGCCCCAAAGTGCCCAAGTGCAGCATTTCTGGCTGGTGTTACTGTGACCTGATCTTTCAGACTAAGCTGCCAGTCAATACAAATGAAGTACTAGGAATTAGTTGGACTAGAGAATAAAATTCTGATGTCATTATGTGAATGTACTGCCAACCCTATGCTGAGTATTGCAGGAAGCTTTGCACAATACCCAAAGGATTACAGCAGAGCTAGAAAAAAATCAGTGAGGGAGATGGTGTTCAATGGCTTTCTACCAGAAATCATGAACTTGTTAAAAATGTGTCTCCTAGAAGTGAGAATTTAGGGGAAATATGACACAGGTCTGCAAAAGCATGCATGTTGTGAGGCAGGCAGATAAATTTTCTTTTGAGAATTGGAGCAAGAAAAGATTGGACAATATCAAATGACAAGTTTAAAATTTACATAAGGAACTGCCATCTCACAAAATAGTGGGACTCATCCCCCAAGAATGTATAATATTTCACATTCGAGTAGATAAATTAGTGGAACACAGCTAAAGTAATAGGTAGCCTCCAGCTCACGAAGTCCCTAAACACAGATTAATGAATGCCAGAAGGACAAATCGGAGCAGGACTTGATTGTCTTCTGTGTTTTCTGGCAACCATTACTTTCTCAGGTTCCTGCTGAAAATAGAAGGTGGGTACCTGATATGACATATCATGGCAGTTTTATGCTTGATTCAGGAATATGAAAATCATTTAACACTAACACTATTGTGAAAGTTTCCAGATCATCTTGATCTATAATCCTTCTAAGAAGAGTAGACACAGGCTACAGAACCCTTGCTTGGAGGACCTTGAGCTGTAGGGGGGAGAGGCATCATTTTGTATACCCTTCCTCTGTCTATAGTCCATCCTCCTCCACATGGAGGGAGCATGGAGGTTGCAAGAGGTGCTGCTACCTCAGGCTGGGGCTGAAATTCTGTTTGCTGACTTTGTGTCAAGAAGCCAACCATAGTTTCTCCTAGATTTATCTGTAGCACTGTGCAGCAAAGTGTATGTCCAGCCTATGTACTACCATCATCCGCTGTTGCCAAGTGCTCTGAAGCAGTGTACAGGGCCGTTTTTTCAGATTCTGACATGCATATGTTGAACAAGCAAGGAAGCTTGCATGCGTGTGTAATTTCTGGCAAGAGATGAGTTTGGCTGAAATTCATTCATTGAAAAAAATACTAGGCACTAAATGACGGATGACACATCTGACTAATTCTTTATGGCAGTTTATCTTGTGTACAAAATACACTTATGTATTTTATATCTTCTTATAGTTACGCTGATACACTATTGTCTATTAAGTCAAAGGCTTCATCTCAAGGCCAAGATTATTTAAGCTGGAATGATATCCAGAACTGCATTGACATGGTTAATATGCAAATTAAAGAAGAAAATGAAAGTAAGTAATTTTGCCTCTACATCGCCCGCCCAGATGATATTCTGATCCTAGATACCCAAGTATCTGTGTTGAACATCCTTGCTCAGATGCTCTTTGAGAGAGAAGAGTATTAAAACAGCTTTGAACACCTGCTAGTTTTGAATGTCCTTGAAGTATTCCTAGTTGTGTTTTGGCTGGCTGAAAGGTACTGTGGGGTGTCTGCCTTTTGCAGTGTCACAAATGCCATGGTCCTGCCCTCTTGGCAGTATCATTCAGTATTTGCACTGGATGGTCTTGCTTTGTAGGTTTTGCAGAAACTAAAATCAGAGAGTACTGGGGGATATGGGAAGAAATTACAGGCAGTGTCCTGTGCAAAAGGAGTTTTTTAATATTAAATTATTTCCAAGCCATTTATTTATTTATTTATTATTCTTTCAAAAGGGAGTTGGTGAGAAATTATTTAGTGCAATTATCTGTCCTGCTTTCCTTCTAGATAACTTGATTTCCTATATGAGAGTAGCTTGTTATGCCTACTTTTCTAATATAAATGGATTTAGAGTTTACTTATGCCTAATTTGCTGGAAAAAAGGAAAGGGAAGCTTTCAGACTGTATGTCATTGGGAAGAAGCCTAGAGGGTAATTTAAGAGACTTCAAAGGCTCAGGCTGTTTCCAGGTGGCACTAATGCACAACACTCGTTTGCTTCCCATATTGCCATCAGTGTTGTGTGTGCTACTGTTTCATACTGGTAAAGGAAGCTTTATATTGCAGAAATACTAGAACTGACTATATAAAACTGTGTATTGCTTCTTAAATCTAGTTGTGGTGGACACTCATGGCTTGCTTGCAGCTTGTGTCCTTTGGCAGGGAGGGATGCTGAGCAATTCATTTGACTGACATAATCACTTTCTTGTCTGAATTTCTGAAGTCACTTGGAATTGCAAAAGGCCTTAAGAAAGGTGGTCTTGCAAACAGTCTTTAGTACTAAATAAGCTGCACTTAGTTTCAGTGACACTGTCTGAGTATGGTTATTTATGGCAGATAAGGGATGAAGAAGGGTGGCTTCTGTTCCAGGAAGCAAGCCCTAAAGTTACTTGTCAACTGAAGTTCTGGGTGTCACTGGTTTGAACAATCAAGTGATTTCTCCTAAGGTCAACATTATCAGGTTTGTTACTTAAGTTAAAATTAAAAGGAGTGAGGTTAAGTTGTTATGTGATGTTGTAGCTGAGAGGTCAGTATGTATGTATTTGTCCAAATCAGGATTTCAAATAATCTGGTCTGAAATCACTTGAGAATAAGTATTTCTGTGCTGAGCCAATATGTAGGTGAGCATATTTAAATATGATGCCCAATGTTTCCTTAAGTTTTATGTAGATAATTGTACTCTGAAAGTAGGGACTTTTTTCAGGAAGGCTAAATTTCATTTTTATGAAGAGGTAGATTCAGATGAATCAGTAACTGTGTCAGAAAGGGACACTGCACAACTTCACAGGAATATTGGAGTAAAAATTACTTTAAATCAATTGCTGTTGCTGCCTCTGCTTCTTGTTACTTGATTTTTCTGTTCTTCATGTTGCTGCTTTGTTTGTACCTAGTTTCGGACAAGCTGCATCTTTCTTTGATAACTACGTCTCTAATAACTTTTCCATTTCATAGGAATCATTGCAATTGGTCAGATTAATGAAGCAATTGACCAAGGAAATCCTGAGAAAACTCTAGAAACTCTGCTGTTGCCCACAGCCAAGCTGCAAGATGTGAGACCAGTAAATGCAAGGCATTACCAGGATGTTCTGCACCACGCCAAAACACAGAAATGCAAGGTTAGATCTTTGACTGTTGCTGTTTGTGAGAACTGAAATACTAATTCCTTTCACTTACATATCTATTCCTGTCCTTTTGCTCTGATGTTTAGATTATTTAGATGTTTCTAAATAAACTAGTGACAAAAAACTACCACTAAGAAATTTCCACTACTCTTCTGACTAGCAAAAAGGGATCAGTTCTCAAGGCATATTCTGTACATGTGTCACTACTGACTTGATGTAACCTTGCTTATTTTTAATTCTACCAGGTTACTGTAGCTATTATAAAATGTAGGCAACAGTGGCCCTGATGTAGTTATGAATTTGTGCAAGGATCTAGTTACCCCACTGTGTCAGGTGGGTAGTTATAATATGGATGGGAATTGAGATGTTTTCCAGAAAGCAGTCATAGTCATGCTGAAGGACTCATAGTGTTCCTTAACAGACCTCAGGTAAGTATTTTGAAGAGTCTCAGTTGCTTAAATCTCATGTTTCATAACAGTGTACGTATTTCTGTTCTTGCTTTATCATGCAACAAGCTGACCATCTTGTATGTGCCTTCAGTTAAGCCTATCTCAATGGGATATTGCTATCTGCTTCCCCAAAAGCAGTGCCCTGGTTAGCATCACAGCTCAGGGAAGCATAAACGAAGATCAGCCTAGCAGCTTGCAGGATGTGACTGAACACTGGATTAGCTTAAAGCTACCGGTACAGCACTTAAAATGTCCAGTGTTTGGAAAAGATGCTTAAAATTCACGTAACACATTCATAAAGTAATACAGTCAGCTGGAGAAAGTAACTGAACTTTGGCTTGTAAAAATATCTTCTAGCTACCTGGCCACTAGTGATACTTGCTGTGACACAATGTGTTTCAGCAGTCTGCTGTCAGAGTTTTCAAAAGGCATTTGCACATCTCAATTTCCTGCTTGGATTCCCAGGCAGAGGCTGGTTTCAGTGAGCCCTGAATTCTAAGAAGCATCCTTCTTTTTCATGTGTGCTGGGGAGGGTTTGGTGCACGCTAACTACTTCACCTGCACTGCAAGGGTCAGGGTGCGTATTTGTGTGCAGAGAGTGTCTATACAGGTGGTGGCTCTGCAGTGCTGGCCTGGGATGTGCCAGACCCAGCACAGTGAGCTGGGATGTCCCCAGGGTAGGCACCTATGGCCCACAGGTGCCCTCATGCTTGTACATGGCAGCCCTCCCTGGGCTCACTCCCTGTGTGCAAACCTGGTGCCTGCTCCCATCCCTTTGTGAATGCGCTCATAGGAAACAAATGGGTGTCTCCAAGTTTTGGAACAAAAATTGTGCAATCTCTTTAAAATCTTCTTGTTCAAAAACTGTTGAAGTTCCTACAGACTTCCACTGGCCTTTCTTTTCTGAAGTATGCTGTTTTTGCAATCCTTTGATAGCTACTTATAATCCTCTGCAAACAGAAGCATTGCTCCTGTTTAGGAAGAGAGCAAGACTTGCTTTCTGTGCTGGTCAATGACAAGCACATTACTACCCTTTAGGTAAAGATACGAATTAGACTGAACTTTTCTTTAAAAAATAAAAAAACTAAACAGAATTGAAAAGATGCAATGTCTAAATCAGGCTAGTTCCAGATTTTTCTGAGCCCTGTTTATAAAGCAGATCTGCCTTTAATTGTATTTTGCATGTTTTAAGAGTGAGCCATAGTAAAAGGAAATACTTGATTTACAAGGATCAGATAGATCTCTCTGTGAACTTCTGGTGTTCCCCAGTGTCTGGAAAAACATATGGGTCAAACCTGCCCTCTTTATTCTAGCCAGCCTGCTGTCACATCACTGTAGCTGTGGTGGCTTTGGATAAGTAGAGTCTGCATTGAAATCTCTCAATACCCTTTACAGGTCTTAATCTCAGATCGCACCTCTTTGTTCCGTGCTTGAAACTGAAAATGCAAACCTGGAATTTGTTTATTCCTGTAATCTTAAACCACAGCTTGTAGCAGTCCTCAACACCATTTCAAAGCAAGAGTTCTCAGGTTCCAGTGAAGAGAAACCCTGTGTTCAGTGAGGGTACTTGTCCTGGGTTCAGCAGTAGCAGTCATTTTTTCTCCTTCTTGGTAGCTGGTGCAGTGCTGTGTTTTGACTTTCGGGCTGAGAATGGTTGCTGATTGATAGCAAGTATGTTTTGAGTTACTGCTCAAATGTTTGGTTTGTCCAAGGCCTTTTCTGAGCTTGTGCTCTGCGAGGGAGGAGGGAGGCCGGGAGGAAGGAGAGACAGGACACCTGACCCAGGCTAGCCAAGGAGGTATTCCATACCATAACACGTCATACCCAGGATGTAACCGGGAAAGACCCGGAAGGGCTGGAGCTCTGGGGGGATGGAGGAGGTATTGGTCAGTGCTCCATCAGGAGGGTGGGGTGAGTTATGGGTCGGTGGCTGGTGAGGTGTTGTATTCTCTTCACTTGTTGTTTGCTTTATCGTTATTATTTGTAGTAGTAGTAGCAGTAGTAATATGTGTTATGCCTTATCTACTAAACTGTGCTTGTCTCAACCCGTGGGGGCTACATTCTTTGTATTCTCCTTCCTAACTCTCCGGGAGTTGGGGGAGCAAGGGGGGGGCGTGAGTGAACAAGCTGTGCGGACTTGGTTTAAACCACGTCAGTACTATCAATGGCTGAAAAGTTAAACAGATGTGTCAAACTCTCAAATGGTTCTTGTGTTATTTTATTTCTTGAGTCATAGTCATACAGATTTTGCAGTTAGGTTAATGGCTTCTTCTATTTACAATAGTTTTATAACATCTGGATTATTTTAGTTACCTTTAAAATCTGTTCTTATGCATGGCATGGTTCAGTGTGAGGTGTCTCTGCCCATGGCAGGGGGGTTGGAACTAGATGATCTTGAGGTCCTTTCCAATCCTAACTATTCTATGATTCTATGTTGAGGGAATGCTATGATTAAAACTAACTTAAATTAGGGGCCAGATGAAACTGAAGAGGGGGAGTCTTATCAGGCTTCATTTTACAGTGCAAATTATTTTATTTAAGTATATTTATTAAAGTAAAGTTTTTTTACAATACTATAATCAAACAGATGTAAAACATTTTTTTCACATTCCTGTCTTACATCCTGCTGTTACAAGCACCAACCATTGAGATTATTTTGCAGGAACTTATGCAGCTTTTGAGTTTCTGTAAATGTAAAAGCTGACCCTTTGCTTTATTAACATGGACCATAAATCATAACAAGTTTCAGTATTTGTAATGCTGTAGGTATTTCCTGTGAGGATGTGGAAATAGAGAATACTACAAAACAGCTTCCCTGTTTTGCTTACCAAGCAAGAATAAAAAATGCCTGAATTAACACTGATAAGGGTTAGCTCCCAGCAATCCTCATGGGCTAAAGCAGAGCAGGCACTGACAAAGTGGAAGAACAAGTCTCTTGTGTAAAGCTGGTTAAGCAGAATCATAGGAGATTCTGCCCTGGGAAGCGTCAGGCTCCTTGTCTACAGCTGTAGATCTATTGCTTCTTGAACCCACATGGACTCTGGTTCTTTATTTCCAGCATCCTGGCAGTACTTTTTTTCTTGGTCATGTGAGAGGGAGGTCCTGCAAAGCACAACAGCTCCCACGCATGTAGAAAGTGCTTTTGCTTGTTCCCACTTCCACTGGGCCAAAAACTGCACATCACTGTTCCTGCAGTGACTGTGGGCTGGGAGCTAATTTCAAGTATTCGGAAATCGTGAATGGGCCGAAAGTGTTGTTTGGATATTGATCCCTCTTCTGGTGTTCAGAGGCTGTGATGGCTGATATTCTGTTTTCTTCTCTGTGGCCCTGAAACTGATCTTCTCAGAAGGAAAGGGAGGGGTGGCGGTGTATTTTAGGGCTGGAAAATATATTTCTGAAGATATTCCTTGTGTGGCATGTGGAAGGAAGTAAATTTTTGAGATTGTGGTCCTTAACAGTTTTTAATTTTTTAATTGTTGCACCTGAGGTTTGTTTCTGCCTGGGTTAATACTATACAAAATCATAATTCCAATAGTATAAATATAGAACTAAATTCATTTCTCCCTGGTTATTTTAACCATTGTTAGATAAATATTGGATTGATTTTTAATTTTCGACATCAGAAAATAAAGGAAAGGGTCAAGACAACTGTTTAAGCTGCTAAGGCATAAAGCAATTAGATAAAAAGAATACAATCTATCTGTTTTGTAATAGTAATAGTTGATGTGATGGATAATAAGGATAATATTGCTTGGCACAAAGCAAATAGCAAAGATGGTAAGGATCAAGAGACTGACTTTAACATACCAAAACCATTCATGAGTCTTGAGAGTCTGTATAATTGAGACATAACAGAAAATGATAGTTGCAAGAGGTATTAAAAAGCCAAAGACAGCTAAAGAAACATAGTAGTAGAACTGGAAGGAAGATACTGTTTCACAGGCATTATGCACATCATGGCAGGTATAAATGTCCAATTGTTTCACATAATAGCTCTGTTGCATTATGCAAAGTGGCAGCATGTACAGAAAGACAATGGCCCACACAGTAGCGCAGACTATGATGGCATAGACACGTTTGGGCAGATTCTTGTAGGTGAAGGGATGAACAATGGCCACATAGCGGCTGATGCTGATGCACATGAGCAACAGAATGGAGCAGTACATGTTGCCATAAAACACTGCAGTGGCAGTTCGACACATCATTTCCCCAAATATCCAGTTGTTCCCGTTAATGTGGTATGCTATTTTGAAGGGCAGCATGATGCAGAAGAGCAGATCTGAAACAGCCAGGTTTGTGTAGAGGATGGCAGTGCACACAGACCGGATTCTGAAGAGCAGCATCCACAAAATGATGGCATTAGATGGTACACCCAATAAAACAGCACTGAGGTAGATGGTGGGTATTAGCTTGGTACTCAGAGAGCTAGTCAGATACTCCAGTGTGGTGTTGTTCACTGTTGTTAAAATGGAGTCATTGGACTTTTTTGAAGAGCATTTGTGTTCTTTGATATGAATGGTTGTCGTTTCCCCTTCTATAGCATATGGAGGGATGTAATCATAGTCTCTTGCTGAAATTCCACGGAAAGTCTTGATAAGTGACACAGTTTTAATTGCAGAGCCATTTAGCGAAAATTCTGAAGCTTAAAAAACAAAAACAAAAAACAACAACAAAAATAACACGGTTGCTAAAAAGACCAAACTATTTGATTAGCAATATAATTCACCTTCAGGAATGGAGAATGATAAACATCTCTTTGTGAAAAGCAGTATATGTTTAGACTCGGTGGCATTCTCCTTTGCTTTGTGTGTTCATGTCAAATGCACTCAAGGACAGTCTTCACTGATTTTTGTCATCTCACACCAAACCTTGAAAATTTAGAATGAATTTAGTAGCTTTTTTGTATTTTTTCATGTTTTCAGTGATCTTGGGCAGGGGGTGGATGGAGGGGGGAATCAGACATTTGGGTAATCTTTATCACATCTAGAGGCTTTTTCCAGTAGAAATAATGTTGGAAACTCATGATAGAAGCAGCAGCCTTCGTCTAGGCTTGATCAGAATTTCCAAAGCAAACAGCAGTACTCTTCTTGTCACTTTGTGGATGAAATTCATGACTGAAAAGGTGCAAAAAGCTATCCTGTCTAACACAGTCTGAAAGGTTCAATTTAGAAAATTGAAACAACCCTCAATATTTTTGGTGTCATGTATCAAACTAATGTTGTTATTCAGTTTCTGGCTAAAGTAAACTAGATCTTTTCATCTCTTTATGAGTGAGAATGGGGAGTTAATCTTGAAAACAAAAATCAAATGCATGGACTTGTAGTTTCAGTGTGTAAATATCATTAACATGTGGGCAAGGCCAATGATGCCACTTTCATTAATGCCTGTTCTTGAGTCTTTAGTAGAGATCTTTGTAGGGACACTGACATTTCCAAATTAAGCACAAACATGTTCAAAATACTTTCTGAAACCGTATCTTGTGAAATAGGTTTTGCAGAATTAACAGCTCTGTAATTATTTTTGTCATTTAAAAATTTGCTTAGATGTGTTAAACGCAGAAAGACTTGTGTAAATCTTAGAGCAAGCATTTTGAAACTGAAATTCAAGAGTGCACTGAAGTTTGGATGAAAACCCGTGTTTTTCTTTCACCACTCCATACTGGAATAAAATATGGAAAACAGTTTTATCAGTGCTCACTGAAAGAATTATGGTAGAATATTTTGAAATTATAATTAGTAGATTGCTTCCCTTTTAACAATTTTCTGGATACTTCATCCACAAAATGAATACTTATCACTCTTTTAAAGACATATATGTGCATGCATGTGCAAATATATATTGCATATATGAAAACCACTGTTTAAAAATGAGCATGGTTTGAAAAAATATTTAATTCTAGTAAGAAAAAAAAAGGCCTTACTATTTGGTAATTTGCTTTGGCTACTTTTGTCACAAAAGTTATTTGAGCATTTCCTTCTAATAGCACCATCTGTGAAAGTGTAATTCTGTTGAACTTTTTAAAGCAGGAACAACAACACTACACGTTTAAGGTTGTCATATCACTACAGAAATAACATAGAGAAGATGTGTTTTCAGTTAGCACAGAAATTTACTTAAATAAAATTTACTGTAGAAAGTGACTGGGGGAGGTAAAGTGTCACTGAAATGTAAGGATAAAAATCTGCCTGAAGTGAGACTTCCTAGAGTACAGTTTTCTGTAATGATGCATGTACAACTCATTTAAGCTGTCAAAGTGCCAGTGTTATCAAAAAGCCCATGCTATTGACTTAAAATATGGAATAGACTCACCTGTTGTGAAAAGACTGGAGGTAAGAGAGAGCAGTCCAGTGAAAACCAGTATCTTCATTGTAGTACATGAAATCCAGCTAGCCAAACAATGCTGACCTAGTTCATCTCAAAGTGTTTTGTTTCTCGAGGGGACTTTTTTCCCCTCTGTAAGGGGCTAAAGAATGATTGATCTGTCCTCTAGAAGCATTCTGTATGCATGAGGTTTATGGCAAGCAGCTAGTTTGCTCTTTGCTACAGCAAAAGGGTGTGACGTATCCATCTATGCACACATGACTCAGTTTCAGCCCCTGCCCAACACAGAGATAAAATTGCTTTATAGCAGCAGTTTAACTCCTAATTCACCACAAGCCCAGAGCTGACATGGGGGGTTCTGCTGGAATTTGCACATACAGGTATTTGGGGTAAAAAGGCATTTCTGGAAAAAAAAATAAAGGGTGTGTTTAGTAAATCCTCAAGGGTCCCATCCAGAGACAGAAATTGCTGAACCCTGTAGCCTACACAAGGAAGCAGTCAGGCTTGAAGAGGAGTGCAGTGATCTCAGTTTAGCAAATGCAAAGGTGATAGCAAGCCACATATACAAACATGCCTTAAGAAAGCTATGATCTGCTCTGCCTTCTGCTTCCCTACCAACTGTTTAAGTGTCTGCGCTCCTTCAGTCTGGCTGCCAGCCCCACTCAGACAGTTCCCACCCCTCCAAGCCTGCAGCCTCTGAAACCTTTCCCTGTTTTTTCATCTGTTTTGTTGATCTGTTCCTTTTTCTGACTGGCTTTTTTTGTTTTGTTTTCTTGAATGCCAAATAACAATGGCTAGCTTCAGCAGAAAAAAAATCTGCCCAAGTCTTGCTAGCTAGCTGTACTTGGCTCCAGAGCAGTATTTGCATCTGTCCTTTTAGTTAGTGTGTAAAAGCTGGATACAAGATAAGGAATTCTTCTCAATTTTTCAATCCCTTTCTCGAAATTATCAGCTGTAGTTTGTGAATTTAGTATATACTCTGTCAATTGTTAACTCCAACTTTCCTGTTGGAAAAACTTGTGGTTTGTGTTCGCTGTCACGCAATTGCCTAACACTGTTTGATTTTATTTAGATATTCTGCTACCTTATTTACATATATGATGTACACTTGAAGAATCTGCCTTCAGGGCTTTTTGCCCCTGTCTTTGTAATTTCTGTGGATAACAAATTTCTTGGATATTTGTCCTGGAGCTGGGCATAAAACCAGGGGATATTCTTTGCAAAGCTGGTTCTCTGTCCACTTTATTTTAGTTTGAGAGAGTTTCTGGGTGCCTTTTTAATGAAATATTTGTGTGAAATAGTCCTAGATCTTTATCAAGTCAGTACTTTCCTGTTTCTGTCATCATTAGCCTATTACAGACCTGGCACTCCTATTTCCTCTTTAGAAGGATTCCCACATTCCACATGGCCCTTCCCCGTCCCGTCCCACCCCTCTACCATACCTCACCCCCCTCTCCACCATTAGATTTTAAGGGCCACTTTAGCTCTGAAATCGCGTTTTCTCAGCTGAAGCATTGGCTCACCTGTGAACCTGGGCAGCCAGAGCAGGGTTGGCAAGCAGGAATGCTGAGACCACTTCCTACACCTTCTGTTTTAACTTGGGTTTAATGCCATGTGCTGTCACCCTGTAGGAAGAGTGAGACCTGCTCTACTGCTTAATTCCTGAAGCATTTGCCACCTGAGCTAGGTTATCATTACTAATCCTGAGCTGTCCTATGCCAGTTCTTGCTGTTATGTACTAGCACAATGTGAACTCAGGTGTACACGCGTACCCCTTCCAAATGAAAGAAAGACAACTTCCTGGATTCTTCTCCTCAGTGCTCTTTATGCTGCTGTCACAGTGCTGCTTGATAATGTGTGGTTTCATTTGACAGATTACTTTGCGTTTGCATCATGGAAATAAAAATGTTTCTACCTTCACTCAAATTTTTTCTTGATTTTTAGCATGATGGTGTCTTTTATACATGAAAACTGTCAGAGATGTATATTTGAAGAGGAGTTTGTTGAAGTCAGCAAATAGAATATGAATGTGGTTTATTGCTGATTTTAAGCAGTCAAATTCATTTAGTGTCCAAGGGCTTTGAAAGTGGAGAGCTGTATGAGTAGGTTCAGAAAGCTTTTGTAATAATTCAGTTTTTTCAAGGCTTTTCTCTATTGTTTTTTTTAGGAATCCCAAGATGAATCAGCACTTCTGTGGCTGGATGAAATACAAAAAGGAATCAGTGATGGCAATAATGATATAAAAGAGGCAGCAATCTGTAAGTATTACCCTGCATCTTCATTGTTTTCTTAGTCTTGAAAAACTGAAATTGTAATTCACTTTTTCCACATCAGGAAAGTGTGGTAGACATGTAAATACATCAAAAGAAATGCATGCATGTTCTTTGTCATACTGAAAATTTGGATGACTTGAATCTTCAGCAGTGGTGTTGGTTTTATACAAAGTGGTAGTCCTTAAGGCTTGGCTGATAATTCAGTGGATTTGGTTATATAGGTTAACATCAGATTTTTACTGTCAGTATATCATAAAGCTGGTGAAATGGAAAGATATGTGAATAAGAAGGGATATACTGTTCAGGATCTTATTTTGCTTATACAAGTCTAATATCCTGAGGCATACTGTAAGAGCAAATTCCTACATATTTGCAACTTCGTTTATTCCAATTTCATTATATGCCTTTTTTAATTGCTAACAAACAAGAAATAGGAATATAACTATAAAATGGTGTAGAAAAAGTCCTCAGGGTTTTTGAAGTGCATACTCTTCCAATCTGTAAGGAGGAAGAAATCTGTAGCAAAAATGTGGAGGCTCATACTGGCAGAGCATTGTGTACTGTATGCGCTCAACACCTGTCAAAGTTTAGATTTAATATAATAATTTTAGAAAACTATTCGTAATATGAAATGCACTTTGGCAGTTAATGTCAAAACAAGTGTGGGTGAGTGTATGAGGCACCCTGGAGAACATGATGGGGTCCCAATTTTTTCCTGCCTTGGGGCAGCATAGCACAGCTGAGACTGATAGCTTGGCATTGGGTATTGGTTCACATTCTGCTTGACTTGACTTTGGGTGAGTCAGTGTCACCTTGTTTTGCACCCTAAGAGCTTGTGAATACAACTGCTGAAGTCGGTGCATTCCTGCAGCACTGCCTTCAGTTTTCATTAGTGCAGTGCAGCAGCCTGATGTTTACTTATAGGCAGGCTATGTCAGTAGTCAGTGTTTGGGAAGTTGTGGGTGGAAGAAAACATGGCTAGCTACGACGATAAAATCCTCTATCCCTGCTACAGAAACACTGCATGTAGTGTTGCTGTTACTTTAGAATTGATTTGATTGATCAATACAGTCTTAATGATGTAATGGCTGTAATCAGATACACTGAAGACGCAAAGTATTTTCATAGGTCACACATCTGCAGTGAAATGCGCCTCACTTGTGTTTTCTGAGATGGAGTCAGACTCACAGACAGTCCCAAATGAGCTTTTTATACTCAAGAGCACTGGTACCTGCTCTTGTGGACAAAACCGGTGTTCCATTAATGCAGTCCAGAGGCATGAGGAAATAACTGAGCACAAAGAAGGGAAGGAATTGCACAGCTTGTAAACAGGTGTAAGTTAAAGCTAAAGAGAGACTTGAAAACACTCTAATTTGTGTCCACTGGTGTAAAAGTGCTGAGAATATATCTCATAAATGGTCTGTAAAAATTAGCACAGGATTATCCATATACCAATACCAAACAATGTTGCTAATGATAGAATGATAGAATCATAGAACAGGTAAGATTGGAAAGGACCTTAAGATCATCTAGTTCCAACCCCCCTGCCATGGGCAGGGACACCTCACACTAAACCATGCCACCCAAGGCTCTGTCCAACCTGGCCTTGAACACCACCAAGGATGGAGCATTCACAACTTCCCTGGGCAACCCATTCCAGTGCCTCACCACCCTTACAGTAAAGAACTTCTTCCTTATATCCAATCTAACTTCCCCTGTTTAACTTTTAATCCATTACCCCTTCTACTAATGCTACAGTTCCTAATGAATAGTCCAACCCCAGCACCTCTATAGCCCCCCTTCAGATAGGCTGCTACTCCATCTGCTAGCTAGTTTTTGCAGCAAAATCTTTTCATTTAATCCATGTTTCACATCTTTTCACAACCAAGTATGATTAGTAGAACTGTTGTTGCAAGTCACTTGTGGAAATAGCTACTAATCTCCTGTACTCTGCCCTCTAGGTTGAAAGGAAGCAGTGTCAGCACAGTACATTCTTCAGAAGAGCTCTAAGGTTTTGCAGCTAAAATCCACGATTTAAAATTTCCCCACGGCACAGAACCTGATACTTCCTATAACAAAAACTTCCTGTCTCAGGAAGTTAGAATGTGTGTTCACGTAGTCTGAACTTAAAGTTCAGCTTGATCACAACTTGGGAATGAACTTTTGCTTTGATCTATCTCAGACACACTATTTTTGAAAGGCAAACAGCTCCCCACATCCCACTCCAAAACTTTTGCAACATAGTGAGATATTTTTTAGTCGGAACAAAGTGTATTTTTGAGATTGCTGCAGTAATGACAATAAAGTCGGCAGTAAACTAAAAGCAGGTATTGGCAACTGTACTGAAGCAGTCCTGATTCCTTCCAAACTAATTTTTATGACTTCTATAAATCCTAAATACTACAGTGTTAAAATTTTAAAAGGCTTTTACAAACTGTCTTCTCTGTCAGTAAAGGACTTTCTCTTGTATTCATTTAGGAAGATGTGTTCAGTAAAAGTGGTGGACTCCCTAATTCTTTGTGTTGCTGCTGTGTGGTTTGCATCACTTTGCTTCACTCCTTGAACTAGCTCAACTGCTGTACTCCTTATCTAAGTGGAAGGCAAAATGAGATTGGCAAAATATCGGCTGTATAGATTTTGGGAATAGACACCAGTTCCAGCCTTATTCTTGCACAGGAAGTCTGTCTGTCAAAACAGGATTTGTCATAAGAGTTTCAGTTATGGGAAAAAGCCAATACTTGGCCCTCTTGAGATTTTGGCCTTATCTCCCCAGACAATTGGATCTATCTCTGTATACATAGCTGTTTGAAAGGATGGGTATCAAAAAAAGCCCTTCACAGTGTTGATCTGGTACTGTTATCCCAACTGCTGCAGGAGCAGACTGGAGTCTGCAGTAGTGCAGCTGGGGGTGGCTAAGCTCTGTTTATCTTATAGTTTTACACGGTTCACATGGCCCTTCTTTGGAGCAACAGCTGCAGTAGTAATTGTTAGCACTTCAGTGGAAGGAAATAATTTCTATTGAATTCTTTTTGCCCTATAAACATTTTTTTCCTTCAAAACAGAAGGTATAATTAATTAAAAGTCAGGAAAAGCCAGGCAACAGGGGACCTAGAGAAAAAACTATTAGCTAGGTTTTGTACTGTTCTGTCGTCATAACAGCTTCCAGCACCTGTAATCACAGGGTGAAAAAGAGGAAGAAAAGCATTCAAATACAGGTGATCAGAGTTAATGAGGCACATAGGACTCATTATGTAGGGCTGAGCCCTCAGAACCACCTAGGCCATCAGCAGCAAGCTGGTAATCCATGACTTCCCAGTTTTTCCTGCTTCCTCACTGCTGAAGTTGAATGCCTGGGCATCACAAGACCACAGCTGTGGTATAAAGTGTTCTCCAGTCTTATGGGGAGCACATATATGCTTGGCAAGTGTTTGTTTCAAAGCACAGAAATATATCAGGATCCTGTCTTGTAGGAATCCAGATGGTGGTGGTGTGGTGTTCACTTTTTCTCAGCTGGCTGTGAGAGTATTTGGAGATTGATCTGTTACTATCTATGCAAATCTACCCATTTCACCTGTGTCAAACTAATCACAAGGAAAACTTTCTTTTGCTGAAATGCTCTCCTGCTAGCTTAGTCTCACGCTGTGCCTCCTTTGTGTAGGCTTCTGATACTGACCGACCTTTTGGGTCTGCTCTGTGCAGGCAGAGCAATTGAGCACATGGAAGGATCTTTTTTTGTATTAATGTGGATATATACAAGATAAGGAAAAGTGTTTGGTATTGCAGTGTGAAGAGCAGCTGTAGGACACTAGGGTAGTCAGGTTCACTTAGGTCAGTATATAAGGTAGATATTCTGGCTATATGTCTAATCACTTGTTTTTCTGTGCATGGATCTTAAGTTTAGATGTGAAAGAACACCATTAAAGACCTGAGAAACAGTTTCTAAAGACATGTATACCTCTAGTGTGTAAGGCACTTTGAAGTGGTATTTTCTACCACATGCTATCAGGTGTGGTGGTATAAGCTCCTCTGGTGATGGTGGGACCTGCACAAAGCAAAGGACACTTACGAGGTCCTGAATCAGTGTGGGTAACATCATATAACTTTGAACATGCTTCATAGCATCACCTTTCAGGGCATTTTTTGTGCCCTGGAAGCAAGAGCTGCACTTATGCCAAACTCAAAGGCATGCATTTGCTGCATCAGCTTTAAACAAGCTCCCAGGGGGTGAGGACAAGAAAGGATCCTGACTAGGATGCTTAGTGTTTAAAGACTTTGCTCGAGGCAATCGGTTTTTATTCCCATTTTGTATGGTAAAAGTGTAAAAGTGTAAAAAAGGTTTACAGCTTTTAACCTAATGACTTCAGGTTTCTCTAGAAGTTTCCCAAGTAATCAGCAGATGATGGCCTTTCTGTTAGGGCAGACTAAGAGTAGGGATACCTACTATCCCCAACCTCTGCTCTGGTGTCATCTGGTGTGTCACTTGATGGGGGGGAGCAGCTATGCCCTCAGACCATTCTCCATTGCTGCATCCCAGCATGGGTGGAGTGCACTCTTTCTACCTAACAAGCTTGCTGTTCTCCAAAATACTTGTCCTTACAAGCATGAAGGATGCTGCTAATGGGTGAAGCACTGAATTACCGAGTATGTCATTCTGTCTGTGTGTGCCAACATTAGAAGTCTATTATCAAGGTTGCTGGAGGCTAGAGCTGTGGGTGCATAAAACACTTAATTTTCTGTCATTATTTTACCCTAGTGGCTGTTGGAACATCAGTGATTAATAAGAGCTTGGAGAAGGGTGATTCGCAGCCAATCCTGATGATACTGCAGTCCAAGTTTGGATTAAGAGTGATTCCCGAGTGTGGTGAAATCTACTTCAGGAACCTCTCTGAAGCCAAGAATCTGAAAGCTAAAGAAGGTAAAAAACTTCCTGAATACCACAGTTCCATGAGTCTGTATTACTGAGACAATGGGAAAACCAGCACAGAAGTCTTACCTATAATCCCTGTAAACCGAGGAAGGCAGTTGCTGGTTTTAAATCTTTTGAGAAGTGTTATACTTGCCCAAGAGCTTTTATTAAGATGCTGAACAGTTGTGCGTGTCATCCAGACCATGGTAGATGCTGATGCATGAGTCTAGCTATTTCTAGAGTATAGCTATTATTTTCTAGAGTCTCAAACTAGCCTCTGGGTGAACTTACGACAGCTTCCTGTCAATAGACTAGTCCGTTCCCTCAGAAAACCATGTTATTTTCTGATGTACAAGTGTTGGGTGGTTTTTTGTTTGGTTGGCTTTGGGGATGTATGTTTTTTGTTTACTGTTGGGGTTTTTGTTGGTTTAGTTTGGTGGTGTTTTGTTTGGGTTTTTTTTTTGTTTTCTGGTTTGTTTGTTTGCTTGCTTTGTTTTGTTTTGTTTTTGTTTTCTGGTAGTAGGTGCAGAGAAGCATTCGGCTGCACAATTCAGCCTTACAGGTTTCTGTAAAGAGCAAGGCAAGCTGCTCCAGAGTGTCCATAGTCCATTTATGGTCCCTAGGCATTGCCAGAGCAGCAGGTATCAGCAAAACCTGGGCTAGAACCTGCCCATAGGATGATGATGGGATGTTCTGTCATATTAGAACTGCAAGCTGGTCATAGCTAATGCAGCCAAGATCAGTTAACAACTAAGAGAAATAGTTACTGTCAATGTAGTACACTTTCTTAGAGTGTGGGCTTAAGAGAGCATTTTGCACAACTGTCCTTCTCAGCTTTACCTTGGGGCCCTTTGTCCATGAGGAAATGAGGCTTTTCCTGTCTGTCAGGATACAGCCTTGTTTACCAAAGCATTAAACAAGACAATGTGGATATAGAAAATCTCCCATGTGAGGCAGGTGTCAATAAAACCAGCATCTGGATAGAAGACAAGAACAACGTTTTTTATAAACAGTCTCAGTTCCAATTATGTGAGTGTTGATGGAAGACAGAGTGCATGCTGTTTCAGAAGCAAGCACTGATTCAGTGTGTTGGGGTTTGGAGAAGCTGGCAGAGGACCTGTACTACATCACAGCTGTTTCATTCTAAAAGAATGATCCTGATCCACCTAACAGAATATTTTGAAAACATCCTTACTAGAAAATGGCTCAAGATGTGCAGTACCTTAGCATGTAAAATGGCTTTGTAGCAAATGCAGAGATGAGAAATGAGTAGGAAGAGCTGTAATGTAGCAGTGTAGCAGGGCACAGATGTGTACTAATGGTACACATTATTTTTTTATTAATTGCTCTTAGATTCTAATGAAAGTCCATGGATTAAACTGGTAATGAAAAACATGTATGATTACTACTATAATGTGGAAACTGAGGAAGGCACCTGCGATGCCCCCAGAGGAGTTGTAACAAAAACTTCATGGTTATCTGGTGAAGAAATTCAGGTAGGTAACTGAAATGTTTGGTTTTATTGCAAAGGCAACATAAGTATTTGAGAGAGATAACAAAATATGTGAAAATCAAGGACTGAGGCTGTGCTGGGTTAGACTGATGGTCACTTTAGCTGCTTCTGACAACAGCAGCAGCGTTAGGCTAAGCAGTATTAGCACAGTTTCCTGTCTGATGTCTGACAATGCTTCAGGAACTTCCTAAATGGAAGTTACAGAATACTTTTTAATGGCCACCAGCAGATAGTGGTGGAGGAAAGTCTGATAGTTTCCATATCCTTTTATATTTTTTTGGACTTCACATTGGTCTGTGACAAGGAATTTCATTACGTATTTAGGGGGATGTGGAAGCACTGGTTTATGATTAATCTAATTATCTGACAGCATTCTTGTACCTCCAAGTTCAAAAGGACGAGTGTGATACTTGAACTTTCTTACTGTAGAGATTTTGCATTAACATGAAATACAACTTGGAACAAAGTAGATCACACAAGCTTCTGCACAATTTGGGGTTTTTTATTTGCAATGGTAACAAAGTAGCTTTTCCTTCATACTGATAAAAATCTAGGGGTAGATAAGAGATGTTTGGATGGGCTGAACAGAAGCTGTACATACAGGGGTTGGACTACATGATCTCCAGAGGTCCCTTACAAACCTAATGATTCTGTGATATGGTGAAGAGAATACAGAACAAATTCCAGGATGGTTTTGGCATGAGGTTTATTTCTATTAAATGACCTTTTTCCATGATTTCTTAACAGAGCATTGTTGGGCAAGTTACAGCAGATTACAATCGAGAGCAGCTGTGGCTTGCTAATGAAAATCTGATTGTTCAGCTGCAAGCCCGAGCAAGGGGATTCTTAGTCAGAAAAAATTATCGGGAGAGAAAAGCTTACCTTCAAAGCCAGGAACCATCTGCCATCAAAATACAGGTATTGTTCTAGAATGAGAAGGTGACAGGGCTTGGGTAATTTTCTGCATGTGACAGGTGATCTGATTGATTCCTACCACTGACTGAATTTTCAAATAGGTGTATCTGCCCATTTTCATGATCAGCAGTTCAAACTTCTACATCTGCAAATATGTTCTTGTCCTCGTTTGAGAAATTGTGTTTTTAAATAGTAAATATCAGTTTTAAAAGAATGGCTCATACCCACCTGCAGTCCAAGTTATTTCAGTGAAGAAACTCAGAAGTACATAGCCTTGGCTTTCTTTTCAGCTTTTCAGGTCTTGTGCGGTACTCCTAACTACGCGTAGTACAAAATCAGAACACATTTGCTGCATATTGAAGCAAAAATTCCTTGGCCAAGAACAGCTTAGGAAATACATTCCTTTCTAGACTATCCCCAGTTGGAAGTGGTTTGCCTCTGCTCCTTGAAGTCATAGCTGGGTAGGGAGTGGCAGCCACTCTGGTGTTCTCAGGCTCTGGCAGTGTTTCTGCAGTTTGGCAAATTCTTAAAAGAGTAGAAAGAAAACTTTCTGCTGAGAGTGTGAACATGGACAAATGCATGCACAGTGGTTTTAGGTGGTGAAATAGCCACCTCCCATTAGAAGCAATTTGCACCAGTCTTGAAAGATGATCACTCAGCCTTCCCAAAAACAACAGAAGAATTTACAACTGATGTTTTCTAATCTATAATAACTTCATTTAACAACTCATGATATATGATTTTACCAGTAGCAGCTGCCACTGGGATTAGCTTTTCACTTTCTTGCATGGTATCTAAACCCAGCAAAGGACTGTGCTATTCTTTGAGAAATTCAGGTTCTCATACAGGTTCAAAAATATATAGAAATATAGATAAATAAAGTTGATCTCTGATTGTTTTCTATGGGGATTAAAATAGAAATGAATTGTGAAAAGACAATAAGTAGAAGAAAAAGCTGGAATCATTGGCTGGATAGAGATGAGATGCAAAATATGTAAAGGTGGTAAGAATATCAGTTATTCCTGTCATCGAGTTCCTTACCAAGTGTTTGCTTCTGAGCTAGCAAAGGGAGGGCCAAGTGAGGGCATTGGAAGCTTGTAATCTGTGGTACAAGATGATCCTGAGTGACCCTGGAAGATCAGAGACTTGGGAAGGATTCCAGGACAGGAACACTGGGGGTCCAGCTAGGTAGGGAACAGCTTTTGGATATAATGGACAAGAGCTGGCAGAGTATTCCCTGTGTGGTATGAAGCCAGTGACAGGCATACTAAAGGATATTTGTGTACTGGAGATAAGATTCTTATCTCTTTCCCTCCCTTGAGGGAAGGGAAGGAAATGGCATTGGAAAACAAACTTTGTGCTAAGATTGGCAAAAATTAATATGAAATGTATCAGGGCACCTAAAAATATGAAGGCAAGCTTGCTTACACCTTGGTTATCTTTTTACCACAATGGCAGTTTTTATCTATGTCATAAACACTGTTGTTAATTTTAGTGTAAATATGCATTTCTTGTTAGTAGAAATGGTCTCTTGCCTTTTATAAAACAGGCTTTCTGGAAAGGATACAAACAAAGGAAAAGCTATGTTGACAGACTAAAGGTGCTTCAAGGAAATGTTGCTGCTATTGTGAAGGTAAGATCCCCCTATCTTTTGGTGCCCGAGTACGTTTTGTCCCTTGGCTTGGTCCTCCATCACCTAGAAATCAGAGACTAGGAGCAAAAACAGGAGAGACTTGTGCTCCAGAAATTTTGATGGTGTTGAAAGTTGTTTAATTGACAGGGTAAGTGAATCACTTCTTGAAAGTTCTGTGTTTGACTTCTATCAGGCTTTCCTGAGCTTAAGTATCTCCTAAGAGATTTCCTTACACTTCCCTTTCTGTAATGCTAAATTAAAAAATATTTGAGTTGACAGTGTGTTACATTTCATTAAAAGCTGTCAAATCTGTTTGAAAAGTGTTCACTTTTCTGAGATGCTGATGGGATATTATGTCATGAGTATTGCAGATGGATATGGTCTCCTGTGTTTGAAGGAGACCGGTTTACAACTGAGAGCTAAGGTTTGAAGGTAGAAACTGCTTCCAAAGATCACGTTACACACAGGTGGTTAGACCCTCCAGCTCGACTTGCTGTTTCGGTCAAAGCCCATTAATCTGGTCACTGGACTGTAGGAGCCCAGTGGTACAGTCATCTATGGTGCCGATTATGAGAATAGTATGCCTGCATAACAGGACCCTCAGAAGCAAGTTTAAAATATGCACATGCAAACAGTTTGTGCAGTGTCTGTTAAGTTTTTGTTTTATTTAAATTTCAGATTCAGTCATGGGTCAAAATGTGGCTTGCAAAGAGATCTTACAGGAAACGTCTGCAATACTTCAAGGATCATGTAAGTCCTTTTCCTTCATTTTGGATGTGAAGCATTAAAATAGGGTAATACAACTGTAAAGGCAGTTTTGGGAATCTCAGGAAAGAGATTCTGCAATGTGCATTTCTGAGCAGAAATGTGTCATAACTAGACTCTTTTGCCTAATCTTGATCCCTTTCAGAATGATGAAATTGTGAAGATACAAGCATTTCTCAGAGCAAACAAAGCCAGGGAGGACTATAGAACACTAAGTAAGTGGTTAACAGGTGAATGCTGCATGTTTGGAGAGAAGTATGATACTATGTTCAATTTTTCTGTTTGTTTGTTTTTAAACCTTCACCTGGGGTTTCTCAATCTCCTATTCCCCTTCTAAAGCAGATGCAAGTGTTTGCAAACCAGTTGTTTTACAGCTAAAAGCATTTTTGTTAAATGTACTTACACAGTATGACAAAATTACTGCTGTAACTGGCATAAACTCACCTCTGAAGTTTCAGTTTTCTGATGGTTTTAGGAATCTTATGTCAACAAACAGTATTACTTCAACTAACAAGCCTGTTTACTTCAACTACAGTTGGTGCTGAAAATCCACCCCTGATTGTCCTGCGCAAATTTGCTTATCTCTTGGACCAAAGCGACTTAGACTTTCAAGAAGAACTAGAAGTAACAAGGTTAAGGGAAGAAGTGGTTACAAAAATTCGATCCAATCAACAGCTGGAGAAGGACTTGAACTTAATGGATATAAAGATTGGACTGCTCGTGAAAAACAGAATCACTCTTCAGGTCAGCAGGCTCTGTTCAAGCTTCCTTGGTAACAAGCGCTGAGCACTTCTGTGTGTTGAAGGAGCTCAGGATTACACAATCACAGCATGGCTGAGGCTGGAAGGGACTTCTGGAGGTCCTCTGGTGGAACACTGCTGCTCAAGCAGGGCCACCCAGAGCAGGGTGCCCAGGACCATGTCCAGATGGCTTTTGAGTACCTCCAAGGGTGGAGACTTTGCAACTTCTTTGAGGAACTTGTGCCAGTGCTTAAGAATTAGTTAAAATACTCCTGGTAAATTAAGCACTTTCTTTGCATGTCATAAGTAATCTCGTCAAAATACCTTGCAGTAGATGTTGTTCTGTTGTCCTGAGTGATATGGTAATCTGCTACTGAATGTCACTCTGTTTTGCTACTTGTGGACAATAGTAGTTGCTTAGCAGACTTCAGGAGATTGGAGTAGAATTCTCTGATCATATTAGAGAGCTTGTTTATTGTTAACTAAATGATGAATGAGCCTGTACAGGAGATCAGGTTTCCCAGATGATCCCTGTTGGCAAGCCATACTGGTGACAAGATAAAAAGACCGGTTCAAAAGACTGGCTAGTGAATGGAGGAACAAAATATACAAAGTTGTTACCAAAGTTAGCATGGTACGGCATATGTTAATTTTTCCAATTTGCCTCTTTTTGTGGATATATAATCTAGACTTTTGGTCATCTGTCTGCAGGATGTGGTACTGCACAGTAAGAAACTTAACAAAAAGAGCAAAAGTCAGTTGGAAGAGATGGTTATGGTTGATAAACAGGGCATCAAAGGTTTGAGTAAAGAGAGAAGAAAGAAACTGGAGGCTTATCAACATTTGTTCTACCTTTTACAGGTAAGTATTAATGTAAGAAGTTGACAAGGCAGGAAATTGCTGAGGAAAAATTACACATATGTTCTTGCTTTGCTTTAGTGATTGTGGTAGTGTTTATGAAGAGATTTTTGCTGTAGTATACAGACTGCAGCAAACACTATGGTCAAGTTCTAGTATTTCCTGTAATTGAGAGAATCCTTCATGTCTTTAAAACTTTCAAAAAATGTAGACTTTTTCCTTAGAATAACTTCAGTCTACTGAAGCCAGAGAGAAATGTTTTCCTCCGTATCACTTAGCCCTTATAAACTACTGTCCCTATAATTGTGCCTTATATGTTGTGGAAAGGAAGCTTCTGCATTATATATTGTGTAGCTGGCAGTATATAATGTATCTGTTATTGTGGTCTTTTTAACTCACCTCATCCCACTGAACTTTTCCTAGAAGAATTTTAGATCTTCCCAGGGCAGAAGCTCTCTAATACCTAGGTGGACATAGAGTCATAGAATAGTTAGGGTTGGAAAGGACCTTAAGATAATCTAGTTCCAACCCCCCTGCCATGGGCAGGGACACCTCACACTAAACCATATCACCCAAGGCTTCATCCAACCTGTCTTGAACACTGCCGGGGATGTAGTATGCTATGTCATGTTGGTAGATAGCCACTGCCATTTGGTAAAAAGTCATTGTCATTGGATCCGTGGACCTAATGCCACAGGGGTACTGTTCAGAGAGTACAAATAAAATCCTTACTGGTGTTAATCACTGATACCTAATTGTTCAATATTCAGTGTTTCTTATGCCTCAGGATTTGGAAAAAAGGTAAAGCCAGTGTGGAAAAGTCATACATACAGGAACAAACATAAATGCTTTCAGTGATGATGAAAAGGTAGAGAGCACTGCCCCTAGTTTGTCCCAGTACTATTTCAATCATTTGTTTTTTTCACAGACTAATCCCACATATCTGGCAAAGCTGATTTTCCAGATGCCACAAAACAAATCAACCAAGTTTATGGATACAGTCATCTTTACTCTGTACAACTATGCCTCCAATCAACGAGAAGAGTATCTGCTACTCAAACTCTTCAAAACTGCTCTAGAAGAGGAGATAAAGTATGTGCATTTGAAGGAAGACTTTAGTTGATTTGAGTTGGAGACTGTTCAATGAATACTTCATACCTAAAAGAATCTGATGGTTAATCTTTAAGATGTTGTAAAATTAGAGGTATAGTTTTGTTTCTAGAGAAAACTGTTTTCAGCATAACTTCTTTGTTAACTCAAGCTATTTCCAGTTCATGAAAAAATTATTCTATGGTGGACAATATTTTTGTATGAAAAAATAGCTTGAAAAAAGCAGACACTGGGGTATCTTGCTTTGTGCTTGAGTATTTAAGGGTAGAGAAAGTCTTTCCTTTCTCAGCATAAATGTTCTGTAAGTGGAGGGTAGTGGCTTGCTATTCTAAAACAATAAAATCTTGTTTTATACCCTTAACAGATATCTGCTGAACAGGTATTTGGGCCTGAATCAGGTATATATTAGCTGCCATTAGCTATGCTATGTTTCAGGGACATTATTATAACACATATAAAGCTCAGGTGGTAATTTCTATAATCTTATTTTATTTGAAAGCCTAAAAAAATAGGCTGTATAAACCTGTTTCAACATAGAAAATGGATAATTTTAAACGTATGGGTTTTGAACACATGCATGAACGCATACATAAGTCAGACCTGAACTAATCTGTTCTTGATACAGCTCTAAGGTAGACCAGATACAGGATATCGTAACTGGAAACCCCACAGTCATTAAGATGGTCGTCAGCTTCAACCGAGGTGCTCGTGGACAGAATACTCTGCGCCAGCTCCTGGCCCCTGTGGTGAAGGAGATCATGGAGGACAAGTCCCTCATAATCAACACTAGTCCTGTGGATGTATACAAGTCATGGGTAAATCAGCTAGAAATGCAGACTGGTGAGGCCAGGTAAGTGAGGAAGCTGGAGATACTGTACTATTTCAATACTTGAGGGATTCCTCATTTCTGCTGTCCCTTTCCTTCTCCAACAAATTGCACTTGTGCCCATGCATCCCTTCCCTACCTTCCTGCACTATAATAAAACTCTGGGGGCAGAAATACTTGAAAAAAAAAGTATTTTAACCTGTTCTGAACAACAAATGGATACTTTCCTGGCCATGAATTTCAAAGTCAACTACTTAATCATTGTAAGTGTAGTAGACTATGCCACGGAAGAATTTATAGCCTTTTGCCCACTTTTTATAACAGCATGCCAGATGTGTTGCAGGCTTTTGAGGAGCTATGCTGGACTGGGATGTGGAGATGAATGCCTTAAATTAGGATTCCCCTTTTGTCATTAAGGGAAGGTACATGATGGTGTGTGCACCCCCACCTAAACAGACTGCCACCCTCCAAAACCACGAAGCTAACTTCAGCTTTATTTGTCTGACTTTCTTTGTTTTTTCTCTTCTGTTCATTGATGGCATTCACAATAAATAAATAAATAAATAAATAAAAATCTCAGATACTTTTAGCCTGCTTTATTATCTGTTTGCTTCACAGCAAATTGCCGTATGATGTAACAACAGAACAAGCACTGACACACCCAGAAGTGGTCAATAAACTGGAATCATCAATTCAGAGTTTGCGAGCAGTAACTGACAAAGTTCTCACGACCATATTCTCCTCTCTCAACATGATGCCGTAAGTGTTGACTTAGGAAGATGCAGTTCATGTGCACAGTGAAGCTCCGCTTGAAACTGAATGATGGCCATCCTCTCAAATTACATGGTTTCCGATACTTGCCTCTCGCATAATTTCCCCAGTAGAGGGAGTGGTTTCTCCACTTCTACTCTGCTTTATCAGCTTCATGAAAGACGCTCTGTTCTTGAGAATTCTGTTTTCTGTTATCACCTAATCTTATTTTTTAAGTGGCTGTAAAAAAAAACCCAGTTACTTGGCTGACTAGAATAACTGGTTTATGTTTTGTTGAAGTCTTTACAATATTTTTCCTTTTCATCTGTTCTACATGTAGTTATGGAATGAGATACATAGCCAAAGTTCTGAAGAGCTCACTCCATGAGAAATTCCCAGATGCAACAGAAGATGAACTATTGAAGGTAGACACCTGAGGAAAACTGTTAGCAGCTTGTACTGCCAAAGGGGATTTTTATTGACACCAAGCATTATAAGGAACTAAGAACACCAGCATGTACTTGAAGTAACTTTGCACTTCTTGGGTTGAAAAGGGATATTCTTAGAAAGCTGAAGTTTATCTGAATCATCTTGGTGTTTGTATTTGTACTGTGGTCCTTACCATCAACAGTCCTTTCATAGAGAATACTGGTCACACACCTTCCCACAAGTTGTTAAATAATGTAATTTAAAAAATGTCATATTAAAAATATGCATTAATATTGTAATATAAATACAACGAGAAATAGCTCAAAAAATGAACTGCAAGTAGATCATTACATTATACTTAAACATGCTTATGAGAGCTGTAGGAGTGACATTTGTACAGACTGATAAGTGAAGTGTGAGTGATGGTACTGACATGCTGGCCATCACTCACCAACCACAGCCAAGGTCCCTCTTCAGAGGGCTTAAGAGCCTTCCAGCTGGCTGAGAGACTGTCAGCTCTCTCAAATTAGAATTATTTACACTTCAATAAAGATGCTTTCATTAGTGTTTAATGACATGGTTCTAGAATAACAAACCATTCATTTTAATGGTACTTCCCCTGTTATTCTTAAAAAAGTTATAGTTCAGTGTTTAACGTTATATTTATATATATGGTGCATACGGGGCTTCATACTCAGCTGAAAAATTAATTCTACTTTTGTGTGGTTTAACAATGAATTGGAAACCCTAGCAGGCAGCATTAATGTGGTATTCCTGTACATCACTCCAAAAACACAGATTAAGTCATTGCTCAATTTGTGGCAAAGCAAATAAAAAAGGCAGGCAAGTAGAACATAAGGCACCCAACTGAAATTCTAGTTTGAAATGTGTAAACTGGAAGTTCTGCATGTGACTACACAGAGGCAAATTGCAGAAAGAAAAGTCCTGCCTGTTTCTGAGATCAGGAATGATTCAAAGCCACCATCTGCACAATAAAAATTACTGTGACATCATTATGGATATTGCAGTTTGGAAAATCCATTCTCTAATCTTTCAGGTCTGCATGTTGTCTTCATGAGAAACAGTGGATCGCTTGTCAGTGAATGCAACAAATGCTGGCAAACATCTGTAGCAAATAAGCCTCTGGAGCTGTACCTTGCAAAATCTGGAAGAAAGAGTTGTATTTGTCTTTGTGCTCAACTCAGTGCTTTGCATTAGCTGACCTAAAGCCACTATCAAATTCAGATGTGTTGTTAAAGTCCATAATTGACATTCACAGAGGTATTGCAAGAGGCACATGTTGTAAAAGACTACAGACTCTTTAAGTTAGCTACATGGTAACGTGTATGTCTTAGGGGTTCTTCCAAGCACTGGTTCCAATGGGTGTGATTCAGAAGTAGAAATGATTGATTGTGTTTTGTTAAATGTAATTACTGTGTGTGAAGGGAAGATCTTATTTTTTCTTTTAGATTGTTGGCAATCTCCTGTACTATCGCTACATGAACCCTGCGATTGTTGCTCCTGATGGCTTTGATATCATCGATATAACAGCTGGGGGCCAGATACACCCCGACCAGAGGAGAAACCTAGGCTGTGTGGCAAAAGTCCTTCAGCATGCTGCTTCTAACAAACTCTTTGAAGGAGAGAGCGAACATCTATCTTCTATGAACCCTTACCTCTCACAGACATACCAGAAGTTCAGGTATGCAAAGCCCTTACAAATACCTAAGTAAGAGCCCTCCTCTAGGGTGCGCAGAGCAGGTGGACTCCTTGTCTGTAGAAATTCCTTGCTCAGAGTTAAAAATTTTGAGTGATCTGCTATAGAAGAAATCCTCACTGTTGAGAAAGTTGAAGCAGGAGTAACAGGATGTATTTCTGCTTGAGCATTACATTGAGAACTTCTCACCTCTGCTGGCTTGGTTGATATCCAAAAACAGATTGTAAGAGCAGTATGGGTTAATGGGAAATAATGTGTTATTTTGGCTGGGAGGACAGTTGAATGTTTTGTCTGAAGAAAAAATTGGGCAGGAGAAGGTTGTGGTTTCTGTTTTTATCCTTACATCTTTGCAGAGAGATTCCACACAGATTTTATTCTTTCCTCTTGCACACTCATAGGAATTTGCATGTTTTGCTATACTCTGGAACACAAGTTCTTTGGGATTATAGCCCAGCTTTGGGGGTGATTGCTACTATTAGCTTAAACTGAGTCTTGAGACAAATTAATTTTCAGAACATGTCTTTAATGTCTGCCCTTCATGCGATTAAATGCACTGTTCATAGACTGGATTTCCTTGAGATACTTAAAGTTAGTCATTCTCTTTAATGAAGTACTTAAGGGCATGACATAATCATGAAAGAATAGGGCAGAAAGTGTTATAGTAAGAATAACAAATGCTAATGAAAAAGCCTACTCTTCATTGTTGGCCCTTTGATGGCTACAAAAGGAAGAATTCCTCTCCTAATTAAGCTAACTTTATACAAAACTGAATCTCTGGGTTGCTGTGCTCTGCACTTTAACTAAATCCTCCTTAGTCACCAGCAATGGCTTCTCTCAGCTGCCTGTTCCCCTTGTACTAGCCCAGCAATTGCAAATGCAGCATTAGCTATGTTAAAAGCTACCAACCCTGCCTAGATCTTTTACTGTGCATTTATGAACTTGTGCAGGAATTTGTCTAAACTCTTCTTAAAACTTTGAGATCATTTGTTTCCACAAGCTCCTCCTGTAGCAATATTCAGAAGTTTGCTACCTGTCAGTTAAAACAGTGCTTCCTTTGGTTCATTTGAAAACAGTATTTTTCTGCTAGTTTTATTGCCTTCCTCCTTGTCCCATAATTGTGGGATTTGGTGAATAAATTTTGCACCTATCTCATTCAATGCCGCTGGTTTTTTTGTGCAAGTTGAACATATCCCTCAGCTTTTTCTCTCCAAACTAAGGAATCCCAGTCCCTTTTTGATTTCCTGTCCAGGAAAGATAGAACACTTTGTTATTTGTATTCATGTGTAAATGCACTGCCTCCAAAAGTTTCTTTCAAACACTAAATGTAGATTGCAGATTATAAGACAAATACAACACATGGGGGTAGACTTTTCAGCAGGGCCTGTTGCAATAGGATGAGGAATTATGGTTTTAAATTAAAGAGGGGAGATTCAGGCTGGACATGAAGATGAGATTTTGGTAAAATATTGGCACAAATTGCCCAGTGTTGTGATGGATGTGTAATCCCTGGGGACATTCAAGGCCAGGCTGGATGTCGTTCTGGGCAATCTGATTTAGATGAAGTTGTCCCTGTTCGTTGCAGGGAGGGGTGTGACAGATGACCTTTGAATTGACCCTTTCAATGCAAACTACTCTATGATTCTATATGTCAAACACTTGATTGTGTACTTTCGTTTTATACAGCCTAACTGAAGTGACTGTATAGGGGACAATTACAGAATCTTTCTCATTTTCTCTTAGGAATTTTTTTCAAGCTGCATGTGATGTTCCTGAACCAGAGGAGAAATTCAATATTGATGAATACTCTGACATGGTGACCCTTAGCAAACCTGTCATATATATCTCCATTGAAGAAATTATCAATACCCATTCAGTAAGTCAATGAGAATATACTAGTCAACAGACTAATGTACAGATTATTAAATACTTGCGACAAATACTCTAGGGGAAAGCCTTAGTGTTTGCCCTTCCTTTTGAAAAAACTTCTTCAGTTCATCTCTGAAGTGGTCTGGAATTGAGTATTTGTTTTTTCCTAGAAGACTGCTTCCACTGAAAAGCACCATCTTGAATAATAATTAGAATGTAATATTTTCTGACGGGAGGGAGGAACATTTTCGTTCTAATCTAGTGTGACATTCCTAATTTATTTATATTTATAATAATTTTCCTGTCTTGGCTAAGAAAGTGACATTAATTTGAAGAAGCTCATTTGATTCTGGGAATAGAGGAAAACTCGGTGTATTTCATGACTCTGGCGTTCTGTCATATGTTTTGTTGGAAGCAGATGCGAAGGTCTGATTTAGAAGGACTGAAGCTGTGGCATCCTGCCAGTTCTTTATCATGGGTAAAGAAAAGATTAACTGCAGTCTTTAGTATGACTCATTTGGGTGTAAGTTAAATGTCTAACACATGGCCCTTCTAAAGCCAGGATATTTCTATCAGTTTCCTGGCTTGCAAACTATCCCCTGCAATGACCTCCTCTCTCTCTATCAGCTCCCCAGATAAAAAAACACCACCCTCAAAAAGCACAAAAAACCCAAGAAGAACCTCCCACTAATAAACTGGTCTGTTAAAAACCATATATACTGAATGGTCTTTTGTGCCCATTCTTTCTCTTTCTTAAGGCATAGACCTATGCCTGCATGTTACATGATCAGCAGTTACATTCAAACACTAGTCTTGGTCAAAACCTCTTTTAGTGGGTCTTATTGGATGTCTAAGGTGTTATTTGATCCTAATGTGATAAAGTATTACTATGCAACTTTATATTAGCTGATAAGATACCCCACAAAATATGAGGTAAAATGATGAAAATAGATTGCCAAACAAATGCAGTAAAGCAGATGGTCTTTTTTGATAACATAGAATCATAGAATAGTTAGGATTGGAAAGGATCTCAAGATCATCCAACCCCCCTGCCATGGGCAGAGACACCTCACACTAAACCATATCACCTAAGGCTTCATCCAACCTGGTCTTAAACACCGCCAGGGATGAAGCATTCACAACCTCCCTGGGCAACCCATCCCAGTACCTCACCACCCTAACAGTAAAGAATTTCTTCCTTATATCCAGTCTAAACCTCTGCTGTTTAAGTTTCAACCCATTACCCCTTGTCCTGTCACTACAGTCCCTAATGAATAGTCCCTCCCCAGCATCCCTGTAGGCCCCCTTCAGATACTGGAAGGCTGCTATGAGGTCTCCATGCAGCCTTCTCTTCTCCAGGCTGAACAGCCCCAACTTTCTCTGCCTGTCTTCATACAGGAGGTGCTCCAGTCCCCTGATCATCCTTGTGGCCTCCTCTGGACTTGTTCTAATAGTTCCATGTCCTTTTTATGTTGAGGACACCAGAACTGCACACAATACTCCAAGTGAGTTCTCATGAGAGCAGAGTAGAGGGGCGGGATCACCTCCTTCGACCTGCTGGTCATGCTCCTTTTGATGCAGCCCAGGATACAGTTGGCTTTCTGGGCTGTGAGTGCACACTGCAGCTGGCTCATGTTCATTTTCTCATTGACTAACACCCCCAAGTCCTTCTCCGCAGGACTACCATGAATTTCCTTTTTGCCCAACCTGTAGCTGTGCCTGGGATTGCTTCCAACCCAGGTGTAGGACCTTGCACTTGGCATGGTTAAACTTCATGAGGTTGGCATCAGCCCACCTCACAAGTGTGTCAAGGTCCCTCTGGATGGCATTCCTTCCCTCCAGCGTATCAACAGAACCACACAGCTTGGTGTCATCGGCAAGCTTGCACACTCAATCCCACTGTCCATGTCAGCATGATTATGTGCATTTGCCTGCCTAGAGGAATCAAACAATTAGGTCCTTTGGCAGCCTGAGCCTTCATCTGAGTTGCCTTCTCCCACTGCACCTCCCTTGCAAATGTAAATTGAACTTTCTATTTGGCTCATGCAGCTCAAAAAAAATAGTTTGAATAAGAGGGGATGCATAAACATCTTTTTTGTCATGCATTGCTCAGCTTCAGGAAAAGTTCTCAAATTTGCCCTCTGCCATCATCTCCCATGGCACTTGCCTACAAGCAATTTTCATTGCACACCTCTGTTGTCTGTAGCTGGAATAAGGGATGTTGCATTCACCAGCTTTGCTATATATCTTTGATATATATCTTGCCTTTGCCCTAAAGAGTTTGTCCTGTGAATGTCTTTTTCATTCTGTGCTTGTACAGCATCAAGCATGGTGGAGTTCTAACCAGTGTGTAATGTTTCTCAGCAGGTCTCACAGTATCATAGTCAACATTATGTATAGTGTGATGTAGCTGTTGCACATAAGAGAAAGTTGTTTCTAACAGGTTAATGGTCATGGGCTTGTAATGCTCAGTTCTGTCCTATAAGTACATCTGAAATGCCTTTCTCTTCTGAATGTAGGCTTTCTGGTTGTCAATAAGTTTCTAGTAACCAGGTACTTTGACTATAACTTGCAGTTTTCAAAATACTTCAGATCCTATTTTTTTTGCCAACTGTGCATGTTTTGCTATAGCTAAATTCCAGTGATGCTTGGTGACACTCTCTCCATTAGTTCTGCAAGTAAGGAACATTGTTGCTATAAGGAATGGACTGTTAAATCTAGCAGTCACTAATGCTGTTGGCTTTATCTAACTCAGTATGAGGTTACTTTTCTCATGGATAATGAGAGCCTTTTTCCAAGAAAATGTTATTGCCCTGTTCAAATTCTTTAGCTTGGCTTACCAGTATTTTTGTGGGTTAAAGTTTTGAAGATGTGCCCAGGAGCAAGGGAAGTTAATGTGAATATGTTCATACATCTCCTGCAACTTCCATTAGAAATTGTGCAGCAGTTGCGGCATAGCTGGTTTCTTGCTTTCCTTTCAGAAATGACTGTATTTGTATCACTGTTGCTGTTGTAAGTTACTGAAATAGCTATATAGAAAATAGGTATCTCCACTTTGGAGATCATTGTCAGAGAAGCGCAGCAAGCTGTTTTGCAGCAAGAGCAATTCCAAATTCATAGTTCAAATTCATAGCCACTGAACATGCTTCCAAACCCTGGGTCCTCAATAATCCTGATCACATCAGGTCTGTTTTACAGCATTGAGTCTCCAGATATATCTACAAGTGTAAAGACACTGAGAGTGTTTGGGGCAGAGGAGGAAAGAGTGGAATTTTTACTTTTTTGGATGATACTTCATTTACATTTGTTTATAGCTACTGTTGGAACATCAGGATGCCATTGCCACTGAGCCAAATGACCTGCTGAACGAATTGCTGGAAGCACTGGGACCTGTTCCTGATGTAGAGTCTTTCCTTGGTATGCTGTTCTTCAGCCTTATGGTTAACTTCACTAAATGGGGCAGAATGAAATGGGGGTTGATTTTAAATACTCTCATGTCTCTCATAGTTACAGTTTGCTCATTTACTACAGAATTATTTTGTGAACACTTCCTGTAATATCGCTCTTTGTAATTGAAATTTCATCTAATTTGCAGTATTCACTCTAAAGATTGCGATTCAAAATCCAGACATTAGTAATTTTTCAACTAGAACAATACAGTTGTGCTCAAATTGCAGATAGAAAGCAAGTGATTTTTTTTGTTAATATCTTATGAACTTAAGATTTGCTACTATTGGCTAAGAACTTGGAAAATGTGCACAGAAAAGAGACAATTTTTTATTCTGACACTTGTAAAAAATAATTTATAATTTTATAAAAATATAAAAAATAATTTTATAATTTATTAAAAAAATCAGAGTTATAGGGAATAAATGTGACTGATATTTGCCTTAATTGTTGTAAAATATGAACTGTGTAGAAAGCAACTAGGTTGTCATGGATTATATCAGCTTCCACGTGAATAGCCTGTTAACATAGCTGCTACTCTTTCATTCTCCACTCTCATTGCATTTTTGGACAAATGATTGTCATCATAACTGTGTTCTTTGAGAAGATGACTTGTGAGTCTCTTGCACATCAGTAGCTTGAAAAGCATTTCCAAAATATTCTACCTGGACTTATAAATAACTGGCTTAGGTTCTGACTGTTTAATGTCCAGGAATAAATAAATAAATAAATAAATTTATCCTGCTTCTAAATGGTGGGAATGGGTGTGCTGTTTAATAAACTTTTAGGTTTATTATCTAGGTTCTTGTTTGCTTTGTGCATTGAATCATGGGAGAACTGGCAAACTTAGAGTAAAAAATATTTCCTTACAGGAGAAGGAGCTGTTGATCCCAATGACCCTAACCGAGCAAGCACACTGAATCAGCTTGCAAAAACAGAGATTTCGCTGTCTCTAACAAGCAAATATGAGTTACGAGAAGGTGAAGATCAGGATCTCAAGACCCTGATGATAAAGTATGTTTTCCTGAAAAAGCTGTATTTTTGGCAATGTTTTCTCTTTTTTGTTGTTTTGAATGTTACTTCTACTGTGCTGTCCAGACTAGAAGCATTTTTGCGGTACTGAGTGCACTCAGTTTTCCAAAGCCAGTTTCTGTTTGGTCTTACTCAAACTTTTGCAGAAGTCAGAGAAAGTGACAGTTCTTCCAGAAAGCTTGCAGAAAGATAAACATGCTGCCAGTTGTATTCTGCAACATGAGTGGATCATTATCTAGCCTATAAGTGCTTTTCTGTAAGTTGCAAAAGCATAATGCTTTAAAAACCATAGCCCTGGGAAAGCAGAGACAAAAAGCTATCTAGCCTTATAAGGGATGGACAGTATCACACTGTACTCTCCTCCCCCTCAAAGGAAAACACTTCCTTGACTTACTGCCATCACTCATTTGAACCGGATGCGACTGTCACTTCTGCAGGAATAGTGCGTGCTTTATCCAAGGAAAGAAAATTGTTTATTCTATTTGGTGAGCAAATTAAGAAATTGTCATTTGGGTACTCTGGGATATAGGCTTCTTTATAGTCAGAAAAGATTTTATAAAAGCACTTAGCATCAAATTATTGGCACCCCTCTTTTGAAGTTATTTCAAGCTGCACAGAAGAAGGACCGGCTTATTTGAGATCCTGGAGGACAATGGGATGCTGCTCTCCTTAGTACCATACTTATTTATACCCCACAAATGTGAAGGTTAGAAGTTCATTTTAAAGGGAATGACAGGATAAGGATTTCACACCTTTGCAAGCATTAGGGGTGTAGATACAAGCTGTAATTAATTCTAATCTGTTAGTATTTGTTTTCAAAATTAAAAAAAAAAAGTAAAAGGAATTTATTAGGTAATATGTGAAGTTTTACTCCTGAAAAAATTTATTCACTACAATGTCTGTAGTAAGTGGTGCATTCCTACGAAATCCATAATCTGTTTAAGGTCTGGAGAAAAATCTGCTTTTAAGTATAAGAAAGCTCTTCCTGCTTTTCCACTTTATTCACGGATATTTGATCTGAATCTTAAACAAGAAAATCCTGAGGCTTTTCTTTAATTTATCAAATATAATTTGAGATCTAAAGTAAAGGGACTGCAGTGACAATGTTGAATCAAATTTGTGTTTGTCACTTAATACTTCAGAGACCAAGGCTCTACAGCTGTTCCCAGGCTGCTTTCGTAATACGGATATGCCTGCTGCTGTCCCTTTAAAAAAGGAAAAAAGAGAGCTTCCTGTCCTTTTTTGCTCTCTGTAGGAGTAAAATGCTACCCCTACATGAAATCCCTAAAAATACATGAAATGAAGGCCAAAAGAAATGTCTTTAATCCTGTTAACTGTGCAGAAACATGCTGAACCAATAACATGAGAATTAACAAAAGAATTTAACTTCCCTATTTCATAAGTGCTTTCAAGTAATACCATGTTTTGAGCAAATTTAGTAATCTGACAGAAGACTATTTAGCAACATGTGTTACATTGCAACAACATCAATGTAAAAAATACTTCTGTTACATTTTTTAAAGAGAGATGTGTGCATGCAGATGCTTAACTTTCCTACCTTAGCTGCAGAGAAATGTTTTAATGCCACTGTGAAATGCTAGGCACCTGGCTGAAATTCAAGTCAGTTGATTCACTGTGTGTTCCATGTTTCCTTGCAAGTGACATGCTACATAGAAATAGCAACATACTTGCTTTTTACATGGTTTTATAAATGCTTCTCTGAAAAGCCCTAATATTTGCTGGTACCCCTGTCTAGAGGACTCTGTGTAAGGTGGCTGGTCTGCCTGGTTTGTGTGTGCAAGTGCTGCACACCAAGTGGCAGGTGAAGGGGGAGGCATCCAGCCCCAAGTGTGCTGCTTCTGGAAAACAACAAAGCTGAGCAGGTTTGGTACGTGGGGAGAGGAAGCTGAAATAAGCCTCACGTCTTATCAGCCATTATCAGTACCTGTTTCTAAGCACTGCATAAAATAGCAATGCCATCCCATATACACTAATGTAGTAAAGACTGACAAAAATCGTGTCAGACAGAGAAAGCCAGCAATGTCTTGATGTAGCCCAAGTGGGCCAGCTTCAGAAAGCTTTTCTGGTTGGGTTTTTTTGTGTGGTTTCGGGCTTGTTTTTTTTCTAGCAATGTGCTAGAACTGCTCAGTGCTGTTAACAGCAGCTCTGAATGACCAAATTAGTTTCCAGGAGGATTAGCATGTTACCTCCTAACATGGAAGGAGCAGTCCTTCAATGGAAGCTTGGATCATACCCAAATAGTTACTGGTTTTGGATAATGTTTTCTATATATGAGTAAATCTTATTGCATTTTTGAGAACTTCTTGTCCTGAAAACCAACAAAACCCACAACTTGACGTAGGTAAATGATAATTTTAAACCTAGTAACGAAGTTTGAGGTTTTATCACAGAAGCCTTCATCATATTTAGACATTTTCCTAGGAAACTTGAGTTGCATCTTCAAGTTTATGTTAATTTTTAAGAATAATGGGGTATATCTCATTTGTAAATGTGTCCCCTGAATTAACAGAACCCTGTAGCAGGATGTTCTTGGAAGCATTATTGATGAAAAGGCAGCAGGAATTAGATAAATTCTGACCCCAAAAAAGAGCTGGTTTACATATCAGTGTGTAGCAGCTTCCCTTTTTTAGCAAGGAAATGCTCCCTGTCTGCTACCACTAGAGAAACATCTGCCCTTAAGTGGTGTCCATAAATTCATTGTGATGGATGTAATACTCCTTCTGGAGTTCAGCAGTTTTGAGTGCATTTGCACTTTATTCAGTAAATATGACCTTTAATGGAACCATGCATAGCTTAGGCTTTGCAAAGATTACATTCCTATCTGCTGTTTTTTTTATGATTGTAATTAAAATCCACATGTGAGTTGTTGCTTGAATTTTTATCATGCTAACAGTAACTGTTTTACCATGCTAGTTGTTCAACTGTTTTCTAAAATAAAAGGTGGGAGGAAGTATGGATGTATTTCTCTGTTCATATCTGTGTAGAAGCCAGACATTCAACATTATTAATGGAAGCTCTGAAACAAAAAGCTAGGACACAGAAACATTACTAAGTATCTATAACAATGGGAGCTTGCTAGTTTTACTGCTGAAGAAATGAAATGCACAGGTGATCCAGTGACAACTGTTTTGTAATATCTATATATTCCTTTTAAAAGGACAAAAAGACTCATTGTGGATGTGATACGAACACAGCCAGGGGATACGCTCTTAGAAATATTAGAAACCCCGGCCACTGCACAACAGGTGAGTGATATGTTGTGCCTGAATAATGAAGAAAGTGCTTGCTTATTATAGCTACTTGAAAGCCTCACAGATCTCCCGCAGCTTTCTCTACTGCTTAATAATAATGTTGCAGGTTTTGTACTATTCAGATCTAGAGCCTTCAAAATGTGAGCCTTGTAGATTTTCTTCTACTGTATAACTGGTAACAGCTGCAAAGGAAAAAAAAATTGTATCTTGCAGTCACCTAGCACAGTGATTAATATTCCCTTTAACTTTTCTTTTTAAATAGGGTCTTTTCCATCTGATGTTATAACACAATGAAATAGCCTGAGATTAATACTTTTGCTTGATTCTTTTTTTTTTCTTCATGTACTCCAGTGTCTTAACTCAAGCTCCCTGACACCTAGCTTATTTGCTTAAGCAATAAAAGTAAACATCTGTCTGGGTAACTGCTGCTATCCTTGGTATGGGAATTGAGTAGGAAGAGCTCCTGGTTAAAGACTTCCCTGTAGACACTGACACACAAAGCTACATCTCAATAATGTGCACATTTTAGCTTAGCTCAAGTGTGTGTTTATGTAGAGGACACCTGTGAGATCTGGGCCATCATTTCACAACTAGGTGAAGCCATTACTTGTCTGTCTGATTTTAGTCATGCTTTAATTAACTGAAACATACTTGTAGGTGTTGTGATACTTAAGGTATGTCAAAAGGCACAGTAAATGAAGAGCTTTCAGACCATGTAGTAAAAGGATATAAACGAAGCCATGTGGTAAAAGGACATAAATAAAGTTTGCACCTTGATTTTTGCCAGCCTCCTTTGAGTATTCAATGTGCTTGAATATGTAACTCTTATAATGAGCTGGAAAATAACTGTTCTAGATTTTCTTTTTCCTACACAGGAATCTGAGCATCTGAAACTTGCAGAGAAACGTGCCATCTTAGATTCCAAAACTCCAGAGAAAATGAAGCATAGTCAGTCTATTTTTGAAGATGGACAGCTACCACTAGAACAAAAGAAAAGGAAAATTCAGAGGAATCTCCGGACATTGGAACAAGCAGGACTGGTGTCTTCAGCAACCAAGTACCAAGAAATTATAAATGAGATCGCTAAGGTAAATGGAACATGCTGCATATTGACAGGTTTTAAGCAGCTGACCTAAATCCATTCCAGCTAGAGATGTACAACATACATTTTTCTGAGAATATTACACTAAATTGCAGAAATATCCACATAAGAAAACAAATCATCTTTGTCTGCTGGTAAAATAAGTGAAAGACAGTTCTCTCATGCATAAATACTTGAACTGAATAACATACCACTGTAGACTCCAGATTATCCAGGTTTAATACTGATGCTGTTTTATCTTCTCCAGTACAATGTGTTTCAACATAGCTTTTTATATCTTAAATCAGAATTACACATTAGTGTGTTAATCAATAATTACTGATACTTTTCATAATATTAAATTAACAAACCAATTACATGAATGGATTTATTTAGGATATCCGGAATCAAAGAAGATACAGACATCATCGAAAAGCTGAATTGGTGAAACTCCAGCAGACTTTGAATGCACTTAACTCCAAGACAGCATTTTATGAAGAACAAATTAATTATTACAACACCTACATAAAAACTTGCTTAGACAACTTAACAAGAAAGTAAGTTGAGTTGTCTTGTCTTCTAGTATTTCAGTGTGTTTTATCAGGTGGGGAGAATAGGTGTAAGTCTATAGCTGAAAGTTTTGATTCTGACAGATTGATAATCCATGGATTAGAAAGTTCATGGAAGTTAGCACTGTAACTTGAAAAAGTTACTTCCAAAACCTGGAAAGTAAAGTCTTGCATTTATTTAAAGCTACCTTGCAGAAAGAGGCCTGAGGTGTATACATGTTTTCAATCAATTTACGTGGTGTTACCTCATACAGATTTGGGAAGTAATTATTGATTTTTTTTTCCCCCTTCACTTAAAAGGATTGGGTTTTGTCTTTCAAATGGAAAAGGGGAAAACAAATCATAGAATCATAGAATAGTTAGTTGGAAAGGACCTTAATATCATCAAGTTCTGACCCCACTGCCATGGATAGGGACCCCTCACACTAAACCATATCACCCAAGGCTCTGTCCAACCCTGCCTTGAACACTGCCAAGGATGGAGCATTCACAGCTTCCCTGGGCAACCCATTCCAGTGACTCACCATCCTTACAGTAAAGAACTTCTTCCTTTTGTCCAAGCTAAACTTCCCCTGTTTAAGTTTCAACCCATGACCCCTTGTTCTGTCACTACAGTCCTTAATGAACAGTCCTGCCCAGCATCCCTGTAGGCCCCCTTCAGATACTGGAAGGCTGCTATGAGGTCTCCATGCAGCCTTCTCTTCTCCAGGCTGAAGAGCCCCAACTTTCTCAGCCTGTCTTCATATGGGAGGTGCTCCAGTCCCCTGATCATCCTCGTGGCCCTCCTCTGGACTTGTTCCAACAGTTCCATGTCCTTTTTATGTTGAGGACACCAGAACTGCACACAATACTCCAAGTGAGATCTCACAAGAGCAGAGTAGAGAGGCAGGATCACCTCCTTCGACCTGCTGGTCACGCTTCTTTTGATGCAGCCCAGGATACGGTTGGCTTTCTGGGCTGCAAGTGCACACTGCAGCCAGCTCATATTAAGTTTCTCATTGACCAACAGCCCCAAGTCCTTCTCCGCAGGGCTGCTCTGAATCTCTTCTCTGACCAACCTGTAGCTGTGCCTGGGGTTGTTCCATATGCCTAAATAATCTTACCTTTAGGGTACAATGCAGTTACTAGACAGCAAGCCCACATTAGTGCCACTGATGTGTCAAAATGAGAACCCTTTACTGACACAAACAGGAGCTTACCTCACTAATCCAAAAATCAACTCTAATGGCCAATCTTATTTAACACCCATGTCACTATAAGCTTACAAATTGCTGTTTTACAGTGATTGTGGAGTCTTTTGGATTTGGGTTACATTTTACAGCAGACTTTAAACTTTTATAAAGTGCTAAAAATGTTGATTCAAAATTGCTGTCAAAATGTTTAGACTATTCACTATGTGATAAAAGTCCCTATAATTCTTAGATTTGTTCTGAATGTTAATTCTGTTCATTAATAGAAGGCCAACAAGGCAAAGACTGAAGGACAGCTAAATACAGCTAGAAGAGTAGTTGAAGTATAAAAGACCTGGTAGCTATATTAAAAGCCAGTTTGTTGTTCTCTTACCAGAAATTCACGGAGGTCTATCAAAGTAGATGGAAAAGAAGAGGTGAAGGGAAGCAAAAAACTGAAGCAGACCTCATTAAAGTACACAGCTGCAAGACTGCATGAAAAAGGTGTCATCTTAGAAATTGAAGATCTTCAAACCAACCAGTAAGTGTGGTATAAACAATTCAGAGCATTTTCTAATCAACATCTTCTTAAGGAGACTTTGTTAAAAGAAACCTTTGCCATTTCCTATGCCACACCTATATTCAGAAGATTGATAAAGCCTAACTGTTATAATTCATTTTTTTTCCCTTCTACCTGACTATATGATTATCTTGGGAAAATATTTGAGTAAGTCTATTTTGGCATTAGTTCTAGACGAAACCAGTAGAAGTCCACCAACATGCTCACTGCTACTGACTGACTTGTTAAGCAGCTGTAGCAGTTATTTCTTTCATTTACTGACCAATCACTTTTATATACTAAGTAAACACCTTATTTTCTGCACTGCCTCTCTATGGCAAGGTGAACAGATGGGGTGGTTTAACATCCATTTTGTATCTATCCATTTTGAGGCCCCTGTAGCAAAAACCTTTCTTCCTCTGCACCCTTCCATCTATCTTTTGCATGGAAAAAAGTTTTCCAGAGGCAGTGTTTTTCTGAGTGGGTTTGTCATGCAGAGAAAGCCACAAGAGGCAAACTGAAACCTGGGGAGAGTATGTGTGCACCTGCAAGGAGACACTTGGGTACAGCAGAACAAAAATCTGGGTGTCCTATTCCTATTCTGTAAATAATTCATAATCTTTGTTCCCTGAACTTCCCACAGTTTTCTCTCCTATTCCCCTTTTCCACCCAATACAAAAGGAGGAGTTCTGCATTCCATACTATATGTATGCCAGAAGTTCTCCAAGAAGACATTGCAGGAGGGATAGACTGGTTCATTTGACACCATTTACACTGCTCATGGCCAAAGTTCTTTTGAGTTTTGTAGGCTTTTTTCTATAAAACTCGACAGCATAAATGATCAGTTTTCCTTTCTGTTTCAAGGTTTAAGAATGTGATGTTTGATATTACACCTGGAGAAGAAGTGGGTGACTTTGAAATCAAAGCAAAATTCTTGGGGGTTGAGATGGAAAAAGTGCAACTCCATTTCCAGGTAGTTTGAATTTTGTTGATTTGCTATATAGTCACAGTTGCTTTAGTTATAAACTATTTCATATTTTTTATATGTATTCATGAATTGTTCAATCAGCACAGAGCAGCAGGTCATGTGGGAAAGAACTATATGACTTCTGTAGGATGCTGGGCATGGAGTTGGGTTAATGTTTATATTAGGACAACTGCACGAAAACAAATGCCAAATTAGTTCAGTGGCAAGTCATGAAAGCCAGGAGAAAACAAAAATACCCAGAAAACAGTGTTTCTTCTGGTTTGCTGTTACTAACAGTCCGCAATTTGGGATCTAGAAGGCATGTAATGTTTCCTACACCTATCCAATAATTGCTGGTAATTCTCTAAATTTTGAAGGACATGGAGTTTGAGGCAGTTATCACATTATGAAAATGACCCCATCCTGTTGTGATAAGGTATGGATTCAAACACAGGTTAATGATTTTATTTCTGATTACAGGATTTGCTTCAGATGCAGTACGAAGGTGTGGCTGTAATGAAAATGTTTGATAAGGCTAAAGTGAACGTGAATTTGCTCATATTCTTGTTGAATAAGAAGTTCTATGGAAAATGAGTGTCTTCAGATATTGCGGTCCGCATTCATCAGCGTGAAGCTTACTCAGTATTTTTTTTTCCTTTGAAATATTCATTTTGAGTTTGTCATTGTACATGCTTTAACTTTAAAAAAAAACCTAAACCACCAAATGTTCAGAGGAATGTACGCAGTGCCTTTCAGCACTGATAATGAAGCAGAAAAATAGAATATAGATTAAATTAAACAGTTCCAGATTTCATTGGTATTGGTACATTCAAATCAAAATAATTGTTTAGGACGCTCTGCTATTGTGGCTGTATGGAATTTAGGGTGGCAGAAATTGAATTTAGTTGAATATTATAAACCTTTTCCTATTAAAACATTTTAAATGACCTCAGATATATTAATATAGTTAAGTTTTTACTAAAAGAAATCCTAATTCGTTTCTAGGGGATAGTTTGGACAAATACTTAGTTACTTACTAAGCCTATTTTGTGACAATTGTCAACTGTAAAGCAAACTTTTGGTGCAATTAAAAAAAATTTTTTTAGTTAATTACACATTGACAATAACTTCTTACTCTATAAAAAATATATTTTGTGATTCATTCCTATTAAATGCACTACTGCCTCGTGTAAAATGACATTTTCTACTTTCACAGCCTTTGGAGTGGCATTGGGGAAATCTGGATAGTGAACATACACTGTTCAGTTTGAAGTATTTGAATACGTAAATTGTGCCTGTCTGTCTTTTTTTAATTATTGCAAGAAAATGAATGCAATAAAATCAGTATTTAGATTGGGTTTTTTAATATTCTTAGAAGATTGTTCTATGTAAAATAAACATTGCCTAATTAAACCGGCTCAATTCCTAAATTTCATTTAAAAGAGTTGTCAAAGCAGCAATACAGACCACAGTAAAAGAACTTCCTTCAGTACTTTTATAAAAATGAATCTAATTAAGCTCAATTGTCCTCGCAATACACTTTACAAGAGTTCTCAGCAGTGAAGACCTCGTGGCCCTTGTGGCACTGAACATGATGATAGTTTTGCTGTGTACAGTAGGCAACATGATAGATACACATAAACCAAGAGAAAATATTTTCTACTTTTATTTTCCTCATGACAAACATTTTGAAAGATGGACAGTGAGGCATTCTTGAGTGTGTTGTAAAAATAAATAAGACAAATATTAATTCTGAAGGTAGAATAAAACAGCATAAAGTTAGTGGCAGATACATAGACTATGAGTTTTCAGTGGCAAATATACAGACTATGCATTTAGGCAGTATACTGACCTGTGGAATTATACAAGCTGAAACAGCTACTACATTTACTAGGGACATTCCTTTAAATATTACATTAAATTTGAACACTTGACTACTTTAAAACTGTTAATATCCTAATTAAAAGATAAACTACTTCTATGTGCTTCCATTTTATTCTAGTTATCTATGTATCAGTCATTTTATTAGAATATAAACGTTGCATAAACCATAGAATCATAGAACGGTTTGGGTTGCAAGAGACCTTAAAGATCATCTAGCTCCAGCCTCCCCTTCACTTAAAATAGCTGGATGGAAAGGTGAAAGCTGCATTTTTTTTTCCAGAGAAATTAATTGTACTCGAGTATGACTTAAACTCACAATCTTTTGTTTCCCTTTTTATGTATAACAGGCTTAACTAATACCTACATATTCTTGACAAATTCTAGCTGAGCTGTTATGTCTGCACATGTGGGATGCTGATCCTAAGACCAGGCCTTTGAGGTAATGTGTGAAAAGCCTGGTATTTTGCTGGTGAGACATACTACAGCCCCACAGCCTTTGCAGGAGTAAGTCACTCCTGGATATGCAGTTTTGCATAAGACACTTGACACACCTACTGACTGCTTAGTTCTAATGTGAATAGCATGTTCCTCAGTTATTTCCTGATATGTACAAACTCGGGAAAGTTTGCGTGGTTCCCAGGTAATGACATGTGATGCTAGCACACAGTCAGCATGCTGGCACTCACCTTTTCTCCAGCCCTTTCTCAGGCTTCCTGCTCTTCCAGTGCACATCAAAGTGTAATTTCCATTTAATTTCTTTAAACTCCTTTAGAAGCTTCTTTTCTTAACTAGTTCAATTTAGGGCCTTGTCACTGAACAAACAGTGAATGCTGCTAAACAGGACTGATCACAATGATTCTACCTGAGTGTACCATGCAAATGAGCAAAGTAGTTCTGCGTTTACCCATTGCTGTCCTATGCTGCTGACAGCTGATATATGCAATTTAAAAGAATGGTTTTCTTGAGGCTGCTGTAAGCTCAATTTAGGGTCTTCAAAGTTAGATAGGACTTGATAAAACTAGTTTCATTCATTAAGTGGTCTTGAGGAAAGACTTGAATTGCTGGTGCAAAACCTGAGGAAAAAGCCATTACAGCTGAGTGGAGCCTATTCAGCACTTGTTACCATAGGAGGAAAAAATGCAACTTTCACAGAAAGAATTGCCTATATCTCTCAGTTTTCACCACTGCTGATTAAGAAAGACAAAAGAAATTATAATAGCCAATAGTCTTACTCTGTTAGCCTCACAGTTTGCGTTTTGCTACTGCATGTCTTTAGAGTTGACCTAAGAGTGCCTGACAGCTAACATAGTTTGTTTTGGGAAGTAACCATTCTGATGTGGCTCTGAAGCTCCACAGAACTGCAGAAACTCTTTCTTTGGCCAAGTAGAAACACCATTACAAATAACACCTTTGTTCTGTTTCACTTTGTGTCCATCTGAAAACCTTGTTTGTTTGGGTTTTTCAAAGAATATGGAAGCAACACAACAATCTTCCCTCTAATTCAAACTGATGACCACATCCAATTTTGAAAAAGTTCATAACTAGATAGACAGCCCTCTTCCTGGGGGGCTGAGTTTGCCTCTGAGATAAGACTCTAACCTAGGCAGTAACTACCTACCATGGGCATGCACAGCAGGAAGATAGCTCCTTCCCCAGACAGTGATGTATTAATGATGTAGCAATATTACCAGTCAATTATAAGTTTTTTTTTGTAGACACCGTGTGTTCAACAGTGTCCTGGGTTCAGCAGTAGCAGTCAATTTTTCTCCTTCTTAGTAGCTGGTGCAGTGCTGTGTTTTGATTTTTGGCCTGGAAACAGCACTGACAACAGCAATGTTTTTAATTATTGCTCAAATGTTTGGTCTGACCAAGGACTTTGTGAGCCTCATCCTCTGCCAGGGACGAGGGAAAGCTGGGAGGAAGCAGAGACAGGACACCTGACCCAAACTAGCCAAAGAGGTGTTCTGTACCATAGCACGTCATGCCCAGGATGTAATGGGGAGTTACCCCAAAGGGCTAGGGCTCTGAGAGGGTTGGAGGAGGTATCGGTTGGTGCTCGGTCAGGTGAGGTGGGCTGAGTTATTGGTCAGCGGGTGGTGAGGTGTTGCATTCTCTTCCCTTGTTATTTTCTTTATCATTATTACTATTATTGGTGGTAGCAGTAGTGATTTGTGTTATACCTTAGTTATTAAACTGTTCTTATCTCAACCTGTGGGAGCTACAATCTTTTGATTCTCCTCCCCAACTCTCTGGGAGTTGAGGGAGCAAGGGGGGGAGTGAGTGAATGAGCTGTGTGGCTGGGTTTAAACAGTGACAAACAGGAACTGAGTATTGTTGTGTAACATACTTCTGCCTAAAAAAAAAAAAAAAAAAAAAAAAATCCAAACAAAAAAATGCTTTGAAAAGGAGCAAAAGGCAGAAGTAAAGAATGGGGTAACTGGTAAAAGCTTTAGAAGTCATGAACTTTTCACCTCCATTACAACCACTTTATATAAGAAAAAGTAGCAGCCTGACTTGCATGATTACAGGTTACAAAATTAACTTAAATTTGGTTCCCATATGCAGGCAAAAAATTGCCAAAACACTGATGTTGGGTGTTTTATTCACTCAATATATTTGTAGTAATCTTATTTACAAAGATAAAGGAACACAACCCTATGACTGTTCCTTATACCTGCAACTAAGGTACTCCCTGCAGATACAGCCTGCATTTCACTTCACATCTTTTACACACTTTGCAGGCTGGTTTATCTCTCAAGCAGCAGCCCACTGGTTAAGGCTTCTTGAAAAACACAAATGCTGACAATGTATGCTTTTCTAAGGTCTGGTATAACATTTACAAATACACGATTATTTTAAGAAAGACATATTTAATTCAATTCTATTTTTGGTGTTTTGAAATTTTTAAGTGTTACCTTTGGGTATGTTTATAGAGCCATGAGACCACAGGAATGCCCAGTAGCAGCTTCACTTGCTCCTTCCAAATAGATGGGGGGAAAAAAATGATCTTTTATTAAGGTATTTTCTAAATAGATGAAGAGAATTAGTTAATGATGAAGTATAAGGTGTTTTGTGGGGGTTCCCTGGTGTTTGGGATGACAGAGCTGTAGAAAGGCTGGCCAGCTGTTAAACTTGTATTTATTACTTGCCTTTGCTCTACACAAATTGGAGCCAGCTCTAACAGTGCTATAACATAGCAAGTGATAGGATTGTGGAACATCATAAATTACTGGGAATTGGTATTTGGAATCAAGAGTACTTATTTTCTATTGTTTTTACTTTGTTAAGAGCAAAATGCAGCATTTCTTCAGTAATAAAGGCATTCCATAAATAGGACCAACTTCTAAATGGACACCCCCACCCATTTTCTTTTTTCTTTGTTGCTGTAAACAGAGCACTATATGGTTGAGGATGGAGCACCATATCCTGGAATAAGTATTTTCAAAGAAAAGAGCTGGAATACTAGCTGCAAAGTATTCCACTCCAGCCTTCATACATGATTAATTTCAAACAGCTCCCGAGTCATCAGCAGCTCCGAAGGACAGAACAAAATGCTAGTCCGAGGCATACACCACTGGAGCTCAGGAGTGGCACCACCCCTGCAGCGATCTTGCCAGCACAGATGTGAGGACTGCAAACCCAGGTCATGCATGGGTTTTAGGTTGTCCTGTATTTCTAGAGCATGCACCCATCCACTACAAGCAAACTTTGGTACTGTTTATACAAAGCAGATCTGTGTATTACTGAGATTTTCTGAATGTGGTATTTCAATCGAGTAATGAAGATACTTCAGCTGGCCCTGTAACTGTAACCTGTGGGTATCACAAACTGAACCTGGCAAACTTGGCTTAGAACAGCTCCTTGAGAACAGCCCCTGTTCCGCTCCTTCTGTCCCCTCACCCAGCCAGACCACACTGCCCCTCCCCGTTTCTCCGCTGGGTGCCGCCGCTCCCCGCTGCAGCGCAGGGTCCGGTGTGCTCTGCCCTCCCCTCCCGGTGTCCCGGGGCCCGGCTCTGCCCCTGCTCCACGGTGGGCGGTTCGGGTGCGGCGCTAAGCGCCCCCTCTGCCGGCGCGGAGCGGTAGGAGGCGCTCCCCCCTCCCCTGTGGCCGGAGGGAGGCCCGGCCGCCCCGGGGTGGCTCTTCACCAGCCGCAGCCTCCTGCCGGTTGCTGCCCGCCGCGCGTCGGCTGCGCTCGCCTTCCCCTTGTGCTGGAAGAACAGACGGAGGGAGATCCTTGCAGCCCGGCCCCCCCCCGAACCCAGTGGCCATGGGGCCGCGGGCGCTGTCCGCGCTGCTCTGCGCGCTGGCCGTCCTGTGGTGCCCGCCCGCCGCCGCCGACAGCCGCGGTGAGTCGCCTCCCCGAGCGGGGAGCTGCTGGGGAACGCGCCGAAGGGCAGGGGAGGGCCGGGGAGGACCGAGTGAGGCCGCCGGGCCTCCACCCTGCGGGCCCGAACCCTCCCGTCCTAGGTGAGGGCCCCCGGGAAGAGGGAGCAGAGCGAGGAGCCCGGCAGGGCGGTGTTTGCCTTGGCAGCGGGGCCGGGGCAGCGCGGCTTGGCAGAGGGAAATACACGAAACGCACGGCATCGCTGGCCTGGTCAGGGGGCTCCCGCTTTGAAGTTTGAATCAGTACTTAGGAGCGATCTTGCTTCGGAGCTGTGGAACGCTGCGCTAGCTTGGTTCTCAAGAGCAGCGGCGAGGGAACAGGCTGAGATAGGAAGTTGCCCTGACTAAAGCAAAGTGAGGCGGCTGGTTTTTGAGAACTGTATTTTGAATAAAGGACATGTCACAGATCTAAAATACATAGATCTGTGAAAATGCAATGACACGGATAAGGTTACTGATGGTGAAGAATGGTTTACAGTTGTCCCATGGCTAAGGAGGTGACCAGGCAATAGCAAGTTACTATGGAAGTGACCAGCCTGGCGGGACGTGCTGGTGGACTTCCTCAAAACAATGGCATTGCCTTCCGTTCACAACTTCAGGAGATGCACTGACAGCTGAATTTGTAGGCAACACAAAGTTTGTAAAATCCATCAGCAAAAAGTAGTTCAGAGTATCCACCCCAGGCAGGTGACCATCTTTGATGCTCCATTAGAAACAGAGCTAATGGCAACAGCAGTGCTCTAACTGGTGAGACCCTGGATCCATCTGGGGTTGCAAGAAAACAACACTTTAGGAAAATATATTCAAATTGTTACATTACTCGTGTAATACAGTAACAAATTCTGTTTAAACAGAGATGTGGGCTAAAGAAGACATCCAGTGTATATTTTTGTAAAAGGAAATAATTGTTAACTGCCCTACAAAGTTGTGATTTACCTTGTTTATAAATATGCCTGGCATGCAATTCACATTCTGCTTGCAAGTACCTATTTATGGGCCAATGAGTAATTCAGATTCCAAATCTATCATTGTAGATTATACACAGGAGAGATAAGAGAAACCAACTTTTTGTTACTTTTTTGCACCCAGCGGTATGGGTGCAGGTGTCAGCAGTAATACCCAAAAATTATATTAATTGTTGTCCAGCAGCACATATTTAATTGGTCTGAGTAGGAGCCTACTTTCTAGTTTTCCACGTCACAAAGATATCCCTTGGGACATGAACACTGCTGGTGTGTAAACATCCTGTCCAGATTTGTGACTCTACAGAAATACTTCAACATTTTCTTCTGGAGCTCAAGAATGCTTTTTATGGTTGGTTGAAGCCATTATATTTTTTGTTCTCTACTTCTCTTTTCCCAGAACAGTATGTGCAGTAGCACCTTGCCTGTGAAAATAGAAATTTATGACATAGGTCTGTGTAAAAGAAAAAAAGAAAAGGCAGTGTCTCTCAGGGTAAGCAGAATATGCACACGCTGATCATGCGATAAACAGTACGTAATACTCGATGGAAAACAGCACAGTATAGATTGTTAAACAGTCCAGACTTACTGAGCTTTCTACATTTTTTCTCTGTACTTTTGATGGAGAATCAGTGCAAAGACCACAGGCAGTAACAGAAAAGTTCAGGCAAGTATCTGAGTATCGTTCTATGTAATTTCTGCCTTTCAAAGTCCCTACTGGAAGCAAAGAAAAGACTCCATGTGTCCTGACTGCACACCATGAGGATAAAACCTTGATGCTTTATCCCTTTCTTCCTCCCTTCCTTCCTCCCTCCCTCCCTCCCTCTCTTTCTTTGTTGCTTTGTCGTATTCATTTGTACCTCTTTATAGGTTACAAGTAGATAGAGCTGCTTACTCTGTCATATCAGCCATGAGAGTAGTTACTCATAAAAATTGTAATTACCAGGTTTGACCTCTTCCAAAAGGACTGGATGACAGCCTAGCAAAAACAGGATGACTGTTTGAATATTTATGATCATTATACAAGCTTTACCTCTGATTTTCTAACAGATTGTTTGTTTTATTAAAAATTACTTCAGCTGTAGTGAAGTATGTTGTAGACAAATGGAATCTACAGCTTTAAAACAGCTAGAAAAGAACATCTGACAGATTCTAGTGTAATTGTGGCTGTGTCAGAGCCACATCAAATCTTTCCTGTAGAGCTACTGTATTGGCTGCTTTGTACTATCCCTGCTGACAGGTAATGCTTGTTTCCCATTACTGACCTTAATGTTTACTGTCAAGATTCACTAGTATCTTTTTAAGTTACATGATATCATTTCACCCTCTTCCTTTCTGTGTATAAACCTCTGATCATCAGCTTTTTCAAATAAACACTAACACAAAAGGCATTCAGAACCTCAGGGCAGTAACCGTCTTCCTTTCCATTTCAAAAAGCATGAATTGCACTGGTATTTTTTTCTAATACGCAGATGCTGTGTCATACAAACAGGCAGCTTTGCAAAGGAAAAGAACTGATCTGTGACTATCATTTTTTAAAATTAAAATGAAATTGAATTTCATCAAGCAAATTTAAATTCCCACTCTCTGTAGCATGAAGTGGCAAAAAAATTGCAAGTTTGAGGTCTTGCTGCATTTTTCCATAGAGATGGCTTCCAAGTGGTACTTCATGTCATCAAAGTTCAAGGTGGAGACATGGAGTGAGCAAGGGACACAGCATGGAGGTGTTCTTAACAGCATCAAGGTTGACTTCAACTCTGAACTTAGGAAGTCTGCTTCTACAAATAATACATAGTTTTCACTAAGTTAAACCAGATAATTTTAATTAAACTAAAATTATTTATGATATTTTTGTCCTGAACTGTTGTAATAGGGTTCTACTTACAGAGAAGTTTGATATTGAGTAATGCAGACTCTGAATCCTTTCATCTAAAAAAAGTTATGAATAAGGTAGCTCTAAGAATTCAGGACATAGTTAAAATTATTATCAATTTTCAAGTAATTATAGGCAATAGTTAAGACAAAGGTAAGTAATCAATAAAAGGGAACTAGCCCAATCATTTTTTCCCTTTAGCATATTGTCATACTATTCTAAATTAGGAGTCACTGACAAGAAGTGGGTCAGATTACCACCAAGGACTTTCGCATTGAGTTTCTTAACCTCAATCATGAAGGCTCAGTGATGCTGATTGGTTCGAAGTTCAGGTACATGGGGATATGAGAGGTGCTTACTGGAAGCACCTCTGTTACCACATCATACACAGGTAATCTTGGCAGTAAATTAAAACTTGTGCTGAACCTGAACTGCCAAACTGGGAGCTGATTCCCTGAGCCATCTGCCTGCTTGGACTAATTTTTGAAGTAAGATTAAGGATCTATAGTTTTACATTGTACTAGTGTTCTTTTTTAGACAGCAGGATAGCCCCTTGTATAAATTGGTTTAGTGCCCTTCTGTGCAAATACTGACTCTCACCATACTTCTGTGCATTTGTATTTCAGGAAAAGTGCTAAATTGTTCCTACTACAGTCTATGCAACAGGTGTCTGGGCTGAAATTCTCATCCAACATCCTTTTTCTGGCCTGCAGTGGTTGCAATCTAGTCACTGCATACAAAAAACATTATCTCTCTTTTGTCCCCTCTGCCCCCTGAATGCTGCTGTAAAAAATCCCCAAATTTCCCTACGACCCATCACCCCATGTTCAAGTTTGAATTTCATCAAAACTCAAGCTGGGCTGGGCCCTTCCCACACAGCCTGCACACAGATGGAGGTACCTTCTTAAAGCTTCAGCCACTCCTCTCTTTGCCCTCTGCCTCTTTCAGATGCATTAAAAACAGTGTTTGAATTACTGTAGAAAAAACAATTGCTTGCAACGAGCATGTTAGGTGAATCATGCCAATGTACTTTCAGCTCACTGATTTAAACTAACACACCTTCTTTTTTGTTTTAGTTGTCTAGGATTCAACAAAGGATCAGTTGCGCAGCTATGCACATGAGTGATTAAATAGTAATAACTCTCTCACTTCTGTCTGCCCATAATATGTTTGAATTATTCTTTGCCCAACTAGATTAAGCTGATGTGAAAAACAGCTGTCTTCCAAAATAAGACTCCATCCAAACAACTTTTCTGAAATAATGTCCAAAGTAGATCTTTTGATTGGGTTTTTTTTTTGTATTGTTTTTTGGTGTTGATTGGTTGGGTATTTTTGTCCTTTTTTTTTTTTCCAGAAATAAACCCATACCACACTTCCCACACTTTGTAATGCCAAATTCCTAACCCATTACAGCTATATTCAGAAAGCAGAGATACCCTATCCTGACACCTTTCTTTTCTCAGACTCGGCCAACGACCATGCTGCAAAGACCGTGCTGTAGAGGGCACACTAGTGGCAGGTTTCAAAAGTGCTCCAACGGCACACCAGATATGTGCTGTGGGGTAGGTTAAGTAGAACTGGGGAAGTGCTTCAATGCAGTCTTCGTACAAGCAAAAGTTTGAACCACACCTGCCTTGAAAACTGCATGAAGATGTCTGCCACCTGTCTTTATGAGCTGTCGTGTTGAGTAAGATGTCTCCAGAGCCCACAGAAATATTCAGTATTTGTTAGGCAGAGTACCTCCCATAAAAGCTTCCAGCCCAAGAGGCAGAAGGCAAAGGAGGAGGACATCTTACCCAAACTTGTAACAGAAGTTAAAATAAAAAGGACTAACATCTGTGGGCAGTCTGCACTTTTCATCAGGAATTAACCTCATTGTTTTGTATTGCTAATATATCTTAGCTTTCCTTTTCAAAGATGTTTTTGCTTCCCCATAGGATGTAAATATTTGCTTATTAATCTTAATAATTTCTTATTTTTCAGCCTCCCTGTATAACAGCAGCACACTACAGATCAGAAGTTTCATGATCTCCGTTGTAAGTCACCAGGATGACCACATACCTACTGAAGGTGATAGTGAAAATGACTTGGAAGCTGGATCAGGAGCCACCAACCATACCAGATCATTCATACATGACCAGCGAATAGTGTCAGTGCAAACAGCAAGATACCTCACTAGTCCATGGCTGACGCGTTTTGTTCCTTCAGTTTACACCATAGTGCTTGTGCTGAGTCTCCCCCTGAACATTACAGCAATACTCGTGTTTCTGAAAAAAATGAAAATTGAAAAGCCAGCTGTGATATACATGCTGAATTTGGCGCTTGCAGATGTCCTGTTTGTAAGCGTGCTTCCTTTTAAGATTGCTTATCACTTTTCTGGAAATGACTGGGCTTTTGGACCCGAAATGTGCCGTTTCGTCACTGCTGCCTTCTACTGTAATATGTACTGTTCAATAATGCTTATGACAAGCATAAGCTTTGATCGCTTCTTAGCAGTGGTGTATCCCATGCAGTCTCTTGGGTGGCGTACATTAACACGTGCCTCACTGATTTGTCTCATCATATGGCTTGTAGCCATAAGTGGGGTTATACCTTTTCTCATTAGAGAACAAACAATGGAGATACCCAAGCTAAATATAACTACTTGCCACGATGTGCTAAGAGAATCTGAGCTTCATGGCTATTACCTCCACTTCTTCTCCATCTTTTCTTCTGTGTTTTTTGTAGTGCCATTTATAATCTCTACTGTCTGTTATGTGTGTATCATTCGATGTCTTAGTTCCTCTACTCTTGTTACAAAACAAAACAAGAAGACACGTGCCTTGCTCTTGTGTGTGGCTGTTTTTTCTGTTTTTGTTATTTGCTTTGGACCAACAAATATTCTCCTATTAATTCATTATATCAATTTTTCTTATGACAACAGCTTAGAATATCTCTACTTTGCCTATCTACTCTGTGTTTGTATCAGCAGCATTAGCTGTTGCATTGACCCCTTCATTTACTACTATGCTTCTTCTCAGTATCAGAGACAACTTTTCAGTCTCTTCAATTGTAAAGAGACACTTGATCATAACAGCAGTAACAGCAGTGGCCAGTCAATGTCTACCAGTAGTAGAAGGGGTACATGCTCTACTCATGTGAACAACAGTGTCTACAGGAAATTACTAGCAATTCATTGAGAAAACGTCTTACATATGCTTAATTTTTAGGCAATTTCAGACAAAAAAAAAAGAAGACTGCATTATATATGAAAAGTTTTTGTACAATACATAGTTCTGTGGATTTATTATAGTAATGCACAATTCATATTACCATTCTGCATATGTACATATATTGTATATGTAAATAAGTTAACATAGGCATAATTCCTTAATAATAGTTGTTGAGTGTTTTTCAAATAAACTTTTCTTTTTCAGACAAATCTTTTGCATTGTTAGTTTCTTTCAGGTATTTTATGAAATCCAATTTTAGGATTTTTAACTGTATCAGGTTGATTAAATTCTTGCTTACGGAACCTCTCCATCTATCAAGTACTTCCTGAAGAAAGTGAAAATATCTTTCCAGGCTATGGAGTTTTTTTCCACTATTTCTTAATATTTTGGAAATAATCTTAGCATTATTTTGCATTTTGGACACTGAAACTTTTTTTTTCCCGTTTTTATATATTCCACTGCGAAAGAGTCTGTGTGGTTTTAGGAATGTGAGCAACTGAAAACCAGCAATATTTGGTGCAATGTGTCAGGGAAGATAATTTTCAGCAGCTAGAACTAGCTTTTCCTTTCATGTATGCTGGGCATCTTGGCTATGAATGTGGTATTTTTCACAGCTAATTTAACAAAAAAAAAGTGACATTTTATTTCACAAGAAACTCATGTTGGTCTCCAGAAAATATGCTGAAAAAGCTGTATTCATCATCCTGTTATGCGGTTTGCAAACCTGTGCTTAGGTGCATGTGAGTAATCATCATGCACGTTTAGGACTCAGAAATATCCTTTGTCCCTGCCAAGTCTGGAAATTTTTTGTGTTTTAAATAGTGTCCACATCTACTAAAATATCTGATATAGAGCCCAGTAGCTAACTTCACTCTGTGTAGCATTCTTTTACTACAAGGGATGCTAAAGCCAAATAACAGGAATTCTGTTTTAGACATGGGCAGGTTGGTAATAGAACTATACCTGAAAATGGAAATCAGATTAAGAGGAAATTTGTTTAATGTAAGATTTGCTGTAGGAGTCTGACAAGAAGTGCAGCAATGGATAAAAGCTCTCTTCAGTCCAGCACATGTAATAAGAAATGTAAACTTTCTGCATACACTGCAACAGTTAGAAACTTCTTTCTAATCATGACCTCTTGTCAGATTGTGTCTGTTCCTTAATGGACTTAAACATAATTAAGTATTGCATTACCAGAGTCTCTCTAGATATTCTCAGGTATGCCACTTCCTAAGTACATGAGTGCTAAAAATATATGTATATGTCGTTTGTAACTGAATATGTCTTATTTGTGGGTGTTTAGACTTACACTTTCATTTAATGTATTAGGGGAAGTTTCAGTTTTCAGTAAAATCTTAAGAATTTTAAGATCTGCTTCTTGCTGGCAGAAAAAAAAAATTACCTCTCTGCCTCCTGTAGTTACAGGCTCAAAAACTGCTTTTTACACCTCTTAGATAGTTGGGATTTGTTTCACTGTCATGATATTGGTTCACAATAACGGTTTATTTTTAGGTAGCAAAAAAAGACATTATAGTCTGCTTTGCAAGGAGCAGTACTACATGCTGGGAGAGAGTATGTGGAAAACATCTCAGTAATCAGCGATTATTTACTCCACTTTGCTTTGTGGTTGTGTAGTTTCACTTGTAACCTCCACGTGCTCAAGAACATTTGCAAGTGAGCAACTTCTTCCTACCTTGCAGGGTGAAAAAATGAAAGGGGTGAACATAACTGTTTATTCTTACAGCTAAGAGCATCAAAAAAGATCTTGAATAAGAGTGACTAAGAAAGATTTTATGCATGGTTGTAAGCCAGTATCCCGCTCTTACACACCTAGTGCTGAAGCTGAGTTTCCTGATGATTCTGGCTTGCACACACATTAGAAGAAAAGAAAAAACAGGAAATGCAATTCCAGCACAGAAACCTTAAGTAAAAAGGGTACATACATAGGCTTCTTGACTTAGAATCATAGAATCATAGAATAGTTAGTTGGAAAGGACCTTAATATCATCAAGTTCTGACCCCACTGCCATGGATAGGGACCCCTCACACTAAACCATATCACCCAAGGCTCTGTCCAACTCTGCCTTGAACACTGCCAAGGATGGAGCATTCACAGCTTCCCTGGGCAACCCATTCCAGTGACTCACCACCCTTACAGTAAAGAACTTCTTCCTTTTGTCCAAGCTAAACTTCCCCTGTTTAAGTTTCAACCCATGACCCCTTGTTCTGTCACTACAGTCCTTAATGAACAGTCCTGCCCAGCATCCCTGTAGGCCCCCTTCAGATACTGGAAGGCTGCTATGAGGTCTCCATGCAGCACTCTCTTCTCCAGGCTGAACAGCCCCAACTTTCTCAGCCTGTCTTCATATGGGAGGTGCTCCAGTCCCCTGATCATCCTCGTGGCCCTCCTCTGGACTTGTTCCAACAGTTCCATGGCCTTTTTATGTTGAGGACACCAGAACTGCACACAATACTCCAAGTGGGGTCTCATGAGAGCAGAGTAGTGGGGCAGGATCACCTCCTTCAACCTGCTGGTCACGCTCCTTTTGATGCAGCCCAGGATACGCTTGGCTTTCTGGGCTGTAAGCACACACTGCGGGCTCATGTTCATTTTCTCATTGTCTAACATTCCCAAGTCCTTCTCCACAGGGCTGCTCTGAATCTCTGCTCTGCCCAACCTGTAGCTGTGCCTGGAACTGCTCTGACCCAGGTGTAGGACCTTGCACTTGGCATGGTTAAACTTCATGAGGTTGGCATCAGCCCACCTCACAAGCGTGTCAAGGTCCCTCTGAATGGCATTCCTTCCCTCCAGTGTATCAACCAAACCACACAGCTTGGTGCCATTGGAAAACTTGCTGAGGGTGCACTCAATCTCACTGTCCACGTCAGCGACAAAGATGTTGAACAAGACCGGTCCCAACACCGATCCCTGAGGGACACCACTCATTACTGATCTCCATCTGGACACTGAGCCGTTGACCACAACTCTTTGCACATGGCCATCCTGCCAGTTCTTTATTCACCAAGTGGTCCACCTATCAAATTGATGTATTTCCAATTTAGAGACAAGGATGTCATGTGGGACAGTGTCAAATGCTTTGCACAAGTCCAGGTAGATGACGTCAACTGTTCCACCCCTGTCCATCAGTTCCGTAGCCCCATCATAGAAGACCACCAAATTGGTCAGGCAGGATTTCCCCTTAGTGAAGCCATGCTGGCTGTCACCAAACACCTTGTTGTTTTTCATGTGCCCTAGCATACCTTCCAGGAGAATCTGCTCCAAGATTTTGCCAGGCACAGAGGTGAGACTGACTGGTCTATAATCCCCTGGGTCATCCATTTTCCCTTCTTGAAAATGGGGGTTATATTTCCCTTTTTCCAGTCATCGGGATCTTCACCTGACTGCCATGATTTTTCAAATATGATGGCCAGTGGCTTAGCAGCTACATTTGCCAGCTCCTTCAGGACTTGAAGATGGATTTCATCAGGTCCCATGAAGTTGTGCACATTCAGGTTCCTAGGATGTCTTGAACCAGATCCTCTCCTTGGTAGATACTTCTTGTAACTACCTAAAATGCTACTTTTCGAAATTTGCCTTTGAAAAGTATTTTCATGTTGCTTAAGCATTCTTGAAAATGCAACATTTGACAGGCTCGAGCAGTGGGCCCACACAAACCTCATGAACTTCAACAATGACAAGTGCAAGGTCCTGCACCTAGATCCAAGCAGCCACCAGTGTCTATCCTAGGTACTGTTGGATGAAAAACTGGACATGAGCCAAGAAATGTATATTCAGTACCCCAAAAAGTCAACCATATGCTGGGCTGCATCAAAAGGAGTGTGTCCAGCAGGTCAAGGAAAGTGATTCTCCCTGTCTTCTCTGATCTCGTGAGACCCTACCTGCAACTGCATCCAGCTCTGGGGCTCCTAATAGAAGAGGAATGTGGACCTGCTTGTGTGAGTCCAGAGGAGGGTTACAAAGATTATCAGAGAGCTGGAGCTCCACACCTATGAGAGAGTTAGAATCACAGAATGACAGAATAGTTTGGGTTGGAAGGACCTTAAAGATCCTCTAGTTCCAACCCCCTGAAGCATCTGGGGAGACTTTATTGCAGCCTTTCATTACATTCAGTGGTTGGAGTAGGTGACTTTTAAAAGGTGACTTTTAAAGGTCTCTTCCAACCCAAACCATTCAGTGATACATGTATAGGCATCCTACTCTAGTGAATTAAGCATTTATGTGTGAATTAGTTGGAACAGGGTACAGTTCTGTCTGCTTTTGCTTCTGTATTTGATGTCAAGAAGAAAGGCAGCATCTGCTCAAGCAGCAGCAGTTTATGGAGCCAACCTCAGGCACAAATAGCATTTGCAAAACAGGTTCTAAGAACTGTTGAGCATGGCCATGCAACAAAGCACAGTGTGGTAGCCTTTTGAGGAAACTAAACCAGAAAAGTACCACAATTTAGACTGACATGCTTAAGCTAACAGGAACAGCTAATCATCTCTCTGTGGTTGATGCACCCTTATACTGCTAGAATGGAAAGAAAATGAACAGCTTGTTTCAGAGGAAGTGGAGGGAGTGAAGTCTGATCAAAAGAAATTAAACCCACTGATGTTACATGCTGTTTCACCCATACACTAATAATATTATATCAGATAACATTTGGATATGAGGAGTGTTAGTGCCAGGCACTAAACATGCATAAGAAAGCTTGCTAATGTTTCAGATATGCCAGCTTCATGTTGTCTCAATATTGGCAGGTGCAAGATTTGTAATCAGCATGGCTTCTGTTGCTCTAATAGTGGCTGTCATTGGTATAACTTATTTCACAGGGGAAGATTTGCTTAAGTTAGCATGGCAAGGATTTTGCAGGGGTTGGTTTGTTCACACTAGAAGCATTTAACGTTTAATGCCAAGCATGCATCTGCCTTACAACCTGCTCCCTGCAGCTTGACTGCAGACAGAGTATGGTCTGGTAGCTGTTAGCTCTGTTTCCCTATTTATTTCCTAGCCAGAAATGTGAATACGGCTGCAAAGTGTGTTCACAAGGTTTTGCATTAAGCAAACCGGAATCAGGCCACTGGATCTCTCCCTGGTTGAGATGGGATCCAAAAATTTAAAGACAGTATGAGCCAGCTAGTAGATCACCAGCTGTGGCTTCATGCTGGAGCTCTGCAAGAGCTGGTGAAGCAAACAGAAAGGCCCAGTGTGCTGGATGCAATATTTAAGTAAATTCCTAGGTATGGATTTTTTTTTATTGATCATTTTCATGGTTTTTGATCTTATCACAGTTTGATCTTTCAATACTGAGCAAATTAAAAAGTGAATCAGACCTCTCATATGGTTAGAGTTAGTGATCCACCTAAGTTTTCTTCATGGCATTTTGCAAGTGCTGTGGAAATGGTTTAGTGACACCTAATACAGCTGGAGAAGCTGAACAAGTAACATGCTATAATCCAAGTCAACACTAGAGAGCATTACAATAACTAGGTTTGGCTGTTGTAATTTGGCTTCTTGGGAAGGCCCATTGGAAACCAAATCTGAATGTCATGCTGGACTGCAAACTACTGATTAGCCCTCAAACAAACATGTGGATTTGTAAAGGTGAAAAACTATTGGAATTGTATTGGAAAAGTGAGCGACTTTATTTTAAACAGAACGTGCTAAAAGTTTCAGCAAAGTTTTGCAGAATATGTTTCCTTATCTTTGTGCTGCCAACCTTGTAATAGTGGTGCTTGTAGTGCCACAAACAAGCTTCTCTCCTCAAAAGGCCTGACATTTAAAGCATGGCATTAAGCTCAAATGCAGTCCATTAAGGTCAGAGCTGATAAAGTCAACCAACAATGAAAATCTGGTTTGGTATTCCCTCACCAAGATAAAAAAGGACGACATTGAGTCAAATTCATCCATAGTAAGCCTGGGAAAGTCATTGTCCTTGCCTTTGATCAGTTTTGGGTTGTGTGTTAGGACTTTGGTGTCTTTGTGATTTTGTTTTTCACACTGCGCTATTACATACTAGAGGCAGCAATCTTTGGGAAGCCCTCACATGTGTTTTTTCACCTTGGTGGATGGGGCAGCATGTGCCAGAGGCAGTGGTGAAGGTCATGCCACAGGGCCTGGGCACAGGGGTCTCCCAGATTATCCTCCCATGGGGCTCGCAACCTGCTCACATTAGCTTGCTATGTTTCTCCCATCAACTCCTCTAGAGGTGGCATGCCAGACACTGCTGCTTCCCTCAGAAGCTTGAAAACAGAGGAGAATGGACTTGCACAGCCAGATTGTCTATAAATATTTGATCACTACTGGCTCCCTATAGTGGTTTATGTATGTGTTTAAATCTTTTTCTTTTTGACTTATGAGTAGGAAAGAGCAATCACTATCAGCAATACCTAAGCAGGTTAGGATCCTACGACCAAACATTTCAAATCTGTTTCAGCCAGACACTTAAGTCCACCTACTCAGTTTATACCTAGTGGGTGTGGAGCCCCCCTTGCGCCCTTTGTACCTGCTAGAAGGTGATACAGTGGTACAAAAGCCACCATTTCATTCATTGGAAATGATGCTGCTGAACACATGCTGTGGGAGGCTGCTTCCTTTCCCTCAGAATTGCACTTAACAGAAACAGGCGTCCAGCTCCAGAGAGTCCATTTTATCACTGCTGCCTCTAACTATAATGTTTTATTTACTGAAACCTCCCTAAACACTGGGTGTTTCTTGTCCAAGACTATATCCCACACAGTCCTCGTCACAATATACACAGCAAGGGGCCTTGGGGATCTACTTCCAAATCACACCAGTTTTACTGTCAGTTATTCCTGAATCATTACAACTTAACACACTGATTTGGTGTTTATTTTCTGATGTGGTCACAGCTGCGACATTCTTCTTCTCTTTTCAATTTTATAACAAACAATTTTTGCTGCCTAGTCCAATCTCTCATCAACACTGTTGCAAAACCAAGTAGAAGATGATGAGTTCTTGCCTGCAGCAAACTCATGGATTTGTAAAGTGATACCACTGACATCTGACACATTTTCCAGGAACCATAAAATACATTAAATTTGCTAAGCATGTTCAAAAATTGGGTCAGCTAAAATAACCAGAATAGTTGCATTACATGTATGTGGATAAAGGTTTACAACCACTTAAAGACCATAGTTATTGAGAACCCAGTTCCAGACGGTGAAGAACAGAAAGGAGGGAGAAAACTGCTACCTATTCTTTATATTGTTTTATCTATTGTTTTATCTCCCTGATCAAGTGCTAATAAATCTTCCTCATTTTGAATAAATTTAATAATATTTTTCTTGCATGCTTTTCCTATGTGTCATTTAAGGAATAAACCTGTATACTAGTGCCACTTGTAGAACTTATTTCCATTTATTTTAACACATTTTTTTGTCTCCACCTTCACTGAATCTAAGAGGTACATGCAATTCTACCCAACAAAGAATATAATACATCCAGTTAGTTATCACAGTTTTCATGCAGAGGAAATACTAAATATGCTGAACATTTCTGTTTTCTATCACTCAAACACAAGCTAGGGGTGACCAAGAAAATATTACTCCCACCACTGAAAATTATGTTTACAGAAGCTCTGAAATTCAGCTCAGATATCTCACTTTGCTTTGACCTTTTTTTTTCTATTTTTATTTGCATACTGTCTTTAGTAAAATTTTTTGAAAGGAGGAACTTGCAGCACTGCACTCACTAGATGAAACATATTTGTAAATTTGCTGTGAACTCATGGATATTTTTTATTAGGCAGTTAAAACAGTTCTAAGCCTTTTATATGTGCATTGGAGATGGTGAAAATTCTTTCAAAATTACATTTACAATGTTAAGCCTGTTTAAGACAGTCAATATCAAGACAGGCTGGTCTAAAGATATATCTTTCATTAATCCAAATGCTACACTGTGTGTGTGGGGGGGGGGGATGTGTGTTAGAAAGATAATGTTTTGGGTACTTTAAACCATTCTGGATAGTTTTCCAGGGTTGTATTTTTTAATCTTAGTTTCTAAACTAAGATCAGTGGTACAGCAGACTCTGTACACAACAGAACTGACACGTTCTGTTAAAGCAGTGAAAGTATCTCCTAACTTGAAAATAAGTCATCAAGAGCTGTTGCTATTTAGAGAAAAATATTTGATTTTTGCTCAATCACAGTATCTTCTGTTTGTGCTCTAATACAACAAGATGGGCTGTTGGGTTTTTATCTTTTTCTCACCCCCTCCTACTGGACTAGCACATAAAAATGAAACTGAGCAAAGAGCAGCAACAAGGAGAAGCCACTTCTTCATTCAGTACTATTTTTTGACACTGGGCGTAAACTGAGTTCTGTAGAAACATTGCCGAGACAGGGTTACAGTTCTCTTACAAATATATGGGAACCTCTACAAAGATATTAACAGTGTCTTCTTCTAAACTTTTTCGTGCTTAGCCAGGTGTTCAAGGGAGAGAGCTGTAGTAACAGGATAGTGGTACTGGAATCTAAATGGGATTTTATATTTTCTTTAATTGACATGATTTTCAACACCATTAAAGAAAGGCCAATCTATTTGTGAACAACTAGTGACATGCTTCTCAGCAGGGCATGTAAACAATTTGCAGCAATGTTGAGAACTTTATGCACCCAGCTCACCACCCATCATCTCCTCAGGCTTGTGCTGGTGACAAGCAGTCCCCAAGCCCCTTAGGGATAGCTGGCGTGGCAGTGGGTGCCTCTACAGCTGTGGTTTGGCTGTCCTGACTCTCCAGCCCTACAATTACCCACCTGCCCCACTCTTATCAGCAGAGTTGCACATCCAAACTGAGGAGGAGGAGGAGCAGCAGGCAGGATGAAGGCAGCCTTTACCTTGCTCCATCCCCATGGATGAAGATCTGTACTCATGGGCTCTGGGCTCGTGCATGCAGCAGCATACAAGGTCCAGGGTGTGCAGCAAGAAAGCCCATGCCTCACGTTTTTGTGGAGCTCAGGAGCTTGCCCAGTCTCTAGCCCCAAGTGTAGGAACAGCCATACCTCAGGGTGCTTGGGCCAGGCAGAGTCTGGGCTTCTTCTAGCATATGCAGGGCAAGGATTTTTAAGCTCCCATTAGTAGACAGGTGCCAGCCTCACCTGTGCCACAAGCCAGGCACAGCTCCTGAGTTTTATAATACTTCATTAAGATTTAGCCATCTCTAGTGAAGTAGGACTTAGTTTAATGAGACAGCAAATTAACTTCTGCCTAAAAGCATATAGTTTTGCCCATGTGAATGGCCTTTGATAGGCTAATTCAGGACTTTCCTTTGGCTGAAGAATATCCTGTCTTGGTCACAATGCCAAAGAAAAAAACCTAGCTGCCTCCAGCTTTCCTTCAGCATCTCCTCTTCCTGTGTGAGCAATGTACAAACAGCCCACGTTTACTCCTCTCCTAACAAGAACAACCTGCATCAGACCTTGCAGCGGGTGAAGAGGAGAAAGGAACTACGTGAGGAGCATGGGACCAGGGAGCTAAGGATGGGATCAGCCTTAGCTTAGTGAACTCGAACAGCCTCTCCACTAGCCTGGGACCTGTGAACACAGGGCTACAGGACCATCTTAACAAATGCTGCTATTGAGCAAGTCACTCTGGAATGTGTGCAAGATGGGAACCCACCCTGACAGCCCCATATGCAGCATGCATGTGTATGTTTATGTCTGTGCAGGTATGTGCATTAGTCACTTATCACAGATTTATTTTAATCCATTGCTGTAACTGTGACAGCAGCACTATCAAGCACATATTTCCTGGATTAATTCCTTAAATACAGAAATCAGATGGCTTACAAGCCCTAACAGATGATCATTTTTTGTAATAACACTGAAAAAGACATCCAGCCCCACAGACTAAACCCAGGGCTTCTCTAGCAAACCATGAGTTACATTCTGCAGCAATAAGACTGCACACAACAAAAGCAAGAAATTTTGAAGCATAATCTTCCATTATAGTTCACTTGGAACACGTATCACATGAAAAATATCTGGAGCTCAGATTTCTAAGCAAAGTTGAAATATCATGTGTGAGGATCCTTGCAGGTGGTGATAGCTCCTGTACATGCCACATGATGGCACTCAAGATGGCACCAAGGTCAGACTGACAGGTCTGTAGTCCCCCAGATCCTATTTCTGGTCCTTCTTGTAGATAGGTGTCACATTTGCCAACCTCCAGTCAATTGAGAATGCTGATAAATGATGAAAAGTGGCTTGGTGAGCACTTCTGCCAGCTTTCTCAGTACTGTTGTGTGGATCCCTTCTTGATTCATAGACTTGTGTGTTTTTAAGTGGTGGAGCAGGTTGCTAACCAATTCTCCTCAGATTATGGGGCTCCATTCTCCTCCCCATCTCTGTCTTCCAGCTCAGGGGGCTGGTTACCCAGAAGAAACTGCCCTTACTATTAAAGACTGAGACAAAGAAGGCATTAAGTAACTCAGCCTTTTCCTCATTTTTTGTCACTATATTTTGCCCTGCATCCAGTAAAGAATGGTGATTCTCATTAGGCCACCTTTTGGTGTGAATGCATTTATAGAAACATTTTTCATTGCCTTTTACTGGAGTAGACAAATTAAGTTCTAGTTAGCCTTTGTCCTGCATAACCTCACGGCATCTTTGTAGTCCTCCTGAGTTGCCTGCCCCTTCTTCCAAATGTCAAAACCTCCATTTTTTTTTCCTGATTTCCACCCAAAGCTGTCTATTTAGCCAGTCAGTCATTCTTCCCTATTAGCTTGTCTTTTGGCATATATATTTTAATTGTATTTAACTGCTGAAAATCATCAGAAGACACTGCTAGTGTACTAAGGCACAGGCTTACTGGGTGAATTGAGAGGCCTCAAGTCTGTTCTTTTAGCACTACCTGTTGGGGAGGGGATCCTGTATCCTATGGAAGTGAAAATACAGCATACTATCTTCTGACTCATTTTACTGGTAACAGGAATACACAGGAACACATGGGTGGGGAACAGAAAACTAAAGAGAAAAGTATTTGAAGCAATGTGTATACCAGTTGCCTTCCATGCACAGAGAGCTCTTTTGTCAACAGCTCAGTGTTGGTATCAGCATACACTGGCATCATTCCAGGTTTCCTCCTTATTTCTTCACTTCAGGCTGAGTTTTCCTTATAAGTGAGCTGAATGTATATTTTGATAGCACACACAAAACTCAAGCAAAACCAGTGTACCTACTGAGTAAACCACTACACAGTCTTTGCCCCGAGGAGCTGATAATTACCACTCAAGAGGCTTTATTATGAGGATTATAACAATTACCATTTTTTCCTTAAAGTGTTAATGCTGAATTTAGTTACAAGAGAATCCAACTGTTGTTTAAAGTAAGAAAGTCCTGACTTTCCCCAAAGAAATAAAAATCCTTTAAACATTCCATTTCTCCATATTATAATGGCGCAAGCTACAGACAGTAAACTAAAAGCTGCTGCTTATTACTTGCAAGGCAGTATGAACCTGGGTGGGGACTGTCAACACCTTTGCTAAAGCTTTGCTAAAGCTGACCACAGACACACTGTTACTACACTCTAGTTTTCAACAGAAGTGATTTTTTTTTCCCATGGCCTGGTATGTGGTAGTGTTTTGGGAACTAAAGAGAGTGGCTTAAAAAGGGGGGAAATACATAATAACATAGTTAAAATGCCATAAACTGTCAAAATAAAATGAAAGGCAAGCATCCTTTTACATGTCCACAACCAAGCACTATACAAAAGATAGGTCCTGTGTGGGGATGTCATGTTTGCCATTATGTTACCAAGTCAGTGATACAATAAGTGAATTTATTGCTCTTGGGGATGAACCCGAAAATTTTGTGAAGTTTTGCTGCATGTTAGTTGTTCATTTCATTGTAGGCACCGGTAATGTGAAAAGCAATACAGAGACTGTTCCTTCATGGTTTTATTTCACACTTTTTAGGATTCTGTGGTGTTAGGTTGCATGCTGCCAGGTTACTGTTAATAAACAGGATGTAAGCAGCCAGTGTGCCAATGAACACACCTAAATGCTCTAAGCAAAGTAGCATAGTTTAATTAGGGGGAAATGTAAATGTTTAAGCACTACAGTATCTTTTAACTTGGAGGTAAGAACTCTTTTAAGAAGATGTATGAGCTACAACCTACTTTACACTTCAATTCTAGATCTTTGTAAGCCTTAAGGTAATGGGTAAAATACAGCACTGCTCGTCTGACTTCTCTTTCTCTGTAGATTTTTTTGGGGGGAGAAGGAAGTTTGAGAGCAAGGACAAACTTTGTTTTGTGACATCCAGTGGCAAAGCAGAAACAGGATTTTCTGGGTTTGACACCTGGTGTCTCCTAGGCAAGGGGCAGGCTGCACCCTTCCCCTTAGCAGTTTTTCCTGAGCCCTTCGGTACCGAGATCCCTAGCTCTGTGCCTGCTCCAAAGCATAGGTGTTTTACTGCTGGGTTTTTTTGGTGGCAGCCAAGGCATTTACTCTTGTGTCATGTTTTAACAGAGCAAAGACAGTAGGACATGCTCTCCCCCAGCTCCAATCACCTAAATCTGCTGACCTCCCTTCCTGACAAGAGGATACAGAAAACTCCCAGTAAGGCCAAAGATGGTTTCCTTCAGCAGGGACAGCCCGTGACTCCTGTTCATCCAAGTGGTTACCAGACCTCATGTCTGAACTCACTGGGGCTACCTCCTGCTGTGCTGCCCAGCATGGGATGCTGGCAGGAACAAGGCTACACTCATTGCAGGGTATCAGGTGCCAGATACCACAAGTTTTAGCTCTCTGGAGCATCTCTTCACCCTGAACCACCCAACTACCTTTCATAAATCCTTCAAATCTTCATACAGGACTTCACTGTAGTCTCCCGTGACCTGTACTCAGTATTTAATTACATATTATAAATGTAATTTATAAGTAGAGGTAATTTAATCATATTTCAATTATTTTCTTGTGTAGTTCATTATGTACACACTATTAAAAAAAAAAAAAAGAAAAAAAAAAGAAAAAAAATCTTTCACCAGGAAAGGTAATACAGGAATGACTCCATCCTAGACAAACCAGACCAACCAGCTTTTCTGCCAAAGCGTAAACAAACCTAAACATAGTGGGGAGAATAAAATCCAACATTTTCTTTTTTTTTTCATTTTTCAAATCTCCAGTACTGCAGTAAAGTAGGTAGAAAAGCACTGTGCTTCATTTTCACAGAAAATGCACAGCAATAAGGCTAGCACTGAAGCTGTCATAGTCAAGTGATATGTTGAATTAAATATGGGGAATTAACCTTAGCAACTCTGGAAATAATAGCTTCCCCAGAGAAAACATTTGTGGAACATTTTGACTTTCTTAATTCTCCACTCACACTTCTTGTTAATTTGCCATCAAACCCAGCAATGAGAGCTAATACATTGAGTTCCTCTAACAACCATGCAGCATTTTTATGCTCTTGAAATGCAAGTACTGCTGCTCTTGCACTTCAGCCTTTTACACTGTTTTGCAAAAAAGACATTGCTTTATTGCTAGAAGACTATAAAGAGGCAAGATTACATTGTTTAAATGTAAAATCATTAACTGTAGTGCTGAAGGATTTACTTAGACTTAGCAAAGAAAGCTGGTGGGTGTGAGCTCATAACCAAGCTTGAGGGAGCTCCCTTGAGCTCCCAGCATACTGGCAGAGATCTTCGCCCTGCTAGAGCAATGCTCAGTTGGGATGTTGGGAGCAGGAGAGACAAAGAGGTAAACAGCTCTATACTCAGCAAGAGAATTATGAGCTTAGTTGCCTCAAACACAGCAGAGACAGGGTCCTAGGAGGAGCTATGTCTGTGGAAGCTCAGACTTACAGCAGCAGACACCAGGACTGAACCTCAACAGGAACAGGGACCTGAAGCCTCCATAACAGACACTGGCTGCTGCTAAGCACACCACTGCCTGGGAGATCTGACTCTTACTGAGCATTGTTAATGCTTGTGGCTTGGGGTAAAGCGTCTTGGGAGTAGTCACCTGGTGAACACAGGCTTGAAAATTGCCTGGGACTGGTGCAATCCAACATAACTGGAGTAAGTACAACTGTCAAGAAGAAAATATTGCACCCCTTCTGAAGGATTAACTGCTTGCTCCTCACAAGAGGGTCTGATTAACAATCCAAATCCTGTTTCCACCATGTGAATTTGCGAAAGACACTGAATGGTTTAAAGCAGAGAGAGGGGAAAATGAAAGATTTCCTGATCCTGTGCCTTGCAGCAATAAACTCACATTTGTGGTGGGCTCCTATACTGCCATGCTGTGCTCAGCAGATCAGGGAAGTCTGCTGAGATGCAGTACTCTGTGGAATCACTTTCCCCTCCCACACCTAAAGGAACCCCAGGTAGGAGCAGGGACAATGTGGCAGCTGGAGAATGCACTGCAGTTCTTACATGGCCTTGCAGCAAGGCAGAGGGAAGCACCTTTTTCTGTCCTTCCCATCATCTAACAATCTTTCCCTTTCACATTTTTAATGATGAAAGTGGCTTCTGCGAACATGTAGCAAATAATTTGCAAATCCTAACAGTTTTGATCTTATCTAAATGTGCACTAAGCATTTTCATACTCAGTACCTAGATCATACAACACTGTTATATACCTAGAGTTCAAATGTTTGACAAGTTTCAACTAAGTAGAAGAAAAAATATTTTTCTAAATGTGAATAATTATAGCTACGTTGTTCATTAAACTCAAACAGAAATTCAACAATCCAACTGCAAATTAAAGGATTCAATCACAAATGATTATTTTACAAAAATAGAACTCCCTCCTCAAAATGTAATGATGGAATAAGAAAATTGGTTTTGGTCATAATGCTAGCTTCTTTTGATAGTGTGGTAGTTCTCGATTTTGGGCCAAATAACAGCATTGAATCTGATAAGGTGTTTGTGGTTTTCCCCTGATTTTACAGACAGCTGAGAAAGTAGGCTGAGATGCTGAGAGGGGACAAAGCTGGATCCTGGATTCTCCCACACTGAAGAAACACTGTGAGAACAGACAGGATGACTGTGTGGAAAGCATGTGACTCAGCACAGCTGGGTGGATTTCCTCCTCACATCCTTTCTTAGCATGGGGAATTTCCAAATAATTTTCTGGAGTCCTGGCTAACTGGCATACTTTTTCCAGTAGATTAATTTTTTGTGGACTCCGGGCTCTGCTCTAGACAGACCACAGTCCTGCTGATGAAAATAATTACACAAATTGTTCCAATCTCTATTCTTTTTAACAAATAATCCCTAAGCATGACAAAAGCAAGCTCCCTCCATCTCAATGACAATGATAGCAGGAATACCCCAAAAAGCAATCTGCAAAACCACTTGAACTAAAGTAAAAGACCATGTGGTAGGTCTAGACAGAGGGGTGACACTGAAACTACAAAAAGACCATATATGCTCAACACCAGACACATCCTTTCCATGCTAGTGAGTGAGGAAATGCCCAGTTTATAGCACAGCTATGTTTTCTCCTTCAGCTTTTCCAACTCCCTGTCTCCAAGCTGCAACTAACAGTATCTGTCCTCAAACCAGTAGTGAGGTGTCTCACAAGGTAGCATGGACAGACCCTATCCTTTCTCAGATAAATTATGATGGAGGGAGTTCTGCAAAGGCAGGTGAAGACATGCCAGCACCTCTCTTGAACTGTGATCTTTACTGCAGCGTGCTGTGAGGGATTCAGCTGTGCTCACCCAGTTGAGCCCACGGGTCCTGCAGAGGTGACAGTTGTTTTCCCTGGAGAGCACAGAGCTAGCTAGTATGGACATGTTAGCAACTAACAAACTGGCTAACTCAGGTTTAACCTACATCTCAGAAAAGCCTAAGAACAAAGGCAAATGACTGCACTATTCAAAGGAAGGCACACTGCCCTGGATACCAGCCACAGCTGTGACCGTTAAGTACATGCACAGAAAAGAGGAGGACAAACACAAATGGTATTTCCCCAGTTACACACTCACTCCTATACTACATTCGGCTTAGGGAAATTCCCAAGTCAGCTACGTGTTGTTTCTTTAGTAATCCTCAATGCACCTGTCTTCCAAGTGTTGCCCAGTCTTCCTGAGAACTTATGTAAAAATCGTGTATCCCCAGCATCCTTTGACAAGTTGCTCCACAGGTCTCCTACCTACTTGGTGCTCTTTGTGTAAAGCTTTTATGTTTGAACCTGGCTTCCAGTATTAGAGAGGATGGTCCCGGCCCCTAGTTGTATAGTGAAGGACATGAACAGACAGGCTGAAGTGTTCTCAGCTGCTTAGTCAGGTCTCCTACAGAAGTTATTCAATACTATCCCACAGAAGTTATTCAATTCTATCATGTGCCAAAATATTGTTGGACTTCCTCAGAACCTAAATTGTTCATGTCACTGGATAGCCATATTGTCTATTATTCCCAGCTGTAGAAGTTGACTTAAATCCCATTCAATCTAGCTTTTAAGAGCCATTATGTGTTCATTGCTTAACTTCATTTTAAGCTATCGTCATAAAACAAGAAAGATATTAGTCTCTGCCAAATCAGGCAAAGCCAAAACAGTAATTCCCTCTACTTGTCATGCTGCTTTCTGAACTATAATGACATGTGCTATTTAAATGTCATAAGCCAGGACTGCTGCCACATGAACTGCCCAACCCACTAAAGTGTCCTTGGACTTTTGTGCATGTCTCTGAAATGCTCCCTCTTTTACATCCACACAGGCATGCCATCAACTAGACAGGAACTGATCCTGTTAAAATTCTGGCTTTTTTTGGATCAGTATCCCATGACCCTTATCTCAGAAGTTATTTCCATTTTGGCTTTTCAAAACATCATCTGGAATCTAAAAAGACACTGGTTAGACACATCAAAGCATTAGCAAGAGTTTAATCACATAGACAGGACCTCACTGTTGCCATTAAATAACTTCTTGGACACTGATTCTTGGCATCCATTCACAACGGAGAATGGCATTACTGCTTGGGCAAATCCTACGTTCTCTGGGAGCCATCAACAATTCTCAGCCAGAATTCATTCATCCCTGCAGCTGTCCCTGGCCTTATCTACACCAAGATGTTTACTTAATGTCAGTAAACTGGAAGTAACTGAAACCAGCACATTCTGCAACTAAGGCAGAATGCATTGGCCAAATCACGGATCAAATTCTATATTGCCTGTTCACTTCAGCAGTTCTGCATATGTGATAGCACTACCTGCCTTTTATCAACTACTGTTCGGTTAGAGCAAGCCTGCAGCTTCAACTTTTCATGAGAATATTGTGAGGAAGATTGTTCTTCCTTTCACAAAACTTTTTCCACCCATCTCTGCATCTCCACATACATTTCTCTTCTATAGATTAGCAATGGATTTACTTAAACACTGCACTGTATCTTGTAATTCCGGTAACACCTCAACAAATTAAGGGATCTTGAGGGAGAAAGAAAACAAAGTATTTCCAGGTCCCCACTCACCAATCATTGCTTTGTTCCTTGATTTGTGGATTCCATTTCCATAGGCATCTTCTAGAGGTGAGCTAGACGGAAAAGAAAATCCTCTTCTGAGAGTGTTCTGGGTATAAGAAGTAGTTAACTGTGCGGTAGCATGACAACACTAGAAAAATAAGCATGCTTCTACTAAACTAGGAAACATGGAAAGGCTGGTGAAAGATGAGGTAGGCAATCCCATTCTGCAGGCTGGCAGCAGCAGGAGAAATAATGCAAATGAGTAAGGACAGAAAGGAGGGAAGCTAATAATCAGGCTAGTAACTGCATTAGCGTATCTGTAGGTTATTTCTACTGTGGGTTGCTCTCACTACAGATTGCTAATACCCTGAGATATATTCCCAGAAGGCAGAAAAGGAATCATAATAAAACCAGGAAACTGTGTCATATTCCAGTTTGCCTGTATGGTGCTCTCCCTACCTGGAGTAGCTCACCACAGGCAAAAGAGCCAATCCTTAGAGACTCACAAAAAACAGTTCTCCCTGGTGTCCACCAAACTTGTGGTTTGTGACTGGTATTTTTCAACATCTTTTGTCTAGCTCTTCAAATTGGGTACAAATCCCTTGGGGTTTCCCAGAGCACTACTGCAACTCTGAAACCTAGTTGCTTTCAGGTTTTTCTTCCCCAGTGCCCCACCTGGATGCTTTTCCCTCTGGGCTTCTACTCCTCTCTTTAGCTGGAAAATGTCTATCTTCTGGGTAATGGAGAAGCAAAAATGCAGAGGGGCTTGAATAAGCTCCTGTCATGGGTTCAGCCATGGCAGTCATTTTTTCTCCTTCTTGTAGCTGGTGCAGTGCTGTGTTTTGACTTCTGGGCTGGGAACAGTTGCTTGATAGTGAGCATGTTTTGAGGGTGTTTTTGTTCAGGGCCTTTTCTGAGCGCGTGCTCCAGCCAGGTGGAGGAGGGGAGGCCGGGAGGAAGGAAAGACAGGACACCTGACCCAGGCTAGGCAATGAGGTATTCCATACCATAGCACGTGATGCCCAGGATGCAACTGGGAGAGAGAGGAGGGGGGGGAGCTCGAGAGGAAAATGGAGGAAGGAGCACTCAGTGCTCGGCCGGGCAGGGTGGAGTGAGTTATGGGTCGGTGGCTGGTGGGGTGTTGTATTCTTTTCGCTTGTTATTGGCTGTATCATTAGTATTGTGTTATGCCTTAGCTATTAAACCGTTCTTATCTCAATCCGTGGGGGCTACATTCTTTGGATTTTCCTTCCTAACTCTCCGGGAGTTGGGGGACTTGGTTTAAACCACGACAGCTCCTCTCCCCAGAGGCAAAACCATGATGGATCTCAGCAGGAGACTCTGCTGTTGCCTGAGCCATGACTGCTTAGTGATGATCATTACCTAGGGATTCGAACTCTTCCTAGCTAGAACCAGATACCACAGGGTGTAGATAGCATTTCAGTAGCACTTGTTTTTGAACAGAGCTACACCAGTATGAAAACACTAAGGCTGATTCACAACATAACAATATTATGTCCAATCTTACTGTATTCAGATCCCAGACAAGACTAAGATGCTGAGGTCTGTGTAATAAAGGATTGGGGATTTTGTTCTGCTAGGAACATTGTTGTTGAGTCAACAGATGGACTGGAAGAGTCACTCAGAGCATCACCTACTTCTGCCAAGATGAACTATACATACCTACATCATTTATGTTTGTATAAATCACTTTAAAACTTCAGTGATGAAGGTCCTACTGAATCCCTAGAAAGTAAGAGGTCAATAAAACTACTGCCAGTTGTAACAACCTTTCCCCTATTATCTAATTTTGCTTACATTTCAGCCTACTCAGTGTACACAGAAAATATGCTGCAGCCTTAGACATACTTTAAGTATGTCATCATGTCTCTCCACAAGCTTCTTTAGACCAAACAAAACTAATTGCCTCAACATTCTCTGGATTGTTCCAACTGCTCACAATTTCTCTGAACTTTGTCCAGCTTTCTTAAGATACTGACTGAATTAAAAACAGCCTCCAACAAATAACACTGATGCTAAATGAAGGACTTCCTCACATACATTACAGACAACAACCCTTTTTGATGCAAGACAATACTCTCAACTCCCACTGCATTTATGATTCACTGTAATGATTCATATTCCCTTAAGTGGAATTGTAATTTATACACTCCACCATATATTTCTTCCAGTGTAAATATAGAAACATTAGACAAGAAGTGTTATACACCCATACTGAAAATAACTTTCAAATCCCTTCAAAACAGTTTCACAAAACAGTCCATACAAACAGTAGTTTAACTGAAATGAGAGGGGAAAATGAAAAAGAATTCTGTCCTCAGTTTGATCAATGTGTCCCAATATTAATTTAATTAATCTCCAGAAGAAAAACCCATTTACGTCTTTTCATTGCCTAGGATTAACATTTCAGTATACCTATCAGACTTTAAAACCTTTTCCTGGCATCAAAATGGGTTTGTTGTAAAATTTAAGTTAAATCACTCCTTAAAACTGTGTGGTTTAATTATATTACTGAAAGGAATACCAAGAGTAAAAATTATCTGAGAAATGTCATGGGCTTTTAAGATGTTCCAGAACACTTTCAACATTTTCAGTTACCACTTTTAATGGTTACCTAATAAAGATCTGTTCCTAAAAGTTATTTGGTGTTTCGACAGTCCCATAGTGTTAATACAGAGTTATCTCTGTGATAAATCATCAATGAACGTCCTATGTGAGACACAATTCTGAAAGAGAAAGATGTGGAAAATCCTTATCCAGTTCATCACAACCAATACTGTGATTAATTTTCCACCACAACCTTCTCCGCTATATTTCTACTGCAAACAGATATGTTATGCATATCTAAGCATAACAGCTCTTTAATAACCCTGTTTCCAGGGTTTTTGCTGACCTTATTTTAAACCCCATGTTTTGATGCAAGATTATTATCTGCTTGCAGATAGTTTGCTCTGAAGGCTACCTGGCTATTACAAAGGGCACACCCACTCTAACAAACATGCCAATACGTAACAATGTTTCATTTTGATGAGCTACATATTTTTATCCTAGTTTAATGATGATCCATTGTTCAATTTCCTCAGCACAGGAAACAGAACAGTGCTAACATACATCAGAAAGACACAAAGCCTAAGGTAGTGGTTTCACTGATGATTTGCAAGCAATCTGCATATCCCTTTCTCTATATTCCTATCTATGCAGAGAGAGTACTTCCTCATTTTACACCAGCACCAGGATAAGAAGTCAGTAGTAGCTAAATGATAGTATCTTGAGTATTTCTATACATGTAAACAGAAGTGCAAGCACAAGATTATCTGTATATTTACGAGCACACTCCACGCAGTGCACCACAGAAAAACTGGGTATGATGCCACAACTAAACCCCTTTCAAAATGCATATACATTAAGCACACTTAATTAAGATTGCAAAAGAAGATCAAATTACAGCATTTCCTAATTTTCAATTGCTTGACTTTGGCACTCTAACATGCTTTTATTCATGTAGCCGTAGGCACACTTGAAGACAGATGTATCATGGGTTAAGCAACTGTCACTAAAAGTGCAGAATCTCTGCTCTATATTCTGCTTGGTTCAAGCCATTTTGCTAAATTTGCATGTCCTCTATTGCTGCAAGGTCATGGTGAACAGAGGTCACAGCTGTACTTCCATGTCACTGTGAAGTCAGGTTTGAGCCATGTGTTTCTACCCCACAGGCAGTGCACATACCTAACATTTTGTTCCAGACCTTTTGCCACTTCTCTCTGTCATACCTCCAGCCCAAGTTCTGGATCTCCTTGCTTTTGACAAAAGTGAAAATACAGGAAAAGTTAAAGGCTAAACATCAGGAGCAAACACCAGGAGAAAACACAGGGCACTGCTGACAGAATGTCAGAAAAATCAGGGTGACATCCAAAAACCATTAAGGGACCACCTTAAACAACTTACGCTACCTATCCCTTCCGCCAGCACAGTGACTCCAAAGTGCCATGACTGAATATGCCACCCATACTAGCATCCCAACTATTGACATAATAGTGCATTAGCACAACATGCTCATAAAGCACATATTTACCATGGCCAGAATTTCCAAAACCTGCAATAATCTTGGGGTAGATGAGGTAAGAGAGGGAATGGAAGTGACTTCCTAAACACAGTGGGAAATGAAATGGATCTCTACTACCAGAGAAACAGAAAAATATACAGCTGCTGACCATAATCCCTCATTGCCTAGGATGCTTGCTGGACACACATAGAACAGCAAAAACATTAGTGATAACCATTACCTAGTACCTAATGAGCCTGCCAGCAAGGCCAACAAGGACTGAGCAGGTGACACAGAGATCTTTCCAAAGGCACAGGGAAACAAGCTAAAGAGACTGCTTAAGATGGCACAGGGGCTTTTCTGAACGTAAAATACAAGGAGGAAAGATAGAGGCCCTTACTGTGCTGAAACGAGGTATCAAAAAGGATTATTACATTCAGAGACCTGGTGCTGCACTGCAAAAGCAGGGCCTTGCTGTAACTTAGTACCCAGGTACTCTTGCTGTTTCTAAGATGTCAGATGGCTACCATGGGGACAGGCTAAATCACCCAATGTAATGGAGAACTAAGGTTTAATAAGCATTTATAGTCATGTATTTATTCTTTCTGTGGCAGCTGGACTTATTGCAATTATTTTCCAATAATAAATGCCAACAAGAACCTATTTTTGTGTTTATTTACAAATTGTTACATTTTCTTTCCAAAGTGTTTGATAAATGGCACACTAGAACTGTAAACAGGTTTGACAAATCACTTGTCTTCAATAAAGGTAACTAAAAATTATAAAGTCTTGAGATTGCTCTGTACAGAGGTCCCATGATTTGAACAGTGGCAAGAGCATTTCTACCTTCTATTTGTTAACTCATGAGGCAGAACTCACTTATAACCTACAAATGAGGAATCTTCCTAACAGATATTATCCCTGCTGAAAATGTTAGCTAGGAACACCAACTTCTCAATAAAAGTAAATAGAACAAAAACAGAACAAAAGCCATGTTATAGTAAGGTATAGATGGAGTACCAGGAATAACAGCTTACAAGTGCCAAAGACCATTAGTTCTTTAGATCATTACAGAGTCATAGAGCAGTTTGTGTTGGAAATGACCTTCCAAGATCATCCATTTCCAACTCCATTCTATGGGCAGGGACATCTTCCACTAGGTCAGATTGCTCAAAGTCCCGTCTAACCTGACCTCGAATACTTCCAGGCATGGGCACTCACAGCATCTCTGGGCATCCTGCCCTAGTGACTCACCACCCCCTAAGTAAAGAATTTCTTCCTTCTATCTTATCTAAATCTACCCTCTTTTTAAATCAAATGTTATACCTTGTCCTTTGGCTAAAAGCCCTGATAAAAAGTCTCTGCCCATCTTTCTCATAAGTCCACTTTAAGCACTGAAAGGCCCCAATAAGGTCTCTCTTGTAACACAGGTTTATTGAATTAAGTTGCATGACACTCCCTTATAAGGTCCCCGTTTAAATGCTTGGGAATATAATTAATTGCTTATAAGATACTGTAGGGAGATAATCTTCACCTCAACTACATGTTTCTGACATCCCTATGAAACCCAGGCAAACTACAAACCTCTGTTAACGTGGTTTCTTTACACTCAAAGAGGCTAAGTCCAGAGCTGCATTTTCAGAAGATGCAGCTGCAGTGACACTTGTTTCTACACACAGCCACAGGACTTCTCCAGTTGCAGCTCTGATCTGTCATGGGCCAACTACAAAAGAATTTGTTTAGTGACAGCAGTGATTCCTTTTTCTGTGCATTCTCAGTCCCTTTCACTGTTGCTGGATTCAAGCAAAAGAGGGAAGGAGGTTTCTCCTTTGAATGCAAAGTAGACAAAAAGACAGACTGGATTTAGAGGAAAAAAAAAAACAAACAACAACAATGAAAACTGAAACTGAGCACTGGCAGAAGAGCAGAGCTATAGTGGAACTGAATGAGAGAAGGACTGACCACACCTTAATACTAGAGATCTGAGAGGAAAAACACTGTAGAGACCAGTAGCCAGCACATGTGTATATGCCTGTTTGAAAGGGAGATTAGATAAAAAGCCAGATGAAAAGACTACAACTCACTGGACAAGGTCATTAGGAGCAGGAGATTAAGTACCCATGAAGCAGTTTGTAATGGTAAAGTAAACATAAGAGCACTGCAAGTGAGGCAGAAAGAAATAGAGGGGGCCTGGAGGGACAGGCTATGGGACACCACTTTTCTCAGTGCTTAGCTGAAACTAGTATGAGAAAGCTACAAACAGTCTTAGCTGGGTGGATGACAAATTGGAACCATGCTTCAAGTATGGAGTAACTTATAAAAATGGCTCCAAAACGAGAGGTCTCTTATGTTGCCTCAGACACCCTAAATTTCAAGTGGATCTCTCTGTATTCCGTTTCCCACCTGTAAAATGGGAACAATGCAGATCTCAACTCACAGCCGTATTTAAGAACCATAACAGAAAGCCCACAAATGTACAATTTTCTCTTCAGAACAACCTAGTATATTCATAATATATTCATTCAAAAACAGGGAAGAGGGGGAAAAGAAGCAACAATTTTATCACCAGCTGAACACCAAGCATTTTGCAGACTGAGGTAGAGGAAGCATTACTGATGTAAATGGAGAACTGGCCTAAAAGTGCAAACCAGGGTTGAATATGTAGCTTTAATTTTAGAATTTGATCAGTTGTGTGCTTGATTTTACAAACATAAAAAAATTCCGAAATTTGTGGAAAACACTGCTGGCATTGTATCATGCTTCATCTTGTTCCTGAAATCCTTACTTACAAAACAAAGTTGGTGTACTCCAAGTGAAAACACACCTTTCTTACGCTGGGTCACACCATGGTACCACAAACACATCTGGCTTAAGCAGCTGTCATACGTTTTCCGGCGTGTCTGCATATGACGGTGTAATGGAGGAGGAAACCTGCACAACACAGAACGTTATAAGTCAGCAGGAGTAACGCTGTGCCACCAAACGTCCTTCTACCCTGCTCCCTGGCCAGCTTGCTCCTAGCCCTTGTGTCCCAGAACGAGCCCTCTCCGCTCCAGCAGCAGCCCGGCCGGGACCACGACCACCTCCGCATACCCCTCCGGTAACAGAGCACCTGCCGCAGTCAAGAACCACTAGGGCGGACCAGCCAGGGAGAAAAGGAGGGAAGTAGGCAAGAAGGGCCGGGAGCCGCAGCACCTGCTCAGCTACGGAGCAAAGGTGTAGGCCGTGAGGCGAGCCGCGACACCAGCCGCCCCCTCACGGGGAACGGGTTAAAGCATTGCCCCCGCCATTTTGCGGCGGGCAGCGGTCCCACGGGAGCGGATCACCCCGCCATTTTAGGGGCAGCCCCACAGTTCTTTGGGGATAGGGGATGTGGCCTGGCTCGGGCCCGCCTGTCGCCAGGCTGGAACCAGCGAGACCGCGCCCTCCATCCCCTCCTAACTTAGGTATCAGGTGAAACTGGTCCGGCGTGCTGGGGAGGCTGCAGTGGCCGGAGCGCGACAGAAGGATGGCTGGACGCTGCGGGTTGTGCCTGGTTGTTCTGCTGCTCGGTGCGCTGGCAGCCGCCACTCCCTCAGGTGAGAGGAGAACGAGTGCGAGCTGCCGCTGACGGGTGCTAAAGCTCGGCTTGGTGGGGTCAGCTGCGGATGGCCGAGCTCTGAGGGCTCCGTGGGTGCCGCGTTGATTGCTCGGTGCCCCTCGGCTGCTGGTCGGGCACCGGCGGTGGCGGCTTAGAAGGGAGCGGTGCGCGGGCTACGGCTGGGTTCTCGGCGGGCGAGGCGCGGGGCTGGGCTGGGCCGCGCCGGAGGGCATGTTTCTGAAGCGCGGGGAGTCTGGAGCGAGCCGGGCGGGGTTCTCCCGGAGCCGAAGAGGTCTAGAAAACGGGGGCCGGTGTCTGTGGAGCTGCTGGGAGCCGTGGGGAGGGCGCCCCGGCCTTCTCGCTGGGCTGGGGAAGCAGGTCAACGGGCAAAAGCAGTCGGGCTTGGCTTCCCGCCGCCCGCGGACTTGGGAGGACGGAGCGGGCGGGAAGGGCGGCAGGACCGCAGGTGACCTGGCACAAGTGGCTTGGCTTCACCCACATTGGTGCTGTATGTCACCTGGTTCTCGGCTAGCAAGCTGCCTGAAAGCTGTCCCTAAACATAAAAAGCCCTTGGAGACCGTGTTCTATTTTTTTTTCCCCCAGCTCTTAAAAGTTAGGCTTTTAAAAAAAATCTTAATTCGTATCTATGTTAGTTTACATTGCTGAGTATAAATGAACATAATTGAACATAAATGGTGTTTGGGAAGGAAAAAAAGGATCATGTTTCAATATCTTAAAGTTCACGTTTCACTGCCTTTTAGAGTAAACCTCATTGCTGTACTTACGGACTACTTTGCACTGTGTTTTTCTGTATTTTTTCATCCTGTGCTTATTTACATAATAAAAGTATATGCGTAAAGGTTGTGTAAATACTGAAGCCAAGCTTTATGGCAGGTCCTGTTTTCTCAACGAATAGATCTAGGTAACTGCAAACTTAGTTGTTCAGAGCCGAGTTTCGAAATTAGCCTTGTTGCCTGACCTGGGCGGACAGGGAAGAGAGGTACTACGCCTAAGAGTTTTAATTGGGTGATTTATCTTCTGGAGCAGGGAGGCAGAATGAGCTAGCAGAATGATTCCATCCAAACCAAGGGAGATACACTGTAAGCCCGAGGCTTGTTGTGGCTGTTTTCAAACAAGCTAATGCCATTATGGGGTTGTGATGAATCCGGGCTGCAGATCCAAGAACCACGGTAATCTTAGCCTTTATCCTGTGTGGGTATTACTGCCATGACCTAAGCTTGTTAATTTGGATGCTCTGTGCTGCTCTCGCTTTTTGTCTGCAGGGTAAGCATAATCCTTCGTGTTGATATGCAGTGGGTTATAACTTCTGGACAAATGGGAAAGGTGTTGAGACAGTCTGTTGTGGGAGGAGAGTACTTTTTTCCTTGCGATGCCAAGGAAGCATTTCCCTTGGGCAGATTAGCAAGTCAACTGCATTCTGTGAGGCAGGCAGAGTGAAACTCGGCTTGGAAAAGGCCCAATTGTTATGGAAAACTGCAAGTGCGGGAAAAAGTAAGAAAAGGGTGTAGAAAATGCACATACCTTAACAAAGGATTGGTTGCTTGGTGAAAGAATGTTAAATGCAAAGAGGGCCCTGAACTGTCTCCCTATATGGGTCCTGATCGGGCTTACAAAAGTTTCCCAGTATCTGCAGTCAGAACTTTTTTGAGGCTCAAACTACTTAAAATTACTAAAAAAGCAAGGCAGCTCCGAAATCACCCATTTAGCTTGACTATGCATCAAAAATGGAATAAACCAAACCTTTATTCTACCACTCTTGCAATACTAAGGCCTGTCTGTGGTTAACATATCCGTCAATCGATTTTATTACAGCTGTTATGTATACACTAATACTTCAGGGCTTTTTGGTGAGCAGAATAACAAAGGGACCATCCTTTGACACTGTTCATGGCTTGTTGTACAAAACCTGCTTACTCAAGAAGACTCTCCTTTATGCTCCAGTTTTTTTTTTTTATGTGGCTAAAATAATCCACAAGTATAGATAAGGTTAAAAATAATTCTCCCACAGACAGGCAATTTCCATACAGTTTAGCTCGGTGGATGTCTGACTTTAAGGAACATACAAGTTCATGGACAGTATCTACCTTTGCAATTTAACCTTTTAGTGTGGGAGGACTGTGTTGGGCTTGGAGAGATTCAGAACTGGGCCAGCTGAAGTCTGTCAGAAAGAGCAGTCAGGAATGGCTGGCTCACCCATACAGGTCTTAAGTTCCTGTGGTGTCCAGAGGAGCAGAGCAAAATTGGAGTAATGGCTGTCTGAAGTTGGTTTTGTGAAGCAACCGTAGCAGTCAGCTCTACCATCTAACACTTTGAGTAGAAGCTGCAGAGATTATCTGACCATCTTGCCCATGAATTGGAAGGAGATAACAGATAATGGGCCCTGTTGCATCGTCATGCACAAAGTTTGCTCAACTTTAAGTTCAGATGTAACACATCTTTCTGTCCCTGAAGGTGATTTGTGTGCAGCTTTTGGCATTACATTCTGAGTTTCAGTTCTACTTGTCTGAGGGCAGCATACTCTTCTTTTACTGCATTCCTGATTTTCAGGAGTTTCCTGAGGTTTTTTTCAGTTTATCTAAACTAAGGAAACTTCTACTGCAGTTTTACAGCAATACCCAGCAACTGGGTAATCTGGCACTACCATCTGAATGGATAATGGTGCCCTGAAACAAATCTCTATTGTGACTGTGTGCTAAGAGCACCTCACAGCTATTTTAACAAAGTATTTTTAGTGTGATTAGTGATTTGGAAGATCATTTTGGTTGCTAATAGAATCATTGAATGGAGATATAATTGGCTTTTGGGTAGTAAAGGGAAGAAAAACTGACGTGTTTGAAAATCATTCTTAATTTTTTGTTGATGAGACCCTCTTTAATTCTTCAGAGTCAATCATGATATCTAGTTTATTTTTTGTAAAGGACAAAAAGTCTGTACTTGGATAACAGCAACTTTTTTCCCCCTAATTGTTATTTTAGAGAGTAGCAGAGCCAGCAGTTCAAAAGGAAGAAGTTTTGCTGGCCAGCAAGTTCCAAGTACAAATAATGGCTCTTCAGAGATATACGGCGTGGATGAATTTGCAGCAAAAGTCCTCACAGGAAAGCTGACTACAGTTTTTCTTCCCGTTGTCTATATCATTGTCTTTATCATTGGTTTGCCAAGCAATGCCGTGGCCCTCTGGGTCTTTTTTTTCCGAACAACGAAGAAACATCCTGCTGTGATTTATATGGTTAACTTGGCATTGGCAGACCTTCTGTTTGTTGTGTGGTTCCCACTGAAAATTGCATACCATGTAAATGGCAATAATTGGCTCTTTGGTGAAAGTCTTTGCAAAGTACTTGTTGGATTTTTCTATGGAAATATGTACTGCTCCATCCTCTTTATGACATGTCTCAGTGTGCAACGGTATTGGGTTGTAGTAAACCCCATACTGCAGTCGAGAAAGAAATCTGAAATTGCCTTGGGCATCTCCCTTGCTATCTGGATACTGATTTTGTTGGGTACCATCCCATTATATCTTGTTAATCAGACAAGATATATTTCAAATCTTAACATTACTACCTGCCATGATGTGTTGCCTGAAAATGTTTTGGCTCATGATATGTTCAGTTATTTCCTCTCGCTTGCAATTGGACTTTTCTTAATCCCAGCTGTCCTCACTGCTGTTGCTTACATATTGATGATTAAGACTCTGAATGCTTCCATCTCAGATGTAAGCACTGGGAAGAAAAGAAAAAGAGCCATCAAACTCATAATTGTTGTCCTGTCAATGTATCTCATCTGTTTTACACCTAGCAACGTGCTGCTTGTTGTGCACTATTTGCTCCTCAAAACCTACAATCAGAGCTATCTGTATGTGTCCTACATAACTGCACTGTGTCTTTCTACTTTGAACAGTTGTATTGATCCGTTCATCTATTACTATATTTCAAAAGACTTCAGAGACAACCTTAAAAATGCTCTTATCTGCCGAAGTGTGAGAACTACACGGAGAATGCAGGTGTCTCTCTCATCAGGAAGATACCCTAAGAAATCAAATTCTTACTCTTCAAACTCAAATGGGACCACTAAATCAACCTACTGAGTTTAATCCTTGGAAAGTGAACTTTTATTGCTACTGCTGAAAGGATGTAAGTGACAAGAGAGTTATTTTTTACAAGAGTCTAAAGAAAACATCTCTGCTGTTTAATTGCATTGAAGCCTGGATTTGAGAACTGACAGCTGCTTACCCTGTGTAGAAACAGTAAGCAGATAAGGTCCCATGAGATTGGGAAAAAAAAATCATAATGACATTTCAGATGCTTTGCAAAAATGCTGCTGACCTGAAAGTGAGTTGTGGTTGGGGACATTTTTGTTCAGTATCAAAGTTGTTAAGAAACAAAATGTCACTGGAATGTTGCGTAGTGTTGTCAGTATATTTAATTAACAGAGAAATCTGTTTTGTTTGGCTTTAACTGTAATGTATTAAACAGCTGAACAGATTACATATGTAGGACTTTGCTCTGTACCTGCTTAATTTGAAACTGAGAAGGAAAAGAGAATCCATTTCACCATCTTGGTATAGACTGCTTATTATCTTTAATATAATTTTATATTATTTTCCAAGTTACCTTGCTGTAAATAGTAACATGGCAGAAGTCTGTAAGATTATCCTATCAAGTTGACAAACTGATAGGATAGCACTGAGATAAAATTTTAGTTGAGATTATCCACTGTTACTTAATGCTTGCTGGTATATGATCTTACATGAGGCTTTTTAACAACATTTTGATGAATAGTTATTTGATTTTTATACAATGTGCCTTGTATTTTTAAAGATGCATAAATAAGTTTGTTTTTTTTTAATGTATGTAAATATAACACATTTGAGTTGGGTACTTTCTTTTCTACTTTTACATGTTTTTCAAAATACTGAGTAGTTCAACTTGCCTGACTTCAGGTCACAAATATAACAGTGAATCAGAAGTCTGACAACTATAGGTGTAATATCTGAATGGGTTAGGTAAAAATTATTTAATAATGTATTTCATTAGGGTGAAACTGTGCCCTGTTCCCTGTTTTATAGGCAGATAGCTAAAATCAAATGGTTCAGAACTGGGGGGGAATATGTGGGGGAACATTAACAAAATAGATAGCAAATTTAACCACAGTGGATTTCTGAACTACGTTAAGTCCTCTTCCCTCACCCACCGCTTGTGACCACTCAGGAATATGGAATCACATTTACTTTTAATCTGAGAAACTGATGAGCTTGTTTGGTGGCGGGATTTAAATGTTGGGGTTTTGTTTGCTTGTTTGTTTGTTTTGTTGTTGTTTCTTTTTTTTCAAATTTGCAGTCAAATGTTTCATGAAGTTGTATTGTGAACTTGCATCCAGGTGATGTATCTGAGACATAGGCTGAGTCCCTGTTAATGTAATGGAAAAGCCCTCAGTCCAGAAAGTACTCTGAGACAACTAGCATATAGATAGAAAATATTCAGCACTTCTAATATGGAGTGTAAGGAAGGGGATAGATGAACTGTAGCAGGAATAAGAGAATCTTGTACAGCTTGAAGTCCATTATTTATATAATAAATTATTATTTGTGCTAATCTGTTCCATCCCTTGTCTCATTCTTTGGTTTCCACATTCTTCCCCTAAAACAGGACTTTTTACCCCACACATAATTAGGAGGCTTGTTTAATGTGTTTGATCTCTCATCTCGAGGATTAATTAAGCTCTAGCTCACCTTTTATCTGCTGCAGTCTTGTATACTAATTCTTAGTAGGTCCTTAGCATGAATGTGGGATGTTCTGTGGTGGTATTTCAGAGGTCCAAGCTACAATAGCAATTTACACTAACAGATACCTCATTGAGGAACAGAATTTACAGTTCCTTAGGTGATGTGAAACACAAATGTTTCTCTGGCATAAACAATTTGCTCTTCCCATTTCCTGACAAAAAATAAAAAGAAATAATTGCTTATTTGTTACTGAACTGAATATGTAATGCAGCATTCTCACTGGAAAATTGTATGCAAGAGGTCAGAGTTCACAGGAAGGATTTGGGAAGAAAGGGGGTTGCACCATCTTCACAAACTGCTGTCAACTCTTCCATCAGCCTGTGTGAGAAATACAATATGAAAATGCCCTTTATCTTGCTAGATAGCCTCTTGTGCTTCCTGGCATACGTGCAGAAGGGAACACCACAAAGCAAGGGCATCCAGTTCATGTGATTACAGCACTACCTGTGTTCTGCAAGGAGTCCAAGGGTTACAGGTTGTGTGTTGTAAAGATGATGAATTGTCTCTGTGTGTCTATATAATACCACAAAGATACTGTGTATGATTCATACATGACAAATTACTGAAAAGTAATATGCTTAATATAGCCACTCTTTTGAAGGACAAGATTTAATTTTTGTTCCTATTTAATCAGAAGTACACCACTTCTGATTAAGTAAATCAGAAGTACACCAGTTCTGAGATACCAGTACCTACAGCTTGTATCCATACTCTTACTTTTTGTTCTTCCTTTCCTGCCATTGGTGGGATTGGAGTTGGGGACCCTCAGCTACACCATTCCACTGGAGGTGATCCTCTTTACCACTTCACCCTTCTAGCCTTCTAGTCATCTGTGGATTGACAAAGCAGGTTGCAAAGAAGAATCTTTCATCTCTTACCTGCAGCAACAGCAGAAGTCTGCCAATGATATGCGTAAGTGTTAGACATTACTGCAGGGCTGTTGAAAGCTTTCTTGAGAAAAAGTTTTAATTAATAAGATAATTTATTTTAAAAGGAGCTTGCACTATGTGTGACAAACTTTGGAGAATACTGTTCAAGGAGCCCACAGTCATCTAAATGAAGCTTACTTCTTCAAACCCTGCTCACTGGGAGCTTGAAATATCTTTTTATAATAGAGACTACTAATGTCCTGTTTGCCTTTCCTTTGCTGTTTTAGTGATATCATCTGGGTTAGTGTCTTTATGGGGAACAGGGAGGTGCATCTTCCTCTGGATCTAACTGGTGTGTGATTAGGAGGGGAAGAAGAGAGCTGGTACTCAAAGTTTAATCAAACATCCAATTGCTTGCATGGTCCTTATTTTCTAGACAAACAGTGCTGCAAATGTGTCTTTGCTGCAACCATAGTGCAATGAAGACTATCCTACAAAGATGAGGAATCTTTATAAAGAATTGCTTTGCATTGTTCTTTTATTTGTTCTTGAAATGAGGATGAATTGTGGGAATTTTTCCCCATTTGTAGCTGCATTAGAAACGCTCATCCTGAATTTAGGATGGATTGGTTTGCTCCAATTAACAGTGTAGATAGACCAGGCTCGTAGTTCAATCAATTTGAATCAATTCCTTGAACTGACAGTTATGTGCCTTTGCATCCAGGTAGTGATGGGGCAAGAACATGTAGCTCAGGAGGATGAAGCTGGCTGCTTAACCTTTTTTGGGACTGTGCCATCAGGCAGGATTGATTGGTATAAAGGTTGTCAGCTTCAGCTAACAACAAATATATTCTTGAACAGTGTCAACTTTGCAATTCAAACAGCAAGAGATACAAAAAACTCTCCCCATCTATGGCTCACTTAATGTTTGGGTGCTACAAAAATAATCGGTGCCACATCCAGGAAGGCACTTGGGAACTGGAAATCAGTGTAATATATGTGCACAATGTCATGGTTTCACAAACAGCTCAAGCACGTGCTGCAGCTGAGAGATGTATACTAGTCTTTCCCCTAACCTGATTGCTCCATGGCACCATTTCCTCATACTGTCACAGGCATGTGCAACCTTGGGGTGTATTGGATCAGTTCTGAGTTAAACCAAGAGGAGGGAGGAAAGTTTACTTCTGAGTTGGAACTGTGTTTGGCTGGTTTGCTGGATGAACTCTTGGCCCAGCACAAGGGAGAGGGTCAGAGTACGTCTTTCACCACCAACACCAGCTTGCAATTTGCAGCTACAAGGCACATTGAAGCATAGGAACTGGAAAGGTTCTGACTAATCTCATAAGCAGCAGAAAGCAAGTCTCCACCCATGACTGTAGGAGTGGCTCTGCTGGCTCAGACCAAGGGGTACATCCACCTTGGCCAGGTTAATCTGCCTCTCACTCCATGCCTTTGGGGGTCATCAAGATAGCAAACTGTCAAGGGACCTGTCAAAAAATCGTAGGACTGCTGCACCAGATGTGCAGAAGATGCAGCCATGGGAGTTTGATGCTTGGCACCCTGTGAGTGCTGTGCTATGTGACTGCTGAAATGTGCTCTGAAAGTCAGCAAAAAAGGAGAAAAATGAAGGCCGGAAGCTCAGTGGGATCTCTGAGGAAAGTTGCTTCTGAGAAGATCATGTGTAACAGCAACAAATAGAAGTTACAGGTAGGTACCCAGGGAGGAGTAAAGTCAGTGAAGGCATATATCCCTCACAGTACTCTTTCCAATGTCCAGCTCTTTTCGGGATGTCCTTAAGTCTGATTTGTCTGGCTGTGAAAATCAACCTCATTTTATTTGATTTGAACACGATCCACTATCCTCATTTGGTGGCCCCTGGTTCTTAAAGGAGAAAAGCGTGTGAACAAGTCCCTGTCTTGTCCAGCCACTTTCCCAATAGCCCCTAACATTGTTTGCTTGGGTTTTTTTTCCGCCTGCTCCCAAGCATTGAGTTGATGTTTTCATACGTGTAACTGCATCTCTCTCCCAAGTGGTTACAGTTTTGCAAGCCGGTTTTGCAAGCTTGACAGTTCTGTATGTCAAGCTAGGATGAGTTTCCCTCATGCAACTTGCTTTGAGTTATTTATACTGAATTCATCCATCAGGTGATTGCTTATTCAGTCTTACAAGGTTCTTCAGCAATTTCTTGCAGACAGCTTAAGTCCTTACTGACTTGACAAATTTTATCAGCAAAGTTTGTTCCTTACTACTCAATCCTTTTCACACCATTTATGAGTATACAGAATGGTACAGATCTGGCACCACAGTGGTGAGTAACTGGCGTTGTGAAAGTGACCATTTTTCTGCTACCCTCTTGTTTCTTTTTTTGTAATCAAAAGTTATTCTTCCACAAGAGGACCTTCCTGCTTACTCCATGGCTATGTAATTTTCTTTAAAAGCCATTGATCAGGAATTTCGTCAAAAGCCTTTTGGAAATCTAGGTAGACTGGATCCACTGGGTCACCCTTACCTCCATATGCATCTGGCCTTTCCCAAAAACTCCCCAAGGCTGTTAATCCCAGACTTCACAAAAGCTGTGGTAGTGTTTCCCATAAAGGTCTAGAAGTTCCTTAGTGATGTCTCTTCTTACTCATCAATACTTGCTCAGTACAAATATTGGGCTCACAGGAGAGTACTTCTCTGGGTACCTCAGAACCTTCTTTTAATTATTGATTACAGCATTTGCTCCCCATATTCAAGTATAATTTTGGCAAGAGGTAACATACCATCTGGGCCCACCAAGTTCATCATCTAATTTGTCAAACCATAGTGTGATGACTGAAGACATGTAGCACATGTCTTGACATGTAGTTGCCATGAGAAGCAAGCAGCATAATTCCTACCTATCATAACAGCCCTTTGGCACTCAAGTTTCATTACAGATGTGTTAGATCTGTCATGGACGCTTTGAACATGGTTGATGTACAACACCAATATTAAATTCATCATGATCATGGTAGTCATGGTTATTTTGATTCAAAGACAGGAAAGTGTGTCTTGCCTACAATTTTTTTTAGGAGCAATGATCTTCTGTAGGCTTGCTGCTGAACATTCTCCAGGCAGTCTTTGCTAGCAGGACCGGTGCAACAGGCTGTCTACATAGTCAGCTCTCTGTCATCTAGGCCAAAGGAGATGGAGATGCTTCAGATAATAGAAAAAGGACTACTGATTGTGAAGGACACATTGAATGCTGTGCAGAGACATGGTGACAACTCCCTTGGATCCATCAGGACTCACTGATACAGTGCTAGCTTGTATGATTTGGGATTTACAGTTCATTGAAGTGTGTCTGCAACCAGCTTCCTTGGTGGTCCAGCCAGCATTTTGGTGGTGCAGGGAAGGGGGAAAGGCATTACCTTGTATATGGATATAGGTAGGTTCATAGCTGCACTGGAGTTCATAAACCACCTGGGGTTGCTCATGTGGTGCAAACAACAGAACAGAGCCAGCTCAAGGCTACCGAGGTCTACATAGAATTATCTCTGACTAAATTGTGTCAGAGCCAAGCCTCAGTGTGTACCATTCAATATAGAGGCTGCAATCCCAAATGCAAAGATAATTAAAATGTGTCCACTCCCATCTGTCTGGGTACCATGTGTCCTTGTCACATACGCTGCCAGCTGTTGAATGCTACATGCTACCTGTGTCAGCTTAATGCTCACCTGGGTGTTGTGCTTTTGCTACAGTACAGAGCGCACATGGAACAGAACTGGTGCAATCTCAGATCACCCTAGTCTTGTCAGCAAGAGCCCTGGTGTAGCTCTAACCCAGAGACTGCAACTTTGCAGGTAAAACTTGCACCATCTGGTCTGTAGGGTTATTACACTAGTTGTAAAGCACAGTCTTGTTGCTAAAGTTAGGTCTGTGTCTGGAGGGATTTGCCAATGCAGTCTGCTGGTAGTACAGTCATCACATGGACTAAACCTTGTTCCTTTGTTTGCTTTGAAGGTGTCAATAATAAGCAGTAATAAGCATTAATGAGCACTTGTGTAATGAAGCAAGACAACAAAGTGGGGAGGAGAAGAAAAGCCTACATTTTATTAGTCTACATTTGGGAGTTAAGACAAATGCCCCAATAATAACTCTCATCTGTATCAGCTGGTCACTTCAAGGTATTGCAGCCCCCATGGCATGTCAGTTAACGCAGACAGTTCTGTGGAAACAGCAGACAAGAGGATGATGTCTGTATTTTATGGCAGTTCTAAAAATCAATGTATAGTACTTAAGGTTGGCAGGATTTTAATTGCTAAATCTTGCATGCATCAAGTGACAAGTACTCTTGACTGATAATGACCATGATCTGGTATAGGAATGGATGTCTCTGTTGCAGTTAAATGCAACATTTGTTTTGGTGACTGTACTTTGACTTCATGCCTCACCTGTAAGAAGCAAGCTGCTGGGAATTGAGTGTTCGTCATATTTCAGATTATAGTGCAGTTTGTTTGATTCTTTCTCCCCCCCCTCCACCCTTATAGTACCTGCCAGCTTTCAGCTGCTGGGAGGAAGAAATGCATGGGTGTGATGCAGTGGGGAACACCATCAGCATTCATGGTTTCTCCTCATTGAGTCTGAATTCAAGATGGTATGTATGTACTCTGACACTGTGGTTTAGCAACTGAGTCTGTGCTTCCCCTGGCTGAATGTCTGTCATGGAACTGCAATGTCACATAATGCTGTGGACTATGAGCTGCAGAGAGGTACAGCCCTTTTGCACAAGGCGTATGTCTGCATACACTGATTATTTGGGAAAATATAGTAATTTAACATGGGAAAACAAAGGATATGGGGCTTATTTGGAGAGGCTGCCCCACTGAATAAGAGGAAATGAAGGAAATAATTAACTCGTAGAACAGAAATTAAGAAAATAATACACAGTGGGTACCAGGAGTTTCCTGCAAGTCCTGAAAAGTCTCCTGTGTCACGTATTTACAAAAGCCAGGGGAAAATTAAGCAAATACTTGATGAGTCAAAACAGCAGTGTGGGTTATGGAGGGAACATCATGCTCTGGTGCTTGCTGGATTTAGCTGGCAGTGACTCAAGACATACTTCCAGTTTGACCCATCATGACCTCTTGACATTTCATCTTCAAATCCCAGTCAGGCAAACCCATCTGGCCTTCTGTGAACAGATGAACTGAGACATGGTGTAAAAATACCATGGGCAAGCCCATAGCATTAATGTAGTATATGCTGGAGATAAGTGGTGCTGTATCTCATTCATATGAAGCTGGCTGCTTTTGGTCAAAATAACTGATGTCTTTCCATTAACTTCAGGAGTACAACTGGAAACACTGGGGGTAGCGATATTGTAGTGGTGCTATGTGTGAGCTGGGGTGGAGTGTGCTAGCTCTGTGAAGAGTGATTTGATGGTAAAATGCAATGCTGAAAGACTATGGAACTGCTCTGTTATAATTTATGAAGACTGTTGTTTCTGTTAGGCTGCTTACCTTCAAGCTCTCCATGTCACTGTGTATGGTTGAACTGGTGGAGTCCTGAATACTACGGTATCATCTGGTTAAGACAATCCTCAGTAAATGTCTTGTAAATTGTCTCAGTAAATGTCTTGTAAATTGTCTCAGTAAATGAGTTGCTGCTATACCCACAGAAAATAGCTGAAACCAAGGAGCCTCACTCAACTGCCAAAGTCTGCAAGCATGAGTATTTGGTTAGCAGGGCCAGTGATGAAGAGGAGAAAGGAGTTCTCTAAAAGTGATGGTTGGTAAAACGTTGGTCAGGGAGCTGTTTGTCTCTGAAGGTGCAGATGGCTTTGTTTGGGTTTGCTGCTAAAGGGTGTAGGGCTGGCTCCAACATCAGCAAAACTCAGCCCAGGGTGAGCTCTGCAGAATTGAATTCCGCAGCAGGAGCTGAGGAAGGGCTGGGGAGTGTGACATAGCAGGAGAGACAGGGAAAAGAGGGTCCTTCCACAGCTACCTTCACTTTGCTGTGTTACAGAAGCATGTGGGCAGGCAGATAGGGAAGGTCCTGGCTGTAGGACATAGGACATCATGGACTGGAGATACCTCTGCCAGAAGAGGGGAAATGGCAGTGCCTGACTTGGCTGCTAAGGTCACACCTTCCTCTGCCATTAAATCAAGATAACAGTGCTTTAGGTAAGAGAGGTGTCAGCAGCCCTGTTGTTCCAAGATCCTTTTGTCTTCCATGGGTGGTTTAAGTTTAAGCAACGTTTGTACAAATACCAGCCCTAGAGTCACTGCTGGTTGCAGGCACCCAAAGACACTGAACCAGACCTGTCAGACATGAACAGGAAGAACAAGAGCTCCACAGGGCACTGTTGCCTGAGGACCATTCCAAGAGTTTGTGCACATAGTGGGGTCACTGTATTGTGCATGTGGCATGTATCCTTTAACAGCTAATGCACAGTTTACCTTAGCATGAACTCACGGTGCCTTTCTGCTGAGTAGTTCTTCAAATTCCCTCTTAAAAGGAGAGTGAACTCCTCACAATTAGTTTGCACATGGGAGGGGAGTCAAGCCACACATCTCTGCCCTGGTAGATGACCATTCCATATGGGCAGGAAGATATCTATGGAGGGTAGTTCAGCATGTCTAACCTAGCAACCTCCCTCCTTCTTCCCAGAGCATCCACTTCACCATTTACATGAGAAGCCAAAGCCACTGCAATAGTCAGATATGCAAGCATCTCATTGGCCCTTGGTGTTTCCATGGAGTCGACTATACACCATGAAATCACATCCTCGCTTTTCCATTCTAACTTCCAAGCTTCAGACTTTGCAGTACAGGGAAGTGATGTCATTTCATAGGACAAAGGTCACAGAGTGTGATGCAATGGCATGGCTTCTCAGTGAAAGGGCAGAGGTACATGTCACATATCAGCCAAGCTGTCTGCCCAAGCCCAGGGAGATTGGTGGCATTCAGGAGCTCACTGAGGACTCTGTAGCTCAGGTGGACAAAGAATTTTGCATAGAATCATGTTTTGTTTCATTTTCTGAAAAACTGCAAAGAGCTGATACTGTGATTAAAGGCTCCCTCTTCCGTTTCTAGCTGCTATTGCACATTTTCTTTAACAAATACACAACTGTGGAAAGCCTAATCCAAGTCTGTGCTGTGCAAATAGTTTTGTAATTCCACATTTCAAAGTAAGTATATATATCTGATGTAAGAAAAGGAGAATGACTTAACAGATGATGCTAAATATCCCTGCTAAATTTGGGATTAGAGAAGCATATTGCTAAGGAGAGATATGGTGCTCCTGGAGAGTATCTTTTGAAGCAGGATATTGTCATGATATCTTCCAGTCTCCCTATTTTTTTTTTTTGGATTTAAACTACTGTTAAAACTAAATCTTCCGAGCACAATCTTATCTGAACAAGAAAAGATGTTGCCACTTATCTCCTGTAATCCGCAGGTTTCTGAAATAGAACGCCATGCAGGAATTTATTGGCAGCAATAACTGATTTTTTTTTTCATCATTTTCACAGCATCTGAGCCCACGTGAAGTTTGCCATCAGGGAAATGTTGCTTCACCTGCAAATGTCTCACTGTAACTTAATGCATGTTTCCCATGGTCATTGTAGCTACAAATAATTTTGTGCTGGTGAGGGTGGTGATTGAGGCTGCCTGGCAAGAGTGGACTGTCCTGATTTCAGCTGTGATAGAGTGAATTAATTTTCTTCCTATTAGCTGCTGCAGTGCTGTGTTTCAGCTTTAGCCTGAGAACAATGCTGTTAACACACCAATGTTTTAGTTGTTGCTCAGTAGCACTGAGCACTTTTCAGTCTCATGCTCTGCCAGTAAGGATGGGCACAAGAAGCCGGGAGGGAGCAGAGACCTGACCCAAACTAGCCAAAGGGGTATTCCTTACCACAGCATATCATGAACAGTATAGAAACTGGGGGGAGTCATCTGGAAGGGATCAATCGCTGCCCAGGTCAGGCTGGGTATCAGTCAGTCTGGGTATCCATCGGCAATGGATGCAATTGTATTATGCATCACTTGCATTTATTGTTTGTTTTTCCATCCCCCTTTTAGTTTTATATTCTCTCCCTTTGCTATTTCCCTTATCACTATTATTTTTAGTAGTAGTATTATACTTTATTTTAGTTATCAAACTGTCCTTATCTCAACCCATTCCCCCTTGTCTTGTCCCTACATACCTTTGTATAAAACCCCTCTTCAGATTTCTTGTAGGCCTCTTTAGGTACTGGAAGCTGCTCTAAGGTCTCCCTGGAGCCTTCTCTTTTCCAGGCTGAACAAACACAACTCTCTCAGCCTGTCTTCATAGCAGAGTTTTCTGATAACCTTTGTAGCCTCCTCTAGGCTCGCTCCAACAGGTCCACATCCTCCTTATGTTCTTATGCTGACAATCTTTAAATAATGACAAAAGAGTTAGTTTGGACTACCCTTTTACAGAAAGTTAAAACGTAAAGATAAAATCTGTAAAGGTAAAATTTGATTTCACTCTAAAATCCATGCAAAAAATGCAGGAAAATACCTGCAGAGGAAATAAAAGCTTAAATTAAAAAATATTGCACATGACATCAGTCACTGACATTCTCCTTTTCATAGCTCAAGGTCCTTGGTCAAATATCTGAAAAGCAAATAACAGAAATTCATATAGTTCTGATTATGAAGGAATTTGTCTTCACAGAGATATATACCTTTTAGAAGGTACATTATAAATGTTACAAAACTCTTAGGGATAACAAATGTTGAAAGCTGACCAGAATCAAGAGAGTTTGAATGCAACCTATGCAACATTCTGTAGCTGAGGAAAGATTTAAACAGTGTTATGTGGCTCTTTGAAGTAATGAGATGACCCACTGATCAAAAGTAGAATATTGTTCAACATGGCAGGGAAGAGATGAGAATGGAACTCTGTGAATGTAACAACAATCTCTTTCAAGGCTTTGTTACAGGGGTATTTGGAAAACAGGGCAAGAGTAATAAAACATTACTCATCCTTTTTAGGAGGCAACAGAGCAGTAAATTTCTAGGTGGATTTGTGCACAATTGCTGTGTTTCACAGCAGACATGGCTATTTTTAGTGACACATAGACAAAGTAGATAATTGCTTTGTGGGATTTCTCTCTGTCAAGATTTTTACTCACTCATTTTAACTCACTTACATGATTTTATTCCAGTTTATTGCCAAATCTTGATAACATATTTTAACTGTGATGTGTATTGGTTGAGTAATAGTTCTCCAGTCACTGTGTTTTTCTCTTCCAATGTCTATCTCATGTCTTTGTTTTTAACAATTAGAGGTGTTTCTTGAAACCAGTTCCATTCAGACTACTTCTGTGTATCTAGTGTAGCAGACTTGAAAGTGAGCTAACTGATCAGCCACAATAAAAACAGTCTTCCTGTAGCAAAATCAAGGGAAATGATGCACGACCTGCAGTGAAAACCTCATGCTGCAGAGTGAGACCCAATGAGGTCTGCTGGAGCTTAGGGAGTCCCTTCCTGCAGGTGCAGGGCTTGAAAGGCTCCATGAGTTTCCTGAGTTCAGCTTAAACCATGCCAAAGAGTGTTATGCCTGGGAGGACAGAAATAGAAGGATCTGAACAAAATAACACCTCATGGGTGAAGGCTGGAGAATATGTTTTGCCATTTTTTGAGCTGTGACAAGGGCCACACAAGTTCAGTGTGTTCTCTGTCACCATGCCAGGCTTACACCTGGCCTCTCAGCATCTGACATGCCAGGTGATATGTGGTATGAGACAGGAGAGCATGTGACTGGGGTGTTAGCCAGGAGACCAACATGAAGCCCATGGGTCTGTCATGTAGTTTGCCATGAAGGAACCCCACCATTGGGCAGTGGAACCTGCCAGGGCCAGTAGAGCCAGGAGATCCTGCTACTGCCCTGCAAAGGTGAGGGATGGAGGCACTATGGCAGGGTGGTCTGTCTTGCTGATACGCTTGAGTGTATCCACAGCACAGCGTGTTCTCAGTTTCTCCCCCATACAAAGAGAAAATATGCAGCCCCAAATACTGAGTAAACTCTGGGGTGAGAAGAAGAAATTACGCATGTTGGCTTTCTCTGTTCTTCCCACCGTCTCAGCTGTTCTTGGTTTGCAAATGTGTGCAACATCTCTTGGCCATTTATGGTGTTCATTAGACTTGGAACAACCACGTAATTTCCTGTCTTTTAAGGACAATTAAATCAATTGTACCTTAACAACGTCTCTGACTTTGACTCTTAATTTACACCAGCTTTTAACACTCAGCCTGGCTCCTGCATCATTGCTCTTGTAATGTTGGTCCGGTTCCATTTCTAGTACCAGCAAAAATTAACTTCTATAAAGCAGGTTCCTTAAAGCAACAGCAGCTGTAACATCCATTAGATCATCCAGGGAGGACTAGAAGCACTTTTGGCTATCAGAGATTTGCTTTCCTGTAACCTTGTCCTGGAAGTTAATATTTTGTCTACCTTGGACTTTTTAAGGAATTTTCTCCCTATTCCAGTAGTACTGGGACAGCCATTGGAGCCATACAGTCCTCTAGGAAAACAGACACTGTTTGTCAGAACTAGTGCTGGTCCCACATTATTCTGGGGAGATTTTTTTATTTTTCAGATAAAGTAAGTGTGTAAGGGGCTTTTCATGTCAGACAAAAGCTAGTTCTTGCATAGTAACCTACTAGGAATAGTGGCTGATGCAGGTATGTAGGAAAGAGGACTAAAATGGAGCAAGGCTGGTACTTCCCCAGAATACTAACCCAGTCTCTTATGGTTTATGTTTTGGAGTTGTCTTAATGACACAAGCTTTTGTATTTAGCAGCTCACTAAAAGTATTTCCCAGGAATTTTTCACAGCAAGCAGTTTAGCAGCTCAGAAACATTCTTCTGCTTGTTTTGAATGAGGGTGGGGGTTTTCCCTCCTAATTTTGTATTGTAAAAGACCATGAATAATTCATTCTTACCTTCTCCAAGCAACTCTCAAATGTGTGGACTTCTTTCGAATCCCCAGTTTTGTCTTTCTGCAGACTGAGAAGCCTTGTGTATTTAGCCCTCTATAGCACAGAAGCTGTTTCTTTGCTGCTCTTCTCCTTATCTCTTCTAATTGTCCTGTACTGTTTGTAAAATAAAGTTAGAGCATCACCATGATATTGAAGAAGTGGGCTTCCCTTAGACTTACGTAGCAGCATAGAAATGCTTCTGGTTTTCTGTTTTCTGTTTCTTTCCTAATCCTGTTTGTTTTCAGATTCTTACTGGGCCAACATTTTCACTTACTCTAGTCCCAGGATCTCATTCATGAAGACTAAGAGTCAACTCGAACCTCATAGCTGTGTACAGAAACCTGATTTCCCTCATTTTGTGATTATCAAAGCTGAATTGTTCTGGCACTATAGTTCCATGAGGTCCTTCTGCATTCTTTACAGCTGGACTTCAAGTTGCTCTCTTTCTATAGCTTTATATCAACAAAAAAGCTTTATCCCTTCATTATTTGTTCCCTTTCCCAGAACACTGATGAATATGTTGAATAGCACTGTTCTTGGGACAGATTCCTGTGGGACACCATTAGTGCTGTCAGTTCACTTGTAAAGCAATCATTTATTTCCTATCTTTCAGTTAGCCACTTACTATTTGAGTCTTTTCCCAATATCCCATGGGAGCCTAGTTTAAGAGTGAGGAATACTTTCTGGGAACAAGATGGACAGTAAGCAGGCAAGTCACCTATCATGAATTTCTTCAAAGAATGCCAGTAGATATGTGTTATGAACCTTATTTATGTTTCCCCAGTGTACTGTGTCTATTCATGTTCCTACCCTTTTGGTTTTCAGATTGATCTCTACCTCTTTACCCAATCTGGACAGCAGACTTAATGTTCAGCAGCTCTCTGGATACTGCCTGACACCCATCCACTTGGCATTGTACTCACCAGGTTTATGTGTCATGGTCCTGAGGAGCATTTCATCCAGTGGATGCCATCATTCGTCCACCCCAAATTCCTCCAGAGCTCTGGGGTGGATACCATCCAGTTCTGGCTTGTTGATGGCTTGTTTTGAGGTTCTGCTCTACAGCATCTTCTATCTACAGTTCAGCCTGAGACAGAGGCTTCAGCGTGTCCCGATTTCTGTCATGCGGGAGCCTGCCCAAGCCCTACCACAGTGAAAACACATGTAAAATAGTTATTTAGGTTTTCTGCTACGATTTGACCTTCTTTAAGCGCTCTTTCTATAGCCTGCCGATCTACTGGCCCACAATGCCCTCTTCAGGCTTCTTGATCCCATTGCATTTGCAGATTGCTCCTGTAACATCTCTGGAGGAGAGCACATTACTCTGGTCTTTTCGTCCATTTACCTGCCAAACAGTGGCATTTGCCTTAAAAACGTCCTTTTTCCCACAGCAGGTGGTAAGTTTGAGGTGCATTTTTAAGGGCCATTAGTAGGAATACACAACCTGAATTCAGCAAAACATATGCCTAAATCCCATTGTTTTAACACTGGCCTATGTTGTGCACTTAAATTCTCTGCAGAGTTTATAGCTCTAGCTAGTAAGCTGTGAATAACAGATATTTCTTTTCTGTGTCATTTTTAATAATTCTACTTCTAGTTTGGCTTGTTGTTGATAATTCAGACCCTTATGCAGAGCTTGCTGTAGTAATGCAGAGGTGAAACATCTTTGTGTGTCCTGGAGCAATCAGGTGGGAGTCTGTCTCCCTTGGGCCCTGCAGCTTTGGTAGTCGTTGCTAGCATGAGACCTTGAAGCAGCAGTTCTTCAGCACGACACTAAGGGGCAGACCGAGACCAAAGGTTTTCCTCAGTTGTATATACATACAAACATGATTTGCCTAATTTTTCTATACTGATTTAACATGAACAGTGCCCTGGAATATTGCATCAGGTTGGTCTGGATGGCTTTTTTCCATTGCATTTTTTGTATTTACTTTGGCAGTGGTGATAAGGAAGGTGGGTTTACTTGCCAGTTATCTCAAGACAGACCCACTTGAGCTCATGGCTCACAGATAGAGCAGAAAGAATGAAAAAGATGCAGTAAGCTCTGCATCTGGAGGGTTGATGCATGTTATGGTCAAGAGCAAGTACAAGCATGTAGCTGTATGGGCCAGGGGCTTTTGCTGCTCAGAGGCACTCCTTGCCATCAGAGTTAGTCACACCAGCCCTTGGAAACCCTTCCCCAAAGTAACAGCTTCTGTGTGGTTGGAGACCAGGAAGGAAGAACTGAGGCAGGAGACACTCAGCAGTCCACCCTGGACCAGGGAAAACCTGTCTAAGGTTTTCTTAGCGCTACAGCCTGGTAGGTGACTTGGTCACCATCTCGTGGCACAGGTCCCAGTAGTTATGAAGCATAACTGGATATTGAAGTGAATTAGGATAAAGGCGCTGAACATTGATAGGAGTTCAAATTAAGGAGAAACACGAGTCGGTTCAGAACCAGTGTGTCTCCAAAAGATGGGTTTGGCATATTGGTCAGTGGATTTAACACAAAGGGTATTGCTCATCTGGCTTTGTTCAGAAGGTGAGGTATTGCCAAATCCTAGCTGAAATACGTGCTACCAAAGCCAGCTGGCACTGGATGCGTGTTCTCTAGTTACGGATGGGACAGCTGCTCTGAAACAGGACCTCTAATAGTACCTGAGGCAGAGCTGGCTCCAACTTTGTCTACACTGGGGTATTTTACACTATTTTGATATACAGCCTTGGTGTAAATAGACTACATTAAAGTAATAGATGGCTGAAACAGAGCTGGATACATATAGCTGCTTCAGAGGCTTATGAGGAAGAAAGAATTTTAGAGCCAGAGTGTCACTTCATAGCTCCAGTTTAGGGTTAATAAAGGCAATCTAGCCTATTTATCAGACAGCAGTATATTCCTATACAACTTAATGTTGCCTTCATATTGTAGTAACGGGTGATTTCTCACAGGGGAGGAAATGGTGGCTGATGTTCTGGAAGGAGAAGGGAGCAGTAGGTCAGTATCTCAAGTACAGACAATGCTCCAATTTCTGTCCTAAACAACTATCACAGGAGAAATTACCTCTATGGGAACAAACAGAGTTCAATGATCTGCACATTTCAGTAAAAAAGAAGTTATGTGGAAAAGAAGTGTACAATCTTGTCCAAAACAGGGCTCAGCAGAGAACGAGATCAGAATGCCCTTCAGTTGGGCAGCCCTGGAAGTGTAACCCATTAGAAAAGATACCTGCAGAGTAAACCACAGAATTTAGGTGACAAGAGCTTTAATATCCCTTTGCTCTTCTGCTGCCTGTGGAATCACTGGGGTTAAAACAGTGTTAAAGATGTGAACCAGAACCTGTGGGGAAGGGAAGCATGCCTGATGTAAATGGATGAACCAATCAACCACCCATACATAGAAACAAAACTTAAATGAAAATGCTAGCAATCCTAAAAATGTAAACATGCCTATTTTAACTCAACAAAAAATACTGGTTCAAATGTATTTTGAATATAAAGCTCTTAAATGCTTAGTCTGTATTAATAAAATCTTTAGACTAATCTAGGCTTTAATCTAATGAAAGCTTTTTAGTGTATCGGTCCTTCTGAGCTTTGCAGTGTTCCCTGTTGCTTCCCATCAGACCATTTGCCACTCTGGGGGTGCAACATTGACTCAAAACACGTGCATCCCAAAAACAGTGTGAGTTTGGGAAAAATAAATAATGACAGGATGTGGGTGGGAGGCTGACTTGCCTTTCCCAGCGCAATAATGATTTGTGAGAAAATATTCCCCATACACATTCTGGCAAATGTTGAAAACCAGATGCCCTAGGTATGAGATCCTCCCACTTAAGCTGAGCAGTATTTTACTGTGCTTAGACTGGTACTTTTTGGGTTGCTGTGGCTCTAAAAGAAGCCTGTGTTATGTTGTCTCAAGAAGAGAAGAAGGAAAAATCCTGGTGAAGAAGCCAAAGCTTCTCCTTCCCAGCTGTAGAGGAGAAAAGCTGCTGACCTATGTCAAGGTCTGACTGCTTTCACAGAGAGCAGAACTCTGCTCAGCTTTTTTGAGGGAGATGAGACCAGAGATAATTTTTTCTGCCAGCAGTTTGGCTGCCCCATGTGGGAGGGGAGAAGCAGTCCCAGTGAGAGTCCCAGCTGGGTGTACCTCTTCCCTACACCAACCAAAGTTAAAGGAAGCAGTCATAGCTGGTTGAGTCTTTCTCACATTTACAGAGCAAGGAACAACCTCTGCCACTCCCAGTAGCCTCTGGTAAGATCAGATGGCTGACTCATTCTGTAAGCATCTATTACTCCTTGAGTAAAGATGGCAGAGTTCGGACGTATAGAGCATTTGTGCCATGCCAGCTGAGAAATCTACCCTTCTGCTTTTGACAGCCGTTGATTCTGCAAGGCACACTTTAATGTTGAAATACTCACTAGGAGAAGGGCACAGCTGGAGCAGTCTGCAAGGGACAAGCACATCACATAAAGGGAACACTAAAACACCACTAAAGCCAGATTGGGTGAATCAGGGAACAGGTTACTTTTAAGTTTATTGTTGAGTGTGAGTGAGGTGCCAAGACTCTTTGAAGGGAACTTATAAAGTCAACAAATTCAAACTCTTTGTGGTAGTGGTAGGTGGTCCAAAAAGGGCCAATGGCTATGTCTGCAGCTTGGGATGTTCAGACTGGATATTAATGTAATCATCTTCCCCAGGCAGGTAGAACAGCACTGGATCAAGTTAAGGGAGAACTTGTGCAATCCCAACCTTGGAGGTTTTCAAGATGTAACTGGATAAAGCCATCACTGACCTGGTCTGGCAGTGGTGGTTATCCCACTTCGAGCAGGAAGTGGGACTAGGCACCCTCCGAGGTACCTTCCCACCAACACTGCCATGATTTGGCAGGTTCTGATGGACAAAAGTTGGTCATGAATGAGGGAGCACCCATCTTCACCATGTCTGTAGTCACAGAATCATAGAATTATAGAAACAGGCTGGAAAAGGCTTTTAAGATCATCAATTCCAGTCGTTACCCCAGGACTGCCAAGTCCATCGTAAACCACTAAGGACCTCATCTACGGTTTCTGAACACTTCCAGGGATGGTGATTCCACCACGTCCCTGGGAAGCCTTACTATCATTTCAGTGAGGCTATTTCTTATTTCGGAAAAGAGACTGACACACACTTCACTGCATCCTCCTTTCAGGTAGTTATAGGGAGCAGTAAGGTCCCTCCTGAGCATCCATTTTTCCAGATTAAACTACGCCAGGTTCCTCAGCTGATCCTCATCACGCTTGTGCTCCAGACCCTTCACCAGCTTCCTTGTCCTCCTTTGAACTTGGTCCAGCACCTCAGTGTCTCTCTTGTAGTGAGGAGTCCAGAACTGAACAGAGAATTCAGGGTGCTGCAGTCCTACTCCCTCTGTCAACCATGCGTCTGATGGTGCTTCTGTGTTCAGCCTGTGGAAACCAGAATGCAGGGGAGGAAATGTTGATGGGAGAATGCTTGTTGCTGTCATGGAGCTGGATCTTGCCTTGATACAGAAGTGCTCGCAGGATGCACTGATTTATCATACAGTGCCCTTTAGGTACTGTATGCACAAAACCAAATTGTGCTGGAGTTTTGGACAGAGATTAAAACCAGTTGATTGATAATCATACATTTTGTGTAGTCTCTGGGACCTGCTCTCACAGGAGTTAGGAATGCTCTGCTGCCACTGGAGCCACTGACAGGATTTCACTAGCCAGGGAGGAAAGGGATGGACACAGCAAATCACATGCAAACGCAGTGCATCCATTCCCTGTGTACATGTAATCCACTAGTGTGGAATAGAGTTTCTTACACAATTAGCTGGAGTGAAAGTAGCTATTGAAAGAGACTGCACAGATTATATCACTATATAAATTATTGAGCTGATGTCCTGGCAGATGATAGAGGAAACCTTTCTTTAGTCCTGAGAATGGTAGCATTGAAAGTTTATATCTGCTTCCCGGAAGTTGTACCTCCTGTAGACTCTGCTTAGATAATTAATTTGCAGTATTCATCAGCCAGAGAACCAATGTAATATATAGACAAGCAGAAGGACTTTATACTTATGTATTCACGCAGCCATGATTTTTTGTTTGTGGGTGAAACTGTTCTTGAATAAACTGCAAAAAAATGTAGTATTTTGATGTTTATCTGGTTAGTATTTCTGTGCAGTAATTATAAGCACTAGCGAATTACAAGCAGCACACAGACCTGCATGGCTGTAACTAACTACATAAGAGACTCCATGCTTTTAATTAGCATCTGCAAAGACTCAGAGAATGTCCAGCATCTGAGTGGGAGAGCTGTGCTGCATCTGGTGTCACCCATGTTATTCTCCCACATGCTACATATGGTCCAGCTATATCCCTGCACTTGTTGGAGCACAGAGACTCCAACTGGGCACTCATCAGCTATTCCCAAACAGAGGAAAGGTACGTGGAACAACTCTCCTCCCCAGCTCTCTTCTTACTCCAGGAGGAATTGGGTTCCTCTTGTTGCATATCAGCCTTTCCAGCTGATTTCCACCTGGGCCTTTTCTGAAGTTTATCTGAGCATTGGCTTCCCCCATCCCCGGTGAGCACCCATGACTGCAGCGATGGGAGGTGGAGGCATATGCCCTGCCTGCAGTGTGGTGCATGCCAGCAGGGACCTCTAACCACAAGAGCCATCCTACTCATTCAGGAACAATGCTTTACACATAATCACCTCTCATGCCACTGGATCCAGCAATTTTATGTAGCCCCCCTTTTCTTCCCCCTTCTCCCAGAGGCAGAGTCATGACCCCTCAGGTTGTGGAGACTTGTCATAAGGGTGCAGGCAGAAGAAACATGTCTGGAAGCAAAGGCAGTAGTCAGAGATGCAGGATGAGATCTACTGGGGCACTGAAATCTACAAGTGCCAGGAGACTTTCAGAGCTAAAATGAGTGCCCATCTCATTCTCTTTCCCCCTGTCTGGCATAAAAGAAAGAATGAGCTGCAGCTCTGTACCCTCTTGCTGTTTTTCTGCACAGTTGTGCTTGCTGTGCACAGCAGACGGAAGGCTTTATTGAGGGAAAGCAAACACAAATTAAGCAGTTTTCCATTTCATGTGGCTGTTGTGAAAACTGTGGTTATGCGGTTATTTGGAATTTTGGGTGGTAAGTAGGCTCTACCATGCATCTTTCTTACATTCCCCAGTTGTTGCCCCCAGGGTCAACAAGTCCCTGGGTTTCAGAGCAGGGAAGCCCTTCTGGGGGAAGATCACTTCTTAAAAGAGAGATGCTGAACTGCAGTTGTTATGCAGGACTAATAAAAACAAAGCCAAGCCTGTTGATCATTGCACACTGTAATTTCAGGCACAGCTTCCTCTGAAACTGGTTTTCCTCATGTCCTCCTGAGGATACATGTACTAGAGCAAGAATTTAATTCAGCAAAGCTGTTTTAGGCTTACAGAGACATCTGCCAATAAAGGAGGATGTCTCCAGGGGTCTGTGGCAAGCTCAGCTACAAACCTACCCCTAGCACCCAAGTATTTTTGTGAACACTGACTTCTTGCCACTACCCACATAGGCTCTTGGCCATATAAGTGATGAGAGACAGATTAGAAAGAGTTATGTTGAAAACGAGGGAAAGTTGGTTTATACTGACATGGTGATTGTTGGATTTTTCTAATTTTGACCTTCAGGCCCCCAGATGAGCATATCTGTGAAAGCTCAAATGATAAGAAACATCTCCTATTTTCCACACACAGCCCTCTGCTCTGCCTAGTGAATATTTTAGTGACCCATTTACAGCTAGCGGCTTTTATTGAGCAGGGTAGGCAAAAGCAGAAGGAAACAGAAGCCCCGTCATCCTTGTGACAATTATACGTCTGTCTCTATATATGTAATCCACCTTCTCAGCCTGATAAACAAGAAGCTGTGCACAAGTTTGGAAAGGAAGGTGACCATCATCTTCTGTGATCTGAGCATTTTCTGGCAAACACCTCAGCCATCGCATAAGCAGGTAAGTCTTAGCCTTTGCACGGTGATATCATTCACAACTCCAGTCTTACCTTGAATTTCATTCTGGCTTTTTAATCTCTCTCCTGGGGCTCAATCAACATAATGTTTCCCTTTCACCTGATTTCTATTTTAAGTTAATTTTTGAGTCAGCTACTCAGCAGCTAATTGTTTTTCCCCCTTTGTTCTTGGTGGTGCTCCCCTGTGTACCTTCTTACTGTATGCTCTATGAAGTAAACCCTCAGCAATGCCTAGCCCTGTTTATTTCAGGTAATTTACAAGAAAAAATATCAGCCCAGGCAAACACAACTGTATAAATCAAAAGCTGATGCTTCTATACTTATTACTGGTGATTTTCCCCTAGCCATTTAAGAAACTGGTGTGGAGCATTCTGTATAACTCATCCACTTTGGCTGCTGTTATTTCTTGATCTTATTTTCTCGAGAAAACTTTTGAATGAACAGGTAGGAGGTTGTGCCTTCATTTTTCCTGTGTTTTCAGCTATGGGTATGAGACATTTCATTTTACAGTAGCTTTGTGAAATGATGCACTGTAGATAAAGGAAGGTCTTATAAAGACCTTCCTTTCCATTTACCTTTTTTGAAGCAATTGCTAGTGAGTTCACGGCATTGCTTTATTTTTAACAGTCTAGCCTTGCTCACACACAGCTGTGAGAATGGATCACTGAAAACTCTTTTTTTTCCAGTTCTGGCAACAATTTCTTTCTTCAGCTAGCTCTCCATCCTTTCCCTAAGACCAGCCTTTGGTTTGGCTCCTGCACAATGTCACTGACTCTGGGTCTTTACCCTACAGATCTCCCTCTCATTGTTATGTCCACACCACTGGAAGATGCGATGGACACCTTGATCAGGATTTTCCATCACTACTCTGGCAAAGAAGGAGACAGATACAAGCTCAGTAAAGGAGAACTCAAGGAGCTCCTCACCAGTGAGCTCACTGACTTCCTTTCAGTAAGATGCAGCTCCTGAACATCTTGATTTAGTTTCATGGGTGGGAGAAGCAGCTACCCGAGTGTTCAGGAATAGGATCTCCTTCTGAAAGGCACATCCTACCAGACAGAAGGAGAGGAGATCAAGGTCCCCTTAGAGAAGTGTGTTTTCAGAAGGCTGTCCAGCCCCAGTGCTCTGCCTTGTGCCACCAGCAACAGAGATAGGTACCTTTCTTACCTTGCTCTACTTACTTCTCTGTGCTTCATAGCAGGAGGAAAAGGCTGCCTAGAAATAATAATGAAATTCATGCTAAAGCAGTCTTTAATCAACTTTTTGTTATTTTTTTCATTTTTAATGAGATACAAGTAAGTGCTTCAAAGAATTAAATCTAGCAACCAGTTCTCATGAGACAAGAAAGTAGCTTGTGCACAGTAGCTACTGACACAGTACAGCTCCTTGTGTTCCCTGCACAGAGATTATAAGAAAGCCCTTTCAGCAGTAAGCTCTTCATCTGAGTATCTCTTCACATGTTTGTTATGTTCTGCATTACACAGCATGGGTGCTTTTAATGGAACAATGACCACATTCATAGTTGGCTTTCTGTATCCTCTTAACTGTAAAAATTGTTGTGGACACTATAATCATCAGCAGGATTTTTTACATTATGTCCATTTCCTCGGACTGGATTTTCTTTTAACCTTGGCTATTGATTGATCATTACAACATTCACTGTTCTTATTCACACTGAATAGGATGTGATTTTTTGCTAAGCAGATATCTTCTGAATGTGATGAATGGATGTATAATACTACCACTTATGGTCAGATTGAAAATTTAAGTACTGTTTGTAAACGGATGATGCAGAGAAATGCACGTTATACATCCATCTTGTCAAAAGAAAGCAGTGCTTAGCAGCTCATGAAATCTGTTTGATTCATTTAGTGTTTATATAGTACCTGCATTTCTTCTAAAAGCTGTGCTGTCTTTGATCTCTATTGCTGTGCACTTTTGGGACTCCAGACCTATGTTTTTAATGCTGTGGCTAGTGGCATGTTAATATTCAGGTGCATACTGCATGCAGCCTTTTATTTAATAGCACCGGGGCTTGTAACATTGCAGTGGTTTCACTGCCAGGTGTGTCTGAGCTCCTCATTCAGGATCTGCGCAGCTAAAACACTTTTTTTTTCTCTTTAGGGCCAAAAGGACCCGCATCTGGTTGATAAGATTATGAAAGATCTGGACTCCAACAAAGACAATGAAGTGGATTTTCACGAATTTGTCATTCTGGTTGCTGCTTTGACTGTGGCATGCAATGATTTCTTTGAAGAACAGCTGAAAAAAGAGGAATTTTAAAAATGCTTAATACACAAATGTGAGCAAAGCATGCCTAGTTAGGTAGCCCTCATCAGCATTTAGTGAATGCAAACCATCATCCCTCCAACTGTTACTGCTCTAAGACATTTACAGAGCAGATCAGCAGCTGGTGTAAGCTGGACCAATGCCAGTTTACACTACTTGAGATCTGGCTTTTAGTATTTTCAGGTTTTGTGCTGCATGCATCTGTAATGTGCATTTATCAGTTGCCAAGGTCAAGGGCTTGGTGTGACAACTCGTTTGGCAGAAGCTGAGACTTCTATTTCTTAACTGCCAGTGGAAAGTAAAAGGCACAGGAATGTTACTTATGTACTTTCTGAATTTCAAGATTTGGAATGAGACGTAAAACTTGCAATTAAGTCTTCAGTCATTCTATAACAATCATTATTTCTTGCAGCTCACAAAATCCAGCTTGGGTTTTGCTCAGCTCTGCTAATTCTAAAGCCCTTTTTAGATGCTGCTCCATACCTCCCCACACTCTCGTACTTCAGATGTGGTCACAGCTGTCTCCTGGTGCCTGAGCAGACGGTACCACTTGGCATTGTTACGGGTTCATTTCCTCTACCTCCCCTGCTTCAATTTTGTTGTGTTGGCATTGCTGCATCCCAGTAGTCCACCTATTCATTCAGCATAAATGAATTTATTCATATGTTAAATTATTCAAATGCATAGAAGATTTAGTCAGCAAACTGCTCTGAGGGCTGATGGAAGGACTGGGTCTTCAGGGGAAATGCAAAAGCCTTCTGCTTTCACAATTCTGGCACCCTTAAGAGGAGGACATTTAAAGGACCATTTCTGGGGGATTTAATGATAGGGTCTCAGGGTACATCTTTGTAATGTGAGTCACCTTAACAATGATTTCATCTTACAGTGATCCAACACATTGCATAGAAGTAGTGCAAAAGGAACAATTGGACCCCATGGCCAGGGTTGGAGAGAGTAGAAAAAATCCCTTTCAGTGTTAACCTGCTCTTGTGTTGAATTAAAAGTACTTCTGCACTCTTGTTTGAGTTAAGCATACTTCCAATCATACTGCAAATCCTCAGTGGCAGTGTGTTTTGCCTTCTTTCTTGCATGGAGATTTCTCTTTGTTTCTTGTTGTTTTATGGTAACATCAAACTATAATAAAAGGTGTCTGAATTAAATAAAGATTTACTGTTTGTGTAAGAGGTTAATACAAAGAAACATCTCCCAGTGAAGATGTGTCCTGCTGGGCAACAGCTGAAGAATGCATTTCACTTGTCTCTCCTCCCAATATCCATGGACATCATTCAGTAAAGACTGTAATATTTGCATAAAATTACATATCATTAAGAAGATGTAATTTATTATAAGAAGGGGATTCTATAAGATCTAATAAATATTATAAGGGACAGACATCATCTGAAGAGTGAAGCCACCACAGAATTGTGTTATCCCAGCCTAAATGTGACTTAGCAGTGGATGCAGAGCCACAATGTGCTGCCTCTTTAACTCTTCAGTGACAGAAGTTATATAGAATTTACAGAAGATCTTCTAAAGGAAGACAGCAAAAAATATTAAAGTAAAACTGACAACAATCACACAGCTTTTTGCCCCCCTGCAATGTTTTGCACCTCAATATCACTGCAGTTGTTGTACCAGGATTTCAGGAGTTATCAGCCAGATAAAAAGAAGACTGCTTTTATGGTTCACCATAGGTCCTGCAGAATGTTTCTAGCCTCCCAGCTTTTGCCCGACCTCCAAGAGCAAGGGAGAGAAGAGCAGCTTAAAGCTTGAACCCCAAGCTAAAAGGAGTGAGATTGTTTCAGTAAGGACCAGTGACTTCTTTAGGATGTTTGAGCAGCAGGCATTTTGGAAGCAAGCTCCAGAAAGTTCATGAACTCTCTGCTCATCCCTGATGAGCCCCTGCACACATGACAGCCTGTGTACCAAGCAGAATTATGCTAAATCACAGCTGTCAACATCAACATGTCCTGTGGTCAGGCAGGGAGAGATGCTGCCATGATGGAGAGTCAATGGAAGCATTTAATCAGCTGAATTTACTAGGGATTGAGTGCAGTCTATTTCCTCTGTGGAAGGGGATTGCTTGCACATGAGCTATGGGTGAATCAGAGGAGAATGACTCAAATGATCTTTATTCCAACAAAAGTTTTATAAAACCTCAGTCACCGCTTTTGGTTGGTTAGGTTTTTCATGTTGCTGTTTTAACTGCAAGGACAACTGTTAAATTCTATCAGCTTTAAAGAAGAAACCGTTGCAACTGAGGACTGAAGACAAAGCAGAATAGGAAGAAAATGCTACCAAGCACATTCAGACGCTTGCAAACACAAAGCCCTGACACAATTTGGAGTTCTGGGGTAAAGGACTTGCCATCCTAATGTTGGGATAATCATAGGCTGTCCACTGAACCAGCTGGTCATTCCTCTGCTGTTCCTCTCCCACGGGAGTCAACTAGTGCTGCATTAGTAGACACCACTTCCAAGAAAGATAGCTGAAAATCACCTAGAACTTTTGAATTGCCTCTGAACCAGAAAAACATGTGAGCAATCCTCTTTTCTGTGAGTAATCATCAGGAAGGAGAGCTGCATTGAAGCCATTTATACTGGCTATGCAAGATGATGCTTGCAGGGCCAGCCTCAATACAGCAACTTTGTCCTGCAGATGTGACATTTTGATTTTAGCTTCTTTCAAAAGGAAAATGTCTCCTTCACACATGAAGGCAGTGCTTTTTTTCTCATTATTTACTGAAACTTTTCCTGCTGACTTTGAGTTTGCCTGTAGTTCATGAATCTAGAAAGCACTTTGATGTTCATATGCAGAGGAAGCTTGCTGTGTGGCTTTCTCCATAGTCCCTCAGTTTTAGCAATAAAGTCTAATTACATGCATTTTTATAATTTGTGCTATCAGACTGTCTGAAAAATCAATAGAAAATTCAACACCACAATAAGGTCTTCATATTTTCAAGTTACATTCAAGACCAGTAAAAATACAGTGATGCCAGACAAGATCTTTACTAGCTATTGTGAAATTATTTTGCCTGACATCTAAAAAGCAGATTTTCAGAGACAAAATACATTATCTTGAAAGCATTAGCCTCTGCCATTTGCTTTTGTTCAAAAGAGACTTTCAAAAGATATCAAAAAAGAGATATCAAAAGAGATATCAAAAAGCCTTGTATGACACCACTGTCTTGACAAGTGCTTTGCAATGGAGCAGTCTCTCCATGCTCTGACTCACCTGTCAGGTCCACTAGGAAAGCACAACCTTTTTCACTCTAAACATTGTAGAGGGTGTCAAGCGCAATGGGGTAATCATCATCTTACAACATCAGTTCCTCCTTGTAAAGATGAGGAACAGACTTGCCTGGGCTTGTGGGAATGGGGAGAGAAGTGACAGTAAGAGACCCTGACAAGAACAGGTGATCTCTCCAGCAACCTGATATATCATTAATTGCTTTCCAGCAAACATTATTTGAGAAAGAATTGAAAGCTATTGACAGTGACAATTTTATATTTATCTCTGTGAATCTGGTGCTGCACTTGCAGGGATGCCTTGAACACATGCAGTATCTATGTTAACCTGCACTTGCTAGCATGGGGAATCCGGCATCTCCAAAGCCTGTCACAGGCTGGACAGGCACAGAGCAGCATATACCGTATATGTGACAGCCCATAGCTGCTCAGCGTGGCACAATGGCACCTTGTGCAGTGTGCAGTACAGCAGTTTGACATGCCTGTCTGTCTGTTCTGAGAATTCTGAATGGAGCTGCCTTTTAAATCACAGTAATTATTAGTGCATTTGCTTCTCCCCCTTCGCACCCTGACACACAGTCTGGCAAACTCCCTGGGCAGCCAGTACAGTGCCTGCTCTGCTCAGGCACTCACACTTTTCACTTAGCAAGGCAGATATTTCCTCCTGAGACAAAGGCTCTGGGGTTTCCCCAGCACAGCAATCACTGCTATGGCTGCATGGCCGCAGCAGCATAGTGGGTATGCACAGTGTGCAGGGGATGGACCGTATCATCTCAAAACCTGGCACAGGTATCTCAGTGAAGCATGGCTTTGTGATACCCCAAGCAGCCAGGGAATTAACACTGTGGTACAGACAGGCCAGAAGAAGGGCATGAAAAGCCCTGCTGTAGCTATGCAAACCCACCCCAGGTTACTCAGCCATCCAAGGCAGAGATCCCTTTCCAGGCTCCATTCTGCAGCATAAAGCAGAGCATGGCCAGGGGGGAAAATTCTAAAGGACAGCCCAGAGTCCATCCTCGCACCTCAGTAGCACACACTCAGCTCCTTTCCAGTTTCAGCCCTCAAGAAGCTGGGTGAAAGGTCAAACAGAAAACTTGCCTTCAAAATCAGATTATCTATATAAAGCTTTTTGACTGGCAGGAAGATTTGTTAGACTGTGATGTGACGTCATGTGCATGTCTAATAAGAGTTTTGATTGACAGGCCAACAATTATTAGATGTGTCTTTAGGGATAATTAAGTCGATTGAATGGCACTGTATTATTTGAAGAAAACAGGGGTCACATTTTCAATTTTATCTTTCTGCCACACAATACGGCATGAGAGTTAACATTTTGCTTATGATCTGATGATGTGTTTTCTAAGACAGTTCCATCCATGTCAGTTCCTCTGTGTTAGAGTATGATGGTTTAAAGGCCCTGGGCAGCTATCAGAGAGAGCACATGACTGAACTTCACCAGATACATCAATTAAAAAAACAAACAACAAAACAAACAAATAAAAATAAAAAATCCCAAACCCAAAAAATTAAAGCTTGTCCTTTTTAAATACCAGCTCTCAGCCACCTGCAGTCAGTTGTGTATGAGGGGCAACTCCCAAGGAAGAGAACTGCAGCTGCATCCACTTATTTTGCCCTCGTAAGTAGATTCTCAGCTGATGTAAAATGACAGAGCCTATTGCACTTAGTGGCATAATTTTGCAACAGCTGAGGACATGTGCTTGAGAGATTTTAAATTAGCCTTCAATAGAAAGCTGTGTTTCTGTTAGCTGGTTGGCTAAATAAGGACCTGCCTGTAAAACTGCAAATGTTCCAACAAGGCAGCTAAGGGGAAGACAGGAGGAACAGTTGCTCAGAGCACAAGTATTTTGGAGAAAATCAGTGGAAAATGCTCCTGTGATACATCTGCCTTAAATTCTAAGCTGTCCTGTCAGGTCCTGGTCAACTTCAAGGGTTGCAGAGCAAGTTTTCGTGGTGTAGCTCTCAAATACCCATCTGTGGAGTCTGCCTCAAAACTCCATGTGTTGCTCTGACTCTATATTCCCAGCACTGGCATGAACCCAGAAAAACACTTTGTGGAAACACAGAATAAAGCTACAACATGAAAAAACTGTGGGTAGAACCTCTTGTGAAGAACAAAAAAGTAACAGAACCACCTGGAACATTAGTTTAGGCTGTGTTTTGTGGGCTGAAAATATGACAAGAAGTTGAGAATGCTGCAGAAAGATGCAGGTTCCCCTAGCTCTGGCTGGGGACACTGACTGGCAGCAGCAAATAGGTCCCTGCGGCTGAGCAAAGACTGGCTGGATGAGACGGCAGGGTTGGAGAGCTCCACCCCATTAAACCATTAATGCCTTGGCTAGGTGAAACCAAATCTCTTGTTGCCCTTGCACTAATGACTGAATTCTGCAATTTTTACTTGGGGGAGATTTTTTTGGTTGTTTTTGGTGCCCCACAAGTAACATTACATGAAGGAGAATCATCAGCCTTTGAAAGCTAAGTACAGTTTCTGTTTGAAATGAAAAAGCCTGTTGGTAGACCCAAAGTAAAGATTGTCTGGGACATTGCTGTCAAAGGTGAAGCTGCCTTTAGGCTTCAGGAGGTTGAAAAATGCTGACCAGATGATCTCAAAGTCCTTCAATGTTCAAATACACATGCACACAACCACGAAAACACACAAAATATACACTTCAATACACAAAATATTCCAGTATTTTCACCTGTGTTTGGAGACTAACTGATCAAAATGGCACAGCTTATATGGTACTACAGGTAAGTAGTAAGGAATCGCATGCATGTGAAAAGTAAAGGACTTAGTGGTAGGAGCAGTGAAAAGGATAAATGTATCATTATGCTGGGTATGCTGACATCTTGTATCTGACTCATATTGACTAGCTGAATGTGTTAACACTCCACAGTTTTCTGAAATGAGCCCATTACTGTGATGCCTAACACTAGCAGAGACAATTGTGTTAAATCACAGTTTTTCATGGATAAGAAAAACTCAATCATGGAGATAGTCACTTCAGCTGAGAAATACTTGAATAGGAAAAAATATCTCAAAGTATCACTTGTCAAAACGGTGCTTTGTCAAAGATAACGTTTGCTCTTCTCAGTGACCCAAAATTTATGTGATGTGTCAATACTAAGATTTCTCAAAACATCTGGAAATTGTATTCTGCATAATAAAGTGACCTCACTGTTGAAAATAAAGTGACAAATGTTCTAGTAACCCAGAGCTGAACAGGAAATTTGGGAGCAGAAGAACAGAAGCTGATGCTTGAGGCAGGTACACTGGGAAAAACTTGCAGATACACTGGAAGAGGCTGCAGCACTGTGTTCTCTGCATATCCAACACAGAACCTGACATGAGCTGTGAGAGGTATGCCTCCAAGCAAAGTCCAACCACAATAACTGTGCCATGTGTTGGAAAGGAGATTGCCAGCTGCAGCAGCTGCTATGATCAGTCCCAGTGCCCTTTGCAGAAAAGCAAAGGCAAACATGACTGACTTTGGTCCACAGGCATTGACTGAAGGAGGCATGTACCAAGGCCCCTTGCCTGGGAGCCTTACTGATGCCTGTGTGTGGCTCTGGTGTTGAGGTCTTCCTACACAAGCCCTCAAGAGAGGAGGTACTGTGGGGGAGATCCACAGCAGAGGCAGGCCCAGGCTAAAAGTAAACAGCTCGGCAAATGTCCAGCACCACTCTTAATGCCAGAGTGATGGCATGCACCTTTGCCAGCCCTCCCACATCTCTCCTTCCTGCGAGAAAACTTTTCTTTGTTCTCACTTCTTGGCCCTGACTCTGTGTAGACACTGGGTTGAGTCACAGGCAGAGCTGGTAGTGATAACCGCCCTCAAGGTAATCTTGGTGTCTGAATATAACATTTGCTTGATTATTTGTAACCTGCTAAACTGCGAGCTTCACAGTCCTTGCTCTTATTCGATGCCATAAATAGTGTTAATGCAACACTTATCATCAAGCCTGCATGATGCTGATAGGCTTTCAGTTCATAAATCACATGCGTTTGTCATTTCTCTAAACCACTCAACATGACAAATCTCACATCATTTGTGTCAAACTGCCCAGAGTTAACAAGCTATGCTTACTTCACCTTACAGAAAGTTCAGCTCTATTTAAAGCCAATTTAGACACACAGAAAGAAGTAATAGAAGTGTCATTACAGAGAGATGTATGGCAAGGCTTGGAAGAAGATTGTCTACCCAACAGAGCTGGGGCAGATGGGTAAGAGCAGAAGTCAGTGGCAGAGATGCCCATTGACCAGAGGAGGAGGAGTCTTGGGCTCAGATTGGATCACTACCTGCTGAGGAGCCTGTCTGACACTGAAAGCAACACAAGAGTAAAAGAATGAAGCAGAAAATGTGATCTCTGGTGACTACAGTATAAGGAAAGGGGACCAGAAGCAGAAGCTCCATATACATTCAGCTCCAGCTTCTTGATCTGAGAGAGTTTTTGAAGTGTAGTCTTGTGTGAGTCTGTATCAAGGATAGGGTTTCCTAATGACCTCCAGGGCTGTGATTGGCCATACAGCCTCCCCTTTGCTTTCTTTTCTGTGGCACTGTATCAGGGCAATAGGTGATTGCTAACATGCAATTTAGCAATGACCAAAAGTTTAGCTTTCACTGTAGAATTGTGACACTTGAGAGGCACTGTATTTCTTTCTTGCCTTAATCTGGACTAACTGATCCCACTGTTCAGGAGTAATATAATGAAGGGTTTGCAAGCAGTTGAATGCCATGCTTGTATAACAAAGTACAAGTGATGTGCAGCAATCTCCTACCCTGCAAAGACGTGGACATCAGTGTGAGACCTGCAGCCACACGGTAAAAAGCAAGGACTGGCTAGTATTATGTCTCACATACACCATGGGGGAATGAAAAAGCTAGTCCCTTCAATTAATTCTGAGTTACAGTGGGGATGAGCATAGGGCAAATAAACATAGCTCAGCACAGTGTTTAGCAGCTGGCATGTCAGGGAGTTTGAAGTCCAGCCAGATGTCTCACACTGCGCATCACCCCATACCACATCCCTGCAGCCAGCTCAAAGCAGCAGTGAGAAATCAGCATCAACAGCAAAGGATGGAGTGCCTGAGGCAGGAGAAATCCTCTTCACTTGAGCAGCTATTGTTGTAGCACTGTGGACTCGCTGCTGCTCCTGTCAAATCCAGAAACCACAAGGCACAGACAAGCAGTGCAGCCCCCATGGGACGTGCAGCGGCTGGTTCCTCCCTGTGCAGTCAGAGCCTGCATGACGTTGTGCCTACACAGGAAAACTAACTTATTTAAGGTCCAGGTACTAGAGTGAGGTTTGGTTTGCTCTAGCTGCTTCTGCCAGCAGTCAGGCTGCAGCTGAGGAGGTAAGCGCTCTGGAGGATAAGAAACGTGGCCTGAACCAGGAGTTCATTGTTTTCAACACACAGCTGTTAGAAAATCCAGGAGCTGTGGTTTGTTGCACAGGTTCTCTGAGATGTGCTGCAGGTGGAATTTCCACTTTGAGTGAAAGGAATGGTGGCCACAGCCTGGAGTGTGTTTGTGGTGAAGTGAGTGCTGAAATAAAATGGCTTTTTGCAGGAATTAAAGCATGTCAGGGTGCTGCATTAGTGAGCTGGGGACTCAAGGGACCTTTTGAAGAGCAGAAAGGGTTCATAACATCTGTGTTGTTTATGCATGAGGGAGGGATCCCTAGGGATCCATAGGGGAGTGTCTGTAGCTCAAACACTGCACATTAAGATACCCAAGAACATCCTCAATCTTCCTATACCCACTACCTTACCCTTGAGGGAATAAACTGCCTTTACCACTTGTATTATAGCGCAGGGTATCACTTGATCACCATGGGAGAGGGTAAACGGGGTTTGATTCACTACTGTCTTTATTCAGCTGTGTTTTCTCTACCTCTCACTGCAGCTGGGATCTCTCCTTTGCTACAATAGCTGACAAGACACCTACAAGCTCTGAGCATGAGGATTCCCACCAAGGGGCAGGGGAGTCCTCCCAAGCACACAGCTGGGCTGTGTAAAAAGCCCATCCATCAGCACTCATTTAACAACCCAAGGCTCTGCAAAGGCTGGGGTGTCCTAGCAATACCCTCCCTGATCCATAGAAGAGCCTGGTGGGTGATGCCTTGCACACAGCCCAGCTTCTCATCAGCATGACAGCATCCGAAAGACCATCTTTTTGTCCCTGTTCATTGCAGGGGGTTGCACTAATTGACCTTTGAAGGTCTCTTCCAACCCAAACTATTCCACAATTCTATGATTTTATTCCACCACTTCTGCCAGGGAAAGGGGCTGTTCCCAGGCTAAGTTATGGCTGCTAGCAGAGTCAAGGTGTTGTAGCATGAAAGCCACAAGAAGGTCAGACTGGGAATGGATTTTACTGTGTTACATAATGTGATATTAATGAAAAAAACTAGTCCTACAATGTGTTAACATGACTCAACCCCACGAAAGAGAGATGACACCCGCTCCATTCACCCAAGGGTTTGTATCACATTGAAGGTGCTTTTCCCTTCTGAAATGCTGCAGGGATGTTTGAAACCTAACTAAACTGTTGATTTTAGTTTGCTTTGTTAGTCACAATCTCATCTCCTGAAGAGATCAGTCTCTGCCAGTGGCCTTAAGCAAGGGCATCTGTGCTGGGAGGTACAGAGGGGAAGGGGACCTGTAATAACCTGTGAGGAGGCAGCAGCGTGCATTGAGGAGGTGCCCCCCATCCTGGATCCAGGATGATGTGCTGGGAGATGAGCCCCCTCCTTTCCCTGGGACTGGTCCACTTTGTGGGTCTATCTGCCCAGGCTCCACCTGAGTCAGCTGTGGAGGCACTGTGAGGTACAGCCTCTGGTGGCAGCAGCTGCACCTCTCTGTGTGTGGTTCTTATTCCCATCCCAAATACTTGCCTTTCACAGATACTGGAGCTGTGCAAACAGAAGCAAATAAGAATCTGGGGGTGTGGGCAGCCCTGTGTTTGAGGACACAAGCAATTATCCCAGGCAATAGGAGACTTTGTGACAAGGCTGGGCAGGATGTCATTGGCATCATTGGTTCCATTGGCTCCTGCTGAGGGCACAACCAAAATGTAAAGTGGAATATGATGCAGAGTAAATGACAGGTTGCCTTAGTGCTCCTGTTACACCCAAGCTCCACATCCACAGCAAGAGGTGAGTTTAACTTTTGCACTAATTTTATACAGAATATTTGTAACACTGAGAGCGAACTCCTGCGCAGGAATGTAAAGCCTCCATAGGTGCCATGTGAGTAAGAAATTGCAACAGACATGGAGGTGGCTCCTATCCTCCCTTTCTCCACCTTGTTGGTTGGAGAAGGACAGTCCCCACACCTCATCTGTTGGGATGCCCCTCAGCCCCTGGGACCACCTGCTTGTCTGGGACCTCCACCAGCAAATGCTATGCTAGCCCAGACCTCAGCTATTCATATGCAAGAGTTTAAAATATGTTGAAAATGCTGCTGGTATGTTTTATTCTGAGTAGATCACCCCACAGATGGTTTATTAGACAGCTGTGTTGATTTAGTAGCAGTGTCATTTGTTCTTCACTGGTTTTTGGAGTTGAATTTAATCAGATCTTCTGTAACTGGTCAAATTCTCATGCTACCAAGCACTCTCTCTCCTTTACTAGAGACAGGCAAGGACTCAGCATCTGAGGTTGAAGCTGAGGGCCAGAAGGGGAAGCAGGACTCCCCAGACAGAACTGGGACTGTGCTCTGCAAAGTGCCTCAAAGATGGGGAGTGAGGGGGTCTTGCTGTAATTCTAACATCCTTCACCTCTTCAGAAAGTGAACATGTGATAAGAAGCATGAACGAGGCTACGCTGCACCGAAGCCCCTCCTGGTCCCACAGGATCCTGGTGATCACATGAGTGCCTCTCCCCGTTCTGATTACCTTCCCAGCTGTCCTCTAATGCAAGTTGGAACTAAACCCTCCAGTTTTCCAATAAAACTCGTAATTCCCATAGGACTTCAATGGATTTTTCAGATTCCAAATTCCCTTGGATAATCCTCTGATAAAACTTTCCTAAAAACAGTGTTTAAACAGTTCAAGGCACATACCTAAAGTCTTGGTTCATGCAGTAATTAACCACAATTCTCAAGATCAGTTTTAACAGCTTTTGAATGCAACTTGATGTCCAAGTTCAAAAATAATATGTTCTCCATTTCCTAAGTATTTTTGTGCTCCTGAAACCCACACGAATATGGCAAATTCACTGAAGTGCCATGCAGATATAGAATATTATAGTTTACATTAAACTCTAAGAATAAGAATTACAACATAATACAGGCAAAGTCACAGCCATACAGGCAGAGCAAGATTTACGTATTTGCTCTTTATTTGACCAACAAGTTTGGTGAAACAGCAAACAAATGTTCTATTGTAAGCCCTAAAAATGAAATCAGAAGAAGCAAACTTAAAGCTTTAAATTTTGGATCATATTACAAATGTATTTCTAAGTTTTGATGAACCAAAATGATAATTTGACAGGGAAGCATAGAGCAGAAGGTGACATTAGCAAGAAGCCTGAGATGGGGAAAGGGTAGTTATTGTCTGCAGAGTATTGATCCAGAGTCAGAGGAAAACAAGAATGTACCCTACAGTTAGTAGATCTGCTGAATTAATAATATTTAGTACTCAGCAGAGTTATGAATGTCCATTCCCAAAGTCACCTTTGGAAGTTTTTTCAGGATCTGGTCTGGAGCAGTATCAGCTGTTCTGTGGGTAATATGCCTTTGGGAGCCCCAGGTTTTCCTAATTTCTGTATGAAAGCTGTTATCTGGTGGGGCGGGCTGTCTGGCTGTGCCTGTCCTTTTGCCAAAGTTGCTGGTACAAGCCCTGGAAGCCAGCAGGTCCCCTGGCCCTGGGACGATGCTGACCCCAGGCTCCAAGCCTGGCTGGGATGTAGAGTGCTACCCACGCCTAGTCAGTGGGAAACCTCTGGCCCAGGTGCTGTGGAGAGATGCATATCACAAAGCAGCAGGAGGAAGGAAGGGAGCCCTGTAGGTCCGAAATGCCCTGGCATGGGAAAAGAGCAGAAAAGGAGGGAGGGATGCTCCTCATTCCTCTCTTGGAGTAACTGGAACTAAAAACACAGTGTGAGTGTTCCGACTGCCTGGGACAGGCTCTCCTCCCCAGAGCTTTTCATCTCCACCAGAGAGATAAGACATCTGTCAGTGCGGGGAATTCAACTGGCTTGAAAATTTGTGGCTATGATTTGGACCCTTGTCATGCCCACATACTGTGTCACTGCAAGAGGAATTCAGTTACCATAGGTTACCCTATCAGTACAGGGACCAAGTGCCTCCCATCTCAAGAGCTCTATAAAAAGAGTCTCTCCAAGATACCCCAGCGGCTCCTGCCTGCTGGCGCAGACCAGGAGAAGCTTGGCTGTGGGGAGAGAGGGAAGGCTGTCAGAGGAGGTGTCAGCATGCCGTCTGCGTTCCAGTTTCAGTGCCACTTCATTCTCATCTTCCTGGCAGCCTCCAAGGGGGAAACCAGATACCTAGAGGTGAGCAATGGGGCACTTTTCTGTGCTTTTACCTGCTGTCTTCTAACTTGTACTCCCAGGTTTCAAGCATTGTGCTTTTTCTTCTCTTTCCTCCTATTCCCACTCCTCCTTAAACATACACCTGGGTAACATTTAATGCAACAGTCCCATACCATCACCTTGTCCCCCCAGTTTCTTTATCCCTTTCCCCAAACTTGCACTTTTACTGAGGATGTGAGATTTTCTGGGCTCACCTCCTAGGTGCTAGGTTTGCTCCCCTCTCCTTCAGCTTGGCAGCTTTCTGACGGAGCTTTTCCACAGCTGCACTGCTTCTGGAGGAGGGATTTAAACTGCTGGTGCCTGGTCTTGAGAGGTGCAGGGAGGGGGCTGCATTTCACCTTGTCCCAGACTCTTCCTGACTTCTTTCCTTCACCAGGTGAGGGATGCTGGTGAAGATGAGCCCTTCCTGCTCCTCAGTGAAGATCTGAAGCGAGAGCTGTCTGCAGGGCAGGTCTACCGGCGGTCGCTCCGTAAGTTTCTTTGGTGATCTGGTGGGGACCATCAGTGAGTTGGAGAGTACTGGGGGGAGCTCAGGGCATAAGGAGGGGAATGGGGCTATCTGGGAGTGACAGAGCTGCAGGTACTTTCTGCAAGGGGGGGAGAAGGATAACAAAGTGCTAAAGTGTTGGGAAAAATGTGGTTGAGGCAGAGCAATTGAAATGAGGCTCTGAGAAGAGGCTGGGGCTCAGAGCTGAGGGTCCCCAATAATGGGAGGATGAGGATTGGCCACCTGTGTCCTTGGGAATTATCAGATCTCCAGGGCAGGTGGAGAAGCTGTGATTAGAGGGAAATCTGAAGGAACAGGGTCTTTGTGCACTTGTACACATACAGTTTTCTGCTCAGAGATGCATTGACTTGTCATCTCCCCCTGCACTCCCCCTCACATGCTTGTGCTCACACTTGAGAGCATCCTCTGATGCTCAGCAGGTTCCTAATTGCTTCATCTGGGTATCCCTCTCCTCATCACCAGCCAGGTCTCAGTATGTGCGTCTCTCCCCACCATCCTGCTCCCTGTGCCACAGGTGCTGGTGCAGAGTCTCCCTCCACAGCAGGATGAGGCAGCAGCCCTGTGTCTGTGTTTCTGCAGGGTGCATTGACATGCTGAGTATAGAGGGGCAGTTCACCTTCACCGCAGATGAACTGCAGCTGCACTGTGCAACCTTCTTCATCGGGGAGCCCGAGGAGCTCATCATGATCGACTATGACTTTGTAAACATCGACTGCAAAGGGGGCGATTTCCTGAAGGTAAGAGGCTGGCAAGTTTTGCTGCACATTGCCTTCCCGACATGTCAGACATTTGCTATGTGTGGAAGGAGCAGGCGAACGCATGTGTGCATGAGTGTGTGTGCATTTCTGTGTGTAGAACAGGCTCTCACAAAGCAGCTGTCTCCGGGACAGCTGTTTCTCCTGTCTAAAGCACTTTGGGTATGTCTCCCGCATTACCACCCCATAAAGCATAGTCGGATGCAAGCTGAGGATCCCTCTCTAAACTGCAGCACTGATCCTCCTGAACTTTTCCAGGAGCACCTCTGCTGAGTGTCCATACCTGGGGGACTGACTGAAGTTTGGCCAGTACGAGCCGAGCCCATCAACCCCATGAACAGGGTTTTCTCAGTGCACACAAGCCCTCCAGATAATGATGCAGCTTTCTGAATGGCTATTACTGCTCCAGGATCTCTGCTTGCAGGTCACTTAACATCAGCTTATTAATGAGTGGATCACTGCAGGCTTTCTTTCAAATGGTCCCACTAGAGTTTTCCAGGGTGTTTGCCCTGAACAGGAGGAGGTTTGTGACTCAGAGCCATTTATATTCCCATATCAAAAAAACTTCACCGGTGCATTTTGTTGGTAGGCAAAACACTGACCAAGATCTGAAGTCAGGTCAGGATTGCAGAGGAGGCTGCTCCCTGCACCTTGCACTCTGCTATTTACACTGTGGTGGCTGTGCACAGCACAGACCCTATCCCACCCAGTGGCAAATTAAGCTCCGGGAGGTGGAAGGTTCCCCTTCAGCCCTTTCCTTGTGTCCTTCACTGTCCCCCTGCTTGCTTTCCTCCTGGGTAATCCTGTCCCTCCCATACCCCTGGCTATGATCTCTTCCAATGTTGTTACAGGGAGGCTGATTTCAGCTTGGTTTGGGTCCAAGGATTTTGTACCTAAACTTACAGTCACTTATGGAGTATAAAAAAAATATTTGAGGCCTTATAACCCTCTTTTGATCATGGTGTCCCAGTTTCTGCATTAAACCATTGTATTTATGCAGGCAGCTTTTCCCTTGTGTAATTTGAGCACCCACGTCTCATTACTTCAGAAAATTTATAGTTCTAGCAAATCTAGAAACTGATTCTGCATTTTTTTATCACGAGGAATTCCTACACATACATTAAGATTACTCACTAAAGCAATGGCAGAATGTAGTCACTGGATTTTCCAGGTACTGACTGGACCATTGAAGGAATTACTGGGAGAGAGCTGCTAGGAGGGAATCAAAACAGACAACTGCGCAGCTATGCTAGAATTTAATACAGATTTCTAGTTCTGACACATTTTCCTGAAGATAGGGAGGGCAAATCATTGTTGTTTTTGTTGTGAAGGAGAGATTTGTAGAGGTTGCTGTTTAAGGTCCTGCCAAGTAGGCAGCATTTGTTCTGCTTTCTAGTGACTAGGATGAGCTGAGAGAAACAGGAGAGAGCTATACCTCTGCCAATAATTCCTCACTAAAGCTTTATTGTATTCCAATACCTCTGGAAGGCATCCAGGTCTTTAATGACAAGCTGCAGAACATGAATGGTGGAAAATTTCAGGCCAGATAAATGGATTTACTGCCCCGAGTTTGAGAGAGTGACTTATGTTTCATGTGGCTTCCAAATTAAGCTGGTAAAGAACTTCTCTAAGTAACATAGAAATTGAAATAGTAACAAATAACAATAGTAATAAAAATGTAAATGTGACGATGCTGTAGCAAAAAAAGAGCTACTTCTCTTAAAAATAGCGACCAGCATTGTCACCTGAAGGAAATAAAGAAAAATAAAACTAAAATTTATATGTACGTATTTTCTAAATGCAGATTGATGCTTCAATAGTTAGTTAAATAGTAGGAAATTGATAAATACAAAGAATTTTTGTTTTCAGCTGGTGGCTTCTAACAGTCAATCTGGTGTCAAACTGAAACACTGCCTGTAATATTTCATGTTTCTCTGCTAACAGAGAGATAAGCAAAAGCCTTGTTTTCAATTATGGAACCCCTATAGGTATTTGATGGCTGGATACTCAAAGGAGAGAAATTTCCCAGTTCCTTGGACCATCCTCTTCCTACTTCTGAAAGATACATAGACTTTTGTGAAAGTGGCAGTATTCAGAAGAGCATCAGGTCATCACAGAACGTGGCAATGATCTTCTTCAGGATCCACCAGCCAGGCAATGGATTTACCATCACTGTCAAGAAAAACACCAACCTCTTTCGTAAGTCTGCATTTTACACTGTCTGACGGGTTTGAGTTTGGGGCAGGAAACAAAATGAATGTGTTGATTTGTATTGAATTCTCTCACTGTCATTATCTGCCCTCACACAGCTTCAGCAGTGGCAATGGAGCCATGCACACCTGCAAGCCTGAGTATTTGACTCAGGCTCAGCGTGTCTCAAGGCAAAAAGACAGTGAAGAGATAGGTTGGGCAGGGCTTCAGAATTCAGGGCAGAAGGCTCTTTCTTACAAAGATCTTTTCCAATCTATCATGTCATGTTCCAGCACACTTGGCTAGAACAAATATTTTAATTTAGAGAGTTTAATCTCAGCAATTCTTAGATCTGGGTGGAAAAATAGGTAAAATATTTAAAAACAGTCGACAGCAAAACCACTATATTTGATGTTATGTGATTGTTATGAGTGATACATGATTCCAAGAATCTATGCACAACTTCTTTCCTTAAGCCTGTGAGCTTGCAAGGCACAAATAATGGTCACATGCATCATTTTCCTGAGGGCAGACGGGCCATTTAATAATTATTGTTCAGGCCAGTCTGGTTTATCCACCTCATCATGCAAAGGATGAAGAGGATGGCCTGTCTGTCCTGTTCTTATTCCAAGTTGTTCAGAGACAAGCCTGCAAGCTGGATCCCCACACTGGTTGGGCTTCCATGGCCATGGATGTGATTACTGTGTGCAGTTGCTGGAGGTGGCTTGTGTCCTTCACCAGTCTACTGAAGCAGTTGCAAGCCTCCAGATAAGTGTGGAGGTCCCTTGCATTGCACATGCAGATGATAAGCTACGGCCTCACAGAACTATTAAGCTTGAATTCTAAGACAAAATCAGCATGTGTCCAGTCTAGTTTCAACAGAACTTTTTGCAGGGTAAGGAACTCCACTTAAGAGCAGCAGAATAAGACTTAGGGGCTTGCTGGCAATACCAGGCGACAACCACTCAAAGCTAAACAAAACGCCTGCACCTGTATTTAGCCTCCTTCAAACTGGAAAACGACAGCAGCCCCTGATGCATGGATCTGAGGTGTGAGCTCTCCCACTGACTGCTTTATCCTCAAATGCTGCCAGACCTCATGCTACACAGTAACCAATAGACAGGGAATTTTTAGGGAACAAATGGTATGCAAGAATGCCAGAAACGCCAAATGCATATTTTCCAGCATTTGGTTGTCACTGTCAGTAATTAAATCCTCTATTCTTTGTTAGTACTGAAAGTACATAATTTTGCTACAGGCAGTAGTGACTGCCCAAGTAATTCTTATACCTTCTCTTGTGCTGCAGCTTGCAATGTCATCTCTCAGACTCCCTCAGGAAGGTTTACCATGGTCATTCCTCATCAGCACAGGAACTGCAGCTTCTCCATAATATACCCAGTTGTGATAAAAATATCTGATCTTATGCTGGGGCATTTAAATGGCCTCTTTTTGAAGGTGAGTTGATTATTTCCTAAGAAATAACTACCATGTGCAGTTTTCCTCTTCACAGGAAAGGGAAGAGTATTGAAGCAGGGATAGCCTGTGGCATGGATGCTAAGGCATGTGCACTCTGAGCCCCATGTGCACATGCTGGGGGCTCTGGTTTCCCCCCAGAGATGAGAGCTAGTTATGTCTCGGTTGCTATTGTCTTTGTAATGTTACAGAGGCAATCAAATTATGCAAAGTACCATTAATGCATGTAAATATTGGTTGCCATAACAAAGCATAAGAGTTTCATTAGAAAGAAAGCAGTGCTTTCTTCTGTATTTAAACTAATGAAAGCAGCAACTGTGCTGAACAAAGAAAGAATACATGGTTTAGATAGTGAGGTATTAGCATGGAGAAAATACAAAGGTGCTCACAACTGATTCCTTGCTCAGCATGCTGAGCATCCTCTGCTTCATTAGCATGGGGCTAGGGTTTGGCCACAGCATTTTGTTCTTGGTGATGACCAGCAGGAGAGGACAAGAGCTGTTGGTGGTCCCCTCTGCCTGTGAGGTCTAAGAAGGTGCAAATTCCAAAATATCCAGAAGGATAGGAGAAAGAATGTTTGTTTTCTGAGCCACTGAGACTGGCAGCCCAGGTCATTCATGGGGAACTGCCAGCGTCTGAGCAAACCAAGCTTTGAGAGATGAGCAAATGAGTTGACTTACTCAGCAGCAGGCAGAAAAGGGACAACAGCAGAAGACATAAGGAAATCAAGCACTTATATAGCACCATAAGGATGACAGCCCAAAGGTGCACAACGTGTCTGCGCAAAATGTTTTTGGCACACATCATTAATTTTCAGGAAAAGAATGCTTGTGGGTCTAATATACAGTGAACTATTGTTATTACACAAAACTACTCTTTTGCTTAATTCCTACTTTAATTAAGCTCTGCCAAAAGCAACACTTACCATTTAGAAATATGTAAGTCATAGTGGGACTTAAGTTCCTGCATGCCAGTTGAGTGCAGACATGAAGCCCATGCCTATATTAATTTGATTACATGTCTAAGCATCTGGAATCAGACTGCTTATCTGAAGTAAAAGAAATCAAATCAACACCTCAACTACTTGTCAGTAATTTTCACAGCCTACTTAGGTGTTTCTTCAGAATCCCTTAGAAAGTTAACTGACTAATGTCAAATTGAAGTAGCATTGCTCAGGATAAAACTAACCTCATTTTGTACAGGTTTGAGCACGGGGAACTTCTGAAACCTACTGGTAGCTGCAGTCCTGTCTAGAGAACTGCTACATTTTGAAGATAATTTATAAATAACTGTTAATCTCTACCTTTTCAGAAACCATCAGCAGGATGTGCAGGAGTGGGAGATTTTGTAGAGCTGCTAGGAGGAACTGGCTTAGACCCATCCAAGATGTTTACACTTGCTGATCTCTGTCACTCTTTTCATGGGTCTGGTAAGAGCTCTTTGTTCCACTTAACTCCATGTGATAAAATAGCCAGAAAGAGCCATGCAGAGGCCCCCCAAACCTGGATTTCCTCCTAGACTGGTAAACTTCACATCTAGCATAACATGAAAGCTAAAGCTATTTGAGCCTGTGGCTGGGCTGCATTACACAGCACACACACAAACACCTTCATTTGCCCCTGCACTAACTGTATAGCAAAGTTACGCTTATTTTAAAATTGCTTGCCAGTAATACATAGGATTATTAGAGTGTCAACAGATAGATGAGCCTGGAAATTCATAACAAATGGAGGCAGAATGGTTCCATTTTCAGCTAAGGAGTTTTTTCCCAGTTACTCAGTGTTTCCAAAGCCTCCTGTTCTGCTGCAGAAATAACACATAGCCCTGAAGCCTCGGAGCTCCCACTCTCTGCTTTGAACCCTGGAGGAGCTCTGTTCCTGTTTCACTATCAAGCCATGTCAGTGACCTATTTTTCCCCCTAAAAATGAGAATTCCCAGTTTCCCTAAAATTCAATTCAGTGGAGTACCAAGTGTTGCAGTGGTATGGCAGACAAGCCCCTGTGGCACATGTGTTGTACCTCAGAATTATGAACAGGAACATTGAGAAGCAGCATATCCACAGGGCTGGAGAGCAGGCATGTGTCTGGCACTTCACACATGTGGTATCCCTTTGCTTTCATCACACCACAACTTCATTTTCCAGGCACTGTTCAAAGCTTTAACTGGTGCTGAGTGAACACTGAGGTGTTTGATGTGATTAAAATGTGCTTTCCTGGTGGTGAGAAGGAAGGGAAATCCCATCTCAACAGCCCCTGCTCTCCCAGTGACCCACCAGCTTTCTCCTCCAGTGAGGAAGATGCTCCAAATTCCCCAAATGAAAGAGGCTTTGCCAAACCCCTGTTCAAATGGCTTATCTAAAGCAATAGCTACTGACAGACTTGATTTCCTGCAGAGTGAATGCATATGCTGGCCATTGCCATTTGAGTTTGTCTTGGTAGGACTCTCACATGCCTTTGTTACCGTGAAGAACCTCCTCACACACAAAACCACTCAGTCCTCTAACAGGAAGCATTCCAATATTGTTCATTTTTGGTATGTTTAGGATACGGCAGCATTTCCTCATATCTAACAGCAGCATACCTTATCTTCCCAAGACATCTGCATCATGTCCACCTATGCATATCTAAAACTGCAAGTGGATAGGAAGTGAGTGGCATTTGCATGAGTAAAGGTTATAACACTTGATTAATACCCAAGCCTTTGTACAGTAAAACAAACAAATACAAATGAAGGTATTTAGTCAGCAATACCACCACTGACTGGTCTCACACACAAATTTGCTCTGCTTTCAAAATTGTATGTATCAGCACCTTGTAGCTCTCAATGCTATTTATCTTTTATCTCTCTTTTCCATATATCTTTATATCTCCTCAATATCTCTTTTCCCTAATTAGCACAAATGAAAATTGGCTGTGACAATACTGTGCTGAGAATGGTGTCCAGTGGCAAACATATCAACCGTGTGACATTTGAGTATCAACAAATCAACCTGCAGGAAACAGAAAACAGAAAGGAGAACAGCATTGAGGAATTCTGCTTTCCTAGTATCTGAAAAACCAGGCCACACATTTTCACATAGCTAATGAAAACAAGGTTCTGGTGAATTAAAAAATATGTATTTTCCTTTAACCGGCTGGTAGTATCAAGCCTTTCTACAGTACAATCATATTTCTTTTTTTTTTTCATACAGATCAGTCATTCCCATGAGCAAGCAAGAAAAACTAATCAATATATTAATCTTTGTTATTATCATGGGGTTTTTTTCTGCAGTATTTAAGCTCATTTGCCATGCCCCAAGTCAATATCAAGAACAGAAGGCTATGTTTCCCAAATAAATACTATTAGGAAAACAGAAAAAGACCCTCTGTGTATCTCGTCTGAGGACATACGAAACCCACAATACGTATGAGCTTCACACAGCAACTTTATCCTTTTATATCAGGTATAAACAAAAAAATTAGATGGTGGAATATACTTCCAGTTTTGTAACACCCAGCATTAGTGTGTGTAAAAACTACTGGTTTGTTTATGACTATAAATGTACTATTTATTTCTAATTACTTGTTTTTAATAAAAATTTATAGCATGGAAACTTCCTTACATAAATCCAAATGTAAATAAATTCATGTAAAGAGTTGGCAAAACGTTATTATGTTGTATTTTTCTGAAGAACTCTTCCAGCATTCTGGTTAAACTTCCCATGTCTTGTGCAATTTTCTGAAAATGATGATTTTGAACGTATGTTACTGTAAAACTGTAGACTATTAAAAGTAACACTACAGGCAGAAATTTATTTTGCCAATCGTGTGTACACCTTCAAGTGCAGTATGTTCCAGCTGTACACTTACTGACACCTTCCCTGGGGAATAATTTTGGTCAGGTGTCCTGCTGACCTGTGGAAGCACAGATATAAAATACAGATTCTTATTTTACAGACCTTTGGTGACCCAGAAGAGGAGAGTAAGTGTGGAGAGCTCTAGGAAGCACAGTGCAGCAAAAAAACAAGGTTGTGTCCTAGCTTGGAGGGAGATACATGAACTGATTCCCATGTTTTCTGGGAGTACTACCCAGGAATAGTGAGGCCAAATTGTTCCTCCTCTGATGTTCAATTAACTGTCAACACTGATTAATCCATCTGCATGCTGGATATCTTCAGCACTGGTTTGTGGCTCTTAGTCTCATAGTCAGTCACCAAAAATCAGCTGTCTTGAGCTGTCAGCAGCATTAAAGTTGATCCCTCCAGGCTGAAAGGGGTCAAAACCACAAGATGCCTCAGTCTCTCCCTTTGTAGGGTTTTGGGAACCTAGTTTTGGTGATTGACCCATGAACAGAAAGATGTATTTGGCATCATGGTCAGACTCAGGCAAGTGTGTCGACCCTGCCAGGCTGTTCCAAAAAAAGCCCAGACAAAGCTGCTGCTGCCTACCACGACGCGTGGAGCCTGGCTCCAGGCTCTGATCCAGCCCCATGCAACCCACCATGGGCTTCCTGGGCCTCCAGTGTGATGCTGGCAGCGCTGGTATGGTCACCCAGCACCAGAGACATCCAAATATAAAAAAAAGAAAAAAAAAATCGGGACTCAAAGAAATACCAGTTTCTTGAGGAAATTTGCTGTGGTGGAGGACCTCTGTCCCCCAGCATCACATTCAGCTTACCCTTTCTGGGTGCCTGTCACTTTCAGGGTGGCCCTAACTGCATCCAGCCCCACCAGCCTTTCCTGGGCACCCTTTGGTGAACCAGGGCAGGTTTCTGGGCTGTACAGTTTGGGAACAATCCCACAGGTTCCCATATCAGACTGTACCTGTCCATATACTTACCTTAACACTGGGGAGAGGTAGAGGTCTGTAGTAGTACTGCTCCTTGGTCACTAAGATACTTCAGAGGAGACAAAATATCAACAACATACCTAGCTCAGGATGTGATCACCAGTGAAGATAAGCTCACAGTCTCTTGCTTAGTGCAGTTTAATAGTGGTATTTCCCACCTTTTAGCTTTATGTGGTACTTTTTTTTCAGCCCTAACATTCACATGCAGGAAAACCAGGGGATCAAACCCAGTCAACATGGCTCTTGAAGGGCAGGTCCTGCTTCTCATCATAGGATGAGAACAACCTGGACTCATCCTATGACAAGGTGATCCTTGTAAGTTGTGGCCAATGGTATGAGGTTCAACAAGACAAAGTGCTGTGTCCTGCACTTGGGCCACAACAACCCCATGCAACGCTCCAGGCTTGGGGAAGAGTGGCTGGAAAGCTGCTCATGGAAAGGGACCTGGGGGTGCTGACTGACAGAGATGAACATGGTCCAGCTTGTGCCCAGGTAGCTGAGAAGGCCAACGGCATCCTGGCCTGTATCAGCAATAGCGTGGCCAGCAGAGCCAGGGCAGTGACCATCCCCCTGTGCTGGGCACTGGTGAGGCTGCACCTCAAAACCTGTGTTCAGTTCTGGGCCCCTCACTACAAGAGAGACATTGAGGTGTGGAAGCAGGACCAGAGAAAGGCAATGGAGCTGGTGAAGGGTCTGGAGCACATGTGTGATGAGGAGCAGCTGAGGGAACTGGGGTGGTTTAGCCTGAAGAAGGCTCAGGGGCACCGTATTGTTCTCTACAGCTACTTGAAAGGAGGATGGAGTGAGGTAGGGTTGGTCTATTTCTCCATGTTACAAGCAATAGGACAAGAGGTAATGGCCTCAAGCTGCACCAGGAGAGGTTTAGAATGGATATTAAGAACAATCCATTCCCCAGAGAAGGTGGTCCAGCACTGCAATAGGCGGCCCAGGAAAGTGGTGGAATCACTGTCTCTGGAAGTGTTCAAAAAACATATGGATAAGGCCCCCAGTGACATAGCTTAGTGGTCGACTTGGCAGTCCTGGGGTAAAGGTTGGACTTGATGATCTTAAAGATCTTTTCCAACTTACTTGATTCTATGACTTTAATACCTCCAAATCACCAAGGCCTTTAAGAAAAGATACTTACGTTCAGAGGGTTTAGATTTCTCCTCCCATAGTACACAGAAGTGGCATATATTACTAATGAAACTTCCTGTTACAGATGAAGGAGAATGAAAAACAAGACTTGGTGTAGGACAGCACAATGTTTTTTTATGGCTCCATGTGTAATAGTCAAGTATGGATTGACCAGTCAAGTCATGGTTTTCTCAGAACTGGTTTTCACTTCCCCTACTTCTTTTAATCAATATAAATATAGGCAGCACCATCAACGACATCACTCCAGTCTGCTGCCTATCTTAGGAAAACCCAGACCACAGCCAGTCAGGCATTCTCTGTTCTGCGCTTTAAGGCCCACGTAATGCAGAAAATCAATAGTCACTTCAATCTGTGTGCCCATATTAAAGGAGGCCCTTGTTATTTCAGGAGTTGCAGAACTTCAGTCACAAGAAGTCAGCTTATAGATGTCAAATGTCACAATGCCTCCAGGGTTTAGTTCTGGAAAGTACGGCAGTAAGTATCCTCATGAAAGAAAAGAAAGGAAACCAAGGCAATAAAAGCACTGTAAGAAGACAAAAAACAAAACAAGCCGAAACAAAAAAAAAAAACCACAACAAAACCCCCACAAACAAATAAACAAAAAAACCCTCCAAAGCAACAAACAAAAAAACCACAACAAAAAACCCTGAAAAACCCCCACAAACAACAACGACAAAGCAGAGTAGCAGCTACTAAAAATTTGTAAAAGGAAAAAAAAATATCCAGGATGTGGAACATGTCAATAACATGAATATATGTTGAAAGACACAAGAAAGTGACTTAGGGACTAACAAGATTCCACCCTGGAGGCTTACAAGATCTGGAAAGACTCCCAAGAATTAAAAAAAAAAAAACCACAGAACAAACAAAACCAAGTTCCTAATAATAAAACAGAACAAAAGACTTTGAAGAGGCACTGTATGGAAATGTTGGCTTAGAGAAGAAATTGTATGTCCAAAATTTAGAAACCCTGACATCTGTCACTGTAAGCAAAGTCACACAAACCACAATAACAGTTAAAACCTACTAAATTGACAGATGTGAGCGACAGGCTTGGTGAAGGTTCTTGGCAAAGAATTAATCACTTCACCCTTTTGATTTGGCATCAGCACTGAGTTTCCCTTAGAGAACTGATGTAAAAGGTGGCATGGTCCCACAATAGCACTACAGAGCATAGAAGCACCATGTTAGATTTAGAAAGAAAAGCACAGAACTTGAACTGATCAGCCATCCAAAACTCAAGAAGCAACTGAAAACTACAGCACCACAGGAACTGCAAAGGAACATGGGGCTAAAAATTGTTGTTTGCAGGGAAAGGAAAAAAATCAGCATTTTTTACTGGAATCTCAAACTTGGAAGACAGAGGGACATAGAACATGAATCAACTCCTGCATTTCTGTACTAACACATAAATCAAGGTGGATATTCAGAAAAAACAATGTAGTGAGTTGCCCAGAGGGAGGCTGAATTTCCCACCCTGGATAAAATTAAAATTCTTCTATTTAAAGACCATGCAATAAATCTTCAGCTTAACTGTTATTTTGATCCTTAACATGTAAATTAATAACAATTGCAGAGATTTATTGGAGAGTGGTAAGCCTTTGTGGTTGAAATTGCACAGAAGAGAAGATGGAAATATTCTGGAGGTATTGGGGAAATAGCCTGAGCACTCGTCCCTGTAGAAGTGCCCTGAACATTTGTAAGAATAAGTCAGCTGAAATAATAGAGTTTTCTGGCAATGGAAAGGAGAACATTATTATGGGTCCCACCAACACAGAGCATGTGTAAAGGCTGTTTAAAATAGGTCTTGGTACAGGAATAGATGCAGACTTGTTCAAGTGCTTTAGGATTTTTAAGAGAAAAAACCAAAACAGAAAAAATCAAAACTGTTCAGGAATAAAGGATTATTATCAATAAGTAAAGGTGTAGTAGAAATGTTTCATTAAGGTTAGAATTGCAACCTTTGGAGGTAAAAAGTCAGCAGAACAATAGTAACAGAGAAAGAATGATCATAATGAGATGTTACAATGATTTCTTGTTTTGTGAGTTGATCATCTGTTCCCAAAATCAGATTCTTTATTCTTAAAGCAGTGAGAAAAAATCACAGACTTCTTGGCAGTAATGCGCAATTATCCATAATAATATGCAATATTATTTTAAGCTAGAGTAGTTCTGATAAACTAATATTGATTTTAGTCTTTCACTATTGACAATGAAAATAAGCCTTCAGACAAAGACAAGTGTGGTCTTCCTGAATGGTCTAAATTACTTTTAAAACATCTTCTAAATATCTGGTCAGCTAACAATGATTTTATGAAATTGTGCCCTGCTTCTGCTGTGGTGAAATTTTGAACAATAGGTAGGAAGAGATCACACAGCGGAGGAGTAGTTAAGGGAAGTGAGTTTGCAGAACACATTAGGTGTTTGATCATATAACCTGCTTCCTACTGAATATCTGCTCCTGCAGATTTATAATACATAGAATCATAGAATAGTTAGGATTGGAAAGGACCTCAAGATCATCTAGTTCCAACCCCCCTGCCATGGGCAGGGACACCTCACACTAAACCATATCACCCAAGGCTTCATCCAACCTGGTCTTGAACTACCTCCCTGAGCAACCCATTCCAGTGCCTCACCACCCTAACAGTGAAGAACTTCTTCCTTATATCCAGTCTAAACCTCTGCTGTTTAAGTTTCAACCCGTTACCCCTTGACCTATCACTACAGTCCCTAACGAATAGTCCCTCCCTAGCATCCCTATAGGCCCCCTTCAGATACTGGAAGGCTGCTATGAGGTCTCCATGCAGCCTTCTCTTCTCCAGGCTGAACAGCCCCAACTTTCTCAGCCTGTCTTCATACAGGAGGTGCTCCAGTCCCCTGATCATCCTCGTGGCCCTCCTCTGGACTTGTTCCAACAGTTCCATGGCCTTTTTATGTTGAGGACACCAGAACTGCACACAATACTGCAAGTGAGGTCTCATGAGAGAAGAGTAGAGGGGCAGGATCACCTCCTTCAACCTGCTGGTCACGCTCCTTTTGATGCAGCCCAGGATATGGTTGGCTTTCTGGGCTGTAAGTGCACACTGAAGCTGGCTCATGTTCATTTTCTCATTGACTAACACCCCCAAGTCCTCCTCCGCAGGACTACCATGAATTTCCTTTTTGCCCAACCTGTAGCTGTGCCTGAGATTGCTCCGACCCAGGTGTAGGACCTTGCACTTGGCATGGTTAAACTTCATGAGGTTGGCATCAGCCCACCTCACAAGCGTGTCACGGTCCCTCTGGATGGCATTCCTTCCCTCTAGCGTATCAACAGAACCACACAGCTTGGTGTCATCGGCAAACTTGCTGAGGGCACACTCAATTCCATTGTCCATGTCAGCGACAAAGATATTAAACAAGACCAGTCCCAACACCAATCCCTGAGGGACACCACTCGTTACTGGTCTCCAGCCGGACATTGAACCATTGACCACAACTCTTTGAGTGCGACCATCCAGCCAGTTCTTTATCCACTGAGTGGTCCACCTATCAAATTGATGACACTCCAATTTAGAGACAAGGATGTAATGTGGGACAGTGTTGAATGCTTTGCACAAGTCCAGGTAGATGACGTCAACTGCTCCACCCTTGTCCATCACTTTTGTAGCCCCATCATAGAAGGCCACCAAATTGGTCAGGCAGGATTTCCCTAGTAAAGCCATGCTGGCTGTCACCAAGCACATTTCTCTTTTTCATGTGCCCTAGCATGCCTTCCAAGAGAATCTGCTCCCAGATTTTGCTAGGCACAGAGGTGAGACTGACTGGTCTGTAATCCCCCAGGTCATCCATTTTCCCCTTCTTGAAAATGGAGGTTATATTTCCCTTTTTCCAGTCATCAGGAACTTCACCTATCTGCCATGATTTTTCAAATATGATGGCCAGTGGCTTTGCAACTTCATTCGCCAGCTCCTTCAGGACCCGCGGATGGATTTCATCAGGTCCCATGGACTTGTGTACATTCAGGTTCTTAAGATGGTCTCGAACCAGATCCTGATGTACAGTGGGCCCAAGGTCTAGGTTTTCACAGTCCCTGCATCCGCCCTCCAAGACTTGGGTGCTGCAGTCAGAGCCTTTGCCAGTGAAGACCGAGGCAAAGAAGCCATTCAGAACCTCAGCCTTCTCCAAGTCCTGTGTAGCCAGTTCTCCTGAAAGTTTCCGGAGGGGGCCGACATTGTCCTTAGTCTGTTTTTTAGCTGCTACATATCTATAATATCCCTTCCTATTATCGTTAACATCCCTTGCCAAGTTTAGCTCCAACTGGGCCTTAGCTTTCCTAACTTGGTCCCTAACTACCCAGACAACATCCCTGTATTCATCCCAGGCTGCCTGTCCTTGCTTCCACCTTTTATAAGCCTCTTTTTTCCTGTGAATTTTTCTCAGCAGCTCCTTATCCATCCAAGGGGGTCTCCTGGCCCTCCTGCTGCACTTCCTTCTGGTCGGGATGCAACACTCCTGAGCTTGTAGCAGGTGATCCTTGAATGTTAACCAAGAGACTTGGGGCCCCTTGCCCTCTAGGGCTATATCCCATGGAACCTTGCTAAGCAGGTTCCTGAAGAGGCCAAAGTCTGCTCTCTTGAAGTCCAGGGCAGTGAGCTTACTGCACGCTCTTCTCACTGTCTTGAGGACCTCGAATTCAACCATCTCATGATCACTGCATCCAAGACTTCCCTGGAGTCACATTTCCAACGAGCCCCTCCCTGTTGGTGAGCATGAGGTCAAGCAGGGCACCTCTCCTCATCGGCTCCTTTATTGCTTGCAGAAGGAAGTTGTCTTCCACACAATCGAGAAACCTCATGGATTGCTTGTGCTGGGCCATACCGTTGCCCCAACAGATGTCAGGGTGGTTGAAGTCCCCACGAGAGCAAGGGCCTGTGAGCATGAGACTTTTCCTATTTGCCTGTAGAGTTCTTCATCCACAGGTTCCTCTTGATCAGGCAGTCTGTAACAGATCCCCACAGTAATGTGTCCCATCACCGATTTCCCCTTAACCCTGACCCACAAACTTTCTGTTAACTCATCACCTGTCCCCAGACAGAGTTCCATACTCTCCAGCCTATCCCTAACATAAAGGGCAACTCCCCCTCCCCTCCTACCGGGCCTGTCTTTTCTAAAAAGCGTATAACCTTCCATTCCAACACTCCAGTCAAAGGAGCTATCCCACCATGTTTCTGTGATGCCTATTATATCACAGCCCCGTAGATGTGCCCACATCTCTAATTCCTCTTGCTTATTCCCCATGCTACAGGCATTTGTATAGAGGCATCTGATCCGAGCTCCAAATGAAGCCAGCTCAGTGGCTGGAGCAGCTCGAATATTACTACATTGCTCAGAGTATTTATTATAGGTGCTGGCAACTGACTGGGTGTATTGGGATGGAATGATGCTCCCCTCCCCCAACACAACTAGTTTAAAGCATCCTTGACAAGTCTGGCAAGCCTCCCAGCAAAGCCACTCTTCCCTTTCTTTATCAGAGCAGTTCCACCAGCCCCCAGTAGGCCTGGCCTACAAATGTGGGCCCCATGTCCAAGACACCCAAACCCTTGACTATAACACCACCCTTTTAACCATTTATTCACCTGTCCAATCCTCCTTGCCTTTGGAAGGTCCTCCCCTGTGTCTTGGAGAATTGTCGAAAAGACTATCTGAGCTCCAGAGCCCCTGACCACCTCTCCCAGAGCTCTGTAGTCCTTCTTTATTCTCCTCAGGCTACTACTATCTATATCCCTAGCACCCACATGGATCACTAGAAGCGGGTAATAGTCCGTGGGACTTACTAGAGCAGGCAGCCTCTCCGCAACATCCCTGATCCGTGCCCCAGGTAGGCAACACACCTCCCTTGCAACCGGGTCAGGCTGACAGATGAGCGCTTCTGTCCCTTTCAAGGCAGAGTCTCTTACTACTACAACCTGCCGCTTTTTCCTGGCGGCACCAGTAGAGATCTTCTGTACCACTGCACCAGCCGACTGTTTCTGATGCAAGTGCACTTCCTCATCAGCCCCCTGCAGGACAGCAAAGCGGTTCTGGGTGGGTACAGCAGATTTAGGAGGAAGCCCCTTGCTTTTAATTGCTCTCTTCCTCCTTTTGTTGGCTTTTTTTTTTTGTTACTAATTCCCAGCTTCCCGGGTTAATGGCCTCCTTCTTTCCTCCATGAGTTAGAGGGGAATCTTGAGGCCCCTGTGCTGTTTGGTCCTGGAGCAAGCAGTCTTGCTTCCTCTCAGCTTCGCTGACATCTTGGAGCTTACTGACAGCATCCCGTAGCTCAGCCACCTGCTGCAGGAGGACCTCCATCAGGGAGCAGCGAGCGCAGCCCTGCCCATTCTGCACCTTTCCCTCACCAGACCAGTGCAGGCACTCTCTACACTCCAAGCTCTGCACTGCAACCTCTCCACTTACCGGCTCTGTCTGGGTGCCTATGCTGGCCACCACTGGGGCGGCCGGGGCAGAGCTCCCAGACCGGACCCTGGTCATACAGCGAGTGCTCACCATCCCACTCGTCTGCCCGCAGAAGCTGCCGTGCAAACTGCCTCGACCCGCTCTGTTTGCCCGCTCTGTTCGCCACGCTCCTGGTTGCCGCGCTCCCTGGGTAGATTTTTACCACTCACAGTTGGTGCCACTCCTCCTGTCTGCGCCCCCAGTGAGTCACCTCCTCGCAGTAGCTAAGCTCTTTGCAAGTCCTGTCGAGGACTTGAGGCTCCCCCCTCAGTGGCTCTTGTCGCTCTGTGGTGAGGCTTCTGGACGCTGATCTCCCCCGGCCCCACTCCGGTGCCACAGGCGTCCTTTCTCAAGCCACCCCCTTCAGCAAGTGATCTCCAGAGCCATCACACTGTGTGGAATTTTTGCTAGCTACACGGACTGCACTATTTTGTGCACATAGGGTACTAAAGGCTCTGAACTCTCTTATCCTGCACTGGAATATGTGCAACACCAATTATGTAACAGGGACCCAACTAATTTTTAAGAGCTTAAAGAAATTTCACTTGCCTTCATGAAATGCACACTTCTCAGGACCTCAAAGCTGTACTTAGTTCTAAACACAAGCTAAATTATACTTCAAGGAAGTGATTCATTATAGTCATTTTTATTCAGAGCCTCATTACTTCTGGTATCTGAGTAACTTTCTTGTTGATAAATTGACACAGTTTTCACTTTTTCTCCCCACTTTGCTTCTTATCTTTAAAGATCAGCAACAACTAATCATAGCAACTATGGATTTTGTACGCACATCATTTCCTATTAAAGGAAATGCAGTGTATTACACGTGAGTCACTACAAAATGAAAAGTTTTCATTATCTGTTCTTTTGAATAAAATTGATATTCATGATACCGTGCTGCTGCAAATTACCATCTAACCACCAATTACAGCGTTGACTAATAGTTTTTTTATAACTTTGCCCCTCAACAGGAAAGCAAGCGGTTTTATAACCAAGACTTGCCTTTCAGATACTGGTACTCAGTGCCCCTCATCAGGGCTAATTCTGAAGGACCCAGGCATATTTTTCAGATCAAGCACATAATGGCTCTTTCATGCAGGACATGTTGCTCACAGATGTCCTGTCTCTCACAATCCCACCCTGGGCTGGCAGTTGGAGGTCTTCCAAAGCTGCATTGTGTCTGGCAGCAACCCCCTTACAAGGAGTTGAGACCCACAGAGCTGGAAGAGAAATATCTCTGGCCTTCAAGCTCACAGGTACAGACCCCCAGCTCTACCCCTTTTCTGCTGTCGCACCCCTGGTTCTGCCTTGTCCAGGCTCCTGGAGCCCTAATGCAGGAGACTACAGCATTGCAGCCTTCAGCTCTGCAGTGTTCATGGTGAGTCTGAGCAAACTGTTGTCAAGAAAAGGCAATCTTGTCTCCTCTCCCATGGAAGAGGTCCCCAGCTGAGCTTCCTCCTGCCCTGGGACACATCTCACTGCTGGTGGTTAAGTGGCTACCCCACATATCTTGGACACACACTGCTAGAGGCAGATGCTGGTGTGTATTTACATAAAACATTATGTAAAGCTCAGCTATTGAAACAATCTGAGGCAATAGTAAAGTGTATGACTAAGTATCACACAACAAAAACAAAATCATCAAAAAGTACAGAATCATCACAATAGCAGGTGATAAAAGATCATAATAATTTGTCTGAAGAACAATTATTCTGTCTTTGGGAAACTCAGCTTTAATTAACTGACAGATATCAGCAAGTACCTCCAACACAGCAGAGCTGCCTGTACTCAGATACAAAAGCTGGCTGAAGATGACACCTTTTGACATCTTATTCAGATGCCAGAACTTCAAGTAGGCTGGTGGGGAGCATTGCTGAGATGCTCCATTGATTCTACCCTGCTGTCACCAGTCCCAAACAACTTGTGGTGGGGAGAAGTCACTGGAGGTGCCTGGCCCAACAGGAGCTGGAGTCATGCAGCTCCACACCCTGCAGCTGCCACCAACTGCAAGCCAATCCAGGCATCTCCTGACATCAGAGGTAGCTGGACATGGATTTTGCAGATCCACAAAAGCCTTTCAGTAATGCAGCTGGGTGTGTGGAGAACAGTTAAAACCTAACATCTCTGAGGAGGTTTCACAAGCTTCGTTATTAGGAAGTTTATATCCGCAAGAAAAAAAAAAACATCTCGAAGTAGCTCTTGGTTTCAATCTCCCTCAATTTAGGTACTGTAGTAAACTGAGCTTTAAACTGGGCACCTCTTGGAGGTCTGAACACTGACACAGGTTTCTGATTTGTCTTTAAAATGTTCAGATTCTGAAATCTGGCTCTTTTGTGAGGCAAAGGAGATTGATGGCACATGCTTCCAATTTTGCCATAATGTAATTAGACTTACAGTAAATTCTCCTGCAGTCCCAGCAGATACAACAATTAATTGGAAGCAAAGATGAAATGTCCCAGATGAAGAGATGACCAAATGGGGTCTCTGACTGTTTAATCAGTCAAGCTCCAGCCTCATACTTTGGTACATGTAGGCACTTTCTTACTGTACAAAAGATCATACCGCTGCAAGCTCCTGGGTTGAGCTGAAACTCTGAGAACAAGTAACGTTACTGTCATTATGGCTAAAGAAAAGACTCTGCTTAAAATCCCCTGGACTCCTTTAAGTAGGGTAGATGACGAAAATTAGGAAAGACCAACTTAGAGGCAGTAAGAGTTGGATCATCAGAATAAGAGGCAAAGAAGTAAATTTCGGAAGCTTTATAGAGCTATTCCTGCATAATAGAGTCCATTCTTAATTCAGCTGGCACATCTATTTATCATCTCATTACATCAAAACATATAGCTATCTTTGGAATGAGACTGGTTTTAGCTGTTCCATTTGTCATTACAGCAGTATCAGCTCTACCTGTCTGAATATAATATTTTTTACGTCAGAAATAGATTCTTCACAAAACAGGGAAATTGCTGTGTGTTTGCTATCATAATTTGGTTGGTTTGAACACAGATAATAAAGGTTACCAAAATAAGAAACCTGCTCATTCTCAGCCCATCTGAGCTGTCAATCTCTACAGTCAGTGGATGGTGTAATTTTCAAGGGAGTAGAGGAAGCAGTGGAAATTCTGTTTAGATAATCCAATCTAAAATGAAGAATGAGCTAGACTGAATCCTGGGGGATTTGCCTCAGTGGTTTTGGCTTGCTGTTATTCCAAACCATCTTAATTCGGGAATGTGATCCATCAGAGTGTGTTCTCATCTCTTGCCTTTTTGGATAGTGGTTCTTACTGTCTAAGCAGGGGAAAGTGGAACAGGAGGGGAAAAATTTGGCAAGTGTTTGTTTGCCTACTTTACAGAGGACACATCAAAGTCAAGCAGTCTTTGGAGCCTGCACTGCATCGAATGCAAAAGAAAAATCAATTGGAAAAGGCCAGGCTAGTTCATCATAACCCAGGGGTAAGATTATATTACTATACAGATGCAGGAGACCCCATGATTGAAAACCCAGCAGTTCTCTGCTACTCTAAAAGAATGTTACCAAAAAACTGGAGGACTGCTTAAATCTGGATAATAAGAACTTAATAAATCTAGATAATAAGATCATACAAATAGGTCATACACTTGCTCATGTTTCTTGTAGAGTTGATTAATTGCTATGCATAATTATTTACTGATTACTAGTGGATTCCCTACTAATTCCTATACAACTTACTATCAATTACTGCTATTTTTCATATTGGGATATAGTTTCTTTGATGTTTTCTAATTCACAGAGGTGTAATATTGTCCTGGGTTCAGCAGCAGCAGTCATTTTTCTTCTTAGTAGCTGGTGCAGTGCTGTGTTTTTGACTTTCAGCCTGGGAACAGCACTGATAACACCAGTGTTCTTAGTTGTTGCTCAGTAATGTTTACTCTGACCAAGAACTTCCTCAGCCTGATGCTCTGCCAGGGAGGAAGGGAAGCCAGGAGGAAGCAGAGACAGCACACCTGATTGTCGCGTTTTAAACCAAGTCCGCACAGCTCGTTAACCCACTCCCCCCCCCCTTGCTCTCCCAACTCCTGGAGAGTTAGGAAGGAGAATCCAAAGAATGTAGCCCCCACGGGTTGAGATAAGCACAGTTTAGTAGCTAAGGCACAACACAGATCACTCCTGCTGCCACTACTACAAATAATAATGATAAAGCCAATAACAAGTGAAGAGAATACAACACCTCACCAGCCACCGACCCAAAACTCACCCAGCCCTGCCTGACCAAGCACTGACTGATACCTCCTGCATCCCCCCAGAGCTCCAGTCCTCCCGAGTTTCTCCCGGTTTCATCCTGGGTATGACGTGCTGTGGTATGGAATACCTCTTTGGCTAGCCTGGGTCAGGTGTCCTGTCTCTCCTTCCTCCCGGCCTCCCCTCCTCCCTGGCAGAGCATGAGCTCAGAAAAAGGCCTTGAACAAACCAAACACCCGAGCAGTAATTCAAAACATACTTGCTATTAGCAACCATTCTCAGCCCAAAAGTCAAAACACAGCACTGCACCAGCTACCAAGGAGAAAAATGACTGCTGCTGCTCAAACCAGAACACTGATCCAAACTAGCCAAAGGGGTATTCCACACCACAGCACGTCATGCCCAGTATAGAAACTGGGAGCAGTTACCCAGAAGGATTAGATCACTGTTCAGTTGGGCTGGATATCAGTAGGTGGGTGGTGAGCCATTGTATTCTCTTCCCTTGTTATTTCCCTTATCATGGCAGCAGCAGTGGTTTTGTGTTATCCCTTAGTTACTGGACTGTTCTTATCTCAACCAGTGGGAGTTATATTCTTTTGATTCTCCTCCCCATCCCTCCAGGAGTGGGGGAGGAGGAAGGGGGGGGGGGGGGGGGGGGGGGGGAGTGAGTGAAGGAGCAGCTGCATGGCTGACTGAGTTTAAACCATGAGGGTTCTTTTTGGCGCCCAGTGTGGGGCACAAAGGTTTGAGATAATGACAGATCTGACCAGAGTGTGTCTAACCATATCTGTGATAAGTATTCATTATTTTGGATTAACAGTCACTCTTCACAACGCTCATTTATTGGCTCTCAAAGTTGTTGCTCTTGATCTCACAGTTTCAGCGTGTCATACCTTACTTACAGCCAGTATTTGCTGTGTTATTGTTTATCTGCTGAAGCCCTTGGGCTAATGTTCTTGTTTCATTGTACTTTCACAGAATCACAGAATCCCAAGGGTTGGAAGGGACCTCAAAACATCATCTAGTCCAACCCCCCTGCAAGAGCAGGGTAACCTAGAGTACATCACACAGGAACTTGTCCAGGTGGGTCTTGAATATCTCCAACATAGGAGACTCCACAACCTCCCTGGGCAACCTGTTCCAGTGCTCTGTCACTCTTACAGTAAAGAAGTTCTTCCTGATGTTAATGTGAAACCTCCTATGCTCCAGTTTACACCCATTGCCCCTTGTCCTACCACTGGATATCACTGAAAAAAGCCTAGCTCCATCATCCTGACACCCACCCTTTACATATTTGTAAACACTGATGAGGTCACCCCTCAGTCTCCTACAAGCTCAAGAGACCCAGCTCCTTCATCCTCTCCTCATAAGGGAGGTGTTCCACTCCTTTAATCATCTTTGTGGCTCTGCGCTGGACTCTTTCAAGCAATTCCCTGTCCTTCTTGAACTGAGGGGCCCAGAACTGGATGCAATATTCCAGATGTGGCCTCACTAAGGCAGAGTAGAGGGGGAGGAGAACCTCTCTTGCCCTACTAACCACACCCTTTCTAATGCACCCTAGATTGCCATTTGCCTTCTTGGCCACAAGGGCACATTGCTGGCTCATGGTCATCCTCCTATCCACCAGGACCCCCAGGTCCCTTTCCCCTTCACTCCTTTCCAGCAGGTCAACCCCCAACCTGTACTGGTACATGGGGTTGTTCTTCCCCAGATGCAAGACTCTACACTTGCTCTTGTTGAATTTCATCAAGTTTCTCCCCGCCCAACTCTCCAGCCTGTCCAGGTCTGGCTGAATGGCAACACAGCCTTCTGGTGTGTCAGCCACTCCTCCCAGTTTAGTGTCATCAGCGAACTTGTTGAGGGTACACTCAGTTCCCTCATCCAGGTCATTGATGAAAATATTAAACAGCACTGGTCCCAGCACCAACCCCTGAGGGACTCCACTAGTCGCAGACCTCCAGCTACATTCTGCCCCATTGGCCACAACTCTCTGCCTTCTTCCTTTCAACCAGTTCTTGATCCACCTCACTACCTGATCATCAAGCCCACACTTCCTTAGCTTATCTATGAGGATGCTGTGGGAGACAGTATCAAATGCCTTACTGAAATCAAGAAAAACCACATCTACCGCTCTACCATCATCCTTCCACCTAGTCACTTCCTCATAGAAGGCTATAAGGTTGGTCAAACATGACTTCCCCTTCATAAAACCATGTTGGCTGTTCTTAATAACCCCCTCATCCTTAATATGCCTAGAGATGGAGTCAAGAATAAGTTGTTCCATCACCTTTCCAGGGACAGAGGTAAGGCTGACCGGTCTATAATTACCCGGGTCCTCCTTCTTGCCTTTCTTATAGACTGGTGTGACATTTGCCATCCTCCAATCCTCAGGCACCTCTCCCGTTTCTCCATGATGGAGAGTGGCCTAGCAATGACCTCCGCCAGCTCCCTCAGCACCCATGGATGTATTCCATCAGGACCCATCAACTTATAGATGTCCATGTTGCATAGCTGATCCCTAACCCAATCCTCATCTACCAAAGCAAACTCCTCCTTTGTCCTGACTCCTTCTGGGGCTACAGGAATCTAGGGCCCCTGGGGAGAGTCTGCAGGAGTAAAGACAGAGGCAAAGAAGGCATTCAGCACCTCTGCCTTCCTTATACCCTCTGTCTCCAGGGCACCCACCTCGTTCAACAGTGGGCCTATATTGCCTCTTGTGTTAGTTTTATTTGCTATGTATTTGAAGAAGCCCTTTCTATTGTCCTTAATCCGACTTGCAAGATTAATTTCCAAGGGGGCCTTAGCTGTCATAATTGCCTCCCTACATCCTCTAACAACTGTCCTGTATTCCTCCCAGGTGGCCAGCCCCTCCTTCCATAATCCATAGATTCTCTTTTCCCATTGGGATGCTCTGATCCTGAGCTTGGAAGAAGTGGTCCTTGCGTGCTGACCAACTAACTTGAGCCCCTTTACCACCTAGTACCCTTTCCCATGAGACTTCCCTTAACAGTTGATTGAAGAGGAAAAAGTTGGCCCTTCGGAAATCCAGAACTGTGGCCTTGCTAGGTATTCAGTTCCTCCCACACAGGATCCTAAACTCCACCATCTCATGGTCACTGCAGCCAAGGCTGCCATTGACCATCATCACTTCAACCAGACCCTCCTTGTTGGTGAGTACTAAATCTAGCAGCGCTCCTCTCCTAGTTGGTTTGTCCACCATTTGCATTAAGAAGTTATCAATGCACGGGAGGAACCTCCTAGACTGTGAATGATTGGCTGTGTGAGTCTTCCAGCAAATATCCAGGTAGTTAAAATCCCCCATGAGGACTAAGGCATGTAGTCACGAGGCTACTTTCAGTTGCCTGTAGAAAGCCTCATCAATTCCTTCATCCTGATCAGGAGGTCTATAATAGACCCCCACAACTGTATCACCTGTACCAGTCTGTCCCTTAATTCGTACCCACAGCCATTCCACTTGCTCCTCATCTGCCCCAGGACAGAGCTCAATACATTGTAGTCGCTCTCTCACATAAAGGGCGACTCCACCACCTCGCTTTGCTGACTTATCTTTTATAAAAAGGACATAGCCATCCATGACCACATTCCAGTCATGTGAGCTGTCCCACCATGTCTCTGTAATTGCCACCAGATCAACTGGTGACCATTGATCATGAAACTGATCTGGCTTGTGTTCCCAGTGTGGTCACCATCTCTATACTTTGGGAGGTATATAATAGAAGTGTTTAGTAATTACACAGCATTTTTCCCTTCCTCAGGTGGTCAACCAGTGAAGAAGACATTCCCTTATGCTCCCTGCCCCCCCACCAGACCATTTACAGCATCATTTGAGAGTTCTGAAGGTTTTGAATGGCCTTTAGGTACCCTTGAGACCTGCCTGATGATTGTGATGGGGATCACCATGTTGGCATGCATACAGAGTGTGTTTTACCCATGACCATTTTGTCTCATCTCAACAGTTAAGCAGGGTTGGGTTTGGGCCTTGTCTGGGGTTAGATGATGATATAGGAGGACCAGGAGATTTTTCCTGAGGCTGGACAGTCGTGAATGGCAGGGTGTGTGGGATAGTATGGGCAGGTATCTAGGCCAGTGGGCCCCTACAGTGCTTTGAGAGCATAGGAGATGGAAGGCAGCTGTATGGAGTTCCCAACAACAAGTTGCAGAAACTGCTGAAGTGGAGGGTGAATTATTTTGAGCCTGGGGGGCCCATGACACTTCAGGCCATCAGGGCAGAGATGCAATATACAGATTGGCCCACGGTTGAGGGGGGGACTTAGGTATGGACACCATTGCCCAGGTTACTTACAATTGTGAAATGTGCTGCAATTAAGCAAGCCAAGCAGTTAAAGCCTCTTTGGTATGGAGGATGATGGCTGAAGTACAACTATGGAGACATCTGGCAGACTGACTACATCACACTCTTTCTCTCTCCTGCTCTGAAAGACTGTTACAAGAGATGGAGCCTCACATCATGGACCAGATGGGCTCAGCAGCTTTATAAGGACTGGTCCATGCACTAAGGAATGATCTGTGTGTGTGTGTGTGTGTGTATATATATGCATATATGTATATATATATAAGATAAGAGTGATGGTATATTGAAAATGTGGGATCTGAGCATAATGTGAATGGCATGGAATAAAGGGTGGATACTGTCCCATGTTCAGCAGTAGCAGTCATTTTCCTCCTTTTTAGTAACTGGTGCAGTGCTGTGGCTTTGACTTTTAGCCTGGGAACAACACTGATAACATCGATGTTTTTAGTTGTTGCTCAGTAATGGTTACTCTGACCAAGGACTTTCTGAGTCTCATCCTCTGCCAGGTTGGAGGGGAAGCCAGGAGGAAGCAGAGACAGGACACCTGACCCAAACTAGCCAAAGAGGTATTCCATACCACAGCACATCATGCCCAGGATGTAAAACTGAGGGCAGTTACCCGGAAGGGTTAGATAACTGTTTGGGTAGGGCTAGGTATTGGTTGGTGGGTGGTGAGGTGTTGCATTCTCTTCCCTTGTTATTTCCCTTATCATTATTATTACTGGTGGTAGCAATAGTGGTTTGCGTTATCCCTTAGTTACCGAACTGTTCTTATCTCAACCCGTGGGAGTTACCTTCTTTCAATTCTTCTCCCCATCCCTCTGGGACTAGGGGGGAAGGGAGGGAGGGGAGTGAGTGAGTGACTGAATGGCTGACTGAATTTAAACCGTGTATGAGTAAGCTTGCAAAATTCCAAAATGGAGTAAAACTAACAGCAGGGCAACTACACACACAAAAAAAAATAAAAAGAAAGGAAACAAAGCTAAAGCAGCATGTTTTTGCCATGAAAACAAGAGAGGAGCAGCCTATAATCTAATGGGCATAGTGCACATTGTGAGCAGATTGCATGCTGGTTTTCAAACTCCAGCAGAGAATCAGCAGGCAGACTAGTGAAGGTTCATGATGGAACAGGGAGAGAGGGAGCAACAGCCAGAGAGAAATCCTGGCTTATTATTTAAGAGAAAGAGGAACTTTTACCTTTAGTGAGGTTGGGTGCGATGCAAATGCCAGCCCCTTGCTGGGAAACTTGCACACACACTGCCCCCATGGACAACAGCTGTGTGCTCACTGTGGTCCCCAGCCTCACATAACTGTTTTGGCAAGAGATGGCCTCTGCAGATGATCTGGATCATCAGAGTTGCAGCAGGTTGCCCAAAACCTTTGCCAGTGGAGGCTGGAGTACCCCATTAACAGAGAAGCTACAACCTGACTGCTCATAGAATCATAGAATATTTAGGGTTGGAAAGGACCTTAAGATCATCCACTCCCTCTGGTTGTTTCCGAGGTCTAAAACACTCTCTCCAGCACAAGGGAACTGAAGGATCAACGAATCAGATAGGAACTCCAGCTAATGAGTCCCAGCATACAACTGTCATAGTGGCATACCATACAGCCTAGCATCACAGAGTCTCAAAGTACATGTGCAGCAGTGCTGTCCCTAGAGAGCAGCCACTTGCCCACAAAATGCCAACTCAACATGACATGAGAGGCAGTCTGCCAGGCAGGTTGAAAGGTTCCTGATATAAATCCATTACAGTGGCATCTCAACATTGGTATCCTGATGCAGAATGGTAGCTGGGTGCAGACAGTGATACCACCACAGCATGTGCTGAGCAGAAGTTGTGGGAATGGGTTTCCCAACTGTAGTGATCACTGGAGTGATGCTGGGAGATGTGCTTTGAGACAGGACCTTCTCAGGATCAGTCCCACTGAATGACCTCATTTGGAGTATTGTGTTCAGTTCTGGTGTCCTCAACATAAAAAGGACATGGTACTATTAGAACAAGTCCAGAGGAGGCCACGAGGATGATCAGGGAACTGGAGCACCTCCCATATGAAGACAGGCTGAGAAAGTTGGGGCTGTTCAGCCTGGAGAAGAGAAGGCTGCATGGAGACCTCATAGCAGCCTTCCAGTATCTGAAGGGGGCCTACAGGGATGCTGGGGAGGGACTATTCGTTAGGGACTGTAGTGATAGGTCAAGGGGTAACGGGTTGAAACTTAAACAGCAGAGGTTTAGACTGGATATAAGGAAGAAATTCTTTACTGTTAGGGTGGTGAGGCACTGGAATGGGTTGCCCAGGGAGGTTGCGAATGCTCCATCCCTGGCAGTGTTCAAGACCAGGTTGGATGAAGCCTTGGGTGATATGGTTTAGTGTGAGGTGTCCCTGCCCATGGCAGGGGGGTTGGAACTAGATGATCTTGAGGTCCTTTCCAGTCCTAACTATTGTATGATTCTATGATTCTATGATCTGCATAATTGGAGCCATCACAGTGTCAGGGCCATCCCACTGGTCGACAGGGAGAAGCAGTGTCTGGGAACTGTGGTTCAAGATCTCCTTGAAGAAGGCATCCAAAACAGATCAAGTGAGTGGCACCAAAAACCTGTCTGGCTCTGTTGACCAGGGGACCCAGGATCATCACCTGAGTTGTAGGAATCCTTGTTTCTTTGTGCACTCTGGAGATACTACTGAATTAAGCCACAGAGATGTTTCAGATTTAGAAAGCAGTAGATAAATAAGCTTCTGCACAGCCATAATAAATACCAGGAATTTTTCTCATTCCCCCCCCCCCCCCCTTCACTGCTTTATGGAAAATTATAACAGATTGAGATTTTTGGAAAATACTGCTTGGTCAAACACTACAAGTGAGTACTGAAATATTTGAAAAAGGGATAGGAAATGCTGCCCAACCTATGACTGGTATACCACCTCTAGGAATGGACTGTTAATACAGTTATGTGAAAAAACAAACTTAAAGAAAGTGCATTGCGCATACGTAGAACAAGAGAACTTGCGTAAATTCAAAGCAATGTTCTATTTTTGCTGCTGTTAATTAAATGTTATCTTGTGTGCTTCATGCTTACAAATCACTTCAGCTATTGTCAGATCTCAAGTAGCTTCCCTTCCTTTCTTCTTCTTCAATGAAACCAATTTGAAAGTCTCTTTCAGCGATTCGCTTTTAATTGGAAAGCATTCCCAAATGCAAGACTGAAGAATGTGATCACTGATGTGCATTGATAGTGATACAGCATTATTTGTCAAGTCTGTGTCTAAAAGGGAACATCTGACTAGAATCTGTAGCATGTTTTTTCACCCTTTTGCTTTTTCCCCCAAGATAGCGTAAGCCTCAGGATCTGTATGAAGGCAAGCAAGCACTGGGACTGCTAGGGAGCACAGAGACCCCAAAACACACAAGGTGGGGTGCTAGGAGCCTACATAGACACACCAGCAACTGAGGCCAGTGGGTGAGTTTTGTTCATCTCAACCTTATCCCCTCATGATGGTGGAAACAGTGGGGAGGGAGGGTTTAAGCTGTTTTCTTCCCCTGTAAAAACGAAAGAAGCTAGGAAATGAGTAGGTTTTGACTGCTCTGCTGAGCTGTCAGAGGGTGTCAGTGACTGAGGCTGGAGTCAAAGTACTCCTCTGCTCCTCCGCCTCCTCTTCTTCCTTCTCCAGCATGTGTCCAGTGCCACTTGCCTAGTTTGCCTGTCACATCAGTCCTCTGCTGAGCCAGGGACATGATTCAGTTCAGTGAAGGACCCAGTGAGCCACTGGAGTCCAAGACAGGTAGCACAGGTAGCTGAGGCTGGGGAAGGGTGGAAAGTTGATCTCCCATTTCTGGCAGTGACAAGTCACTGGAACAGCCTAAGCCCTTCCTGGTTTGTTGGGAAGAATGGGGAACAACAGCTAATTAACCATCTGATAGTGATTTGGGATCACACAGTGGGTAACCTTTGCTTTCGAGGGACAACCCATGATACAGCAGGTTGTAAATGGAGTATGTTAAAGATTAATTTCCTCTTCAAGCCTCAGAGTACAGTCTGGGCCCTACCACCCATTTTGTTTTCTTTGGTATTAATTTCTAGGAGAAAGACTCTGAGCCAACATCTCTCTCATCACCTATTTATGTGGGCTTCTCAGGAAAGCTGGTGAAACAAGGAGCACCCTGAAGCTGCAAGCTGCAGATACTATAAGGCACATGCCTCCACTGAGAAATGGCATATTAACTGATGTTGCACCCCTTTAACAAGAGCTATCGAGTAGCACAATCTTAATTGAGCACTGGAAATAGGTCTCTTGTTCTAGCTAATGCTGGTTTTGGATTAATAGCACTCAGACAGGTTTATCCAGCCTTTTTAAATAAATGCATAGTAATGATTTCTTTGATTTTTTTTTTGCAGGATTGACATGGAGTATTTTTAATTCCAGTAATACATTGTTCAGTGGTAATACTAATCACAGGTAGCTAAAAAGCCACTTGGTCTGTTTTCATTAGAAATTCAAGCAGTCGCTTTACTCATCTTCTCTTCTGCAAATTGTCTTTATTAGTCCTTATCATCATCTTAAGTTCCAATGTACAAAGGATTCACTGATCACGTCCGTCCTGCCTGGCTGTCATGGGAGCAGAAACGCTTGGCTCCTCATGGGCGTACTCAGCACGCACTAAGACCTTGCTCTGTCTGTCTCAGCTGCTATTACTCGTCTCTGTTAAGGGATTAGTCCCACCTCTGGTTTACCACAGAGTTTTCCCACTGCTACTTACATAAACCGTTTCTTATCCCACTGGTATTTGTATTTTCAACATTGTCTGTTAAATAATAAAAAATAGAATAAATTGGTCTTTAATGGGGACCTTGGCAAGGATCCAGAATCTCCCACCCTTCTTCTATCCATGCTGACTTAAACAGAATGAGCTCAGGGATACAAAGTGAGATAATCTTTTAGCTGTAACGGTATCAGGTTTTTCAGTCCATTTATTTTTGCTCATACTTGGATAAAGTGGAAGGAGCTACTACTTTATAGTGTGTGTGGGAACTTGAGTCCAGTGGCAGAGGACTTTATTTTTAATAGCAAAGATGTTTCAGATAGTTTACATAGAATTAATTCAAGCCAAAGCCTGAGTTCACATCCATGAAATAAGGTAATTGCAAGGTAGGAAAATCTATGGGCCAAAACTGTATGCTGAAATACAGCTATTTGTTGCTGGGCAAAACACAGAGAAATCACTTTTCCATTTTTAGGAAATTCAGTTAACTGATAAAGCAGGACCATACGCGAATGGAATGGCATAAATCTATTATCCTGGACATTGATTCACTGAAAATACTTGTATCATTTAATAAGAGGGTGTCAGGGACCAAACAGGGCTAATGAACCACCTTCCATCCAGACTAGGCAACTGCTGACCTGCTGCCAGCCTCTGTTCTAGACCAGATCTCTTCAGTACAAAACCTGGGCTTGTTTCAAAGGACAGCTTCTTCCAGGGACCCATCCCCCCAGGCAGCATGGACCAACCTGTATGGGACTATCTTGCTCTGCCAAGTCATTCTCCAGCAGGATGCATACCCTCAGACATCCCTTAAGATACCACCTTTGGGAGCTGTAAAACCGTGTTATGATTGCAGGCCAAACTTATATGCCCAGTGGTATAACAGAAAGCAAACATGGGGCTGAAAGACCTCATCCAGCTAAAATCAGTGAGAGGTGCTTCCTCCATGCTTCCTCCATGCTGTTCCATCTCTTCTGTGCCCTTCACATCAGCCTTGCTGAGAACACTGCAGCAGCTGACGTCGTGCTGAGGTATGTATGTAAATGCCAGCTCTTGGAAAGGCAGCTGTATCCTCAATGGGATGGGAGACCTGGGAGCTGCCATCCTCCTCACAGATCTTTTTTATTCATCATGGCTGGTTTTTGTTTGCTTTTTCATTCTGAGCATACCCTAATATACGTCTTTTGAAAGTCAGCTGTGACACAGAAGCCTGTGAGATGTCCTTAAAAACTCCATGAGAGCTTTGAGACCACATAAAGTCTAATAGGGTTAGTTTTACACCTGCATTCTGCTAGTAGTGAAGGAGTAAGATATATGTCACCAGAAACAGAGCTGGGATTTCTGTCTTTGCTATTCTTTCCTCTCACAGACTATGCATGTTTGTCTTGTCTCAGGCTTCACAGTCAAAAGGATACCTCTCTAATCTTTTCACCAAAAAAATCCAGTATCACCCATACTGTCACTCTGGAGTGTGGAGAGCAAGAGATTGCTCCCTACTAAATCTCTCAACTGATGAATAAGTACATATCCTGATTAAATCCTTGACATTTCAGACGCCTTTTACTGTATTGGCAGAATAGGGAATGGGAATGCAAAAATTTTTTCTTTCATAAGAAAAGGTAACAAGTGCTTTTAAATTACAAAGCTGGTAGAGGTCTCAAACCCTTAAATCTTACTTAAATTACAAAGGAAGTGATCATGTCAGGCTACTTTATCTTACTGGAAAACTTGATTGTGTCTCTCCAGTACCTGGCAAAGACAAAGTCTGAAACAAAAGAATAGAGATAGCTGACTGCTGTGCTGGAATTTTGAGTACCTGGATGCAATTACTACTACTCTGTAATGATCAGAGCTATGACCAAAGTGGATTTTTAACCAGCTGTTAATATTTTAAGGAACAAGAAAGCCACAGGATAGAATCTAAACACTCTGTACTTGTTTGGCTGCTTGCAAGCCAAGGAAATACCTGTTGTTTCTTTCACTGGATTGGGGTCAACAAGCTCCAAGCCTGGACAAAGAGCAGTGTAAACAGTGAAGAACATTTAAACTTGTGTTTCTTTCTAACCACCCCTCAGTGAGTTTCTTAACAAATGTGGCTGAGAGGCACATTCATGACATTTTGATCATTAAAAGAAAAAAGTACTTTTTGTGCTTGGGAGTAGGAAGGAGGTGGTATTCAGTGCATCTGAACTGTTACTTCAAATGGCTGAAAGATATGTCATGTTCAATTAGCTCTAATTTTCTTCAGTTACAAATACTTTATTTCTAAATTGGCTGTGCATGATATTTCAGTGCCCATATATTGCACTAATTATTTTAGTCAGAGGTTGAGTTGAAAAGCTAACACAACTCAGGCCTGAATTAAAAAATTTTCAATTAGATTATAGTATAGCATCACTGTAGTTAAAAACCTTGTTTTAAAGCCACTGAGTCACTAACCAAGTACCAGAAATCATCATCATAATAGTTCTAGAGCAGACACAGAAAAGAAACAAAACATAAGCTAGAAAATAGTTGCCACTAGTGATGGGAAATCAGCCATTTTATTATCTTTCCAACCAACAACTCATCTTCCTCAGCTGCAAACCAACCACTTAGTGAGAAAGTACATGGATAATGTACTAGTACTAATGATAGAGAGGACCCAGCTTTCCTGTTTTGGAATCATACCTTCAGGGACCTGCACCTGAAGCAGATCATAGTATTAGATACACTTTAAGGGTTGAATAAGATTAGTTTATTGAACAGACAGGCAAGGCTTAAAAAATTAGGGATGATCCTTGGAGGCAGTTCCTGGATGCTAGGAATCACTGCTCTTCCCAGCATCAGCAGGTCTCTGGGAGGTTCCTGGCTGCCCTCAGCAAGAAAGGCATACTGTCAGCTCCCAGCTTCAGGCCCCCCACTATCAACAGAGTCCCAGCATGAAAGCCACTGCACTTGCCCTTACCTCCCCACATGGCTACTGATGTAAATCCAAATACACTCCTTGGGAACACAACCATATTCTGGGGCTTCCTGCAACCGTTGGTGCTTCGGGCTAGTCTAGCCACACCTCTGAGTCCCTATCTGGCTGTGTCACAGCAGCAGCAGCTGTTAGGGCAGATCATTTTGAAATCCCTTTTTGTCTGCTGAAGCAGGGCTTAACTGAGCTCTTCAACCCTGACATAAACCCATGGCAAAACTGGAGATCTCAGCTAGTTACTTCCCATCATGCAGCTGTGCTGACATAGGTTTGCATTGGGTGGCACTGTACAGCAGAACAGGAAAATGGGACAGGATAAAAACAATCTTTTTGTTTTCCTAGCTATTGCCAGAAAAGATTGGACAGACTCAAACTATGTGGTGCACAATGGAATAGTAACATATGACTGTGCATGGAAGGTAGAAATGCTTTACACTGGCATTGCAGCAGAGGTGCCATCAGAAGCTACAACTAAAACAGTCCATCCAAAATTCAAATGAATAATTTAGCTGTAGGTATGACAAAGCTCTCACATCCCAGCTGATGTCTTTGCATTGTCTGAAGTACTAAGACCAGAGGAGGACTGAAATGAAATAGCATCCTGCAAATGTAATACGAGCCCACCTCTGTTCTTTTTTAATACACCCAGATTTTCATAGAATCACAGAATCATAGAATAGTTAGGGTTGGAAAAGACCATAAGTTAATCTAGTTCCAGCCTTTGCACAGGGACACCTCCCACTGAATCATTTCACCAAAAGTTCTGTCCAACCTGACCTTGAACACTGCCAGGGATGGAGCATTCACAGCTTCCCTGGGCAACCCATTCCAATGCCTCACCACCCTAACAGTGAAGAATTTCTTCCTTATATCCAGTCTAAACCTCTGCTGTTTAAGTTTCAACCCGTTACCCCTTGTCCTATCACTACAGTCCCTAATGAATAGTCCCTCCCCAGCATCCCTGTAGGCCCCCTTCAGATACTGGAAGGCTGCTATGAGGTCTCCACGCAGCCTTCTCTTCTCCAGGCTGAACAGCCCCAACTTTCTCAGCCTGTCTTCATACAGGAGGTGCTCCAGTCCCCTAATTATCCTCGTGGCCCTCCTCTGGACTTGTTCCAACAATTCCATGTTCTTTTTACGTTGAGGACACCAGAACTGCACACAATACTGCAAGTGAGGTCTCACAAGAGCAGAGTAGAGGGGCAGGATCACCTCCTTTGACCTGCTGGTCACGCTCCTTTTGATGCAGCCCAGGATACGCTTGGCTTTCTGGTCTGTGAGCGCACACTGCAGCCGGCTCATGTTCATTTTCTCATTGACCAATACCCCCAGGTCCTTCTCCGCAGGGCTGCTCTGAATCTCTTCTCTGCCCAACCTGTAGCTGTGCCTGGGATTACTCCCACCCAGGCATAGGACCTTGCACTTGGCATGGTTAAACTTCAAGATTGGCAATAGCCCACCTCACAAGCGTGTCGAGGTCCCTCTGGATGGCATTCCTTCCCTCCAGCATATCAATGGAACCACACAGATTGGTGTCATCAGCAAACCTGCTGAGGGCACACTCAATCCTACTGTCCATGTCACCAACAAAGATATTGAACAAGACCAGTCCCAACACCGATCCCTGAGGGACACCACTCGTTACTGGTCTCCAACTGGACATTGAGCAATTGACCACAAGCATTGAGACATTGACCACAAGCATTGAGCCATTGACCACAATGGCACACTAACTCTTCATGAGTCCATAGTGTTTGAGGGGGTTTATATCTGCTTCTTACCTTGGATGTTAAGAAAAAAACAAACAAACGAACAAAAGACAAAAAAAAAAAAAACAAAACAAACCAACAACCAAAACCAAGAATACACCCACCCACCCCCAAAAACAACCACCTAAATCAGACCAATATTTATTGATTTTCAGGCATTATCAGTCATCAAAATATCCTTGAAATTGTTCTATTCAGTTTTTGTTCCCTCAGGAGCTAAACACAAACAAATGTATAGACACAGCACACGCAGCAGTGAACTTTCCCTGAAGAGAAATCATGGAAAATGCTTTAGAAAGATGTTTGTAAGCCTCCCTTGAAAAAAACACTCACAAGGAAAATGCAAAATCCATATAGTCATTATTCTCTTGGCAAACATACTTTGAAGCTTTTTATTATTAAGTAACTGAAGAAAAAAAAAAGAAACAAACATCCTTGTTCACTGAAAGGGAAAAGCCTTAACAAAATTGTAGTTTTGTCAGCTAATTAGCTAAGTCTGTAACCTCAAATAACTGAACATATCACGTAAGTTCTGCAGCTGAAGGAATAATTTAGTCATCTACTGCTCTGTGAAGCCTTTGGATTTAGCAGCTTGTACCTTAAGATGAAGTATCAGGTAGAAAGTATGAAATTTGATCAGTCATAATCCAAAGAAAACACAGAGCAGGAATGCAGAGCTCTTCCCTTATTTCCTTTTTTTTTGGCTCTCACAGCAGCTTCTCCCAAGAGCTGTTGAGTACATCTTACATTTTTGCTCTTCTATGCCAGAATCTTAAATTCTACAGAACAAATTGAAAAACTGATACATACACTCATCAGCTAGTCTGGAAATCAAGCCTGTTTTCTTCAGGTTTAGATAGGATCTCGCACAGTAGCTTCCAATTTCCACATTAGAAAAGCATTTAGAAAAATGTACTGTATTTCTTGGGATGTAGCTGTCGCTTTAATATGAATGTTTCCAAAGAAACACATTTTTTATATAGCATAATTATATTTTATCATAGTATTTGCTTCCCAATTCCTTGCACATATTTGCAGCAGTGCTGCTTCTCCTCTGCTGCCTGGGTGATAACTTTGTGACGGCATTGGTGAAGCAGATAAGGTGTGTGAAAGGAGTCTTTACAATTTACATGCTTTAAAAATTATTACTTATGTTTCTGTTATCGTATGTCTTACGTATGGGCTTCTTCTGGAAACAATTATTTTTGTTACCAGAATGAGATTTCATCTTTAGTCCTCTGTGATTTATATTTCTTTTTTTTTGCCCAGTGTGCAGAATAATGAAGATTGTTTTCAATTTGAATAGTTATTTAGAATCACAGAATCTTTAAAAAAGACTTTTAAGATCATTAAATCTGAGCCTAGCATGTTAAGTAACCTAGCAGTGGTAATTCCACCACTAAACCATGTCCCTGAGCCCCATGTCTGCATGTCTTTTGAATACTTTCAGGGATGGTCACTCAACCACTTCCCTGGACAGCCTGTTCCAATGCTTGAAAACCCTCTTAGTGAAGAATTTTTTTCCAAATATCCAATCTAAACCTCCCCTGGTACAATTTGAGGTCATTTCTTCTTGTCCTAATGCTTGTTACCTGGGAGAAGAGACCAACAGCTAACTTGCTACAACCTCTTTTCAGATAATTACAGAGAGAAATGAGGTCTCCTCTGAGCCTTCTCTAGGTTAAACAATCCTCTATGCTTCTACACTACTAGAAGCTGGATTTTGTGTAAGGATTTCTACTATGACTAATGGGTCTCTCAGGCATCTGCAAAAATGTGCAAATTTTGATGTTTCAGTAAAAGAGAAACAAAACAAAAATCTTCCTAACTCAAATTAGAGAAAAACCTCACCCTGCAGACAGGGTTGAATGCAATTCCGTCAGAGGAATTGTTTCAGCAATGGTTCTTTTTTTCTGGAGCACTGTTTTTACATTTCCTGACTTTAGAGACTGGGGGCAAAGGCACCTCTCCACTCCAGAATGCAGTAGGATGCTGCAAAGTTACATGAAAGCTACCAACACAGATCAGCCTTGGTTTTTCAAAATGGTCTTGTGTGTCTCTAGATAGATACTCAAAGTAATTCCATAACTTAAAGATATTCTTTACAAGCACAGAAACAAAAAATTGGCTTATTAATGTTACTGTGCAAAAGGGTGGCATTGGCTCTGAACATTTGTGGTCTGCAGGGTACTGAATGTTCCACAGAAATTCTCTCACTAACAGTGTTTCTTCCTGTTCTGTCATTCTAGGCAAGTTTTGGTCTCATTCAAACCTTAATTAGCCCTGAGCAGATGAATAAGAACTGGAGTTTTGCCTCTGACAAACTTTGTAAGCTCCCTGACACCTGGTGAAGGATAATGATTAAGACTCAAGATGGATCATGAAATATTTCCTCACTTAGGTCTGAGTCATACCTTCAGCCCAAGAGGAGGGTGTGCTTGATATACAGAAGGTGAACAGGCAAAAGTTGTCTGTCTGCTTTCTCCTAACTTCTAGCATTGGTAACTTCCAGCATTAGCATTACTTTTTACAGTCAGCTAGGAGATGAGTTCTTTGAAGCAAGAGGGGAGAGCTCCTTCCCCAGCTTGTTCAAAGATCAACTTCTGCACAGACAGGAAGAGCTGGTGTTGATTTGGAAATGTTTCTGCTTATAATATGTTAAAGATATTCCATCCATAGCTTAATAAATGGAGGTATCTCTCTGAAGTGCCTAAAAGTATAAAATCATTTCTTTAAGATCATTCCAAGGAAAATTAATAATGTAGCAGGCTGTGGTGGAAATAGGGTAATAAATTCATAGAACCCTGTAAAATCAACTGCCATGCCGAACTGTGGTATCAACAAAAGACACCTCTGATCACATAGAAAATAAACTGGAAGTCTGTATTTGAAGACATAAAAAAGACGTATATGAGAGAGCTGTCAAGCCAATTGCTCAGACCTGCTGCTAGTGTGCAGCTCAGAAATACAGTTCTGAGCTGTATAAAAAAATAAAATATTTCTCTCAAGTCAATCATATTAAAGTGACAGCTGCATCCCAAGAAATACAGTACATTTTCTTAAGCACTTTTGTATGCAGAAGTTGAAAGATGCTGTGTGAGATCTAAGGCCAAAGAAAGGCCGTGAGGCAAGGATCAAAGGATGAACTGAACTTAATTAGGTACGAATGAGCACAGACCCATTTTGAGTTGTGTTTTCCAGTAATTTTCCTAATATTTTTTTGCTAATATGTATATTAAACACTTCAGAGAAAATTTAAGAGACTGTCTAGCTGAGTGTAGCATCTGTACGTGACCCCAGACTGGACAGGATGAAAGGAGGTGAGGGCAAGGATCAAAACTAAGGATGAGCTGCACAAAACTGCTGCAGAGTAGTACATATGGAAGTAACTTGACAAATCCCACATAACATGCTTTGATCTTATAGCTGACTGTACTCTAAGCAGAAGGTTGCACTAGGGACGTCTGAAGGTCCCTTCCAAATTGAATTATCCTACGATCCTGTAATCAGACACAGACTATATGGGTATTATTGCTGTATCATTAATGAAAAGTGGAGACCACCACATTTTTCTGATATCAGTCACCACAACTGGTAACCACTTCACTTTATTTATAACTGTGATCTCTATTTTTAATCTAGTGTGCAACTACACTTCTGAGTAACAGTGATGACTCCAGTGACGGTTACCTCAACAGACGGCATCTTGCTAATGTTGGAGCTGGAGTCAGATTTGCATTCAAATACTGCATAGCCCATCAGTACCTGTCATGGCTTGACAGAAAAGTTTCACCACATCACAGGGTTTTATGCATGTGACTGTTTTTTAGGGATTATTTTAAGAAAGGAAGACACCTACATTTGGAACCCTTTTTGTACAGTATCTTAATTTAACCTGCAGTTGAAGTATTTAGCTGGAGATTTAACTAGAATCATTATAAGCTACAGAGGTGGCCTACCTGTCATGCACACTCTTCAATTCACTTGTGATTGGAAGAAAGTCTCCCCTGCTGATCTTTGGTTCAAATAGACACAGCACAAATCAACATTTCCTTTGGTCTTCCTAAGAGAAGGCAGTTCCCAGCCTGAGCAGCTGGTGTTGGCTTTAAGTCAAAAAAAGGCTGAATGGATGTATTTAGGGACAGAGTCATAAAATGACTAATCAAAACAGCAGCGCCTAACTCTCTCAATAGTCGCATGCTGCGCTGACATTTTCAGGCAGGTCAATTCTGGATGGCCCAGTTACTCTGTGGCATTCAGATCAAATCTTACAATGTGGCCCTATTAGGGACAATCATTAATACCCGTTTTTGACAGTGCTAAAACACTTAGACAAGATGCCAGGTGACTCTGCAAGCTCTCGAGACAAGAACCAGTAATGAATGGTGACCTGCTGAGTAATGAGGCCATTTGTAAGTAAAGATGGATGTTTACTTGGGAGCAATCTTATGGTTCACTTCACCTGAAAACCTTCTCGGAAAAACGCAGATGCTGCCTTACTGTATTCCAAGGTGAAACGTCATCTTAAGAACCCTTCCAGATTCTCCATTTAAAGATAGATAGATAGATAGATAGATAGATAGATAGATAGATAGATAGATAGATAGATAGATAGATTTCACAGAGAAAGCACTTGGGGAAAGGGTTTTGTACACATCTGCTTGATCAGGATTTTCCAGGCTTTCTGTGGAGCATTTCATTAGCAAATCTACTGAAGTCATCTTCTCAGCTTTAGAAAAAATACGTATCTTGTGGGACATTACCATGTCCCATTACCAAAATAGCTGAAAAGATGAGTTATAGGCAGTGATAACATCTGCATGGAGCACTGAACATTAACAATTTACAGCTTCTTACAGCAAAGATGGATTTCAAGATGTTTTGCATTTTTATTTTGGAAAAAAAAAAGAACCAACAATTTGGAGCTGGAATCTTACATAATGAAGATTAATTATTTCCATGAAACCTAGAACATACAGAATTGTTTGCATCGGCTTGTGTGGGTTTGTACAAGGTGTGCAATGACTGGCCATGCTCTACATACATTGAGCATGCTTTCTTTCAGCTACCGATACCTTCACTCAGCACTGATGTGCTCTTCCATGTATTTTCATGGAATTTGATTCTTCTGATTTATTGTGACCTGGGAAATCTTTGGGGATCAAAGCCCGTTGATCATATGAATAGCAACCTCCTTTTCCCTCCAACTCCTGCTTCAGCATTCTTTTTATCTCCTTCAGTCAATGGCTTTCAGATTTTCTAGCAATAATAGAAAATATGACCCTGTCTACCAAACTGTTTTCCCTGTTGTGACCTCATTGTGACTGCTGCTGTCCCACTTGGGCTCACAGGCCAGGGACTGAGGGTCCTCCAGAGGAATGAAGCAAGCTCACATAACCTTGGAAAATCATGCTGTTAGCAGCACGTATTTGGACTGCAATCTACCAGCATGTAACAGGTTAAATGGTTCTTTCTGAAGACCCCAGGGAGAGTGCATTTTCAACCACTGTAGTCAGGTACATCAGGTATCTTACGTTTCTATACTATTTACAGGACAAGTCTGAATATCTGTCCTTTGTGAATATTACGTTTGCAAATCAATTCTGTGTAGGGATAACTTCAATGATTAAGTTCTATATAGACAACTTTATATTCAATCTGCTGTTTTGAAGAGAAGGATGTAAAACTTTTCACTAGATGCTTTAACTAATAGACAAAAGCAGAAAACAGACACACACCTGTTTGTCACAGGTTTTCAACACTTCAGCATAGGCTTCCTAATCTTAAGATGGGAGCAACTGAAAGGGTATTGCAGCTGTTGCTTGTGTGTGTAGAATGCTCTGCCTCTGAAGCTTTACTTGTGTTGTGCAGTGTGTCTTGAATTAGCAATTTATATAGCAGTTGCTAGCCAGCAGGTTTATTTACAAAGTACAGTGCTAGCCCTGGTGGTGTCTGTTACCAGTCTTAGGAGTGGCTCAGTTGTGTTGCTGTGATACCTGACCAGGTTAAATTACTGTAGTGATTTAAACTCTGTCTGCCACGCAGTCTAGCTGCTCCTCCCCACCCCATGGCCCACTCCCGGAAGGATGGGGAGGAGAATTGAAAGAGTGTAACTCCCACGGGTTGAGATAAGAACAGTCCAGTAACTCAGGTATAACACAAACCACTGCTGCTGCCACCAATAATAATAATGATAAAGGAAATAACAAGGGAAGAGAATATGATACCACACCCCAAAAATGAGGCCAAGAGAGAGTGCCCTTCTGGGTAACTCCCAGTTACATCCCAGCCATGATGTGCTGTGGTGTAGAATACCTCTTCGGCTAGTTTGGGTCAGGTGTCCTGTCTCTGCTACCTTCTGGCTTTCCCTCCTCCCTGGCAGAGCATGAGACTCACAAAGTCCTTGGTCAGACTAAACGTTACTGAGCAGTAACAAAAAACATCGGTGTTATCAGCGCTATTTTCAGGCCAAAAGTCAGAAACACAGCACTGCACCAGCTACTGCTGAACACAGGACAATTACATTTCTGTGCATTGTCCAGGTCCAGGCACATTACAGGCAACAGCAAGAGGTAGCTCAGCCTTAAATCTGTCACTGAAGGATGTGGATTTCAACTAAAGGTAATTTAATTTTTGCCAGGGGTAAAGATCTGGAGTATATATGTACAAGATTATGCTGATTAGTTAAAAACAGTTAGTGTCTGATTACATCTGTAATGTTCTGAGGTTTAAAAGTTAGGCAGAACCATAGTTCTTCACTTAAAATTTGGGGTTAGTCACAGATGAATCAGGAAGACCAGGTACTCCCTGAGTCCAGACACACAGCCTTGAGGTGCTCAGGTCTGAAATGCTGTCCTTCATAACTACTAAATCTTGCACATCACCCTACTTGGTAAGATCGTGCAGCTTTAAGGAGAAATGTACTTTCCTCTGAGAGACAAAGCATCTCAGCAGTCCATGTGAATACTCCCCCAGACAAACTGTATTTGTTAGAAATGCCTGAAAAATTCTCATTAATCTCAATTTTACCACAATGTCTCAAGATAGCAGGTCTCAAGGAGGGAGAGTCACAAGTCACAAAGAATGTCCCCAACATACCTTCAGTGTTTGTGTGCAGCTACACAGGGGAAAGGAAGGAGGAGGCTTGCTTCTGTAACTCCAGAAGCTGAGGAGAAACTGTGGGAGGCTGAAAAGTGATACAGCACAGCTGCATCAACTCTAACAAATTGAACCTGGGGATGGTCCCAAGTACAGTTCCCCAGGACAGCACCTTTGCACATGGCATGACCCATGTCTGTGGCTCTGCTGCTCCTGCGCAGGAGAGCAAGACCCTGCTGGCCACTCTAGTGGGCTGGCAGGCAGTTGGCAGAGGATCTGGTGCCTGTCAGCTCTGGCCATGGCACAGGTGAGAGCATGAGGGGCATAGAACCACTCAAGACACTCCTGCCTTCCCCTTTTGATTTTGTCATAATTACCAGTTTCTGATTATGACTTTTGAGTCAAGAGCTAGCCCTTGGCCCCAGATTTCAGCCCTGAGCAGTTCAGAGAATGTCTTTTCCATTAGTTGTTACTTTCTGTAGTCAGGCCTGGCAATCTATCTTCAATTCCTCCACACAGCCCTGTAGGATATCAGAAAGGCTAAAGAGAGTTAAAGGATCAAAGCAATCAGGAGAAAATTTCACCACCCTGTGGCACAAAATGGTCTGAGAGGCTTGACTGTGAGGAATAATTTTTGTGTTGTGAAGTTTTCCAGATTTCTGTGAAGTCATTAAACAAGGTGCATGTATCAAAGTCACAGACCTTTGCCACTGGCAGCCATCCAGCCCCTCTGAGAGTTTTAATGGCTTGAAAATACATTTATTTCTCATTACACTGTAGCTGTTCAAATAAGTTTCTAATTGTTATCTAGTTTCATGTTCAAAGTTACCCAAAGACTAAAGCAATATTTTTATATCTGTCCCTGATCGCTACTCTTGTAAAAGAAACATTATTTGTTACTAAAATATCTTGAAAAATCAATCTAGCACAGGGCAGATTCTTTTCCTCTCATCTTAAAAACTATTAGTATGTTCCTCAGAGAAGAGGTGATTAATTTGTATTGGCAATGTGGTAATAGAATTCTCCTCTCAGCCCTCTCATTAAGCAGAGGAAAACACAGATGTTTGTCCCAGAGTGATGCTGCTGAGACTAGTTAATGACCAAGAAGTCATTTGAACAGAGACATGACAGCAAGTAGCATTACACTTTCATACTACAGCATTCCTGACATGTGTAGCTGGGCTATGAGCAAAAATGTCAACTTTCAGAAATATTCATGCTCCATCTGCAGTGAAAAAGAGGGCTGCTGGATGACAGGACAGTCAACAATAGCAGCAGGGAACAGGGGAGTGAAGAAAGAGGGAGAAAAAAGCTAGTGGTGTCATACATAATTTAGGCCTTCGTTCAGTCTTAGTACTATTTCAAAGTTGTTTCATCATCACTAATTCAGTAGTTGGATCAGGTATCAAACACATCAGCAACAGTGAGAAGTTTGTCTTTTTGTTGGGCTCACTTGTAGCCAGCCTCATACACTCCTTCAGACACTAGCTGCAAATTTGCACTGTTCAATATTTGAACAAGAAACCCAGAAAGTGAGTTCTGGTGTGGTTAGTAACAAGAGGGAGCTATAACATTTTTCAGCTGACAAGGATCTTAACAGAAATGTTGTGGTGACTTGAGTGTGTTTATGCGTACATAAATTGCAATGAGATTTAAAAGAACATTGTAGTAGAAAACAAGCAGTATAGGTTACCCATTATTAAGATAATTCTAACACAAGAATTTCACATATCTGTGTTGGAAAAGTGAGGAAAGTGGCCATTACCACTTCGGGAGCAACCTTCCTCTACATGTTCTTCTTTAAACTCACCTTGAACTGCCATGTTCACTTCTCTGGGAGCTTGAAGGCCAGTGAAATCTCTACTGACACCTACTGCACCGTACACATCTGCACTAGAACTGTGACTTATTTAAGCCTTAACTTGTTAATTCTTAGTAAAAATATATACGTATATATTTATGTTAAATTCATTACCTGCTGTAATAAATTTGTACAAACTTCGCATTCATCTCCATTTTTACATCCATCCTTTTTTCAACCTCCATTGTGCTATGTTGGCCACTGTATATCACCAGAATGAATATTTAACAAGGATTATAAAGTTCTAGTGTAAGGGACACCACTATAGCTAAGGTAAGAGCCACCTATAATGGTAAGTATGGATTGAGAACAATCAATCACTGGAACAAAGTCCCCAGGGACATGGTAGAGCCACTGACACTGGAGGTGTTCAAGATGCTGATTGGACCAGATGGCCTTTTGATATCACTTCCAACCTGGGTTGTTCTGTGGTTTTATGAAAAATGTAGGAAAACTGCCTGAGAAAAAGACAGCCAAGAAATACCATGTGAAGAGAAGGACCTGGTTAATGCAAAGGTTTGGAAGCAATTGGCTTGCAAGCAGAATCATCATGTGGAAAGAAACCATTGTGATAGCTTTTGAGGAAGAGAAAAAAACATTTGAGTTCAGAACTGCCTTGAAACCATGGTCCTGGGGGAATTTTCACTGCTAACCTTCCTGCTTTCAAAACACAGATGGATTCCTGCTTACTTTCTGTGCTTTTCTAACAGACAGCCAGAAGAGAATTTTTGGAGGGCTCTGCTGATACCAAAGAAATTTTGATTTTTGTGGTTTATTGATGTTTGGGAAGCCAACTAAGCAGAATGGTGAAAAAAGAAAGACACTACAAGTTTTGTCACAACGCAGAGCAATCCCTCCAAAAAATCTGCTACACCTACCTTCTCTGGCTTTTCAGCACCGTTTTTAGAGGTGAGCTGAACCCCAGCTGTTAATGCAAAGTATGGTGTGTCCCTTTGAGTACAGCCTTCCTGGTGACATTTTGTGCCCTCCTTGCTATAAATATTCTTCCTGATCTGTTTTAGACCTTGATGGAATATTTTGGGAACATGTTACAAATATTTCTAATGAGGATCACAGGTGGAAATAATGTATGTCCCTCTAAGTAGAATGACTAAAAAAAATTGCATTATAAAAGCACTAAACCTTCTTAGATTCAAAAGTGTCTGTGGCATGCAAGCATAACTTTATGGTTAAAGGCAGATATAAATTCCTATAGTACATCCACAAATACTCAAAAAGTTTATACTAGAAGACCCTCTGAAAAAAAAGTACAGTCTGAAAGTTCTATTCCAGGACACACCAGTCCCCAGAGGAGAAAACACAGAAGAGTCACAGGGGCATAATTGGGAATAGGATATCATGTTGAACATTGCTTATCTGACACAACTTTTGTTCCATTTCAGTGAGATGGAGGCTGTTCCGGATGTGAGGAATGAATCAGACTCAAGAGGCTGCTGAGAATGAAAAGAAGAGCTAAAACCCGCAATCCTGACAGTCACTTTACCCCAGAAAAAAACAGTAATGTTTTGCAGGAAAAAGTACATACTAGATAAAAATCAGATGCATTGCCTACATCTCAACCCAAATAAATGTAAAAAATAAAAATCTGGTTTCCTGTCAAAACCACTGATAGCCTGGTCATTGAGTTTCATTTGGATATTATTTGATCATCTAATAATCAATAACAAAATTTGGAAAATAATTGGGTTTAATTTTAACTAGATTAAATCCAATTTGGTTATTATTCAGATAATAAACCTATTGAGATAATTCTAATTCATCAGGCGTCTAGTGGATGATCAGGTGTTTCATACCACACACTTACTAAAAGAGGTCACACCTGATTTGCTCTAATTGAGACTCTCAACCTAATGCATTGCAATATGAATAGTTACATGCAATTCTCCATGGCCGTAATTGACTACAGCAGTTTTGTAATCACTACCCCAGTTATTTTTTAATTAACTGATAATACATCTATAGAATTTCTCATGAAATATGAGTCAACTGAACAAAGCTGCCTGTCTAATTAACTTGGTGATTAGGTAGCTTCCTATCTTCCCTCACAAAACTGTCTCTATTTTTTTTCCACAGTAACCCTGATAAAAAAAAAGACTGCATTTGCAAGAATATGTCCTTTAAAGACAGTCTTTTAATTGTCAACAAATTTTTTACAATTGTCTTGGGTTCAGCAGCAGCAGTCATTTTTTCTCCTTCCTAGTAGCTGGTGTAGTGCTGTGTTTTTTTACTTTTGGCCTGGGAACAGTGCGGATAACACCAACATTTTTAGTTACTACTCAAATGTTTAGCCTGACCCTGCCAGGGAGGAGGGAAAGCTGGGAGGAAACAGAGGCAGGACACCTGATCCAAACTAGCCAAAGAGGTATTCCATACCATAGCACGTCATGCCTAGGATGTAACTGAGAGTTACCCAGAACGGCTAGTTCACTGCAGGGCTGGAGGAGGTATCGGTCAGTGTTCGGTTGGCGGGGTGGGGTGAGTTATCAGTTGGTGGCTGGTGAGGTGTTGCATTCTCTTCCCTTGTTATTTACTTTATCATTATTATTGGTGGTAGCAGTAGTGATTTGTGTTATACCTTAGTTACTGGACTGTTCTTATCTCAACCTGTGGAAGCTACATTCTTTCGGTTCTCTTCTCCATCCATCCTTCAGGGGGAGGGCAAGAAGGGGGGGGGGGGGGGGGGGGGGGAAGGGGGGAGGTGAGAGACAGACTCCCTGATTTAGGGATGACTGTGTTTAAACCACAACAACAATGTATTACAAATTCTATTACAATGTATTACACCTGCACACCATCCAATGCTTGTGCTCCTTTTGATTCTTCATTAAAACCAGAACTTGAAAAATATGCGACCTGTAGCGTGTTCATGATGGGGGGAAGTGGGAAGACCGCAAGTTCTGCAGTTAACATGTATGTATTGCACATCAAATAGGTGTAACACCCATATGTTCTCACATGTGATTGGTCATTTCTGCCCTGCTATAACATGATAAAAAAGTCACAGGAAGCTTTATTGTTTCTGAGCCACTTACTTCTATATTGGCCTGTGTGATTGTTTTTCTTTCTGCAGCAAGCAAAGTCATTTTAATTTCTGGGGCATGCTAAAGCTTGTGCATGCTAAAGTCCCACAGAATGCAGGCAAATGACACACTTCTGTGCTGTTGCCTGGCCCTTGTTAGTTTAAGGTTTGCCAGAGGCCAGGATGTGGAGCAGGAGCAGTATCAGCAGGGCTTGAGCAGAAGTGCAGCTGGAGCTGATGGCAGTGGACTGTACACGGGTACTCAGACAGAGCAGAGTGGGGAGGCATGTTCCGTGGGTGCAAGCATACCACAGACAATGGACACTGTAACAGCATACCCCAAGAAAAGAAATAATAATCTTTTGTGCGGCTGCACTGAGAAGTGGGGCACATATGACGTGAGAAACGGTCTCTAGATAAAAACTTTTCTTGTAAAAGCTCGGGTAGACACAACAGTGAAGCAGCTATTTATTAGCGATTTTGCAAAAGCAGGTGTCCTAGCAAGTAGGCACACACAGCAAAAGCAGAACTTTGGTTTATATTCCCTACCCCATGCACAAATTTCCTCCCTTGTTTCTCCATTTTTGGGTATTCCAAGGCGTATAGCCTATCTGATGCGTATAATCTACATGCTAACTGTCCCACCTCTGTTTACATCTCCCCTTCATACGCCATTTCCTCTCATTTATTTATCTCCTTTTATGGTTCGATTTCATAACTCTCTGGCATACTTGCAGTACCCCAACTTACTGTTTAACTACACAACCAGTCTGCACAGGCTTAGTTTCATAGGTCATACAAAGATACCATTCTTTTTAACCACAGAGTGTGTCTGTTGCCCGAAAATGACATTGTTTTTAACCACAGAGTGTGTCTGTTTAAGTCATGGTATTACAAACCCTTTGTTTTGTTCCCTTAGTAACTTAGCCCCAGTCCCAATATTGCAAAGTCTTACTATTGCAAAGCCTTAATATTACAATGTCTTAATATTGCAAAGCCCCATCCCCAATATGTGAAAACAACACTGTTTCTCTCACATATGACACAAGCTAACAAATCCAGAACGATGATCCTACCAGTGGCATCCTTCTTAGAGAAGGCTGTGGCATCCCAGAGAGTGTTAGCTGCAATAATTTTGGCATCATTAGGGGCACCTGAAGCCCTGGTATTGAGCTTTGCTGTCTTCAGATAACAGCCCACATTTACTACTCTGATTCTTGCCCACATTAATCTATTTTTGCCTTTGTAACTAAGCAAAGTTGTCAGTTTATTTGCAATCACTAAGCAAAGATGCCAGACATTTGTCAGCTTTATGCCACTGGAAAAAAAAAATAATTGAATAGCCTTTATAAAACATGGAACCAGAGTTAGCACCTAAGCCAAGAAGTTTAGGTTGGTGCTGCCCCTATGACCTTCGACAGTCAGGTAGATAGTGACTCACAGCAGCAGCTCTGTAATCGCATGTGATGTTTGGGACAACCTGCTCAGGGGGTAATGAGAAAATGCAGGCAATGCTATCACTTGTACAGCAACAAAGGGACATCCATATTTATTTCTCTACAGTTAACATAAATAAGTTCAGAGAAGAGCATTTCAATTTTGGAGCAACTTGGACTCCTGTGTTAAGGTGTTTGTTCACTCTATAGCACTAGAGATACAGATATCTCCCAGGAGCAGCAGCTCCTAAGGAGAAGGGGACAAAGCAGCTGACTCGAAGGTAGGTGACTCACTCTCCCTCTAAGGTACCAACTACTGTAGAAGCAATACTCAAGCCTTGCTCTATTACTATGCTGGTGGCACTTAGATCAGATCACCTCAAGGGACAGCAACAAGCCATTATCGGTGGCTATCTGCAGTACAGTTGATTCAACAAGCTAAGATTTGATTTTTTTTTTTTGCATGTACAGGCAGGCTTCCATAGTTATTCCAAGAAAACTTTAGTTCTGTTTGTGTGCTTCTGTATCAGTAACTCACTTGTGTGCTCAAGCCCAAACTGCATGGGGAGAAGAAGAAAAGTATGTCAGAAATCCATCATTTTTCTTAGTTAGGCAGTTTTCAGGACCGTGTTTCAGGACATCTCAAAAAAAAAAAAAACCAACCCAAAACAACCCAATCCTTATATGCCATCTAGCGGTAAAAGCTAGTTTGTTTTTACATTTCTGCTTTACAGAGAAAAGGAGCACTGTGCAAAGCTATGGTTAGACCTGTTCGGATTTTTTGAGTTTCCTTCACATTGTTATCCTTGAATGTCATAAGGTCAAAAGCACTAGGAATGGTCGAAATATGATCAGAAGACTTAAGCTCTGAAGTGCTGCGTTCTGAGACATTCGACCTGTGGCTGAACTATTCACTAAAAAGCTGGTTAGTTGTGGTGACAGCTGCCACCTCCTTCTTCTTCAGACTTAACAAAACTGCACGTGGATATTAGTCCCATTCTGCATACTGCTACTTCCTGACAGCAAGGCTCAGTGGAACAACAGCCTGTGGTAACAACCAAGGCATCCAAGAGCGTTGCCCCAGCTTGCAGGGATGTACATCTCCTCTGTCCTCTCCATTTTCTTCTGCTGCAAACCTTTAGGAACACACACTTTTTGAAGTGCTGGCATAATTCATCATCTTTTCACTTCTTCAACTTCATAATCCATTATTTTTAGACTGAAATATATGACATTCAGATCAAAGGCCTGAGATTAGCCAAATCTTTTAATAATATCTTATTAGATAGTGTGACTCAGTGGATGAAGACTCTGCTCTTTCAGAAACTATCTTCACCCAGCTCAGGTTCCTCTTTACTTATACATGCTGAGTGAAACCACTATGATATAAACAAAAGCACTACCTGAAACACCTTTTGACAGAGACAATATACTAATTTCCAGATCATAAAATGTAACCTTTCCAGTGAGAAACTATGGAAGAGAAAAACTGAGGCCTAAAACTGTAAGACCTACAGTCCACACTACAGCTTTACCCCATTTTACATAATGCTGTAAAGAAGACAAGCTACATACATATTTTACCCATTTCCTTTCAGTTAGGATATGAATAAATACAGATTTGTCTCTTGCCTGCTCAGGCAGCCCACCCTGTGGAGTTCAGGCATTTGGTTCTGGCAGTTTCTGGTTAGTATGGTACTTAATGAGCTGTGCATGACCTGCTTGCCTTTGCAGTAGAAAGTAGTGTTCCTGCTAAAACAATACTGTGACATAACGTGATTTTCCAGCTCACAGGTGTTTGAACTTATTATTTATTGGAAAATGGGTCATTACTTCAGCAGCTGCTGGAAGCAACTGAACAAAGGTAGTACTACCTCAGCTTCTAACTCATAGACCAAAAGGGTTGTATTATCTGCCGAGTGAGGTCTTTCAGAAGTGCCTTGACAGGTTGCAGTGACAAAAAAAATCACTAATTTGATGCTGATGCAAAAGTTTTATGGGCAATAAGCCAGCACCTTGTATTCAGCAGCCACAGAAGCACAGCTATGACTTTGTTGCCTGCATCATGATGCACTGCAAAGTTTAAAGCCCCCATCCCATTGGAAAGTCTTTCAGCATAGTAAGAACCATCAGTCAAAGGTCAAAACCAATAAAGTTCTATGAAATATACATATGTGCGAGACATACATGAAAATATATGGTATTTATTATACATACATATGAAATGCATACATTACTTCAAACCATCAGGTGAACACTTCCTCTAAAGGTGGTGCATTACTGAGGACATATCTGCTAGCAGGAGTCAATGCCCATGTATGCGATGTATTTACTATTGACAGGTCTAAGAACTGTTAGGCTCTGACCTACTATGGTATTTCTGGAGCAAGGCACAAAAGTAACACTTGGACTTTGTTAACAACTGAGCATAGATTTATACATGGTAGCCCTGGATGCTGCACAGGCAGCTACAATTGCAGTACTCTCCAAACACTGCAGCAGTTTGTATAGATATGAAGTAGCGTGCCACAGTATACACTGAGAAATATCAAGGAAGAAACAAAAAAACATCCCGAGCAAATCCGTGCTGCACGTCTGTATAACAACATACGTGCTTCTCACTCCACCGCGTGTTCCAGGGGAAGCCTCACAGTATGCCAGCAGCAACACGCCCCCCAGGGCACGACCAAGCGCCGGTGCTGACTGAGGCCGTTCACAGACGCCTTAACAAAGCAGTGACAGCCCCACACGGCCCCGCGTAAGCCCCAAACTCCGGTAGGTCAAACGCCCCTCCGCCGCTGCGCTCCCCTTTGTGCTGCTCCGAGCCCACCCACCCCACCGCGTTGCCGAGCACCCACAATCGTCACTTCCGACTTGTCGCGGCCCCTTCCGGGTCGCGCCGCGCTCCCGCCCGTCGGACAGGTGCTGGCGCACGGCGGCGGAACTTCCCGTTGGGCGGCGCCGCCGGGGCGCAGGCTCCGTCGCCGCTGTCCTCGCGCCCACCTGGGCACCATGGCCGGGCCCTGTGCGGGAGGCCGCGGCCGCCGCTTCGTCGCAGGCGTCCGGTGGCGGCCGACGGGCGGGCGCTGAGGAGCGGGCGGTCGGGCATGGCCTCGCCCCCCGGCGGCGAGCAGCGGGCTCTGCGGGAGCGGGTGGCGGCGCTAGAGGCGGACCTGGGCTCCTGCCGCGGGCAGCTGGAGCGGGCGCAGCGGCGGCTGCGCCGCACCGAGCGCCTCTACCGCGAGGCGCGGGAGGGCAACGAGGCGCTGAGGAGACAGGTACGACACGGCTCCCGCGGCCCGCGCCTCTCTCCGGGCCGGGCGGCAGCCGGTACCAGCCCTGTCAGGCATCCGCGCTGCCGTTTTCCCCCCGCCTGATATCCTTGGCTCCCTCCGCCCGAGCCGGGCTCATGGGGCAGGCTCTCCTGGCCTGCGGGAGGGACTTCAGCGACCAGCAAGAGTGCTGCTGCATCTTCTGGCTCCAGTTTGCTGTCCCGAGTCAACGCTCAAGGTTTGGCTGGAAAGGTGGTGGTGTGGGAGTGGTAACGTCTTCTCAGCCACAAAGTTGGTTTCGCAGTCAGAAGGAAAACTGCATTTAGCAGCAGAAGAGAAGCTTAATAAACAAGGTGAGGTAAAGGAAGAATGAAAGAACTGTCCTATGGATTCTTTTGAGGGTGGTGAGACGTTGGCACAGGTTTCCCAGAGGAGCAGTGGCTGCCCCATCCCTGGCAGTGTTCAAGACCAGGTTGGACGGGGCTTTGAGTAACTTGTTTTAGTGGAAGGTGTCCCTGCCCATGCCAGGGGGGCTGGAACTGTATGATTTTTAAGTTCCCTTTCAACACAAACTGTTCTGTGTTTTCATAAAATGCAACAGTTTGTCACCACTGAACGGTGTTGCTTGAAATCCAACTTTTCAGGGTGGTAATCTTAAGAATAACTTTGGTTAAGTTTTTATTTTTCTTTCTAAGTGCTTGCCATTATTATTATACCCTTTCTGAGCAGAAATTATGTTTTTCATTATGCCAGCCATTCAAGTAAAAAATTGTGTGCTGCCACCCAAAAACCGGTTGAAACACTTGTAGTGCAATTGTGTTGTTTGAATTATAGAATATGGAATAGCCTGATACTCTTTTCTGATGTGGATTCCTAAAATCCAGTGTTGTGTTCTGTAAGATGCTGTTCTTCTTTCAGGTTGAAGAGCTCACTAAGGAAATCCTCAATAGGAAGGAGAAGGATACATATAGCGTAGAAGTACAGACAGAGGACTATGCTGCATGGTCACAAGCAGGTAGAAAGGGTGATGATTGCTTTAGCAGGCATTATTTTATATAAAATTTATTTCAACTCTGCATTAAGGTCAGTAACCTGACATTATCTTTTGGACCATTTCCTACTTATTCAAGCCTTTCCTTTTAGAACAGGATAAAACATAGCATGGACTGTAGCAGAACTCATGTCATAGTCTGTTACATAGTAATCTCATGTATTACACACATACATGCTTTGCCAGATTTCAGAGTACATTAAAACAACATACAGTTTCTTCAGTAAGAATAGGATAAATTTGAAGCAGAGGCACTACCTAATAATTGATTTTTATTAGGCTACTTGCACCCGTAAATTTCCAGTTTAAGATTTAGGATCCTTAAACTGCATTGTGTAAAATACTGCTTTGGTAATTTATGCTACTTCCAACTTCCTTTCCCTTCCCACCTCACAGATTTTTACTGCTATGAAGATTACTACAATCACACTGATACTCAGGATTGTGCAGATGAACTGCCAGTGCAGCACAATCATGAGACTGAAGGCACTGAGCATAATTCCACAGAGGAATTGCAGAGAAATGTTAATCTTCCATTAAGGACGGATAGCCCCAAAGTTGCTGAAGTTGGAGCAGAGGAAAATTTCATCCAGAATTCACAGGTTATAGAAATGTTTGGGGTTTTGCCATTTTTGAAGTCATCACCCTATTGGTATTACATTTCAAAGATGTGCTTTGGTCTTGATGTCACTAGGGAGGGAAGCAGGGAGTTGGGGTTTGGTTTTGGGGGGATTTTTTTGCTGGTTTTTTTTTTTGGGGGGGTGTTGTTTGTTTTTGTTTGGTTGGCTGGGGTTTTTGTGTGTGTGATGGCTTAGTGCTGATAATAGCAGGCAAACATCCTTGCGCTATGTAGCTAGTTCTTTCTGTAGTATGTTCCGAGTGTAACATAATCCTAGATTTGTTTAAAAAGAACACAAACAGAAAAAAACTATGTCCTACATAGCCTGGAAGCATGGCATTAAATCAGTAGGGTATGTTCAAGATGGTCATGCTAACTATCTGAAATGTACTTTTTCTTTTCTTCCACTGATATAAGGAGACAACAGAGACAGAAAGGAAGTTGTTGGGGGGGGGGGGGTTATGTGGCTATTTTTTTGTGGTTTTTTTCTTCATTCTGTTATCCAGCAGCTTAGCTGATTTTGTGCCTTAGCATCTAGCAACTGAAATGGAGCAAAGAAGAAATCTTTTTCAGGAATGTACTGAAAGAAACTTGCTGCGTATGTTGCTCATCACGGCTACTTCTGAGTAAAGGTTGGGGAAAAGACACAGTAGGAGTTTATCAGTAAACTACAGTTAGATTTTTGTCTTCTTGTTTAATAACTATTGAAACAGTCCAAGTCCATCAAACACTAATGTGTTTTATTTAAAATAGGGTATTGTAAAGTGCTCATTTTTGGAAGAAAATATAATTTGTTACTTTCTGGTATCAGGAAGCAGAAGATACTTCATTGCCAGAGGGTTCTTTGGCAGAGAGCTTGAGAGCTGCTGCTGAAGCTGCTGTTTCACAAACCGGATTTATTTATGATGAAAATACAGGACTGTATTATGACCACAGTACTGGATTCTACTATAATTCGGTAAGGATTATTTTCAAAACCCTTGGTGTTTTTTCTCTCTTGAAAAAGTTTTAGTAGTAAAAGTTGATGTGAGCAAAGAACTAAGATCGAAACTGACTTTGATTTGAAAAACATGTTACTGAAGGTGAATAGTAATGAAAATTAGTTGTTCAATGATTTCAGTCAGTTTATTTTCACCAAATTGAATCTGGCTTGCCCTTGAGGGTGATATCCCTGTCTTCTTGACCTACGAGCTTTTCATCTTGTGGTCTCTCCGGTCCTGGTGAGGAGGAGGATTGAAGAGCCTGGCTGGACAGGCCACCAGGTAGTCAGCCCTTGTCAAGCCACCACATTTGAATTTTGGTTTGGTTTGTTTTTTTTTTAAACTTAGTATATGGTTCCTTATTAAGTAGGTATCTCTTTGATGAGTGTATTTAATGAAATGATGATAACACTGTTACTTGGTCCTTATAAAGGAAAATCAACTATATTATGATCCAGCAACTGGAATTTATTACTACTGTGATGTGGAAAGTGGCCGATACCAGTTTCATTCACGAGTGGATCTGCAGTCTTATCAGACCTCTGGTACTCAGCACACCAGGGATAAAAAAGGGAAAAAGAAGAGAAAAGAGCCAGAGCGGATTACTGCAAATGACCATAAGGTAACATTAGAACTGACAGAGAGAAATCACAAAACCTAGGGCTTTTTTTCATGATGCAATTTATCATGTGGGGTTTAGTTTTATGCTGAAGATGTATGCTTATTTCTGAAGGATTCAAACATCCTTAAACTGTATACAGCAGGTTGCTAATGTGTGATAAGTGTTCAAATAGTTTTCCATTGAGTGATTAAGGATGGAACTCAAAACTTCAATCCCCTCACTTTTTCAATGTTATTTTATTACGGTACAACTGTATAGATCCCTAAAATTGAATGTCAGCAACCACACCAGAATGAATTCAGGGATTGTGTGGGCTGGATTTACATCAGAATGTCAGTATTACCTCAGTGTCTTGGTTTGGGGGCTTTGGCTTGTGTTTTTTTTTTGTTGGTGTTTTTTTGTTCTGGTTGGTTGGTTGGTTTTTTTTTTTAAATTCATATGGTGAATCAAAAACTGACTAAAAGTTTGGAAACACATGCACACACCACCACTTCTTTGTGATTTTATTCCAAAGCTCACGCCATTGACATTTTACTGTATCTCTAACATCATTTAGGATTGAGGAAACATCTGTGAAGTTCAAATTCTTTGCATATTATGTTCTCTTATCGCTGTTTTATTTGTTCAATACATTTTTGTTGTCCACAGTGCATGGATAAGCTGTAGATCTTAATAAATTATCACTGTAAGGGACTGAAGCCTTATTATTCAATGCATAATTCCATTATGTGGGCCTCAGTCAAGCTGATAGGTTGAAATCTGAAGTAATCGTATTAGTGCCCAGGTACTCTTTCTTACATAACAGTTACGTAGCGCCAGTACCAAGTTTGAAAATTTTGTATCAGAACTTGAGATCTTGTGAAAGATTTCAAAATGGAAACTGTTTACATTAAGAACCAGTGAAGGTAGGTTAAATGGATAGTGGTAGTGGATTGACTGCAGATTTTATAAATAAACAGATGCCCTATCCCTGGCGATGTTTAAGGCCAGGTTGAATGGGGCTTGGAGCAACCTGGTCTAGCGGAAGGTGTCCCTCCAGATGACAGGGGGGTTGGAACTAGAGGATCTTTAAGGTCCCTCCCAAACTCAATCATCCTATGATTGTGTGATTATAGCTGATGTGGGAGTTTCTTCTCTGAGAAAACTTCATGTAAACCACTCTGTTCTGAAAGCTTGAGGTGTATGCATAGCAACAGTAATTATAATGATCATTTAGATTTCAGAGAGAGGAGCTAACACAGTTGAAACTAGGAGTTTTACCAGCATCCAGCTTCTGGGCAGGTTGTGTACAACTGCTGGATTAGCATTCTGTCACTCTCAAAAGGCATTGTTAATACAGAACTTTGTTCATCATGCATCAGGAAAGCAGAATCGAAAGCTAGTAGAAATAAGGGTTTAATTGCATTATTGTATAATGCAGTTAATAAATCTCCTAAATTTAGTCTTGTCAACTGTTACATACTTACCAAAATACACAAGTGTATTTATAAATGGTCTGTGGCACGTTTGCTCTGATCTGACAAATAACATTGTCTACTTTTTGGGATCCAGTCAGAGTCTGCTTCTGTCATTTGATTTTTCTAGAAATAGATGCTTGTCTTTAGCTTAATTTATGTTGATACAATACTTTTTATATAGATGGTTTGTTAACAACTCTTGTGTGAAGCTTTCACAGTCATAAGGTAGGAAGTAGGCATCCACTTTCTGATGTGTTCTACTGATAGTGAGCAGAATACTTTGATTTATTTTGAATTAATTTGTTTGACCAACAAGATAACAGAAAAAACTTTTAAGTCATATTGATTAGTACACAGATCTTTGTGTCTGTCAACAGTAAGTGAAGGTTAGTGTCATAGTAAGAATCAAGACCTTTTCTACTTTTTTAAAACAAAAAATGGGAGCGTACAAAATAAAAAAAATTACTCTTTAAATTTCAAAAAGGAAAATAATGTCTGTTGTAAATATCATTTACATAACTGTTAGATTTAGACAAAACAAAGAACCTGTCCTGTTTTACATGCTCAGTTCATTCTTATGTGGTTCTTAATCCTGTAAGAAATTTGTTCCTTAGTTTAAAAAAAAAGTTACATCAGTATAAAAGATTAATCTTTTATTCTAACAGATCTTAATTTTTTTCTGTTATAAAACAAAAAAAAATATGATGCACAATCCAGTTCAGAGATGCTTGGTGTTTCTTGGCAATATTACTGTTGTTCAGTTTAGTGAGGTATTGGAAAAGTCACTAATTAGTTCATGCTAGTTACTGCATTATTTACATCCTGAAACAAACCCCAGAATGTCTGGTTTTAAGTAGGACATTGTGTTGAAGAGTTGTCTATTGAAATGTTTTTCTGAACACTTAGGCACAGCCTTCTCCTTTTTCCTTCCATAATTTCTGGGAAGTATGTTTTACTTGACTTTCTATAGCCAGTACAAGTTGGAGAACAGTTTAATTTATTGCCTGGTCTGTGGACCAGTAATAGTGGTAAATAAAGCAATACCACAGGCTAATTATGGGAATATGTCATACACCCTTGAATTTCATTATGCCTAAATGAAGATGAGGTGGTTTACTAGAATATGCATGTGAAACAAGGAAAGACAGTGAACAGTAGTTCTAGAATCTCAAGTACATAAAACACTCACAAAACTTTTCTTTCTTTTCCAGTTAAAGAGTTAAATATAAGCAAGTTTTGATAGATATGCAGTATTACTTAGAAGTAGACAAATAAAAGAAATATGAAAATTTATCAGCTACATGTATATATTATTACAGCAGATATTTCTGTGTGGATGGTACTGATAGCTATATAGTTTTTACAGAAATTGTATGTGAATTTTGAATGATTTATTATGTTTAAACCAAAATTAATACATTTTTTCAATCTAAAAGATGGTAACTGGGCTAATCTGTTAACCCTATTTCTGGTCATAGGAGGATTTTTTAGTTGTGGTTTAGTATGTAGCTATTGTGAAGAATTTAGAGTACTCAGCTATGTTACATATAGTATCTATTTATGAGTAGCAAGTTGGGGTGCTTAGAAATACAGAAATGGCAAGTGTAGTCTCCACCAATATTGCAGCATTCTTGAAAAAGCAACATAAATCTGAGGATCTGAAGAATAATGTGTTAAAATATTACTGTATTTTTAACAAGCTGCACTACAAAACAGAAAATACTAGTGAGTGTCTTCTAAAATGAATGTACTTCTAATTGTAAAAAACAAAAAGCAGAAAGTAACTCCCGTGATTAGTATCTCCTGAGGAATGTTCCTGATTTATACAAGTATTTCGTGTAAAGAGAGTCTTCTCAGTCACCAAACTTCTGTATTACAAATAGTTTTCTTTTGACTTATGAAACTAAGCATGCTGCCCACATGCTTGCTTTTAATAGATGACGAGGGATTTTATTTGCTGGCTTGAAGTATTAAGTAGCCTCTGTGCAGCTCACATAAAAGGATTGGTGGAATACATTGGAACTTTTGGGCATACAGTTCAGTTCTGATACCTCTTTGTAGTGGAATACTGAAAAAAAGTGGGGCAAGAAATACCATGTGATCTGCTGTACAAGAAAAGCCTTTACATAAGCAAATTTGGAAAAGTTTAAAAAAAATTAAAAAAAAATTAAAAACAACCATGAGGTTGCATAAATGGTATCGTGATCCCTGGCCCAATATCAAGATCCAGTGCTGCTATATAGGCTGGATAATAGACTATGTGTCGTAGTGATCACATAGTTCTGCTTGTTGTACTGGTGACATTAGAAATACGCAGCAAAATTTAGATGCAGAGTCTGCCATATGCCATTTTTTTCCCAGAAACTGTTTTTGCAGTTTAGTCTTAAACTACTAGTAAATTGTATTTCAGCATGATGCTCAAAATTAACTTCTGCCATGTTCTGTTCCATTATAGATATGTCCTATCTCCTTCTGTAGGAGAGACAAGGCTTTCGTAGTAGTATTTCCCTTAGAACTCTTCAAGCAGTGATTTTTTTTTTTAATTTTTTTTAATCATGTGTAGTTTACTTTTGCTGATATTCGTCCCATCTTTAGGTACGTCAGTTGACAGAAACCATGGCTAATCTGAAGATTTCTTCTTTTGGATTGGCAGCTTCTGGTGAAGGTAGAGTTGAGATAACAGATACATTAGTCTGTGGATGTTTACCTTTAATCTTGATACTTTTATTAAAGGAAAACTAATATCTAAGATACCTATTTTCCTAAGGGAGCTATGTTTTTGGAAGCTATTTGACCAAAATCAGTTTATCTACAAAGTAACTTTGAAATATATTTGAAACACTGTATAGGTAAAACATCTGAAGAAAACTTTGATGACAATTCTAGAATATTTGGCAAGAGACATAGTTAGCATTACTGTGTTAATGTACAGTGTCCTAACTAAACAAACTATGCATTCTTTAAGTAAGGCAAATTTATGTTTCCTGTCTTTTCGGAGCTATCCTCCTGTGTTTAGAAAGGCTTCTTTATGATACAGAAAGAGCTTTGCTCTTTTTCTGGCTTTTAATCAGACTTTTTTTGCATTGGAAATTAAAGTATTGTGTAGGGTGGAAAAAAGTAACTGAAGTACTTGTGAAACAGTGCTAGCAAGTAAAAGCTTAGTCATCTGAGTGAAAGCTATTTAAAAATGTTTGAAAATGTTTTAGTAAAATACTTTTTTTTAAGATTAATATTTCAAATTGAGAGAGTCAGTGCTAAAGTTCTAATATTCAGCCATTTAGTTTAGAAAGCTGAGTGCTCATGATTCCATTAAATCATCTGCTGAACTAGCAAATGAAGAAGCAACAGACTACACATTTCTGAAAAGTTGTATTTGTACATACTTGTATGTTTTATACAAAAGAAATTGATTTATAAAACAGTAGTTTAAACAGTGCACTTAAAATTAAGCTAGTTATATATGCTAGTTATATATATGCTCACGGTAAATTCTAATTTGTAGGCATGCTGATGGATTGCATGAACATGCATGTTGATCATAGAACAGTTAGGATTGGAAAGGACCTCAAGATCATCTAGTTCCAACCCCTCTGCCATGGGCAGGGACACCTCACAATAAACCATATCACCCAAGGCTTCATCCAACCTGGTCTTGAACACTGCCAGGGATAGAGCATTCACTACCTCCCTGGGCAACCCAGTACCTCACCACCCTAACAGTAAAGAATTTCTTCCTTATATCCAGTCTAAACATCTGCTGTTTAAGTTTCAACCCGTTACCCCTTGTCCTATCACTACAGTCCCTAATGAGTAGTCCCTCCCCAGCATCCCTGTAGGCCCCCTTCAGGCGTAATACAGAAAAATACGAAGTTTCGAAAGATAGAATATCTTGCTCTGTCACAGTAAGGCAAAAAGTATAGCTAAGTGCTTAAAATACTTTAAATTTTTCATTAAAATATTTGTGACTATAATCATTCATGTATGTTTTAAGATTGTCAGTCTGCATTTCAGAGGGTTGTTGTAATTGGTAGTTTGTGGCCTATTTTTTATAAAGCAAAACCATCAATTCCAGTCACATTAGCATGATTTGTAATTCTTACAAGATCAGTCCTCATGGGATACATAAAAATCCTGATTTCACTTGCACCTTTGACTGTCTTTTTATTTTGCTGAAATGCAAACTAACTCGACCCTGTAGTCAAGAAGTAGTTTATTATGGAGCAGAGTCATCCTACTTCTCAATTTTATTCATGCTTCATGAGAGAAAAATCAGAGATCATGTGGTGATACCCAACAGATAAAAAGTTTCTCAAAGCTGAATCACACAGAGGTCATCTGTATCCAACATGTGACTGTTAGGGTAGGTCTACTGACTATTTAGATATATTAGGCAAAGCAGCACAGAAAGGAATGTGTATGTGCCTAATACAGTGGTGTAGAAAGCATGGTTATAATAAGTGTGTACTTGCATACTTTGTATACTGTATTGTGAGAGTTCTGTATTGGAAATGGAGAAACTGGCTGCTCATGCCCTGGACAGGTATGTTTTTCGTTGGGTAAAAAGATGGCTGGATGGCAGAGCCCAAAGGGTGGTGGTAAATGGTGTCACATCTAGTGGTGTCCCTCAAGCCTTGGTGTTAGGGCCAGTATTGTTTATTGTCTTCACTGATGATGTGGATGAGGGGATTGAATGAATCCTCAGTAATTATGCAGATGACACCAAGTTGGCTAGGAGTGTTGACCTGCTGAAGGACAGGAAGGCTCTGCAGAGGGATCTAGAAAGGCTGGATATATGGGCTGTGGCAAATGATACGAGATTCAACAAGACAAAGTGCCATGTCCTACACTTGGGTCACAACAGCCCCATGCAACGCTCCAGGCTTGGGGAAGAGTGGGAAAGCTGCTCATGGAAAAGGACCTGGGCATGCTGATTGACGGAGCTGAACATGATCCAGCTTGTGCCCAGGTAGCCAAGAAGGCCAATGGCATCCTGGCCAGTATCAGCAATAGTGTGGCCAGCAGGGCTGGGGCAGTGACCATCCCCCTGTGCTGGGCACTGGTGAGGCTGCACCTCAAATCCTGTGTTCAGTTCTGGGTCTCTCACTACAAGGGAGACATTGAGGTGCTGGAACTGGTTCAAAAAAGGGCAAAAAAGCTGGTGAAGGGTCTGGAGCACAAGTGTGATGAGAAACAGCTGAAAGAACTGGGATTGTTTAGCTTGGAGAAGAGAAGGCTCAGGGGGGACCGTATCACTCTACAGCTACCTGAAAGGAGAGAGTGATGTGGGCATCAATCTCTTCTGCCAAGTAACAGGACAAGATGTAATGACCTCAGGCTGAGCCAGTTGAGGTTTAGAATGGATATGAGAAATTTCTTCACTGAAGGGTGCCCAGGTGTTGGAACAGGCTGCCCAAGGAAGTGGTGGAATCACTGTCCCTGGAAGTGTTCAAAAAATGGATAGATGAGGCCCTTAGTAGTTTTGTGATAGATGTGGCAGTTCTAGGGTAAAGGTTGGACTTGGTGATTTTAAAGGTCCTTTCCAATCTAGTTGATTCTATGATTCCTTGAGTTTGGGATGAATGATAAAATATCCTGGCAAAGAGAAATAAAGTGCATTGCTAATATTTGGTAGGTCATTCAGGATGGTATTTACTGAATATTCTGTTTACTGCCAGTTGCTTGGTTTTTTAAGCGGTGGCTATGTGGACGCAAGATATTAGGTGCTGTTTGCATAGTTACATGTTACATATGTTCTGTGTAAGTACTTGTAATCATATATAGTGCAAAAGGATTTCTCCAGCACAAGTAAAGACCACCTCAAATGCTTTAAGAATTTAGCATCCCCACTCAGCATCCCCAGCCTTAATCTTCAGACGTCACCAAGATGAGTATTTTAATGCAGACCTGTGAAATCATAGAGTAGTTAGGGTTCTAAAGGATCTTAAGATAATCTAGGTCCAACCATGGCATGCCATGGGCAGGGACACTTCCCACTAAACCAGGTCACCCAAGGCTCTGTCCAGTCTGACCTTGAATACCACCAGGGATGGACCATTCACAACTTCCCTGGGCAACCCATTCCAGTGCCTCACCACCCTCACAGTAAAGAACTTCCTTCTTGTATCACTCTGAACTTCCCCTGTTGAAGTTTTAACCCATTACCCCTTGTGCTATCACTAAAGTTCCTTATGAAGAGTCCATCCCCAGCATCCTTATAGGCCCCCTTCAGATACTGGAAAGCTGCTACGAGGTCTCCATGCAGCCTTCTTTTCTCCAGGCTGAACAGCCCCAACTTTCTCAGCCTGTCTTCATACAGTAGGTGCTCCAGTCCCCTGATCATCCTCGTGGCCTCCTCTGGACGTGTTCCAACAGTTCCATGTCCTTTTTATGTTGAGGACACCAGAACTGCACACAATACTCCAAGTGAGGTCTCATGAGAGCAGAGTAGAGGGGCAGGATCACCTCCTTCGACCTGCTGGTTACGCTTCTTTTGGTGCAGCCCAGAATACGGTTGACTGTCCTTTCCAACCTTAACTGTTCAATGATTCTATGACTTGTGCAGGTTCAGGTTCTTAAAATGTCTTGAACCAGACCCTCTCTTACAGTGGGTCCAAGGTCTTCATTCTCACAGTCCCTTGCATCTGCCTTCCAGGACTTGGGTGGTGTGGTCAGAACCTTTGCCAGTGAGGACTGCGGCAAAGAATTCATTCAGGACCTCAGGCTTCTCCAAGTCCTGTGTAGCCAGTTCTCCTGAAAGTTTCTGGAGGGGGCCTACATTGTCCTTAGTCTATCTTTTATTTGCAGTATATGTATAGAATCCCTTCCTGTTATCTTTCATATCCCTAGCCAAGTTTAATTCTAACTGGGCCTTAGCTTTCCTAACCTGGTCCCTAGCTTCCTGGACAACATCCCTGTATTCTTGCCAGGCTGCCTGTCCTTGCTTCCACTTTTTATAAGCCTCTTTTTTTCCTTTGAAGTTTCCTCAGTAGCTCCTTATCCATCCAAGGTCTCCTGGCCCTCCTGCTGCACTTCCTTCTAGTTGGGATGCAACACTCTTGAGCTTGTAGCAGGTGATCCTTGAATATTAACCAAGAGTCTTGGGCCCCCTTGCTCTCTAGGGCTATATCCCATGGAATCTTACTCAGCAGGTTCCTGAAGAGCCCAAAGTCTGCTCTCTTGAAGTCCAGGGCAGTGAGCTTACTGCACGCTCTTCTCACTGTCTGAGGATCTTGAACTCAACTATCTTGTGATCACTACAGCCAAGTCTGCCCTGAGGCATCACATTTCCAATGAGCCCCTCCCTGTTGGTGAGCACAAGGTCAAGCACGGCGCCTCTCCTTGTTGGCTCCTTTATTGCTTGCAGAAGGAAGTTGTCTTCCACACAATTGAGGAACCTCCTGGATTGCTTGTGCCGGGCCGTACTGTCCCTCCAACAGATATCAGGGTGGTTGAAGTCCCCCATGAGGACAAGGGCCTGTGAGTGTGACGGTGTTCCTGTCTGTCTATGGAGTGCTTCATCCAAAGTCTTCTTGATCAGGCGGTCATAACATCATAAAATCATAACATGATTAAAATCCATATTCTTTAGGAATGCAATTTTTAAATCCTCAGTTTTGTACAGGGATTTCTAAATGTGAAGATTACATTTTTATCAGTCTTTAACAGAGCTACTTAGTTTGTTTACTTTCCTAACAGTTGATTGTAGCAATAGTGGAAAAAATAAAACAGCTGAGAACTGGTTTAATGGTCATATTGGCAGACTGTATGTGCAGAATGCTTCGTCTGTCTATAAAGTTTTTTTTTAATTCCTGTTTTCAACCTGGAAGAAAGTGTACTCTTTAGTAACCAGGTTTTGAAACAGCAACTTTTTATTTTGTAATGTAGAATATCTGAAGTGATACCAAAAATTAGTATCACTGGGTTCACTGTGGAGAAAGACCTGAATGTGTGGAGTATTATACTTGGGCATCAGTGCGTCACAGCCATCTCTTGCTCTGCTTCAGCTGTGATTTGAGTAGACCATTTAGTTTCTGCTTTCAGAGTGCATGAGTAAAACTTTGATAGGTCACAGTATTACAGGAAAAAATAGATTTGCAGAGCACGTTGGTGTATTGGATATCAGTCTAATATATATACCAAACATGTAGACAAGGAAAAATACACTGGAAAAAGTCACTCATAAAAGTGAAAATCAGATTTGCCAAAAAGATTACTTTTGGCAAGATTACTGTATCTTTTATTTAAAATAAACATCCTTTTCCTTCCTTGTCTTGATACTTCAGAGGACTCCAGGAGGACAGCTAGTACATTGTGGAGAAACCCTAACCAAATCAACAGTCTTTCAGTTAAAGCATGAAGTCTTTTAAAATGTGATGGGTTTTCCTGACAATCTGCCATCTTACTGAAAGTATTTCAAAAGTACACTGTAAAGTTGTATCCAACAGCTGGACTGGTGGGCTCAAAGGGATTCTTGTGTTTGTCTTACACCCATGCCAACGAAGAGGTTTTACAATTCTGAAAATTGAAAGTGCTTTTATTTCCATGATATTAACGTTCACATTAATGCATGTATCTTGAAATATCAAATACTCTATATGAGAACTCACTGAAAAAAGTTAAATTTTTGTTGTTTTTTTTTAACTGATGTGCTGCAGCGTTTGGTACAGTTCACGGCAACTGAATGCGTTCATTTTGAATTTAAGATGGTAAATAATTAAAAATATGAGAGGTTTTTTTATTTATCTTTTCAAGCCAAACCATTTGTGTTCATTTTTCTTTTCCTTTTTCTTCTTTTTTTTTTTTTTCCTGAGATGAGCATAGATTAATAGGTAAATAGATTGAGAATTAAATTTTCAAGGTAAAAATTACTCTGACAAAATTATTATGACATTTTGACATTTTAGATTTCTCACTTTAAAAAATGTTGATGTTCTTTTTTTCTGCTGATGAAATGCAGTGGTAAGGATCTTATCTGTCTGTTATTCAGTGGAGAAATTTGTTGCAGTACAAAATGGATACTCAGTAGAACTGTTTCACATAGCATAAACTAAATTCTCTCCAGTATCTTGATGAAAGGCTTTTTTTAAAGTTTAAATTCTGAAAGGAGGAAGAACAGGTGATTAGGCAAGCATGGGTGGGCATTCCAGATATTCTGGACCACTGTGGGAAAATGTGAGAAGAAGACAAAACCAGGAGGAAGATATGATGAAGATCAGTTAAAGAACTTTTAAACAAGTTGCCACAGTTGAGTGAGAGAGGGACAGAAGTAAGTGTCATAAAGTCAAAATGGAAAAATACTCAAGATGCTGTTGTACCAGTTTGAAAGTGAGGACAAGGATCTTGAGTTTTGTGTGAGAAAAGAGGAGGCAGTAAGTGAAGTTTAGAAGAAGAATGCAGTCTCCCACATAGAAGATGGTCTCTGTCAGTCATGCCTAACAGGACGTGAAAATGTTTCTACTGAAATGCTCTCTTGACTGCATATACAAAGCTTCCTGGAAATCTTAACTGTTTCTTAATAGTTGTAAAAATAATTCTTCCTAGTGAAGAATTTACTTCCAGGCTGATAGCAGACTTCAGAATAACTCGATCTGTAAAGAATGTAACATTCTGTAACTCCCCTCCAGGATCTGGACACAGAAGAGCAGAAATCATCTAGCATTCTGAATTGCTTTTCCACTGCTGAGCAGCTAAGTTCTACTGAAGAAGAGGAGTCTCCAAGCATAAGAAAGAAGACTAAAATGGACACAGAACCACAAAACAGTCTAACAGCCAAAGAATCTATTTCTACAGACAATATAAATTCACATTCTTGCAAAAGTACACCGGATGCGGCAGCACATGCAGATGACAGGAGAACAGGAGACACAGAGAGTGAGCCAGAAGAAGGTGAAATTACAGATTCTGAGTGTGAAGCATACAGCAGTGAGGATGAAGTAACAAGTGAAGAAACTGCTTATTCAGAAGACTCAGAAAATGAAGGTGAATTATTATGGCTTTTATGTATGATATTACAGTATTTTTACAGGACTCCATTAAGAACTAATTACAGGAAAACAGTCTGGATAATTTAAAAAAAATGAATACATAAAAGCACGTGTCTTAAGATACTTTGAATTAAGAAGTTATATATATGTTAGTAGCATTTGTTTCTTTCTTTTTACTTGCACAGAAGTAGTGATGTATTTGTAAAAGCTCTTTAGAGGTATAGCATCCTGTGCTTGTGTAGAAACTCACTGGTGGTATAAGATTTGTTTAGATTAGCATAGGGACAGGAGAAGAGAAAGTCTGTTATGAAATAGAGATTCTAGTACAGAACTCACAGTAATTTCATATATTAACTCCAACAAATATATAATATCTTTGATACTGTACATGAACAGTCATTGTGAGTCCACTGTGGTGAAAAGGATCTGCATGGAGTACTCAGTACTAGTTGAAATCCCAGTTTGTATTCCAGTGGCAACTTGCAAGAAATGGGTATAGAGAGGAAATCTGTATGCAGTTCTGTATCAGAGATGTTCTAGAATTGAACTGTCTTTTGGGAAAAAAAAAAACAAAACAAAACAACAAACCACCAAAGAAACAAAAAAAAACCCAAACAAACCAAACCCCCAAACCCTGTGAAAACTGTAATGCAGCCAATTGTAACTATGTATATGCAAAGGATACAGGTAAGCAAATGCACAGAGTAAAACACAACCTCTAGAAGTCTGTACTGCAGCCTTTGCCCTGCTCACAGTTAAATAGTCAGTTCGTCTCTTCTGTTCTCATTACTTTACTTACTTAGCTACTTATATTCTAAGTGATTAATGCCATTCAAAATGTGCTTGCTCTCATCAGGCTTACAGACTTACTGCCCGTGCTGTTTTCTAATAAATTCTGCAATAATGCTGGAGTAATAAAAACTGGAGACAGTTTCTCACCTCTTTGTACCTTGTGAACTGGTGTCTTCCCATCTATCCATATCTGTTTCTAACTGACATCACTGGAGACAGTTTTTGCAAATGTACTTCCCAAGAACAGAATTTATAGAACCATTGGAATATAATTACTTAACTGGTGCAAAAAAGCATAGGTATCTGTAGGCTCATCTATTATTTTTTACTTCTTATATTGGTACATAGTTCTATAAGAGTAAAAGCTAGTAAAATAAGTTTGACATTTGAGTTATCAAATACAGAGTTCTGTATGCATTTGGTTTGAGATGTGGTGAACAAATAGGGGCTGCCTTTTCTCAAACTAAAATTGTATTCTGTTATCACTAATGACCCATAAATTTACAGTATGAAATTTTATTAATGTATTTATATTCTATTATTTTCACTAAATGGTTGTGCACATGTAAATGACGAGAATTAGGTGAACCTTTTTAATACTTCAGTATGCAGTTAGAAAGCCTTTGAAGCAGTAGTCTCATCAAAGTTTTCTCAGATGTGGTTATACATTTATTTTTCTGAAATTTGCATAGGATTCAGCCAGATCATGGCTGCATGTTTATCAGTTATTTGAAAGCTATGGGCTATAGGGATAAAACTGTAATTTGTTGGTAGTAACAGTATTGGGTTTTTTATATAATTACAGATGAAGAAAAGATCTGGCCTCCTTGTATCAGAGTGATTGTAATAAGATCACCAGTTCTGCAGACTGGATCACTTTATATTATCACAGCTGTGAAGCCTGCTACAATTGGAAGGTAAAATTGAGTAGAATTTGCTATATACATATATATATATATAACACATATATATATATATATATATATATATATATATATATATATATATATATCTGAAATTGTACCTCACTTTGAAAGCTGTGGAAGCCAGTCAGGATTGCTTGTCCCTACTCTTTGTGCTTGTCCTCCTAGCATGCAGAAGTTGTGAGGTACTCTGGAGTTAGGTTAGCCCACATTTCGGTCATGTCACTTAACGTCACGACGGCTGTGATAATAGCATACACAGTTAATTTTAGCTCAGCAGTCAGTGATTGTTAATGATGACTTGATCCTGTGTCTGAGCCCTAATGGCAGCGTAACTGCAAGTCATTCTTTGAAAACAGTTGTTTTCTAGAAAGTAAGTAACGTTTTTTCAGAACCACTGATAACTTTCAGAAATGGAAGAACACACTTTAGAAATTCAGGATCATGAGGAAACATATTCTGGAGTTCCTCAACACGTTAAAATTCCAGTAGGGTTGGTTCATCATTTTTAAATACTAAAATGGCTGGTATGTATTTTTTAAGTTCTACTATTAAAAAAAAACAAAATTTGTTCATTGTGGGTGATGAATTTAGGGATGAATCAATGCTTTTTTCCACATTTATTGAAAACCCCACTTCTCCTTTTCAACTGCTCTTATCTAATGCTGAAGTGTTTTGATTCGTTCTTACATCTTGAGTGTTCTAGGTACATTTTTGTGAAGATTAACAAATGATAATTCTTGTATTTTGCATGTAAGTCCTTTGCTAGCTGCGTTGCTTCTTCATCCCCTGGTATAAGGAACTAATACACAAATTCTTGCTCCTACTGCAGTATCTTTGATTTAAAAAAAAAATTATATCAGCTACTCTCTCATTGCTTGTATTGCTTAACATTTCCAAGAAGTCAACTTCAGCATTGAGTATTGAATACCAACTGAAAAGCGTAAAAGATGCAGAGTTCAGACTATTATTTACAGACATTGTATGAGTATAAACGTTCAGATAGAAATAACAAATTTATAGATAAAAAATTAACGGTACAGCTTGATCATATGTTTATTGTCTACTGTGTATAGTTTATGGATGGAAGAAGGGACCTGAAGCAAGTACTCACATGGCCTATAGAGCAACACAGTGGTTTATATCTGTAAAGCTCCCCAGTAGCTCAGAAGGAAAGCATAGTATTAAAGTTCTAGTGAAATGCACATATTTCTAATTTGTTGTGATTTTATATATCAACTTGCCTTTTCAGAGAAAAAAGTGTTGGACACACACTTGAGATTCCTGAAGTTGGAGTCAGTAAGGTAACTTGTTTCTCTCTTCTGAATGATAGATCGTCATATGAATGAAGCTTTGTATTTTATGTTTTTAAATTCTTCAAAACCTTACATTCATTTTCTTAAGAATGAGATATTTGAAGTTAGAAAAAGAAAAACATACAGTATTTTCCTAAATGGGAATTTAACATGAACAGCAGTGCGATTTCAAAGTCTAGAAAAGGTAAATTTGATTTTTTTTTTTTAATTGGACTTTTACTAGTCCACAGTGTAATTAATGCACAGTAAAAAAAAATAAAAATTCTTTGAATCTTGCATTTATTAGTTGTTGAACTGGAAGAAACCTTACTGTTCTGTAAATTACTAATGGTATGTAGAATATTGATGTACCTAGTTAGAACTTTCTCATAAAGTAATCAAATGCTTGCAGTTTAGGTAGACTAACAGGTTTAACTTTGTTTCTTAAAGGCAACTGTATAAATATATAAGTGATGTACAGGGAGTTTGAAGATTTAACATCATTTCTTTCAGTAACAGGTCTTAATGGAAAACTTTTTGTCTGGCTAAGAAGGATTAAAAATAAATTAATGGCTCTTGCAGACCAAAAATACAGCACTCTTAATAAAAGAAAATCTAGATTGACAAACACATGTCATCCAAACAAAAAAAAAAAAAAACCAAAACTGTCTGCAAATGCAATATCTGAGATACACTTTACTGTTTCACTATGTCTAGTTCTGATTAATCAACCATGCATCATATTTCATACTGATAATTTCCAGAACAAATCTTTTCCTGCTATTAATGACTTCTTTTCAGGCATGTATTTGAAATTAGATGCATGAAGAAGCCAAGTCTTTTTATTTATCTGTGATGCAACCATTTTAGTACGTGCCTGTTTATATGAGAAGTTACTTCACTTTGCAGATAAAGACTCAAAGGCAGGAAAATAAATTACAGATCTGTAGGACCAAAAAGTTGACTACTAGTTTGTGTACCTTGTTATTCATAGTTAATAGCTGTGTACCACTTTGTCATTTCCTTGAGTGTAAAGTGAGATTAAAAAAAAAAACACTGCACCCTGTAGATGTAGCATCTTCAGAAGAAGTTTGGGTTCATCCTAATCAATAAAACAGAGCTAGGAATTAAATTATTTATTGAATGAGCTAGTCATTCTTCACTGTTATGGGAGTATTCCTGTTGTAAATGCTAGCCATTCTACAAAATGCTACTTTGATTTCTTTATTTTTTTATTACTGAATGTAGAAACTCCATTATTGCTCAAAGATAAGAAGAGATTTGGCTTTAAATGAACATTTTCTTCCCAGATTGATTATTTTTTTCTCAACTGTAACAAAAGGGAACTTTGCTTGTCAAATTTGAAGCAGTCACAGGATTTTTTTAGACTTCTGTTTTTTACTGAGACCCTTAGAAGGCTGCAAGAAATGGATGTTGTATTTTGCTCAGTGGCCATTTTTGGAGGTAGAGCATTGAGTTTGGAGTTGTGTTTTCTCTGTTCAGTGTCTATATAAAATTGCAACAACAAAACAAAAAAAATAGGTTGTTAGTCTCAGTATCAGCAAGGATATAAAAGAAACAGCAAATGATGGTTAATCATTGTGTCCTGGGTCATGAGCACCAAAGCCACTCATTTAAAATGTATTCTGAAATCTTACTTTAAAATAGCATATACATTGTTAAGTATTTCCTTAATAAGAACACTTCGCTTAGCCTTCTATTTATCAGTTCCATGCAGAAGTGTATTTTGACCACGATTTGCAAAATTATGTTCTTGTGGATCAAGGCAGTCAGAATGGAACAGTTGTTAATGGAAATCAGATTCTTCAGGTGAGTACCTGTTGCTTATAATGCTACATTGAAGAAAACTTATGGCAAATCACTAAAAACATCATTGTATATTATTTCAGACATTTATCTTTTCATTGTTTCCCTTCTCATTTTAGGGCTATTTACAATATTTTTGTTTTCTTTATATTAGGTTGCAACTGTTGCAGTTGCTAGTGTGAAATACCCACTGCAGTTGAATACTTATCTGTATTTGTCAGACTAAGATGAATTAATTATGAAAAGTATTCATGAAATAGAATACCTTTGGAATAGAAGTACCCTTCATTAGTAACTAATTAGCATGGCTTTCAAAACTTTCTTTTGCTGTAGCCTAAAACAAAATGTGATCCCTACATCTTGGAACATGGAGATGAAGTGAAGATTGGTGAAACTGTGCTTTCTTTTCACATACATCATGGCAGTGATACTTGTGATGGATGTGAACCAGGACAAGTCAGAGCACATCTTCGTCTTGACAGGAAAAAGGAATCTTCTGGTTAGTAATGTTATTGAGGATATGTTTGTTGGTTAGGTTTTCTTTTTCATTTTGGCTCTTTATTTTTATGGCTATTTATTTTATAAGCATAATAATTACTTCAGCTTTCTTACAGATTTTTTCTTACCTGGGAACAATGCTACAATACATGTGTCAAGGTTTAAGTCCAGCCAGTAACTCAGAACCATGTAGTCGCTCTCCCACTCCCCTCCTTCCTCCCCCCGGCTCCCGGAGGGATGGGGAGGAGAATCGAATGAATGTAACTCCCACAGGTTTAGATAAGAACAGTCCAGTAACTCTGGTATAACACAAATCACTGTTGCTACCACCAATAATAATAATGATAAGGGAAATAACAAGGGAAGAGAATACAACTGCTCACTACCTGCCGATCGATACCCAGTCCAACCCGAACAGTGATCTAGTCCTTTTGGGTAACTGCTCCCAGTTTATATAGTGGGCGTGACATGCTGTGCTATGGAATACCTCTTCGGTTAGTTTGGGTCAGGTGTCTTGTCTCTGCTTCCTCCCAGCTTCACCTACTCCCTGGCAGGGCATGAGACTCAGAAAGTCCGTGGTCAGACTAAACATTACTAAGCAGCAACTAAAAACACTGGTGTTATCAGCACTGTTCCCAGACTGAAAGTCAAAACCACAACACTGCACCAGCTACTGAGAAGGAGAAAAATGACCGCTACTGCTGAACCCAAGCCAACATAATGATGTATTTTTTTCTTGGTCTGTAATATTAGAATAAAAATTCTCACAGTTGTCTTAAGTTCAAAATATTGTTACATAATTAATTAGAAAATCAATCCTGTGTTCTTCCTTTTAGTTTGCCCAGCACTTAGCAAAGAAGAGAGAGAGATAGTCAGAAGAAAAGCATTAAAAAAAATACGTGAAAAATATGGTTTACAGGTGAGTTTACAATAGAAGTTGATTAAGGGTTTGATGTCTGCATCTATTTTGTGATTCCTATATTAAGCCATAGAATTAATTGAATAAGGAGAACTTTAAAATTCATTCAAACTTCAGCCTGGTAATGATGGCAATAACATCACACACATACCATACAAATTATGACTGTAGGGTAAGAAACCACAATGATAACTAGGGCTTTTTGTTATAAGATGGACCTAGTAGTTTAACTCAGATTTGTCTTTTGTACACTAAATATTAATTATTTACAAACCATTACAGAAAAAATTATAGTAACAGGTGATGAAAGTTCTGTTAAAAGTTTAGGAAAAGAAGATTCATTCCATTATGTGCAATACTCTGCATCCTTTTGAGATTAAGGTTTTTATTTTTTTAAAAAGTAATTTCAACTTTTATTTCTGCAAATTAAGTTTTTACTAAATTGCAGTGCTATTTTGTATTTGGAAAGGAAAAAATAATGAGCAACTGAAAAATGGAAGGAAGAGGGAAATTTTTTAAGTTTTTATTTTAAGTCTGCTTTGCTATAGAAGAAAGCCAACATGAATGTACAGGCAATATAGTATGTAAGTATTCTAGTTACTTCTGTTCTGAAGATTATTTTTATGAGGTTACATCTAGCACTTGTCCTAAGTATTTGTGTAGAAAGCAGAATGACATCATTTCTCTCAAAATTCTTGAGGTACCAAAATAATACCAGTATAACATATATGCACATGCTTAGTTCTGTCACCTATTCTGAAGAAATAACTGTAGAGGAGCAGGCAAATGCTTAAACAGAAAGCATGTCTGTATAGTTTTCTGATTAATATGGCGAGATTGGTTCTTCAGAACAAGTGAAGATTCAGGAGAACCTGTTAATTTATTTACAGCCTCTGTGAAATTAATGAATTTGGCAAAATTAAATTATTATGTGATGATGGCAATAACATCACACACAAACCTTACAAAGTATGGCTGTAAGGTAAGAAACCACTAAATGAGAACTATGGGGTTTTGTTATAAAATGTAGAATTAATGAAATAGACTGAAAATGCCTTACTTTTGGCGGAAGCATTGGAGTTATCAAAAAATAAAAAATGTAAAGTCCACTTTATTTCTCCTGATGGTATTTAACCTGCTGATAAAGAACACAGAGTATGAAGACAATAAAGCAGTGAAGAATCCAAAGTACAAAGACAGAGCGGGAAAACGCAGAGAGACCATTGGAAGTGAAGGAACCTTCCAGAGAGATGATAGTCCAGCGTCTGTTCATATGTAAGTTTGCTGGGGGGATAGGGAGACTGATTTGAATGGAAGCGAGGCATCCTCTGTGTCTTCAGTGAATCTAAAAAAATTATGATAAAGAGGTACTAAGTTGTTACTAGGATATAGTTTGTTAAGTATTCATTACCTACATATAATGTGTTAAGAGATCTAGAAAATAGTAAACTATTCTCACTTAGTAGTAATAAATGCTCTTTCTCACCTTCCATACAGAAATCAGTTTGGCCGTTAAGAACGGTTAGATCACTTCCTTACCAACTAAAAACAGAACTCCTCACCTGCACTACTGACACCTTCAATATTACCTATTTTTCAAGTGCCTCAGCTTCTGTTTTTCTCATCCAGTCCCACTAATGGTACACATGCAGATTTTTCACCTGCAGTTTCTTTCGCTGTCAATACCCAGCCTATCTTAGGACACAACAGCACTTGCTTTAGTCTTCCTCTTTGATCATTCCTTTGTTTCTGTAGTTGTGGGGTTTTCTAAAAAAACACATGAACTTGTAGGTTAGTAAAAGGAAGTATGAGACAATGAAATGTGTGTTAGGATGATTTGGTGGTGAGGCAGGAATACTGTCTTTTACCTAGTGCAATTGGTTCCCACCCAGAAGTTAATCACAGAAATAATTAAGTAGTTCAGAAGGACTGTTATGTTGATATTGATCAGGGGCTTGAAATAACTTTGGTAATATTAATGAAAGAACTTGCAAAATGTAGCACTAGTGTATCCTGCATAACTCTTTGTGGAAGTAGGAAAAGTATCATAGTTGAGTCCTGATTTCTAGAGCCTGCACATTTCTCTCCTTCAGTATTTGGGTAGAGAGCATACTCTTCATATTAACTCTTGTTTATCAGTTATCTTAAACTTTCTTGAAAGTGAAATCAGCAACAGCAATAAAGGACATAAAATGCTGGAGAAGATGGGATGGAAGAAGGGGGAAGGCCTGGGCAAGGATGGTGGTGGTATCAAGGATCCGGTAGGTCTGTCTGTTTTTTCCTTGAAGCAAAAAGGGATAGAAATGTATTTGCAGTGGAAAATGTGCACTTGTAAGCTACTATTAACTTAAAACATTTTAAATTCTGGTTAGGAAGGAATAATCTCAGTAGGCCTAATCTCAAGTCACTTGATTAATAAAGTATTTTGAAATTTTTCAGTGATTTTGTTCCTTAACTAGAAAATGCCAGTAATATCCATGCTTGGTACGAAACAGGGGAGTACAGGCAGCTTCTAGCAATTAAAAAATCTTATAACTGAATATAAAGTTGGGAGGAAGATTGAAATAATTTTAGGTGATAAGAATTCAAGATGGACTTGGTGGAATTCTTCAGTTTCTCTGAGGCTGATGTGGCACAAAATCAAGCTAGATGAATGAACCATGAGGAAGAAACAATTGGCTAAAGTCACTGTAGCCATCAAGTTCTGGGCCTCTGTGGCAGCCCCATTTTGTTCACCAGGGATGTGCTTTTGGCAGTAGGGCTGCTCAGAGCAACACTGTACCTTTTGTTGTTGGACTACACAGCACAGGGATTATACACTGTTGACTTAGTGAGGAATACTTCACAGTTAGTGGCAGGTTACATCATTCAGCATTCCAGCTCATAGTTCCAGAACTGGTGATTTGACACATCTTTTTAATAGTACTTTAGATGTCTGCATATGATCTAGGTATGTTCTTCGCTATGAGAGTTTGCCAGTGAGGCACTGGCACAGGGTGCCCAGAGAAGCTGTGGATGCCACATCCTCAGCAGTGTTCAGGGCCAGGTCTGATGGGGCTTTGAGCAACCTGGTCTAGTGGAAGGTGTCCCTGCTTGTGGGAGGGGGCTCCAAGTAGATGAGCTTTAAGGTCCCTTCCAAACAAAACTGTTCTATGATTCTATGTTATTAGAGGCTTAAAGAAAAGCACTTGGGGATGGGGGTTGGAATTAGTGTTGCAAAACATGATGTAAAAGTATTTAGAATACCTAACTTGCAGTTACCATATTTAATGTATTTGACAGATCCACCTTCAGTTACATAAGACGCATGCAGGTTTGGGTACCAGTAGACCAGCTTCAGCTGAAGATGTTCAGATCATCCAGAGCAAGAATAAAAAGAACTGGGATAAAGCAAGAGAAAGGTTTGCTGAAAACTTCCAAGAACCAAAATCACAAAAAGATACACCTAAGATTGTACCTTGGGTTAGAGGGACTTTAGAGTAAAGTCCCACAGCAGGGTAATTCCTGTGTGTAAATAGCTGGGAGAGAATTTATTTTTACTCTTTGTTTCTTTTGCTAAAGCAGAAGTTTGGCATATGTAAAATACAGTTGTGGATAAAAATATACAAGACTAACTCTTATTAATTGGTTTTCTGTCGTTTTCATGCTTTTATAAAAACACATTTTTAAGAAAAAATGGAGTTTAGGGGCATATTCAAATGAAGTACTTGGAACTGATTATCATCAAGAGCAGGATGTTACCTCAGTTGTGTTTAACACAAGTCTTCATGGAAAGTCAATACATCTGTTGAATTAAAATATTATATACCTTTAACATTTGAACAGTGGTTAAAAATAAATAAAAAAAACAAGAAAAAATCCCTCAGGCCCCTACTAACAGAGTATCATATTGCCCTTTTCCTTTCCTCTTATTTTGTGCTTATTCACAATTGCCATGAAATGCTCAGCAAAAGAGGTAAACCACCCTTAAATTCATACAGTTTAGTACTAGTTACATGTCTCAGTTAAAGAGGGGAAAAAACATTGTTTTTTAAACAATTTATCAATACTGTTAAAAAATAAATACTCCAGAAATAAATTAACAGGTAGCATTAGTGAAGAAAATACTGTTCAAGAGACTGTTTGTAGCCAAATTTTCTTCTATGAAGAACTTCCTTGAGATTTGTTTAGTAAATTTCATGCCTTTAAAACAGAAGGTATGTTTGGAATACAGCAATATTCTGTGGGAGTGTGTATTATTTATTAGCTTCTTGTTCTGATACATCCATTGCTGGCAATGGAGTTTATGCCAGAAAAATAAACCAACAGATATTTGATGGGGAAAGATTGCCAAACTGAAGCTAAGATCTTGGTATTTATTGAATGTTCCTTATCACAATAAATCACTGTCAATTTAAGCACTGTGCTTCTTGCTAGGAGTGCTCTTCTAAAATGAGAAAAACTTAATCCCAATTTAGTCAAGTTAAAGTTTTGGTATTTGTGCAAATACTGGAAACTTGCTAGTCTCAGCATCGTATTGGAACATACACGCAACTGTAAGGCACTGTTGAATAAAACCAGGACAAGTTGCTGTTTATCTCGATGTATGTTTAGATACATACAGTATAAAGCCAAATATCTGATACATTATTTAAATCATTAAAGCATACACATTTAACAACCTGAAGCATGCTTTTAGCAGTACACAGCTGAAGATAGTTATAAGCACTGGATGCCTGCAGCCATATTACTTTATCAGTTCACTGCTTGCATTTGTACACAGTTGGTTGTTTTTTTTTTTAGTAACAGGTATGAATTTTTGGCTTACTTTGCTGTTGCATTCCTTTATATTGACAGCTTCATGTTTTCAGAAGTTATCTATTTATTTCTAGCTGAAAAAAAGCTTTTTGCCCCATCCACCACTTTGACTTCTGTAGTCTTCAGAGCAGATCAAAGAACAAATTTTGGTTTCAAGGGAGAGCAGTACATCCTGAACATACATTAGTAGGAACCTTAGCTTGCCCTCTCCCCAGTTATTCAAACAACAGTTCTAAGAAAAGTCCATCATTGTTTTATTGTTGCCCTGCAAAGAAGAAACTCGAAAGGATGTAACTGAATTTACATTTCATAAAGCTTTTGAAATAAAACATCATTTGCCTTCTGTGAGAGGCATGGTCTTGTGCAGTCAAGCACTGATGGCTTTCAGTACTGTGGCTTCCTCACAGTACCACTTCAAGTACAGTGCCGCTTCAAGGGCTGATCCTTAGTCTCAGTTTACCATTGGTGTGACATATCCCATTACCTCTTAAAGCTGCCTAGGAAAGTGGAAAAAGGGGTGCAATTAATACACACAGCATTGTTAACAAGTTAATATACTGTCTGACTAATCCTCACCAAGCAACTGCATACCTTTACTGAGTAGGAAGACTTCACTTGAGCTAAATAGAGCTTTTTATCCCCTGCCTTAGTGACCTCTTAATGTTTTAATTAAGTTAGGTGAAAACTACCAATGGTGTGCAAGTCATATGTGCAAATGCAGTACTGCCTTCCCTCATGTCAGGAGGGGAACATGAGTTGCCATTGCACTATTATAATGTTGGAGGCTATAACCAGTAAAGTACAGTGTGAAGTCTAACTGTCTTACCTTCTCAGTCCTCCAGCCATCCTGTTGTCTTTTACAACTCACAATACTCAGTATTGATCACTTAAGACAAAGTTGCTTTTCTATACATCCAAAGTTGTTTTAGTAACTGATTGTGTGTATATAAATACTGCTAGTGAATATATATAATCTCAAAGCTGTTAAAAATAACATTATATTTGTCAGTTTACATAAACAATTTATCTTCTGTAGTCCCACTAGTGAATTTTGCAAAGCACTGACATTTCTGACATTTAAACTAACTAAAAAGAGTAAGTACGTTCATATCTTAAGTGCTTACTAACCCAGCTGGCACGTAAAAACAGGGAGCGCATTCATCACTGTGTGAAAACCACTGGACTAAACACCTCGTGGCTCTGAACCATTGTATATATATGAAATATTTTTACAAAACATACAACAGATGGAGTTTCTGCTCTAGCAAGAACACACCCTTTCCTGCTGCAAATGGCTGCATGAAGCGTACCCGACAGGGCCTTTCTGCCAGTACGTAACAAGCTCGTAACAGCCAGAAGAGATGTCAAAAATGGCATCTGGATATGATTAAGATAAATATAAATGTACTTACCAGTGGGCTTTGTTCTATATGGAGTTATATAGTGCTGCATATCTTTGTGACCACTAAATGTGGCATTTTTATGTCACCCAGTTGCTGCCTTCTACATGTTTCACCTGCATCTTAGTTTAATCTGGCAATGCCACTACTGATGAACATACCTGCATACCAGTTTCCGTGGCCCAGTCAGCACTTGGTGCAGTGCAGCAGGGCACCATCCGCTCTCACTCATTTGTGCCGAAGGGTCTCGGTGCTACTGCAGTGCTACTATAAACAGGGCACACGCCGCCTCGCCTGCTGCTTCTCAGTCTCCTTGGGTAACACACAGAAAAACCCGAGGTTACGGCCTGGCCCGGCGCTACCCTTCCAGCGCGCACCCGCGGATCTAGGCCGGGCAAAGGTTCGGGTCACGGCAGCGCCTCCCACCGCTTCCCCCCGCCCCGAGCCAGCCGCCCTCCTCAGCACCCGACTGGGAGTCCGGGAAGCCGGGCGGCCCTGGCGCCGGCCTTTCCCTCCACGGCCTGCGTTTACCTCCTCTCCGGAACAGCCGCCATCTTGTCTCTCCTCGCCTCGATCCGTTCTATCCCGCCCTGCAGCAGCGGCGGCGGCGGCAGGGGCACCGTGCGGGGGGGCCGAGGGAGGAGCGCAGGTTGCCCATGGCGCCGGCTTGCGGGGCAGTGTGGTCTGAGCCCCGCGTTTCAGGTTAGAATTGTCCCCTTGTCCCGCTGCTGCAACTCCTGTCGTCCTGCCCCCCCCGGCAGAGAGCTGCGGCGCTGCTCCCCCGAGCTGGCCTCTTGTGTGGGACCCTGCAGCCCCGGAGGAGAAGGAGGAGGACGGAACCCATCACAGGACAATGTGACCACAGACCAAAACAGAACATGAGGTCCATACATACTAGTTTTCAAATATGTTACTTTTTTTTTTTAATATTTAGGGTCAGCAGTGATCCTAAGAACGAATGAGTGGAGTCTCAGGAGTGAGCCTGAGAAGGAAAGGGCAGGAGGAGCCAGGGCAGCTGGAGCCTCAGACAGTTTCTGGGTCAGCAGAGCACCTCATTCAACAAAGAGCCGACTTCATCCCCGTTCCCTGACCTTAAGCTGTAAATGCCTTGCAGGCCCCATTCCTCAGCCTCCCTGTGCTCTTTGTCTCCCTCCCTCCCTCTTCTAACCACGGACAATGGTGGGCTTTATTTTAGGTAGCCTTACTTAGGTCAAGTGTTACAGCTGCTGCTGACAGTGTGCTTTGGCCAAACCTCAGCTGTTGGGCTTTGTGAGACTAAAAGGTCTGCACAAGGTAGTCAAGTTAGACTAGTAGCACCTTGTATCTTGAACTAATATTGTTCATCTTGATGCGCGGATAGACTCCACAACTAGTTAAAGTTGTAAAGTAGGTATGCTTTTATTCAGCGCTGAGGTGCATGGGGATAGCTCCTCCAAAACATGCACACCTCAGGGTTGTTGTCCCTTTACACTTATTCTCTTAAGGTATACATAGACATGAGGTTGCTCAATCCGCCTATACATATTTATTATCTATCCCCGCTTCGTATTATAATGAGCCGGAAGGTCCTTTGCACTTGCGCAGTGCCCCTTCTGATTATGGGCAGGGGTCTCAGGATGAAGTAAATGAGTCTTCCTCCTGTGGGCAGGGGTCTTCAAGATGAAGTAAATGAGTCTTCCTCTTCTTAACCTTTACACCTTTTAATCTTCAGACATGGACTTAGGGTTAGTTGGCGCCCAGTCTGCTTCTCCTGCCGCTTATCAATAGGAACAAACATCTGTGTTTTTGTCATGGTCTTAAGGCTTGATCGCCCAGTCTGCTTCTCCCCAGCTTATCAGCAGGACCTTTCATCTGCTTTTGTCAGCAGAACTAGCATCTGCTTCTTCCCCTCCAGCAGTAATCAAGGTGGCAATGGCAGGTACTTAGGACAGACAATACTTTTGTTTAAGCAAAGGAATTCCTTTAACTCCCTTGTACAATTTTTCTGTATTACCCCCCTGTACATTGGTTACCCGTGTATCAATCTTTAACCTTTTCCCCCTTAAATCCTTCACTTTCTTCTTCCTGTTTCCTCCATCTTCTTTTATTGTATCACTTTTTTTCTATTAGATCACCAGGGTTTGTTTTTTTTTTTTCATGTATCTGCTTTCTACCCATTGGAAAAAATACGTCCACAAAGTGTTGGTTAATAAAATAAACAGCTGATGCTTACTTGAGTTACCACCAGCACACTACTCAGTAAATTTGTTTTTCCAGCCTCTAATTTTTATTCAGCCTGTACCACAAACAGGCAGGAATAGTCTCTAGTGTCCAGCAATGTTAAATAAGGCTTAGTGTGAATGAAAATTAACGTTGTAGTTCCTTAACTTACTTGGAAAAAAAAACTAGTTTTTCTGTTTGATTCTTTATCTGCACAATGGCAATAATAGTATTTGTTTTCACTTCCTTTGTAGGGATACTCAAAAACTGTGTAGACACAGTCCTGGGCAGCTGGCTCTGGGTTGCCTTGTGTGATCAGGGGATTGGACAGGATGAGCTCTAGAGGTCCCTTTGAACCTAAACTGCTCTGCAGTTCTGTGATTACTACAGAAGATGTGGTGAAGAACTGACTGACAGCTGGATACAACTGGGGTGGAGGCCACAGATGCCTCTAGGAAGGCAGAAAGAAGTCCTGAACTAAAAATAGCAAGTAAACAAACAAAAAGCCCAAGGAGAGAGGGCAGTTTGAGACTAATTGGCAAGAAAAATTTGCTGCTCAGCCTCCCCTTTCCCAGCCATCCTTGAGGTCCAGATTCATGACCCAAGAGAGGCAAAGCTGCAAGAAGAAAAAACAGATGTGATGACTGAATGGTCAATGTTAAACAGGAGTTTTTTAGTGTGAATGTCAGCCTGTGGAGTGGAAAGGCTAGAACAAAATTCCAGCAAACCTGCCCAAAGCGGTTGGTGCTGCCGTGGTGGCAGGCACTATAGGCCAGCACCCTCCTCCAGCTTGGCAGGCCTAGCATTGCTCTAAGCAGTATAACAAACAATAGGTTAAAAAACAAAGCGATACAATTGTGAAATACGAATCCACTTCTATAAACAAGATAACAAGGTTTTATTAAGGGACAAAGTCAATAAAGCAAAAACAAACAGCGCTGGGCGTGTGACCGTAGCCAGAGGCGCAAGTGATTAGTATTTGTTACAGGTTTATATACTTTCACAATTCCATTAGTCACATACATATTCATAATCCCTGCATATAGGCAGGGAACATTATAATTAAGTCCAGTAATTTATTATCATAAGTCTTCTCCTCTTGGCGTCTGTGCACTGCTCTTCAATAATTGTGGGCGGGGGTCTTGAGGATGAAGTAATCAGTCTTCCTCATGTGAGTAGGGGTCTTCAAGATGAAGTAAGCAGTCTTCCTCGCAGTGTGCTTTTCACCTTTGACTCAGTTGGACACCCCAGTAATTACACAACTCGCTAAAACCAGCCATATCTGTAATTATTCTAATAACTAACAAAGATTTGAAACAGTGTGACCTTCCTGCAAAATTTATAGCAGGATAGGAGTATCCCAAGCTAGCAGATCTTTGGGAGGCTCTGTCTTTGAACTAACTGATACATACAAAGATGGTGTGAAAAAACTCCTTCATGCCTAGTGAAGTCACTAAATCTTGTTACCTCACCACAGACTTACAACACAAACATTGTTCTTTAAAACTAAAGATACTTTAGAGGACCAGTGTGAAACAGTTAACTCACATTTAGTGGGGCCACTAAATTCCACAGGCTAACAACATAAACATTGTTCTCTTTCTACAACCTAAGTTAAGCTAAAAAGTATTTTAACTCTATATTTTACAGGCACTAGTTTTACTTCTATCAAGCATGCAAACCAACCCCCCCCCCCTTCTTTTTAACTTTACAGATTCTTCTACTATATGACTCCAGTTTGCTCATCTTATGCTTTATTGAGCTTTGGTTTTGTTACTATAAACTTGTATAGTTATATCCACATAATCACATCTATGATTTGCGAAAGCCAATACATTTATGTGTTTATCACACAATGCACAAGTAAGTGGCACAGTGCTGGACCATTTCAGCCTTTTAAAATGTCATATGCTTTATAAAGAGCAGTTCTCCATTGCATGACACTGTGCAAAGTCCTGATGTTCCTGAACCTTTTTTCAGAGGCAGGTCTGACTGTTCATAGACGATTGTTCAGTGTGAGGTAGGTACACTGCTCCTCCACAAGTGCAGTGGCAGGGAAAACAAACACTGCTGAGTTGTTTCTGAGGTGTGTTTTATGTTTGAAGATTTGTTTTGAAAGGTTTTCTGATCCATGTTGACCTAGAATTTGGGGTGGGTTTTTTGGTTGTGATTCATGTGAGGATAACAGAGCTTCTGGCTGGGTGGGTTATTTGACCATGAGCAGTCATTAAACTTTTTACCAAGGAGGTCAATGAGATCCGAAAATGATAACCAGGAAGCACCAGAGATGGGCTTTTGTGTTTATTCTGGTTCAGTGGACAAGCCACCATCCAGCTGTTTTGAGCTTGTTTTGATTCAGAGAAAACTCCAGGAACAAACTTGCCAACAAAGTTTTCAAGCTGACAAGCAGGTATTCTTTATTGCGGCACTGGGAGACACAGGGGATAACTCCTTCTGATGTGTGTCTCTATTGCTACACAAGCCATCCTTACATAGTCCCTGGGCATACACACATATTCATGAGGCTACGTATGGACTACATCATTTTCCAGAAAGCTCCCTGCATGTACAGAATCGTGGTGGTGGTCTCTGAGGGTCGTTTACTTCTTCCAACAATCTTCATCACTTCTGGCAGCCTCTGAAGCAGTGCAGTAGATGCTTATACCAGTTTAATTGGTTCATTAGCACCAGAGACATAATAACCCTCCTATCCTCCTACTTATTAGTTAGTTTACCCGCAGCCTATCCTGGACACCTCCTGTACCCAGATACTCCTAATCCCTGCGTCCTGTTTTTCTAGACTGTTTTTCTTAAGACTACATCAACTATAACAATTTATCTTGTGCCAGTATGTTCTCTAGCTGTACTCTATTTTTTTTTCTATGTACTATGCACCTCAGTAATTTTCCATTGCTACTGTTACAAAGCCATCAAACTTAACATTGCTTAAAACTAATTCTAAAGGTTTATACATTACATTTTGTGATACTGTGTTTTCCTTGTTTCAGTTTAAAGAATTCACAGGATTGGGAATGTAGTTGGGAAGTTCTTGACAAGTGTGATTTGTGAGAGACTGTAGTTCTATTTTTCATTTTACCATATAAATGCTTCATTTTAGACATGCCTTTAGACAGGAGACTAAACTTGGAAATCACACACAGTACACACCAGGAGGAAAATTGCAAGTTCTTTATCCACTGCGTGTCTTCAGTGTCAAATGTTGCAGGTATTCAGAGAAGGATAGCTCTTTTGGTTAATTTGTAATATTTGGGGTTTATTGTGTATTTTTTGCATGTTTTAACTTGATGGAGAGATATTTGTGAAAGACGACCGCAAGTTTCAGCTTTATTTGTTTTTCCACATGTCTGTAAATGTTGCACCCTGAAGAGAGCCTGCCCCTGGACTGACACTTGAAATCTGCACCTTGCTTGTTCAAATGCGGGTTTAACGCAGGCAGAGTTGAATGAAAATTTAATGTGGATTTAAGCTTGTAACCATTCTCACTTTGGGTAGCCCCTGCTTGTTCTTCCTCAGACCTTCTGGAAATAAATGAGGTTAGCTGGTTCTTCCAAGTATGTATCTTTGGAGTTATCCAAGGTATGGTGGAACATAGCAAAAATGTTGAAATGACTCTCCAAAATGTGACATGAGCCTCACCTGTTTCCTCCCTGTCCTGAGGCCTGTGTTCAGGAAACTGTTTCCTTTCCCCTAGACACTACTGACACCTGGCTGTGGTGATATTCCAATTACCAATATTCACCATTAAAGTTAATGAACTGCTGAGGCCTGAATAAATCATTTAAGTCACTGCAAATAAAGATTAAGCAGGCTTAGCTTAGTAAGGCTTATTTTTAAAATGCTGCAGTGGATGCATTGTCAGGAGACCTTTAAGTTGAGATCTCAGTACACTTGAAGAGGCCTTCTGTACCAGCTGGCAGGAATATTAATAGCTGCCACAACTGATTTAGGTAAAGAATGTGTTTTCTTGGAGGATTTTAACTAATGAGACATGTCACTTTGCTCACCTTAGTTTTCTTTGTTTTGCTTTAAAAGGAAGAATTTTTTGTTAAGCAGACATGGATACAGACAATGTGCCTGGGTTTGAAAGTGTGAAAGAGCAGCCTACAAATTCTGGAATATAAGGGCAGGAGTCTCAGCTGGAATGTCACCATGATTTCAATGGGTGTGTGCTAACCTCCAGCAGTGAATAATCTGGACCCAGATGCTCATGGGCCAGTGTTAGTAAATAGATAATAGTGTGAGTGTTGGTACAGCAATCTACACACATACATACATGCTCTAACTCTGCAAGCTGGAGGAGAAATTAAAGTATTTATGTGAGACATTGAAGGAATATCATAAGCCCAAACTGAGAAATGTGTTCCTCTTTCACAGGACCATCCTTCTGCCAAACTGTATCCTTCTGGCACCACAGCAATTAGCCAAAGAAAATCTTTCTATTGTCATTCATTTAGAAGCCCTGGTATGTTTGCTCACCTAAATGAAGCGTTTAGCCCCTGCTACTATTCACCATTTTGGGTGACAGCTGCACTAATAGTTGACATAATCACAGTGCCAGCCAAATTGCAGCAATGTTACAGGTGTCAGGATGCTTGCTTATTTTCAAAACACTGCATATTTCAGATCTTGTGTTTCTCATTTGAATAATTACATGTTTTATATTCTTTTGCATGCTGTTAAAAATAGTCTAGAGCCTTAAAATCCATAGCTCTTGACAGCTGCAGTGGCATGATTTTTTTACTGGCTTCAGTTAGAGTGACTCAATCATCTGACAATTAGCAATGATTTTACAAAGCATATTTTGGAATCTGCAAGGCTCATTTAGAGTATAATCCCAGTTTTCTGCAAAATAAATATTGCACTATTCACTTTAGGATTTTACAGTGGTATTTTTTTTGCCAGCTACTTGCCACTTTAAGTTTCTGTTGATTATGTAAGAACAAGATATCATTTCATTCCTGCTTGCATCTGTTATTTGGGGTTTTTTATGACAGTGTCTCTTTGAATTCATTGCAGTTTAATTGGAATTTACACTAGTATTAATATGACAAGAAACATGTCCCAGGTCCTGGATCCTCAGAATGAGAAGTAATAATGAAAACATGGCTGAGAACACTGATATGTCATGCACAAAGTCAACATGAACAGTATGCTGTTAACATTGTAGTCAGGCTCTCAAGTGCTGCGGAAATGCAAGAATCACAGTTGCCTGAACATTTATCAGAATTTCCAGCCATTGAATGCTTAACTGCATGATGCTAATGGTGTTGTTTCAATGTAGTTTTCTTGCTTCACAATTTAATGTATAGTTACATTATCATGGCCTCCTTACTTCCAAAGTCCCTCTGCAGCTTTTATTGCACAGCAGGGAATGTGCTTAGCAACTGTATCAGATATTTTCTCTTAGCTTCCCCTTTCCTTATTCATGACTCCTCTTCCTGTCTTCTGGCCTGCACCAAAAATCTCATGTTCTTCCTTGGCTCATCCTTTCTTCTCATCATTAAGATTCCCATGCTGCCTTCACTGCACCATCTGTGCTACAGCAGCTCAGTTACAACTAGTGCATGAACATGAGACTGAAGAAGCTGCAGCACGAGGTGCATAATAAATTATTTTTTTATGATTTCAAATATAAGCACATCAGTCACCTACTTTTCAAATCATAGAATTATCAAACATATTGGGTTAGGAAGAACCGTAAATATCATCTCATTCCATTCCCCCTGCCATCATCAGGGATACCTTCCTCTACACCAGGTTGATCAAAGCCCATCCAACCTGGCCTTCACCACTTAGATGGATAGGTCAGCCACAGCTTCTCTAGGCAACCTGTTCCAGGGTCTCATCGCCCTTGTGCTGAAGAATTTCTTCCTAATAACTAATCTAAATCTACCCTTTTCCAGTTTAAGCTATTCCCCCTTGTCGTATCCCTACATGCCCTTGTAAAAGGTCCCTCTCCAGCTTTCTTGTAGGCCCCTTGAAGTACTGGAAGGCTGCTCTAAGGTCTTCCCAGAGCCTTCTCCAGGCTGAATAAGTCCAACTCTGTGAGTCTTCCTTCACAGGGAGGAGCTCCATTCCCATGATCATCTTTATGGCTCTCCTCTAGAACTATTCAAGGAGGTCCACGCTTTTCTTACACTGGTGATCCCAGGGCTAGATGCAGTACTCCACATGGGGTCTCACCATAACAGGGCAAAGGGACAGAATTGCCTGTCTCGACCTGCTGGTCACACTTTTTTTGGTGCAGCCCAAGATACAATTAGACTGTGAGCACCATTACTGACTGGCTCATATTCAGTTTTTCAGTCACAGTCCCCCAAGTCCTTTACCTTTGGGCAGCTCTCAATCCACCCATTACTCTTATTGTTTCCATGTTTGGGACTGCCTCAGTATAGGGGCAATCATGAAATCCAGGTTAAGGACCTCGCACTTGGCTTTGTTGAGCTGCATGAGGTTCGCATGGTCCACCTCTCAAACCTGTCAGGATCCCTCTTGAGCATCAACTACACCATTCATCTTGGCATCACTAGCAAAGTTGCTGAGGGTGCACTCAATTCTACTATCCATGTTCTGACAAAGATCTTCGATAATACAGGGATCCAAATATGGTCCCCTGGAGAATGCCATTCATCACTGGTCTCCACACAGACATTGAGCTGTTGACCACAACTCTTTGAGTACAACCATCTGGCCGATTCCTTATTCACTGAGTGGTCCACCTGTCAAATCCATGTCTCTTCATTCTAGAAACAAAGATGTTGTGCAAAACGGTATAAAATGCTTTGCAAGTGTCCAGAAAGATGACCTTTCCTTATCCACAAATGCTGTAACCCTGTTGTAGGAGGACACCAAATCTGTCAGATATGATTTGTCCTTAGTGAAGCCATTGTGGCTGTTGATTATTCATGTATTTAACGTTAATCAATATGCTTTGGTGCATTCATGTCCAAAGGCAATCTTATCAGTACATGGCCAGTGACTTGACTGTTCTCAGAAGAAGTGAAAACCCAACATCTTAACTTCTTTAGGCTGTTAAAGTTTCCAAAACGTTTTCAGCACACGTGGAATTATTTTGACCAAATTCCAACCTTGAGAATCACAAATGCATACAGGTAATTGTTCCCTGCACTAGATTTTCTTTACATTTTTCATTGTTGCCTCTTGTCAGAAGTGGTCGTGCAGTAGCTATGAACTGGCAGCGGCACTATTACCAGGAGTGCAAAGGGTAGAGACCACTTTATCTGCAACATGGCCACATCAGTGGGGTTTACAATAAGAGCAATGGGATAGAGGAGAGATTTCTGCACTGGCCTGACATGGGCCGTTATAGGGAGCTGAGGCAGAGGCAGGCTGAAGGGGTGCAGAGAGTCTCTTCTCACTAATCTGGTGGATTACACACCCTTTATATTTGCAGTCACAGTGGAAAATGCAGCTGCCTGTGTGGCTAATGATTAGGGTTTCCTGAGATTGGAAGAGTGACTTAAACATCTCTGCCCTCATGTTTACACTTAACTAAAGCCCTTGGTGTGCATGTAGGAAGAGTGCTAGGAGTTCTGTGAAGGCTGATTTCACCAAGTGAATGGCAGTGGTTTTCCCAATTTAGAGTTTCATCTGGACAGCCTGATCATTCATTTGGCCTTCTGAAACCTCTTTTTTCAGTGCATCTTGCACTGTGCCAGAAATTGGATGTAGTCTGGAAGACCATTGCAAGAATGACTAGAGGACTGGAAGAGCTTGGTTTGTTTGTCCTTATGGAAAGAACAGGTATAAATGAGTCTAATATGCAGCAAAATATGACTGGGTTTGGAAAACTTTCCCCATTACATGAGCCACTGTCATGAAGTCTTGAGGCAGAGTGGACATTTGTAACAGTGAATTGGACAGCTGTCCCCAGTGGATCCTAATCTCATATAAGGTCCTGCCTCCAAGAAAGCAGCCAGGGTAGATCTCCTGAAGCTGCTTCCAGTCCTATTATCCCTGCTCTTGTGAGCTGCAGAGAATGTGTAGAGGAGCAGTCTAGCAGTTTTGTTGGATCACTCAGGTAGGGATCAGTTTGTGTGTCAGGTAGGCATCAGACCAGTTCACCTTTTGAAGTGCTCTCTGCCCTCAACTGTAAATTTTAGAACACTTGTGTTTGGGGTTTTTTTTTAACTCTGCACTTTATCCTGTTGTTGGTACATCTCTCGAGCTTAGCCACTACAGCCATTTGCTAAAGCAAAGCAGCTTTTATTTTTCTAAAGACTTTTTCCAAAGTTAAAGGAATTCATATGATTTCACTAGCTTCCATACTGTGCAACCATTGCATATTGATGAATTCAGACTTCCTGTTTTGCATTTCATTTCAGTGCATTCTGTGAGACTAACTAGAATTTACTAGGAAATTGAGTTTTTCTAAATTATTTTTCTAATTTATCTTCCTTGATCATGTTTTCTATTTCTTTCAAAAGAATTTGCAAAGGGACAAAAAAAGGGGGAAATTTGAGAAAAGGAGGCACAAAATGAAATACAAACCTTTGTAAATAAGTAGAATCAGTTCTAGTAACTTTAAGTTTGATGACTTTGTAACAGTAGCAATGGAAAATTACTGAGGTACATGTTTCACAGGAAAAAAAAATGGAGCGCAGCTAGAGAACATAATGTGAATCCTTTTATGAGCTAAACCACTGTAGTTGGCGTACTTTTAAGTCCTTATGACCTTAGTGCAAAAATAAGTGTAAGGAAAACAGGACAGAAAAACGGGACATGTAGATAGAGTATATGAAACTAGCAGATGTCCAAGACGGGGTGCAGCTAAGTTAACTGGTAAGTAGGACAGGATGATTATGTCTGCAGTGTTACCGAACCAGTTAATCTGGTGTAAGCATTATCTACTGCACGTGCTTCGAAGACTGCCAGAAGTGATGAAGATTGTTGGAAGAAGTAAACGACCCCCAAAGGCCACCACCACATTTCTGTACGCATGTGGGGAAACCTTCTAGAAGAATGATGTGATACAGAAGTAGCTTCATGAATATGCATGTATGTATGCAATGAATATGTGTTCTTAGTGACTATGAGGACAGCTTGTTTAGCAATACGGGGAGGTACGCTAGGAGGAGCTACCCCCGCGTCGCCCGGCGCCACAATAAAGGATACCTCCTTGTCAGTTTAAACTTCGTTGGCAAGTTCCTGGAGATTTCTCCGAATCAGTAGAAACAGAACTAAATGGGAAACGTTTCTCTTCAGTCTCCTCTTAGCATTTAGGAAAAAAACAAACAAACAAACAAAAAAACCCCAAAAAAACATAACAACAAAACAAATTCTGGCTTCATATTAATCAGGAGAGTGTCCTCAGCAGCCTCTCTTCAATCTGAACCTCATATGATAGCTGATATAACAGCTTTCAGTAATGATTTAATTGTCACATCTGTTACTGAAAAATAAAAACCTAGTAGGTGAGTATTCCTCCATGAAATGTTAACCTTTTGTAAAGACCTATTTACACATCAAAAAACCCCAAAGGCATTTTTAGCTGATGTAAATCAGCATAGGCCCAGCTATGAAGTTTTACCCATCTATTCTGTTTTACACCAGACACTCTCCATATGGGCAATCTTGCCTCTGGCTATGTAGAACTATAATCTGTAGATCCTTAGATTGGCACCTGTGGTTGTGGCCAAGCAATCCTCAGCAGGTTAAAAGCTGTGGAGCAGGATTTTCTTTCTAAACAGGCCTCTTTCTGCAGACATACCCAGTTTTGATGATTAGCTTCCTAAGATTGCTCAGGATGAACAAATTGAACAAATTTATCTTCTAATAAAGCTGCCAGGACTCATGTTGCTGCGGTCCTCCAAGAACCTAACATCTCTTCAGAATCTTCACAGAAAATTGGGAGGAAGTGAACTGTAAGCAGAGGTTTTGCACCTGTGGTAGCCTGAAGTCCATTGCCTCTGCAAGACATGGGAGCAGGTCCCGTCTGCACATAATTGAGTGGGTTAGTTAGAGTACTGTAAGCCTATGTGCAGACCTTACTTTGGGGTGAATGACATATTTCAGCATAAGTCCATGCTTGTCTGACCTAAACTGAATAAGCTGAGTTTAAACTAAGGGATGACTGATTTTTCTGGCTTTTGCACTAAATCAGCTACATTAGCTTTTAAAACACAGTTTGAAAGAAGACCCTACAACTCTGAATACAGGCAAGACTTTAGGCTTCCATTTGTTTGAGTGATACACAGACCAGAGAGTACAGAGGGCATCTTTGTTCTCCTCCCAGCTCTGATCCACACATCTCTTTCTTTCTTTGCTGTTATTTTCTGCTGGACCCATGAGGTCATCTCAGTTTGACTATTCATTTGTGACTGCAATAATAATTTTTTAGAAAATGTCACATGCGTTGAAAATTCCTGTCCGAACACTGTTAACAGCATGGTGAAAAACAGGCTGATCTTCACCTGGCCAGAGCTGGAAGTAGATTCTGGAGATGCTGTTTTCCTTGTCTGGGACTAATTTCAGTTTATAGCCTATTTGCCAGCATGGCATGCCATCAGATTTCCAAAATACTCGATGGGAGGATTTATGCTTTCAGCTGCACACTGATGAGTGCCCCTCTGGTTCCCCTCCCCCAGCTCATCAGCATGCATGTCTTCCCTTATTAGTGTTCGTCATTATGTGAACAGCTGGTAACTGTTCTGTTTTCCTTCTCCTCAGAAAGAGGGCTTCACAGCCATGAGGAAAATTAGTATTAGGTACAAGCAATTTTTAATACTGACTCCAGGTCCATTAATTTTTTCATTATCATTATCATCATCACCATGGCAAGGGTGGGCAGGTAGGCTGCGGGCCTGATTCCCATCTCACTTGGAGGGTATAGAGGGAGTAAAACACTTCCAAAGGCAGCAGGGTTACACCAATGCAAGCTGGGGTAAGTGCAGATCAGGGTCTGACTCATTATAATTTTTTTTTCATGGCTGCCTTTAAAATATGAGTAGTTTCTCTTCCAAATCCATTTAACTGTAATTAACTGTAATGAAGTGGGGGGGGGGGGGGAGGGGGGGGGGGAAGTTCTGCTTGTATTTCTCAAATACATGCTCCACCAAAGGTTTTAAATGACCCCTCTGGCTGCATATCTTACGATCAATGTAGAAATTACTTCTCTCACGTATGTAAGGAGATGAAAAAAGATAACTGGACACTAGACATATTTGCTGGGGTACTCATTTTGATTTTTTTCCTCCAAGAGATGACTGGTTAAGATGGAATATGCATTTTTAGTGAATCATGGTTGTATTCAGTACTCTGAGCCAGATCGTAAGGCTTCATGAACTGTCTGAAATATTCCATATTTTAGATCTCCCACCTTCCCTCCATATTGTTATACTGGCTTATTATTTTGCATTTTATTCTAATCTCACATTCCAAAGAAAATGAGTTTAAAACAAATCAATAGAACACTTCTAAATGAACAGAAGCCTTTAACCAGTCAGATGATGTGAAAATTAAGGAAATGCTGGGAACAAAATGCCAGGAGATAAATATCAAAACTGGTTTTGAATGTTGAGTTACTTTCCCGTCTTTGAAATGGAAACACACATAGAGTGATTAATTGCCTGAACAAAGTCAATGAAATACTACATCTACTTATTTTTAACCTGTGGGATCCTATTTTCATTTCTGGATTTATTATTCTCAACCGTGTACCACTAGAGGGTGCTCAGATAGCAGTATTTCTGGGAATTTATAAATCATTTCTGGATTTTTATGCTTGTATGAAGCTAGGTGCAGCTTTAATTCTCCTCTTCCTACTGGATCTGTCTGGTTTGTTTGTTTGCTTGGATTTTTTCCCCACTGTCTCTATTTAGAGCTTCTGCAAGCTGAGAGACCCTTGAATGAGTTTGTAGTTCATAATCTTGATGCTATTTTAATAGCATTCATCAGCACAGCACAGATAGTCTCACTGCGTCGCTCCTCACATCATGGCCAAACACGAATTACTGTGCCACAGATATGAAAACAGAATTAAACATCAGCTTCCAAGTATTTAAATTGGATGTAGTAGAATCTGGGGATCCAGAACCGTTTCAGGATAAGCAAATCTGTGGTACTTGCCTCACTGCCTATTCTACTCCCTCCCAGAACTAAGCACATTTGTCTTCTCTGGATTTACCAACTTCCATTTCCCATGCGAAGAGACATTCCATGTCTAAAATTACTTACTTTGTCACCCATACTAAAAAGTCTAAGCAAATACACACCGTTTACATAAGCCTCATGCATGATGTGTGTTGCATCTCTTCCAGTAAGGACATTTCACTGTGCTGTGTAGTATCACCATACTGTATCAAAAAACCTCCACCTGGTAGAGCCTTTGTGGTGAATCTGGACACGTTGCATGTAGACTGTTTATACACTCTCCAGGAACAGGGAAAGGATATTTTCCACAGTCACAAGAGATGAATAACAACCAGCCTTGTAGCTGAACTGGGCTTTAGCAGCAATTAAGTAATCTGTGAAATATCACATACTTAGAAAGTGCCAGCAAAACCCAACCAATGTTAGATTTTTCCATTTCTGCTCCAGTCTATAAGATAGGTCAAGACCTTTTCAAGAACAGTTATTTAACTAAAGGTAGGTATGAGATATCTTAAAAAAAAAAACCAAAAAAAAAAAAAAACAAGCTCACCTATTAGGGGATTCCTGGAATTAATATGTTGGAAGGAAAGAAAGAACCAGCATGTGTGACTGTGGACCATTCACTGTATTCACCATGCCAAGTGCAATGTACTGCACCTTTGTCAGAGCAATCTCAGGCACAGCTACAGGTTGGACAGAGAAGAGATTCAGAGCAGCCCTGTGGAGAAGGACTTGAGGGTATTGGTCAATGAGAAACTTGACATGAGCTGGCAGTGTGTGCTCGCAGCCCAGAAAGCCAACTGTGTCCTGGGCTGCATCAAAAGGAGCATGACCAGCAGGTCAAAGGAGGTGATCCTGCCCCTCTACTCTGCTCTTGTGAGACCTCACTTGCAGTATTGTGTGCAGTTCTGGGGCCCTCAACATAAAAAGGACATGGAACTGTTGGAATAATTCCAGAGGAGGGCCAAGAGGATGATCAGGGGACTGGAGCACCTCCTGTATGAAGACAGGCTGAGAAAGTTGGGGCTGTTCAGCTTAGAGAAGAGAAGGCTGCGTGGAGACCTTGTAGCAGCCTTTCAGTATCTGAAGGGGAGCTATAGGGGTGCTGGAGAGGGACTATTCATTAGGGAGTGTAGTGATAGGACAAGGGGTAACAGGTTAAAACTTAAACGGGGGAAGTTTAGATTGGAAATAAAGAGGAAGTTCTTTACTGTGAGGGTGATGAGGCACTGGAATGGGTTGCCCAGGGAGGTTGTGAATGCTCCATCCCTGGCGGTGTTCAAGGCCAGGTTGGACAGAGCCTTGGGTGACATGGTTTAGTGGGAGGTGTCCCTGCCCATGGCAGGAGGGTTGGAACTTGATGATCTTAAGGTCCTTTTCAACCCTAACTATTCTATGATTCTATAATTCAGAGATGGGTGGGGAAAAAAAAGAGATGGCCTCTGTGAAGAAGTCAGGAAAAGTGCCTGACCAGCCTATGGATGTGTATCTGAGTGCCTTTGCAGTTTACAGCTCTGCAGGCATGATGTGGATGAAATTGGTCTGGATTAAGCCAGAGTTTTTACATAGCTGGGCTAAGAATGTAGTCTTTCAGGGACAAAGACAAGGAATTTTCTCAGAGTTTCAGTGAAGTCACTCCCTTTGATGCTGGACTGTACCTCTGATCCTTTTCTCCATTGCCCCTCTGTAGAATAGGGTATCACATTTCATCAAGGAAGTTTTGTTAACCTTTGGCTGAAGCAAATGTATCTGTATAATGGTGGTCTTATTAACTGCTAGCAAATGCTAAACTTGTTGTACAAAAGATGATTAGAAAGCAATCCATCTGCCTTCAGTATTTCTTGTAAGTCTCATTTCAGAGCCATGTGAGTAAAAGAGCAACAGTACCTGCAGATGGTGACCTTCTTGCAGTGGACAGCAATATCATGTGAATGCTGTTAGATTAATTTCAGTTTGATCATTTGGTTACTTTTGGTCATGAGGTAGGATAGGCATGTGATGATGGTCATAGACAGGAAGAGGCAGAACTGCTTTGAGACAGTTTTGGTCCCTTGGTTGTATTTGATCATTCCTTGTTTCCAGTTGATGTCTCCTGTATGTAGAATCATACCTCTGGTTATGCTTAGATGACCAAGCAATCCCAATTTTCCTTTGAGTGAATGGTCACTGTCACTATTTACTCTTCCAAGGACTCCATCAGATAGATGGAGAACATTATTAGCCTTTAAAAGAATAATTTGATGGAACAGGGAGAGAGCATAAGCCAGAGACATGATGTAAGGGATCACCATTTAATTGCAAGACAATTAAGTAGAGAAAGCAAACAGCATAGTCCACAATCTTGAAGGTTAAAGGAGGATGGTGAGAGAAGGCAGTAGTTTGAAAAGCAGTTATTGCCAAAAGAAAAACATGGCAAACTGTTTTTTTTTTTCAATAGAAACAGGGTGTATCCCTTTAGGCAGGTGGGGGAAAAGGGCAAAAACTGTAAGAAACTCCCTAAAGAGAGAAAAGGAAAAAGATACAAGGGAGAAGTAATGGGATTAATTTTGATGTTTGAAGGGAAACTGAGGCAATATAGGCTCTGCAAAAGTACATCTCTCTCTTAATTAAAATTAACTGGTACTGTCTTAAGTCTAAGGCAGAGTCATGTTTTCCTGGAGTTTGTTTCCTTCTTTAGGTGCAGTTGTGGTATTTCTTATTATCTGAAATTACCTACTATGGAAAAATAATCACTCTCAAACAGTACATTGAGAAGCCCATTATGTCATTTTAAAGGTCAGATTTTAAAATTGATTTGAACTTGATTTATTGATATAAGCCTGGAAACATAGCACACAGTGATTTCTGACTGCAAATAAAGAATATTTTACCTGCCTGACTTGTGGGTGAAAATGGTCTGGATCAGCAAACGTTTTGCACACATCTGTATATGGTTGCAAATGGTCTGCACTCTAAATTGCAATGCAGAATGCAAAAGCCTGGGTATTTTTGCATTTTCTAGAAAGTGTTTTCAGGAGTTGGTAGGACTGCTCTGTGACCTGAGATTTCATGTGCTCGTTCTGTTAACAGAAAAGTATTGGAGAGGAGTAGTAACTTTCATACCCTTTGTCCTTCACATTGGAAGCGTTCACTCAACTGAGTGGTGGCTTTGCCTTTGTCTGTGACTTTTGTCAGGAATGCTTTGCTTTGGAGATCTCATGGTCTGTGTGTTATGACTAGTATACAGCCTTTCCAGCTCAAGGGGCCTATGTGCAGACTAGTCAGTCTGCCTCTTCCAAAGGAAGACGTGCAACAGCTTTGACTACAGCACCTGATAGAGCCCAGGGTGTTCTGCCATGTTCCCAGGAAAGAAGCCCATATATAGCTCTACAACATAGATATGCAGAGCACATACAGCAATCCAGCATGATGGCAAAGGTGGAAGCAAGGTGGGTAGGAGCTGGTTTCCACCCCTCCAGCAATTCATCCACACCTCCATGCATTCTAATGGCTGGGTGACCTGCAGCCTGCAGCCAGGCTGGAAGCCCTAGGCTTGGCAGATACCATGTTGCACTTCCTGGCTAAACTGTTCATAGCAGCAGTCATTCATTCATCTGCACCCCACAGGTTTGTGAACTTCAGGCTACCTTCACCACACTGCACCTCTTCATTGCTGCACTTCCAGCATTGTGCCTTGAACCAGTCACAGCCTTCCATACACTCATCTGCTGTGTATGAAAGACTTCTATGCCCTTTTTGAAGATGTTAAGTTTAACAACCCTGGGAAGAGCTGATTTTACCACAGCTGAGAAGAGAAACTGAACTATGGTGAAGACTCTTGGAAGCTTTCAAGTCATATTCATTGCTTGTGGAAACGAGCAGATTTTAGCAATTTACCTCAGACAGGATTTTGCAGTTCTGAGAAAAATGTGTAGTTTTGCCACCGTATTCCTTCATGAGCTGGTATGTGTTATTATGGTTTGGGTTTTGGTTTTGTTCTTGCTTTGTTTTTGGTTTTTTTTTTTTTTTTTTTTAGTTGTTGAACCTTTCTATACATGCTCTGGGAATTGTTTTTCTCCAAGCCTTCCACAACTACAGCTAACTTTGTAGACACCATGAGACAAGAGCAGGCATTTTAATAAAGGATATATAATTTGATTGTGACACAAAATAGAACAGTTCAGTGATTTTTTTCCTCTGGCAACTGCTGTATCCTGTGGATCTTCACAACAAGGTTTTCTAAAATTAAATCTCTCTAGTCATTCCTAGAGTAATGTAACGTTACTTTTTCTTGTAAGTGCTTACATTAATTCAGCAATGCATATAATAGAAAGTAGAAAGGCCAAAAAGAGGGTTGAATTTTCTAATTGAGGATATTTGTAGATAGCCATGACTTGCAGATCTGAATATTGATATCCTGATGCAATGGCTCTATGTTAGACACTGTGGCATGCAAATACAAGAATTCTTCTGCTGCATCTGTCTCCTTAGTTGTTAAGGAGTGATTGTGTTTGTACAGATTCATAGCATTATTGCAAAGAGATGAAAAAATCAGATTATTTCTATACAATGAGCTGGGTAGTGGTTTCTCAGTGCTGTAACACTGGAGAGATTTCAAATGTACTTGTTAAAATGTTTGTATTCTAGCAGGTGCAGAAACATTAATTTGTAAACATCATATTAACATGTTTTGCACAGGCATATTGTCTTTTGTCTCATAACCCTGATGACTTTTAAAAACGTTAAGGACTCATGAGAAGTTTTTATTCATCAGCTGCCTCAGCATGAGCCCTGGGCCTGTCCATCCCTGCACAGGTGTTACAGTCTGTGATATAATCACTATCTTTGACAAAGGATTGCTTACAGCATAGTCCTGCTATGGAGTGTTCTAAAAGAGTGGAATTCATGTTTTTGTGTCTGAAGTATTATCCTGAGGTTTTACAGGCACAAACCAATTCATGTCACTTCCTTCTTTTGTGCCCATGCCAAGTAGCTGACTTCTGCAAAGTCCTGTAACTCTTGAAAGCCATGCTCATGTGTCTCCAGGAGGGAAAATGTCTTCAGCAAGTACACAACCTGCCAAAATGAAACAAGAGGAATTTCCCTTTCATGGCTAAGATGAATACTATTTTATAGCAAAACACATATCAATGAATACTCAACAGCAAAATCCCCATGCTCTCAGTTAGTGTTTGCTTGTGGGAAACAGTAAAAAGGGTAGAGAACTTTGCTTGAGCTAGAGAAGATTTTTATTTTGCACAGTTCTCAATACAAGCTTGGTGTGCAATGCCTAATTTTTTGAAGACACAGCAGTACAAGTCAGAAATTATTTGGTTCCATAAAGCTGTTTTCCAATTAGATGATGCCTCTTTCATCTGATTTTATTAGCGGCACTGTGTTGTGTTTTAAGCCCAGCCTGTCACTCAGAAACCACGCAGCCATTCGCTCACTCCCCCCCGCTTCCTCCATCCGCTCCAGGAGGGATGGGGAGGAGAATTGAAAGAATGTAACTCCCACAGGCTGTGATAAGAGCAATCAAGGGAAGAGAACACAACCGCTTACCACCCACCGACCGATACCAAGCCCAACCCAAGCAGTGATCTAGTCCTTTTGGGTAACTGCCCCCAGTTTATATAGTGGGCATGATGTGCTGTGGTATGGAATACTTCTTTGGCTAGTTTGGATCAGGTGTCCTGTCTCTGCTTCCTCCCGGCTTCCCTTCCTCCCCGGCAGAGCATGAGACCCAAAAAGTCCTTGGTTAGGCTAAACGTTACTAAGCAGCAACTAAAAACACTGGTGTTATCAGCACTGTTCCCAGGCTGAAAGTCAAAACCACAACACTGCACCAGCTACTGAGAAGGAGAAAAATGACTGCTGCTGCTGAACCCAGGACACACTTTTTATTCCAGAGTCATGAGATGACCACGTGATCCATCAAAGCCTTGTGTGCCTAATAACGAGAGAATAAAAAAATGTCTTCATGTGAACTTCCCTGACAAAAATACCTGCTCTTAGGTGTCCTAAATATATTAAGGAAGAAAAAGTCTTGTTTGAAATATGTGATGAGGTGTCTGTTCCATGTTTTAGGTGCAAATGGCTTAGTGCTGCTTAACTCTGCCAGGCTGGCTCCTTAAGTTGTTTAGCTATCTTTAGATCTTCTTCAAAATGTGACATAGTGTTCTCTTCTGATTTGTGGTAAGTCTAGAGGAAAGTGATATCCCTCATGAGTGTTTGCTTTGTGTGATGTTTGTGGCCTTCTGGCTTGGAGTTTACAAATTCTCCTGTGCCATTTTTATACTGGTTTTATAGTTAATTTTATTTACTTCATAGGAACAAAAAATAGCCCAATCAAACTATCAGTTGAGGACAGATAAACTGGTTAAAAGAAAAAACAAACAATAAATTGACTATCTGCCAACCAAATGAGCCACTCCAAGGCAAGACAAGAAGCCACTGTACATATAACCTGACACAGTTTATAGGATCAGCTGATATGTACTCAAAATGTTACGGCATTGACTACATACAAAGATTACACTATAAAATTTTAACTAGGGCAAATCAAATAATTCATACACTCTGACACCTATAGATAACACCAGAATTAATTAAGGATCCTGCAGACCTTTTCTCATGCTAGCAGTCCCAGAAAAGTCAAAGGCTTTGACTCTTTGAACTGAGACCTCTCATTCTCAAGTGGTCAGTGACCATTTCATGCCATGACACTACTCCTCTGTGCTTTTTATTTTTTTGTCAGAAAAGTCCTTGGAGATGTGCAGCAGTGTGGGACAGAATTAGCCCTTCATTTTTTCTGAAGGCTTTTGAAGCAGAGGAAGAGCTTGGAAAGCAGCCTTCCAATGTCTGAAGAGGGCCTACAAGGATGCTTGTCATCAAGTACTGTGGCAATAGGACAAGATGTAATGGGTTTAAACTTAAACAGAGGAACTTCAGGTTAGATAGAAGGCAGAAGTTCTTTACTGTTAGGGTGGTGAGGCACTGGAACAGGCTGCCCAGAGAAGCAGTGAATGCTCCATCCCTGGCAGTGCTCAAGGCCAGGCTGGACAGAGCCTTGGGTGATATGGTTTAGTGTGAGGTGTCCCTGCCCATGGCAGGGGAGTTGGAACTAGATGATCTTAAGGTTCTTTCCCACCCTAACTATTCTATGATTCTAGGATTCTATCATTCTATGAATCTGTGATTCTATCATTCTATGAAATAAGATGTGTACACAAGAACCAGGCACATAAAATGCAACATAAAGCCCCAAATAACTAAAATTGATTATTATTAATACTACTACTACTACTATTGTTAAATGACACTTCCATTCTGAAGAATGGTTCTTTCTTAGCCAGTGACAAAAGCAATGAATCTCTGAGTACACATCACAGGACAAATCTCCATCAGGCAGTGTCCTATTCACTGAGCTGTGAATACCCAGCCAGAGGGTATTGTTAGATATCTATTTGCCTCAGCTTCTAATGTCAACCTTTAATGTTTGTTGGAGTTTTTTTGCTGTTTGTCCTTGCGATGACCTGGAAACCTAAGGAGAGATTAAACCCAAGATAGTGTATAAGGACTGGCTTTAAAAAAATAGTGAAACTGTTTTCTATGCTCTAGTTCGGCTTGCAGTCTGGCAAATTGTGGCCTCTTCAGGATTAATGTTCTAACCTACATGTGAGTTATATGTGTTCAGGGATAAAAATTATTTGTTCATTTAAGTAATGCTAATTTTAGATATTATTTCCTCTCTGTTAATATCTAGCAGCATTTTTAATGCTGGCCGAATATAAATGAAAAAAATAGAGAAAAACTTTCTGTCTAAGTGGCAAAAACGTCCTACTCCTGCTACTGTGAGATCACTGGAGGAAATTCTGATGGCAGAGATGCAACTGAATATGCCATTCATGGGACCAGATCTGTCTGCAGGACCAGAAACATTTTATTGTGAGCTTTGCTAATGCCAAATAAGTGGTCAAGTACAAACTTAATCTGAGCTCTGGAGTCTGCATAAGCCTAGGAGGACCAAGCTCTGATCCTTGCAATTGAGTCAGGAAGGAATGTCTGGGCAAGGACACCTCAGCTTGATCACCAGCAGGCTATCTAGAGCTTGTCTCTTCACAAACATGTGGATGCTTTGTGCTGAAGCCACCGTCAGGCTACAGCCAGCTAAAGAGGCAGAAATAGATTTTGGACCTTGCTGTACCTAGACCTACTGGCCTGCTGCTGGAGTTTGACGTTTGCTTCCATTGACTGGGGAATTCACCAGATAAAAGCAATATGCTGGATCTTATCTGTGACAAGTCTTGGATACCTCTTGCAAGAGCTCCCAAATCCACAGAGCAGGCATTTTACTTGCCTAAGAAACATGAACTCTACTGCTGTCACAGTACAATTCAGGCACAGAATATGTACTCAGGCAAGTCCACTCAGGCTGATATGCAAACATCCACTTTCTTACTCTTTGTGTTATCACAATAATATCTCAGGAACGGGCTCCTCACAAACAGGTTTGTGGATGATGGGAATTTTAATGACAGATTTATGCACAGCAAAGAAAATTGCAAAGGCCAAAAGTTCAGAACCTAACAGGTTACATGCAAGTAAGAGCAAAGCAGGCAGCATAGGAAAGAAATGGGGAACTTCAAGAACAATGAAAATATTGAAAATCACCTCCTTGGTACTAACAGAAGAAAGTCACAGGAAATTAGCATGAAAATACAACCTGAAGGAGAGTTGAAGCCTGTATATGTTACCCACTAGGAGGCACAATGTTTTCATACTAGAATTAAAGATGCTGTTCAAGAGGCTGGAATGTACTTACAATGTTCTCAGAACACAGCAAGAGCAAATTAAGAATGGTGAAATAGATTATAAAAAAGAGGAATAAAAATCCATAAGGTTCAAATGAAGGACCTAATTCCATCCCTATTAAAATATCAACAGCCACATTCCCATTAAGTTCAGTGGGAGTATTATAATGAGCCTGAGGTAAGTCATGCTAAACTCTGCACACATGCAAAACGTACTTAAAAAAAAAAACAACAACAAAAAACAAACAAAAACCAGACAATTTATTTTTTGTTTTACTTCTAAAAGAAAAGTAAGCAGAAATAATCCCCTATACTTGGGTTGTTTTCCCAGAAACAAAGACTGAGTTACTTTTTATCTCCTAAAGCACTGCAATTAGTGTCAGCAGTCTGGTCCCAAGTCACAGGTGAAGTAAAAAGTTGAGAGGACCTGTGTGCTCTTTGCTGACAGCACGGTTGCTGCAGCATGGTGTCCTTCTTTCAGAGTACACACAAAATGACAATTGTCTGCCCCATACTAAATTGTTAGTGATGGGGCTGAGCCTTCTGTGTTTCTCATGTCAGCTTCTCAGGGCTTGCAAAGAATTGATGCTTTGGCTGGTCTCAGCATTCCTCTAGTGAGTCTTCAAAAGCAGTATCAGCTTGAAGAGGATGGTACAAGGAGAAATGCAGAGAAAGGCCTAATGGCAGGGAATGGCATAAAGTCTACATGGCTGTATCCAAAACTTAGCACTGGGACACATTTGAGCACTTGTGGCCATATGAGTATCTCACCTTGATCATGATGCCGTGTCTGGGTGAGATCCTTCCTCTTTTTCCTGGGTCTTTATTGGGAAGGCAGCCTAGCTGAACAAAATTGCAGGAGTAAGAGGCATGCTTTAATTAGTCTCTAATTTGTCCTGCTGGGAAAGCAGGGTCCCAGGGCAGGCTGTGATGCTTTTTTGTCTGACAAACCCTTGAAATAACTGGGCAAAGCCAATTCTGAGGCTTGCAGCTGGCTGGCTGACATCTGGCACTTGTGCAGAGGTGCTAAAGAGGGAAGGTTATAACTCCTCTGAGACCGTAACAGGGCCACAGTTCCAGGTATCCAAGAATGTGACTGTGTGCAGCTGAGGCTGTAGCAAACCTCCCATCCACCTAATCCGTGCAGGACAAAGACCTCTGGGAGACTACCAAGGACATGAGCTCCCAGACAACTGTTCTTGCAGATGCATGGCCAAAAAGGGGGGGGGGGAGTGTTAAGGACATCTCAATATGTGCACTATCTATGATTTCTGGGGAGATCAAGAACTGTTTGCTGACTGTGTGTCTTCAGCCCTAGAAATAGGGCAGCTCTTCACAGTCCTTAGCCTCAATCTGACAAAACTTGCTGACCCACGCTGGTTCTATTTCTCCTCTCTAGAAATGGTTTTCTGCACAGGTTCAGCCCTTCGGCTGTATTTTGTATTATGGTCTGTGGTTTTGTGGGAGCAGCTACTGTGACTTATTACTTGTCCCACAGCTTCCAGTCATCTTTAATATTGCTCTGCTTTTGTGACATTCAAGTGCTGTCCACTATTTTGTCTGCAAGCCTTTGACCTTTTTGGGTAAGGATTGTTTTTTATTGCATGCCTAGTGTCATGTAGAGCTCCCTCACTGATGCCTTGCATACCACTACGGAGCAAGTAATGATGATGTTAATAAACTCCAAAGAAACAGCAGTACTCCATAAGGAAAACCGGCAACAAGCTGTTCTTAAAGCATGAAGAAAAGAGCAAAAAAATGAATCATGTCCAGTCAAGCCCAAAGATATAATTCCCGAGTTGATGTGTTCCACCTACCCAGTACTTGCTGCAAACTAAAACATCCCAAAGATGAAAGTAGGCTGCTTGACGTATGTCTCTGGTCCAACCTCTGGCAGTTGGGATTCGATACAAATCAGGACCGCTCTGCCCTCTCTCAATTCAGGGCAGTTTGCCTCCTTTCTCCTCAACTGTCAGGCTGGATTTTGCCCAAGGGTCCTGAAAACCATCAGCAAACGGCTATCTGCTTAGGGATTAGGATTTATCGCTCTAAGTGTTTTGCCTCTTTCCGAAGGCTGTGTAACTATTGGCAGACTGAGCCAAGCCAGGCTCAGAGAACACGGTTCATCTTACTTTCCCCGAGCGCTTTTCCCCGTTACTGAATGTTCCTGATCGGGGCAGAAAGGGATCTGTTCAGGGCACTGGGGCGGGGAGAGGCCGGGGGCGGCCGGGACAGCTCTGTGAAGCCGGTTTGTCCTCCTTCCCCAGCGGAGCTCCAGAGCACGGACTCATTTTCCTGCAGCGCTTCCAGCCCGGCCGTGTGGCTGGGTAGCTCTAGGGGGGAGGCCCGGCCCTGGGGGAGGTGTCGGCGGCAGCGGCGGGTCCCGCCCCACTCACCTGGGCAGCCGCACCGTAGCGCCGGTCCCGCTCCCTTTCGCTCCTTGGAGGATGAACGGTCCGGGGACAAAGGTAAAGTGTAGCCGGGCGGGTAGAGGGGCAGCGGGGCGGTGGCGAGGGGTCCCGCGGGGGACCCGGAGCCGGGGCACAGCGGCGGCGGGTGCTGGCAGTCTGCGGGTGACGTTCCGCTCCGGGCGGCACCCCGGGGCCGGTGGAGAAGTGTCCGAGTGCTGGTGCTGCCGCAGCGCCTGCTGACCCCGCTCAACACGGCTTGGCTCACCCGGAGCTGCGCCCAGATGCGCCCGGTGCGCAGCGCCAGAGGCTCTCTGCACATGCAGTGACCACTCGAGCGCTGTTTTCTGCCCAGATATTCCCGCAAAAGAATAAATTAGGGGAGTTGTGTTACTAAAGTAACAGCGAGCAAAGAACAAGCTGTCTGTGAGGAAACGAAGTCTTGATGGAAGATTTTTCAATGGTGTTAGGAGAGCCACTGTTGATTTTCTTAACTTTTGAATGGTGTGAAGTGCTTGATCCAGTCCTTCTCTTGTCCACCAAAGCAAAGGGTTTTGGTGAAGAGCATATGTCTAAGCTTTTTAAATGTGATCGGATCTTCTTGTCGTAGAAAATTTGCTTGCAACCAGAAGTGTCTGTCCACTGCAAAAAGTTGAGCTCCTCAAGGGGAATAATATTAACACATAGGGCTACTGCCGGTGACAGAAGCCTGTAGTTACCGTGCACTTCTATATGTTACTGTTCCTCTTCACAGCAGTATAGTAAAGGGTTGCAGTGTCTCCTGAGAATATGCTGATATTGACGACAATGGCCCATTTTAGGGAAAAATCCTGCAGGTGTCTGTCCCCAGGAGGGAATCTGTGTCCCTGGGGCAGCTCATCACCTATCAACACTGAGGAGCAAACACACAGGACTGCATCTTCTCCCGCCCCTGGAGAGAAAGAAGCAGCTGCAGACAGAAGAGGACAGAACCTGTAGCTCTTCCCTGCTCACATACAGAGGGATGAAAAGGCAAAATACAGGAGGTTGCATGCCCCTCCATGCACTCTCCACAGCATCTGTGCCTCACTGCCTTTACAGTGGCACAGACTGCTTGTGGAAGGTGAGCCAGACTGAGTTCCCTTTTCAGCTCTTCTTCTTTGAGTGAGCTTGCAAAATTTCCATAGAGTCATAGAATGGCTTGTGTTGGAAGGGACCTGAAAGTTTGGCTAGTTCCAAACCCCTGGTACAGGTAGGGACACAGTCTAAAGTCGAAAGTATTCCACAAACTTCTGGGGGAAAATGGGATAGCTGGCATTGTCCAAGCCAGTCAAAATCTGTCTGTAAGAGAAGGCCAAAGATGGAGTTTATGGTGTGATTAGCAAGCAATCCCAACAAAAGCTTTCTGTCTGAGCAACACCTACCTGGGGGAATTTTGTTGTAGGGTGTTGCTATCAGGAGGCTTGTTATTCACAGCACTCACAGACTATAGCATGCAAATGCAGTCTAACCAACCCATGGTAAATTAAAACACAGCTATGCTGCAATGACTGATTTTTCAAAGTTATGAAATGAAAGGAGTTTGGGACAGGAAAACAAAAAGGATTTGATTTTGCTTTTTGGCTGACTTGGAGAAAAGTTGTTTTCAGTGAAGTTACTCTTAATCATATGGGTGAGATAGTCATTGGATTTGTAGGCTGAAAAATACATCCTGCTTTTCCTCAGGCAAAAGAAATAACATTTGCCTCTTGTATTTAATATCTTTCTGTTTTCCAGGCACCACTATTTCTTGTATTGATGAGTAAAAGCACAAGGTTAACGTTTGATAATCTATTACCAAGTTATTGTAGAGGTGGGGTTTTTTGTTGTTTGGTTGGGTTTTTTTTTTTTTTTAGCAAAATAGAGGTATACAGAGAAGAGTTCTAGTCTAGCTGCCATGATTATTATTTTCCTCATATCTATTTTAAGTTAAAAACGTAGCATGTAGTCTGGATAATTTAAATAATTTCTAGGTATTTACTTTGCTCTAATCTGATTTTTAGTGTATTTTAGAAATCTTTTGAACCAATATAAAAGGATGCAGAAACTGTTGAGCTGCCTAAGAGCCTAGTGGTTTTGTGTTTTTTTGTTTGTGGGGTTTTTTTTGTTTTTTGTTGTTGGTTTTTTTTTTGTACAGGCTTATTTATAAATTCTTAAACTGGTTTTACGGTAAATGAACCATGAATAGAGGTAACTGTCTTCAGTAGCTGGTTGTCAAGTACCAGATTTTTAAGTCTCTGTAAAATGTGACCTCTGAAGTAGTATATTCTTACTGCAATGAACTGGGATTTACAGATACTGCTTCCAATAATGCCAACATAAATTTACCAAGCTTTTCATAGCATAGAGTGTTAACATTGCGGTCAGAGTGACTGGCTTTGGAAGGGATATAAAGTTTGGAGGAGTATATTTTCTTCATTGTGGAGGGATTTGCAGGTGTAAACACCATAAAAAATGTATATCCACTGGTTCTACTGGAAAAAAAAAAAAAAAAAAAAAAAAGATGAGACACTTCAGGATTCCACTGATGGCTTCCAGAATCACTCATGCACTTCAATTCATCATGCTAAAATTAGTCACATGTAAGGAATTGGTTAAATTAATTAAATAAATTGTTAGGATTTATACAGTTGTAACTAAAGGCAGTGAAGGCTCTTTAGTAGTGGAAAAACTGGTACATGTGAATATCTTCCAGAGGACTGACTTAATTCTTGGGCCATGCTAAATATGTATTTCTGAGGGCAGAGTCTGCTTCAGTACATTAACTGTCCCTCCTGGAAGTTCCTGTTTGAATTAGTGTGTGCTGCTCACTGTAGAGCCTTCTGCTTTTGTGGGCATCAGTCAGGGAAGGTTGCAGTAGCATGCCTGCAGGAGCATGACTTAAGCATGCCATAAAACGTAGTTTAAGTATGCATGTGTTTTAAATATTCCCTGTCCAGTAAATCCATGGTTGTCCTCTCACAGGCAAGGTGCAAGACAAATACCAGTGTTAGGAAAATGAATCTTTAATTTTCCATTTCTTTACTTCCTCCTCCAGCAGCAGACAGACATTTGCACCCACTCATTCTGCCCCACTCCAGGCTCTGCTCTTGTGTCGTGGTTTAAACCCAAATCGCACAGCTCGTTGACTCACTCCCACCCTGTTGCTCCCCCAACTCCCGGAGAGCTGGGGAGGAGAATCCAAAGAATGTAGCCTCCACGGGTTGAAATAAGAACAGTTTAATAACTAAGGCATAACACAAATCACTACTGCCACTACTACTACAAATAATGATGATAAAGCCAATAACAAGTGAAGAGAATACAACACCTCACCAGCCACCAACCCATGACTCACCCGACCCTGCCCGATCGATCACTGACCAATACCTCCTCCATCCCCCCAAAGAACTCCAGCCCTTCCAGGTAACTCTCGGTTGCAACCTGGGCATGATGTGCTATGGTATGGAATACCTCTTTGGCTAGCCTGGGTCAGGTGTCCTGTCTCTGCTTCCTCCTGGCCTCCCCTCCTCCCTGGCAGAGCATGAGCTCAGAAAAAGACCTTGGAAAAACCAAATATTTGAGCAGTAACCCAAAACATGCTCGTTATCAGCAACGTTCCCAGCCCGAAAGTCAAAACACAGCACTGCACCAGCTACCAAGAAGGAGAAAAAATGACTGCTACTGCTGAACCCAGGATATCTTGTTAATGCCACTTGCTTCTTCTGTCTAAGTTCCTCCTGAGCACTACATACATGAGGAGAAGCCAAGACAGCTGGGACTGTTCAATCTGGGAAAGAGAAGTCTCGGGGGCATCTCGTCAATGGATGTAAATGCCTGAAGGGAGGGTGCAAAGAAACAGAGCCAGTGGTGCCCAGTGACAGGACCAGGGGCAGTGGGCACAAACATGGGAGGTTCCCTCTGAACATCAGGAGAGAACTGTGAGGGTGATTGAGCACTAGAAAAGGGTGCCCAAAGGGGTGATGGGGTCTCCATCCTTGGGCATACTAAAAAAACACTCAGATATTCCCTTCCTGAGCAACAAGGGGTTTGGAGCAGATGACTGTTCCAACCTCAACCATCCTACAGTTCTGTGATTCTGCTGTCAGACAAAGCATTAATTTATTCTCCCCACTTCTCTGTTGCTTTTCAGCAGTCCACATACTTTCCCATCCTGCAGCTTTCGCTCTTCTCAAACACTCTGGCACTGTGCACAGGCAGGATTATTCTCTTCAGTGGTGATCCTTCCCCATCACCCCAAAACAGCCAAGAGCTGTACTTAGCAGACATTCTCCAGAGTTGTGACTTTTTGTTCCTACAACTTGTTCTCTGACAGCAACTCAACCTAAGCAAGGGAAATCCATGTAAGGATGGGCAGGTGCCTACAACACTGTCTTGACAATGTAGCAATGTTGTCAAAGTATTCAGTAGGAAAAAAAAAAACCTGAAAAAAGAAACCTGGGTGCTGGGATGTTAAGGAAACAGATATTGATGGGTGAAATCACTTATCCTTGATATCTGTTCAGAAAAATGGACCTTTAATAGCTAGTTTAGGATGTGATGTGACATTTTCACCAAGCTCAGTCAAACTACTCCTTCCTTTATTAAAATGTTAGGTGCTGTTGATACCTTGGGTGGGTAAATTCCTATGAACAAAGTCTCAAACTAGGCAGTCAACAACCCCTAGAGGTCTTTTGGGGCAGTGTCATTTACACCAATGTATGCGTCCCAGGTGGCATTCCTGAACTGGCTCTGCTGCACATCTAAGGTGTGGTCTAGGGCAGGTAACTCACTTCCCCAACTTCAGTTTCCAGACTGTTAACAGAAATTAAAAGGGACTTGAAAATATAGCAAGGAATACATACAGCTTCTTGCTCTTTTGTTATTAAATACAGTTTTAGGATACATTAATATGCAACTTAATGTATTATGCTTTGGGAGACTAGGAGGTCTCATCCAGAGCTGCAGCCTGAGCAGCAAGAAGGGCTGCATGATTGGGCGATGAAGTGCACTCTGCCTCATTTCACTGGTACTAATCTGGTCTCCAAGGTAGTCCTCAAAGACAGCCACCAGCAGAGCAGTATAGTAGGATTTGAGTCATGACTTGGGTTGTGAATATCAACAACTAAAAGGAAAACTAGGGAGGTTTTCTCTGGTAACCGGAAATCCATAGTTTGTCAAATAGATTGATCTCAGTCCAGCTGTTGATGGACGAGTGAGTGTTCATATTGCCATAATTAGAATAAGCCATGGTCTGGATCGTCAGAGGCTAAAGGCTGAAACAGTCCTCTAAACTGAGGCGTTTCAGCTGTGAAGCCACCACTTCTGAGTAAACTGGTCTCTAATCCATGAAAGCAATCCAGGAGCCTTAGGAACCAAAATAACACTTTCAAAAAACTTTGTCGTTCAGCATCACGATCCTTGCACCAATTGTGCTTCACATTTGTAGTATTTTTACATCCCTTCCTAAAAACTAGGTGGAGAAACAGTGATCAAACATCAGGTAGTGCTCCAAGGAGAAGAAGAGGTGTATTCACAAGTGTTCATTGGTAACTGGGTGTCAGATAAATGCTTTATTAGGCAGGCAGCATGCTGCTTGCATGACATGACCAATTCTTGAAAGATTTACAGTGTGCCATTGAAAACAGGGAGATTTAAACTAGAATCTTACAAAGACTTAAACCCCACAGGTTTAGCTTTACACCTCATAGGTAGTGTCACTTAGGTCAATGAAACTATTCACTGTGGAAAGCTAAGAAGGTGTGTAAATCTCTGCAGCATTAAACATTTTGCTTGATTGTCTCCTGAGGGAGTGGAAACAGGGATTGGCAGCTATCAGACATACAGGCTAAAAGAGCAGCTCGTGCCTTTGAATTTTGGCCTGATTGAAAAAAAGCATTAAAAATTGTGGAACAATCCTGGCCTTTTTCCTAATTTGCAGTGGGTGCTCTGTGGCTCTGAACTCTCACCAAGCAATTGAGATTTGCTCACCCACGGCTAAGAAAAGTAGGTGCATTTTGACTGACAACATAAGTATATTTAACTGCTTTTAGGAAAAGAAAGGCAAAGGTACTTGTCACAATGGGGACGCGAGGGGGGCGGACGATGTGATGATGTGCGTGCGGAACGCTTGCAAGCAGACCCTTGCCAGGGTCGGGAGGGGGCTGCACCACTGGTGATGCTTCTCCTCCTTCCCCCCCCCCCCGCAGCCCCAGGACCCTGTGGTCGCAGGCGCTTCGTAAGACACTGCCGAGAAGGGGAAGGATCTGGGGTCCCTGGGGCGGCTCGGGGGGACGGGCGGGGGTGCCGGGGAGGCGCCGCAGGGGCGGGAGCGGCCGGGGCAGCGCCAGCGGTGGGGGGTGGTGCCGGTGCCGCCGCGGGGTGCGCGGCGCAGGGGCGGCGGCCCCGCAGCCCGCTCGGGCGGCAGGTGGGAGCGGAGCGGGCCGGTGTGCCGGCGGTGCAGCGGGGCGGGGAAGGGAAGGGATGGGCTGCGCCCCCAGCATCCACGTTTCTCAGAGCGGCGTAATTTACTGCCGGGACTCGGACGAGTCCAATTCCTCCCACCAGACCACCACCATTTCTCAGGGCACCACCACCCTGCACGGCCTCTTCATCAAGACAGACGCGGCCGACTCCATCCCCTCCGTCCTCGCCTACCAGAGCCGGCAGCAGCCGCCGCCCTCCGCCGGCCCCCGCCGCAAAGAGCGCAGGGAGCCCGGAGCCTCCGCCCGGGCCAGGGCCACCCGCTGCTGCGGCGTCGAGGCGGAGACCCAGACGAGCAACGCCAGCGCCAAGGTACACCGCTGCTGCTCAGGGAAGAGGGGGCTCCGGTGGGCCCGGTGTGGGTCCTCCCTGCCGGCCGCGGTAGAGGGAGGACGGAGCCGGAGCATCCCCCGCCTGCACCAGGGCGGGAGCTGATGCTTCCTCGGACGGGATGCAGCTGCGGGGAGCGGCTGCTCTGGCGCCCACTGACTCACCGCAGCTGCGGCGGCCGGGCCGGGCTGACACCGCTGCGGGGGGGCCGCGCAGGGGCGCGCCTGGCCCACAGCACCCCGGGAGGCAGTGCCGGGCCCCTCGGGCTGCCCCGCGCCCGCAGCGCTGGTGTGGCTCCGGGGATCCCCTGTGCTGCGATCGCTCACAGAGTTACAGCGGGGGGGCGGAGGGGAGGGTTCGTTGCCAGGTTTGTAGCTGATGGCAGGGTTTGGGCGTCTGGGAGAGGTGTCAATGTGGCGGAATGAAATCTCCCTCTGCTCAGTTCACAACAGCATAAAGCCCGTACTTGCTGTTGGGTTTTCTTCATCCTCTTTTTTCGCTCTTCCTCCCCTGTATGCGGTCAAAATGAACTGTTGCTGCGAGGCGTGGAACCGAACCACTATGATCTGCATACAGGCAAATACGCCTTTCTGGTGTAGGGCTAGGAGATGCTCCCGGGAGGGGCAGGCAAGGGCTGGGCCTGTAGGGTCTTCTCGTCCACATCTGGAAGGCTGAGTTCCCCTCTCAGTGTATAAGGCAGCACTGCTGTGACTGCACGTCAACTTCCTCGCAGAAGTTTACTAGTTAAAAGAGATGACAGCTCTGGCGGGTTTGGGGGAGAGAGGGAGTTGGTGTACTTATGTGTTTTTCTTAGTATCAGGGCAGATTTCATTAATTCCCTGAAAATTTTCAGATCAGAATCAAATTTTACTCTGTTGTCATGTTCCAAATCTTATTATGAAAATAAATGGTGCCTTGTGATCCCATTGTGCCTTGGGTTACTCTTCTGTTGTACTAATAAAGCAGGATATCATGTCACACAGTAATTCCAGGGGATTACATACATCCTGGTATTTTCTTAGACTATAATTAAGAAACTAAAAGGTTATATAATCTTACATAATTAAAAAAAAAACCCAAAAAACAAACAAAAAAAACTCCAGATATCATCTAAGGAAAACACAAGTGAGAGACATCACAGAGAAAGTAAACCCACTTTTTTGGATTTAGGGATTTATTTGGTTTTTTTCCGAGTAGAATACTCTGATGAAATACATTGTGGTTTGTTGGTTTGTTAATGTAGAGAAGAGCAAAATAGAAATTCTTGCAGAATTCATTAAGTTGAGATATGGAAAAAAGATAGTTTTTTTACATAGTAATGCCCCTTTCTGTTCTTATGAATTGTTTATTATCTGGGATTGTGTCATGTGCTCTTATAAGCAAACACATTTGTCAGTTTTCTGGTTATTAAAAGTGGACATATTTTAGATATTTTTGAAGTTCATAATTGGTACTGTAATATTACTTTGAATAATTTCAGTTCTTTTTACAATTTTAGAGTCCCAAGCACCTGAGGGGAATTATGTGGGTTGGGTTATCATTTATTTATTTAACAACTGCTTCAATGATAGGGTAGAAATGTTCCCATTCTCATGAGATTTAAGGTCTGTAAAATACTTTATGTATTTTTTTAAACTAAGCTGTTGCCTCCATTCTTGGTATTTCTGACATTTTCCTGGTATTTCTGACACAATTTCCTACAGGTTAGTATCATGTTTGTCTGGCCAAAGCAAGGCTGGGGTATTGCAGAACTATCATGGAGGCAAAATAGTACTTGGTACCTGATGGGCTATAAGAAATCGAAAATAATGGATATATGTTCTCTGGTATTACATGATAACAATCTTTATTTCCATTGAAGTTCAAAATGAAGAAAAATACTACTTATTTTGGTACAGAAAAAGTATCTAGGAATACCACATGGTTTTAAGGGATGTAGTGCTTGGTTGCATGTATATACTGTGTTGAAATCTCATGTAACTGTATTTAAGGGACAAAACAAATTAATGGACAAACAAGTTTTAAGGCTCTTGTTGCTAACATATAGCCCAGTGGGGAAAAAAACACAACCAACCCTTTTCAGACTTCTGTTGATTACTTTATTTTGTTTTTCTCCTTGAAATGACAAGTGCAGCTAGTGTAATTGTTTGGTTCTTCATATGCTGTGTTCTTTGTGGGAGAGAAAAGCCTGTCCATGAAACTCTCTCGAAAGCTGGTCACACTAGGAACAGGTTTCGACAGTTTTTAGATTTTTTCTATAGCAAAGTATAATTTCAAAGTAAAGCTGAGAAAGAAGAAATACAATGAGACAGTGTCTTTTACCAGCATTGGTATGTCTTAAGTTCCAAGGTGGAAGCATTGAGGAGAAGAATGCACCCCAATATATGAAACACCTAGCTTTTATGGGGGTTTTAGTTCTGGGGGAATAGGGAAAAGGATGCAGCTGCCAAATACAAATTATTATGGAGAGTACTGAGAAATCCAGAGTTGCATCAGGTTTATGGATTCTGCAGAAATGCAACCCTAAGCATTGCCTTGATTTTGAATACAATTCTTCTCTTTAAAACAGTATTATGTTTAGGAAAAGTCACCAAACTTTTCACTTCTTGTTTTGTTTGAAGTGTATTGCTGTTCAGCCTGCTGCTAGTATGTTCTGCAGAACATACACAGTACCAGATGAAGGGTAAACTTGGAAAATAAACCTCCCAACTCTGTAACTTAGTGTGATCAGGGTCCATTTCGCAACTCAATAGGACACCTACCTGAGACATCAAAGTCCTCTTGAGCAGACTCTGGGGTTCAAAAGATTTGCGCAGACCAAATAGAGTTGAACTATGATACAGTGCAAAGCATTTTTAATTTAGGTTAGCTATTCTCTAAGAGATGGTGGCCTGAGTAACTCTTACCACAAAGAAAATTGTTAGTAGAGGGATACTTTACTTGGACAAAACCCAGACTTCCTGTATTTTAGTGAATACACTTAAAGGACTTTGGCAGAGGATTCGCGGCTCTGTATCTGACCTTTCAGTTTCTCCTTCAAATGGTGTAGGTAACTTGAGCAAGCACTGTAGATGTGTTTTTAAGTAATGCTGGACAGGAGAAGTGTTACTGAATGGAGAAAAATACTTCTTCAGAAAAATAATATATCAGCTGGCAAAGGAAACTGAGCAGCCTGGTAGATTAATCTTATTGGTGTTGAGTCACGCAACATTCTGGACTTCCACTACTGTTCTGAGGGATAGGCATTTATATCATAAAATATAAATGCTTGCTTCTTTTTTTTCCCCCCTGCCTTCCTTTGGTAATAGGAAAAGAGGAGTGTTGAAAGCTTGTCAGAGAACAATGAACCTCAGCCATTTCAGCCCTGAGTGTCAAGAGGTGCCTCACAGACCCATGCACCCCTCTAAGTCCTCCAGTAAGAAGTTATTTTGGAACATTTGCTTTCAGTGCCCAAAACACCAAACATTTGTAGGTAAACTGAGCATTGATAGTATCTGTTTTCTACTTTGTCTCATTTGCTATGCGCAAGATAAGACTCTGAGGTTTTACTGTCTGAGGAGCTCGATGTGGATTTTTTAACAATTTCTAATACTCCATGATCATACTGAATGAAGAGCAGAGAGATTTCAAATAAAACTGACCTGGAAGACCATGAAAGCTGAGAAGCTGTGTCATATACCATGGGGAATAGCGTATATCCTTGGGATGAAGGAGTAGGTTTGATTTCTGGCAGCTGGGAATGCTTAATGATTGTTAGGGTGTGATACAGAAAATGGGCACATGGTTTCTCATTTCTCTCCTTCATTTGAGGAATAATCCAGTCATTTATCATCCTTTAAGTAGTGGTTTAGACAGCATAGTAATTGAGCGGATTAAGGTTGTGAAATTAAGCATCACACTTGCCCTGCAGGTAGTCTGAAAGAAACAAGACTACCAAACATCTCTTGCACACATTTCCTTTCGCGTGGCTTTAGTGTCCCCTCCATGCCTTGGACATCTACCACATTAAGATGATGAGCTTGCTCCATTTGCTGTAATGAGCATTTGAGCACCTGACTCATAAAAATTTTCCTGTTGCTGGTGGGGTCCTTCAGCTTCTCCAGGAGTTTGTTATGCAGACAGGTTTCTGTACCTCTTCTGCATCCATGGTTTCCTAGAAGAGGTATTTGTACCAGGCAGGATTATACAACCTAGGCATTCCTGAAGTAAGGAGTAATGCAAGCACCTATTTTTAATAACTTGGTAATGTTCTGCGAAGCGGTCCATGATTTGTGTAATGATACTTAAAGCCTGCAGAAGTTAAAAAGAGTATTATTTATACTCTAAAAGAGATCATAGTAATTTCTGAAATGCTGGCTGCTCATAGAAAGCTTGTCAGATTAATGCAAGCAGAGCTGGGGACATTCATAAACCTTAGTCATATGTGCAAAAAAAAGCAGGAGAGCTGAGGGCTCTGGCTTGGTTTTGTGTTTGTTGTTTTTTTTTGTTTGGGCTTTTGTTTGCTTGCTTGTTTGGGGTTTTTTGTTTCTTTGTGTGTGTGTGTGTTTTGGGGATTTTTGGTTGTTTTTTTTTAATCAAAATCTTCATAGCACAAAGCAGACATGCTATTTGCATGAACGCTGTAGTCCCATTCTGGATTATCTGTGTACTCCCTCAAAAGTATTGCTGCTTGAAAACTCAAGGCCAGAAGAGTAAGCTTTGGTGAAAATGTAAGTAGTGGTGTGAAGGGGAATGCGAGATGGAAAAGAAACCATGCTTCGAGTTAAATTCTCCTCTTGCACCACCCCCACTGCCGTCATATCTCAGTGTGCTTTAGTTTCCATGTTGATCATTCTCTGTTTTTATGTCCTGGCTGCCTGTTGGTCACAACTCTTATTTTTAAAAAAGATTCAAGTCTGTCTCCATTACAGGCTTTTTTTAGTGGAGCCCAAAGTGAAAGATGCATGGTGTATGTGAAACCTGTAGAGTCATCTTTAATGTAACTTCCCTAAAATTGCCTTCAGTGAAGGCTGTATGTACCTATGTGGTTGCTAGGAAATAGCATGTGAAGCATTTTATGGTGTAGCAGAGTTTAACTCTTTAGGGGAAGTATTGTCATGGTAACCAAGCCCAGTATTTTCAGGACTTTAAAGTAAGTCAATATCAGTGGGATTATGGCTTCAGAAAATCAGCAGTTGCATTTACCAATGTAAAGATAAATATACCATTATCCCATTGTGGAACACAGCCTGTGTGTTTGAAGGGCATGAGCTTACAGTAATGACTGACACCTGATGATCTCTTGTGTAGTACTGTCTCCCTCTGGCCTAGTTTAGTAGGTGCATTTCTAGCACAGTATGATCAGTCTTACCAGACAGCAAGAGCTGATTGGCCCCTTGCTTCTCTGAGAGCATCTTTTTTGGGATAATTCTCACAGTCCATAAGGTATGTTGAGCTCATTCTATAGGAGCTCCCACAACTCCCACAAAACACTGGTGCTTTTGGCTTGTGCAGCTTGAACCAGCTTTCATTTTGTGTGAGAAAGAAGTGCTGTCAGAGATAAACTATGAGTTCCAAGAAAGCTGGCAAGCTGCACAGCCTTCTGGGGATAGTGTCTAGTGCAGATTACTTTTTTCAGTTGAGAAAACCATTAGTCCATTTGCTCAGGAGCTTTATTTTTCCCTTGCAGGTCAACCAGTTTTGTCACTGCCCCAGCCTTCAGCATCCAATTACTTACGAATGTATTTCTCTCACCTGTTAAAAGAACAAAATATGTTAGAGACATTCTGTTCCTTTGGGTTACCTCTGACACTGCTAATAGAGTTACTGTGGAGAGTGTTTAAAAACAAACAAAAAAAAACCAACAAAAAACCAACCCTGTATATTTCTACCCACTGATTTGGCCATCCAGTGCCAAATATTTCATATATTGAACATCATAGAATCATAGAACAGCTAGGGTTGGAAAGGACCCCCCCATGGGCAGGGACTCCTCAACTTAGACCATGTCACCCCAAGGTTCCGTCCAGTCTGGCCTTGAGCACTGCCAGGGATGGAGCATTCACAACCTCCCTGGCAACCCATTCCAGTGCCTCACCACCCTAACAGTAAAGAATTTCTTCCTTATATCCAGTCTAAACTTCCCCTGTTGAAGTTTTAACCTGTTACCCCTTGTCCTATCACTACAGTCACTAATGAATAGTCCCTCCCCAGCATCCTTGTGGGTCCCCTTCAGATACCAGAAGGCTGCTATGAGGTCTCCATGCAGCCTTCTCTTCTCCAGGCTGAACAGCCCCAACTTTCTCAGCCTGTCTTCATACAGGAGGTGCTCCAGTTCCCTGATCATCCTCATGGCCCTCCTCTGGACTTGTTCCAACAGTTCCATGTCCTTTTTATGTTGAGGACACCAGAACTGTACACAATACTCCAAGTGAGGTCTCACAAGAGCAGAGTAGAGGGGCAGGATCACCTCCTTCAACCTGCTGGTCACGCTTCTTTTGATGCAGCCCAGGGTACGCTTGGCTTTCTGGGCTGCAAGCACACACTGCAGGCGGCTCATGTTCATTTTCTCAACAACCAACACCCCCAAGTCCTTCTCCACAGGGCTGCTCTGAATCTCTTCTCTGCCCAACCTGTAGCTGTGCCTGAGATTGCTCCGACCCAGGTGTAGGACCTTGCACTTGGCATAGTTAAACTTCATGAGGTTGGCATCAGCCCACCTCTCAAGCGTGTCACGGTCCCTCTGGATGGCATTCCTTCCCTCTAGTGTATCAACTGAATCACACAGCTTGGTGTCATCAGCAAACTTGCTGAGGGCACACTCCCCACTGTCCATGTCACTGACAAAGATGTTGAACAAGACCGGTCCCAACACCAATCCCTGAGGGCCACCACTCGTTACTGGTCTCCAGCCAGACATTGAGCCATTGACCACAACTCTTTTTGTGCGCCATCCAGCCAGTTCTTTATCCACCGAGTGTTCCACCTATCAAATTGATGACACTCCAATTCAGAGACAAGGATGTCATGTGGGACAGTGTTAAACACTTTGCACAAGTGCAGGTAGATGACATCAACTGCTCCACCGCTGTCCATCAGTTCTGTAGCCCCATCATAGAAGGCCACCAAATTGGTCAGACAGGATTTCCCCTAGTAAAGCCATGCTTCTGTCACCAAGCACCTTGTTGTTTTTCATGTGCCTTAGCATGCCTTCCAGGAGAATCTGCTCCAAGATTTTGCCAGGAACAGAGGTGAGACTGACTGGTCTGTAACTCCCTGGCTCATCCATTTTCCCCTTCTTGAAAATGGGGGTTATATTTCCCTTTTTCCAGTCATCAGGAACTTCACCTGTCTGCCATGATTTTTCAAATATGATGGCCAGTGGCTTAGCAACTTCATTCACCAGCTCCTTCAGGACTTGAAGATGGATTTCATCAGGTCCCATGGAGCTGTGCACATTCAGGTTCTTAAGATGGTCTCGAACCAGATCCTCTTCTACAGTGGGCCTAAGGTCCTCATTCTCACAGTGCCTGCGTCTGCCTTCCAAAAGCAGAAGCAGAGTACTAGTGTTTGGAATGAAAGAAAGATTTATCGTGGTGTCAGAGGATCCCAGTGACACTTGGAAGTCTTGAGATGTGATCGTCTGACTCTAGTGATTTCTGTCCAGATCTTATAGCTACACAACAAAAAAATATAGCTTGCAACTCAGTGCTAAGAAATTTTCTGGACTGTAGCAGTTTTCTTGAATATGCTATTTCTGGATTTTATTTGAGGTAGTCTTCATGAGCTTCTAAAACTATTCAATCATACATTGGTTTCACAGCAATAGGAAATGCCTACATGGTGTTCTTGTGCATAGAGTTGTAGTAATGCATCCACTGCTGCCTAAAGTCACCTAATAGTCTGTGGTTTTGTTTCCCACCCCATCACAACAGCAGAGAATGCCTATGTAATTTAATACTTGAGAGCAAGAAAGAAGTATTTAAAATTTGTCTAAACAAATTGAAGTCTGCTAGCCATTTTATTTGCCAGTGCAAACTCTATACTCTTGAAAGGAAGAAAATTCTTGGCTTCACATGTTTTTTCTCCTTGTCTGGAGTACTGCTCCAGACAAAGTATGCTGGTTTGTTGTGGTATCGTGATAGCTGAGGGAAGAATGCTTGTAGCTAAATCAGTGCTTTTACTATAGGACAGGAAAGGGAGCTTGCTGGGAGAGTCTTGCCCTGAAGAGAGCTTTGACAGTAGGGGAGGAAGAAACTCCAACCCCTCCCTCCCCCCCAGAACAAAGCAAAAAATCCCCAAACAAACAAAAATCCCTGCCAAAACAAAACAACAACAAACCACCACCAAGCAGGGGGTAACAATCAGTCAAAACTATTATAATATGGAGATACTTCTGATACAACTTTGTGAAATAACAGCATGCATGCCGATATTCCAAGCTCAGATAGGATGTTACCAGGAGAGGATTCAATCTAAAGTCCATTAGAGCACAGTCTTATCAGCTCTGTGGGTCAGAGCATGGGAGTGAATTTAATCTTAATGGCACTTTTTTCCTTTCTAAAGTGACTTTGTATAATTGTCGCTTTATTTGGTGCAAGTTTCTTTGGTGCATTCTAGCATTTTGGTCATTTCAGTGTATAATCTCGTTGTTCAAGTGGGCTTGGAGTAAGCAATGGAGCTTGTTTGCTTCCCATATCATTAGGAGATTGAAAACTGAGTTTGATGTTACTAAAGACTCAAGCTCAAGACTAGTTGTGACAGTCTTAAAAATATATTTAAAATTTCATAATTTTAAATTCAACTGTGCATTCTAGTGCTAGAAATCAAGCTTTTTCTTTTAGGTATGAAGCCAGGTGTTTAAAAAAAGTGAATTACCATAAAATTAATTATAGCATAAAAACTAGTGGGACTGATCAGTGTTGCAATCAACCAGAAAGCATTAGGATAACCATAGCTTAGTTTGGGTTGGAAGGGACCTCCAAAGGTCATCTAATCCGATCCCCCTACAATGATCAGGGATATCTTTGAACTAGATCAGGTGGGCCAGAACTGCATCCATCTGGCCTTGAATGCCTCCAGGGATGGTGCAGCCACAACCTCCCTGGGTAAAATACTGTGCCAGTATTTTACCACCCTCACTGTAAAGAATTTCTTCCTCACATCCAGCCTGAATCTCCCCTCTTTTAGTTTAAAACCTTCACCCCTCAGTCCTGTCACAAGTCCTGCTAATAAGTCTCTCCCCATCTTCCTTATAGGCCCCTTTTAAGAACTGAAAAGCCACAATAAGATCTGCCCATATCTTAGCTTCTTCCTGCTGAACAACCCCAACTCTCTCAGCCTTTCCTGACAGGAGAGGTGCTCCAGCCCTCTGATCATTTTTTGTGGCCCTCCTCTGGACCCTCTCCATCAGATCCATGCCTGTCCTGTGCTGAGGACTCCAGAGCTGGCTGCAGTATCCAGGTGGGGTCTCACCTCCCTCCCTGCTGGCCATGCTCTTTGGATGCAGCCTGAGACATGATTGGCTTTCTGGGCTACAGGTGCACACTGCCAGCTCGTGTTCATCCACCAGTACCCCCAAGTGATTTTCTGTGAGGTACTCTCAATCCCTTCATCCCCCCACCTGTACTGATATCGAGCATTGCCCCAACTCAGGTGCAGGACCCTGCACTTGCCCCACTGCACCTCACGAGGTTCATGTGGGCTCACCACTCAAGCCTGTCCAAGTCCCACTAAATAGCTTCCCATCCCTCCGCTTGGTATCAACTTGCTGGCAGCACATTCAGTCCTACTGTCCATATCATTGATGAAGATGTTAAACAGTACTGGTCACAGTACAGATCCTGAGGGTGCCAGTTGTCGGTGGTGCTCATCCAGACAATGAACCATTGATCACAAGTCTCTGGATGTGACCTTCCAGCCAATTACTCATGACCAAACAGTCCACCCATCAAACCCATATATCTCCAGTTTAGAGAGAAGGATGTTGTGGGGGATTCTGTCAAAGGCTTCACACAAGTCCAGATAGACAACACCTGTACCCCTGGTAAGATCCTGCAGTGAATTAAATCTATATACTGCTTTTGGGGGTTTAGATCTATATACTGCTTTTGGGGATTTAGGCCCTCACAAATGTATGTGGAAAAATCTTCTATGTTCAGTGTATCCTTATACCTACCATTTTCTCCCAACACATGATTCTAGAGTTTGGGAAGAAGAGCTAGCAGGTGGTGAGAAACTCTTTTTAAAAATAGTCTGAACCACCAGTTTTAGACTTTTGACTTACATTTGTTTTTTTCCTACCTTACCAACTCAGAAGGTTCTTTTTTTGTCAGTTTGCAGATACATGTTAGCTGGAACAGCCAATGCACATGTAGATCTTTCTTTGCCCTCTGGCATTTTTAGTGGCTTAGAAACTATCCATACAGTTCAAAGAGTTCAGTAATGAATCATCTTCAAAGAAGGGAATCGTTTTCATGGGTTCCACCAGATTTATACGAAAGGCTATTTTTAGATCAAGGATTTCCTCACACCCCCCCATCCTCAACCCCCCCCCCCCACCCCCCTTAGAGCTGTGAGCCATCTGTGGCCTCACCTTAGATCTGAAAAATCTGCTGTGCTGAAAATAGCTCCTTTAAGGCCATCTTTTCATGTTCACTTTGTTATTTTTCATTTGATTGCACATTACCTGCCTATCACTTAAAACTGAAAAGGACTCTATAGTTACGTAGCTCACATGTCAAGTCTTTTCAGAGGACACTGTTTTCCTGCATTGTTAATGGGGATAGTTGCCTGTGAAATGATGACCCTTCATTACCATGCTCATGCTTATTCTTGGGTGTCAGTACATAATGCAGTTTAACTATCTAAGTCTAAGATATGTGTATGTTTACAATTTGGTGTTTTGTGATAGATATATAGTTCTTGGCATATAGCATGTTAAACAGCTGTTGAATAAAGAATGCCTTCAACATAGCCTTGTTTTATTTGGGAACTCAAGTAGGACAGCTGCACAGGATCCACTGGAACAAAATTAACAAAATGAAAGAAAATTGAGGCAACTTGCTCACAGTTGCAAGATGTTTCAGTTTCTGTTCTGTAAAATGGATACGAGATAGGTATGATCTTCTTTGCATTAGAGAGCTACTCCTACAAGATACTGTCATTGGGCAGATTTAGGAATATCTGGGTGGTAAAGAGCAGCTATAAACTTTTGTGCACTTCAGAAATTTTTAGGAAAGAGATCAGGTCAACTCTGATTGTGTGCACACATTGTAAGAACATTTAACAGAGCTAGCTTTCTAAATGAACATCAGAACATGAAGTGCGATTTTCTTCTAAGGTACTCTTAAGGTACAAGGAAGTCTCAGGATTTTTTGTGTAACACCATCGAAGGAAGAACAGCATTTTATTTCAAAATCTAATGAAAGAGCTTAAAATACAAAACACTCTTCCTCTTACAGAACTCTAATTTTCACTCGTTCTTTTGGCAGAGGATCACTGAAGAGGATAGTCTGCCTTCTAGGGATAATAGGTGATCCTTTTTTGTGTTTGTATACACACTTGATGTAAGATTGTCTCCAGATTAGATGAGCCATACTCTGGTATCTCCCCTCCAGTTTTGGTTGTTTGAGTGGGTTTTCTTCCCCCCATTTGACAGGTTGCAGAGGTGTTGCCGTTGCTGAGAACGGGATCAAAGCAGGATACATTTAAAAGTATGGACTTCCTGCTTCTTTTTGGTCATAGTTCACATCCTGTATCTACCAGCCACCAAATCTCTTCATTTGTCCTTTGATAAACATTCTTTCTCACTCTAGAGGAGAGCAGTTCTATCTGCCTTTTCCAAGTACTATCACAACTGATAAGTATCTGATGACAGTAGGCTTATCTTCTTTTCTGCTACCAACGTGTATGCCATGGACAGGAAAGAATCATGCCATAGATGTGACTTAAAACAGTACTTTCATTGCTGCCTATCATAGGATTAAGCATAAAACAAGAAAGACAGTCTGCTGTGTACCCTCTTTAAACTCCTTCCAAACTTTTGCTGCTTATCTGCTTGTAAATTTGCTTAGCAACTGGCCTGCGTACTGATGGAAAACTAGTGGGAGTTGGATTTCCTGCTTATTTGGAAATGTCACTTCAACAAGAAAAGTATTTCAAAGATAGCATTCTGGAAAAATATTTCAACGTCAATCAGAATTTACTATAGTCAATCTCAGATTCTGTTTATAGTTTGATAAAAATGTCCACCTGATTTACTGTTTCTTCATAAAGCTTTACTTCTAATAAATTAAAATAGTCTGTTGTCTTGAAGGATCCAGCTGGAAAATTTATAACTGTCAGGCAATGGTGACTTTGATCACTTCATGCTGCAGTTGGGAGGTCCAAAGATGGATTGCCATAGAGATACCCATGTAGAGACAACCAGCTTTAAATTACTGCAGCTCACAGGCTAATGATTACACACACTGGGAAGCTGGCTAGTTTCAGCAGCTGGCTGCTCTGATTATACCTAACTATAGCCCAGTGATGTATGCTTTTGAGGCTAGAAGCATAGGATTGAGATCTTGTAGTCTTTGCTGAGACACAACCAGCTTTGTACTAAGGGGCCTGACCAGGTACCTAAACACCTCAGTTGTGCCACTGTTGTAGAGGACAAATAACTGGCCTTGGACAACTGAATCAGATCTGTAAAGGCTCAGTGGTTCCACAGATGAGATTGCAGTGCTTGTTGCTGCTCTTCCTTCTCTTCTGGTAACTTACTTTTTTTTTTTTTTTTTTTTTTTTACTTTTTGCAATGATGTATTTTGCATCTTTGTTAGAGGTTGCACTGTTAGATCAAACTTCAGGGTGAAAAATTAAATGCGTGTTTATTTACTCTTCTAACCATCAGCCATAAAACGTCATTTGTATTGTCACAGATTGGGCTTTGCTGCCTGTGTTTAGTGCTTGCAGATGTATTCAGTGAGCACATATAAAATAGGGAAATCATTCCCTTTGAAGGAAAAGACGAAGTGGAGCATTAAGGTGAAGAATTTAGCAAGCTATCTTTAAATAAATACAGTTTCTGACTTGGTTTACATCTGAGTCCAAATCAGTCAAAAGAATCCAAGCAAGGTTTTAAATTAGACTAGTAGGCTGTTACTCGATCTATTGTCATTATGTTTCTTTCCATGGATAACCTAGTCATATGAGGAAGCATATGAGTTAAATGCTTACTTGATATTACTGTTGGCAACAGAAAAATGAATGACAGTCAATCGTGTATGTTCTGCTGTGTATGAAAATTCATGGAGACTTCTGTACTACTTCATGCTGTACATATTTCAGCGATAAGTAATAATCTCAGACAGAAATGTCTGCAGTACACCTTCCAATGGTAGCATAAGACAATCATTAAACCTAGCCATCTTAAATAAGATAGATGCTGTTGCAGTTGTTTCATTTTCTGAGAGTTAGTCTTTTCAGTAGATCTCACTTATAAATCCTTCCCAAGTATAGTGTATCTATTCTATTTCTGTACACCAGCATCTTCACTAGTCTTCCAAGGCAGCACCTTCACTAGTCTTCCAAGGATAATAAAATAACTTATGGTGGGTACAAGTGAAATTATTGTGTTCATACTGTAGTTACTTGAATCTGTGTAAAATTTCATTATAGCAAGTGTCCTATGCAACAAGGAAAAACTCAAAGTGACAGGAATGCATGAGAAATGGGGAATAGCTCTTACTTGCTGTGAACACAAGTAAGGTTTCTAGTCCAACGCCATATATTCACTTTTGTAATCTCATAACATGATCAATAACTACAAAGTAGTACATTTTATTTCATGTAGAAATAGGGTAAACTTTTTTTCAAATCTGATAGAAGCAAAGTCAGTTTGAAAGTTGCATGTCCCAAGTTCTGAAATGGCCTGATGTTTTTAATGTTGTGGCTTTTGCCTTCCCTGAGATGGCTGGATGCAGAGAATTCCTGCTTTGCAATGAGAATTCCTGCTTTGCAATGGGGATTCCTGTGCCATCACAGAGGTTGTTTCAGTTTCTCCAAGTGGAAGCAACCTCCTAGCTGACTCTTCCTGGACTGGATGGATAGTTCCCAATCTAGAGATGAAGATCCCATTCTGAAGAAAAATGGGAAGTGTGCACAGAGTTGCTTTTAGTTACCCTTTGAAAACTTCCAAATGTATATTCCTTAGCTGTCTCATGATAAGTGTTTTGAGGCAATCATATTTTAAATGTGGCACAAGTGACTGAATAATGTTTAAGTATTTCTGCATACATCATGATTGAAATCAAAATAATGGATGAGAGAATTACTTTTGGGGGGGGTTTATTCTAAATGGCAAAGGAAATTTTTTGGGGCTATTTTCATAAAGTGAAATATAAAAATGCCAGTTAATGCAAACATGTTGCATTAGAACTTTTACAGGAAGAACTGTATTTGCAAATGTATGTACCTCTTTACTGGAAGCAAAGAGGAATTAAACCACAAGAAATTTCTATAACATGAAATATGAAGCATAAGCCAGGACACAGACTTGTATGGAAGAATGTCACTTTTTCAGCATTTTGTATGTATTCATTACATATTAAAAAAAAAAAAGATGATTAAATGGATCAACAGTGCCCGTTTCTGTAAATTCCATACATTTCTCATAACTAACAAAATTATTTCTCACCTTCTTTCTCATCTTTGGGGAGGGGTATGGGGTGTTTTCTTAAAGTCTCCCTAAAATCAAATTATCCTGATTTGGATCTGAGAAGCAGCATTCTCAGTGTCTGTCAGGAAAAACACCACTGATCAAGATTCATGTAAGTGATGTATCAAGACCACTTATAGAAGGCAAACTCCAGTTTCAGAAAAGATCCGTCTTAAAGACAAATTAACCATGCTGCCTGCTAAACTGCCCTAAAGGCTATCAGAGCAGTTGTCTCAGACCCACTGTGGATTCAGGGAGATGCTGATTTACACTGACTTTAAAAATATGTCTTTATCTGCCTTGATGACTTAAAAATGGCTTTTCTTTATTTTTAATTAAAGTTTTCTGGGTAATCTGTACCTGATACATGGCAGTTTCAGTGAAAAGCATAATGACGGCAAATTACAGAATGTGTCAGGCTATGCCTTGCTTTGCAATTATATATATAAAAAGAAGGTAGTGTTCCATGAACCACATAACATGAGTACACCAGGACACTGAAAATAATAAGTGAAAAATAGATCTTTTGCAGACTAACAGATCAAAAATTACTTCTGTGAATTTGGTAAATCTTTAAGGCCCACAGTGGGGAGTGGATGCTGGAGCTTTCACACATGCTTGTCCTGGCCTTGTATGTATTACACAGTGTTGACCATTCTCAGAGACATGATGTTAGTTTGGTGGCTCGATCTGACCCAGTGCACCTGTTGTGTGTTTGCAATCCTGGCCTCCACTGAAGCCTGACTTAGCAGAATATTTGAGTGCATGAGTCAAACCATCCAGCTTGACTGGAAAAACCAGAGCACCACTTTGACTTTATATTACCACTGGGTCATTGCACTCAAAAGAAGCCCAAAACAGCCTTGGGGTGGTTATAACCTGTGTCTGGCAGCTAAATATAGAACAATTGGTTAGCTCCAAGTTACAACAAAGGTCTAAAAGGGAAAAGTGATATTTCCCCAAGAAGAGCTTAATATGTGAAAATTTCTTGTTCTGATTATGTTATATGGATCTGAAGACTTGAGGCCTAAATTCTGTTGGGAGTACTAATATATTTGCACTACCATAACTGAAATAATTAATGATGCTGTTTTGTTACTCAGCGTTGAGGATCCAGCTATCAATACTGTGTTATCACCTCATCACAAGGTTTCTGCAGATGGGACGAGTAAGCTAGTCAGACTGTTTATGTGTGCCCAGAAATGGGCTTTTATGTTCAATGACTGAGACAATTACAAACATTTCATTACAGATGTATTTTGTTAGGATGCCTTGCAGCCTGTCAACTCTCATTTACTTTTGGAGAAGCATTTAAACTTTAATAGTAACTTGCTACGTGAAGTAAAATACAATTTCTGAAATTACTATGAGCCGGCAGTGTGCCCTTGTGGCCAGAAGTGCCAGTAGTAACCCTGTTTTCATCAGCAGGAATGTGGCCAGCAAGTCAAGGGAGATGATCCTCCCTGTCTACTTAACCCTTGTGAGACCACATATGGAGCACTGTGCCCATTTCTTTGCTCCTCAGTACAAGAAAGACAAGGAGCTACTGGAGAGTGTCCAGCAAAGGGCCACAGGGGTGACCAGGGCTCTGAAGCATCTCTCATATGAGGAGATACTGCAGGAGCTGGGCCTGTTTAGTTGAAAGGAGACTGAGAGGGGATCTCATTAATGCATATAGATATTGCAAAGGTGGGTGTCAGGAGAATGGTGCCAGGCTCTTTTCAGTGGTGCCCAGGGATGGAATGAGGGGTAATTGTCATCAACTTAACCACAAGAAGTTTCACCTCAACATGAGAAAGAACTTCTTTACATTGAGGGTGGCAGAGCACTGGAACAGGCTCCCCGGATGGTCATGGAGTCTCCCTTTCTGAAGACATTCAAAACCCACCTATATAACCTGCTCTAAGTGGCCCAGCCTTGGCAAGGGTTTGGTCTAATGACTTTCAGAGGTCCCTTCCCACCCTAATGATGTGTAATTTTGTGGAAGGGCTATTGGGCCAGAGAGCTGACCCCTGAAACTGTAGGAAGCCACTTTTTATAGCCCCTTTGGCTTCATCCAAACCTTGGAAAAGTTCTTTCTCTGACTTGACTGGTGAGAGTCTTAAGCTGTAATTTCTGCTTTTTCTGTTCTGTTCAGCTGAGAAGTTTTTAACATATAGCAACATACATAAGAACACAGTGTGGCACTTCACATTGTTTGAATTTCAGCCCATTTCTGCAACTCCTGCCCTCAAGGTTTTCTATTACCCTATCTACTTTGCAGTTCTCCTATTCACCCCATTTTCTTTAGCTTATTTAATAGAATTACCTGTGGCATGCCAACAAATGCCTTTCAGCAGTCTTGAACAGGACAGGTTTATTAGTTTTCCTTTCTCTAGAAAATATTTTTTATTATTTTATACATTTTTATCAGCACTCATATCAGGGTGACCCAGTAAGTTTGGTAAAATGAAATTGAATTGTGTCTTCTGCTCAATATAATTGTATGCCTTTATTCTGTACAACTCTGGCATAGATTTCTAGCATGAGTGCCAATATGGTGGGCCTATTATTGCCCAGACAACTTTCCCTGCTCTCTGAGCAGGTCGTTTCTCCCAGCTTATGTCAACCAAATATTTCTCAGCTTCTTTGAAAAAGGAATGTTTTATTTGAAACAGAATGAAAATTGAATTTAGCAAGAAATTTATAGCTATGGTTTTCTATATTGTGATATGCACTTGTGAATAAAGACAATATTAACAGGAATTGCCACATATTTCTCTATAGAGCCTAACCAAAGACAATTGTAAAAAAAAAATATACATATAAGAAAGATACATAACAGGAGAGTCCAGTAATATATTTTTCTGTTACAATCTCATGGACTGTAATGTTAGATTGTGAATAATGCATACATGAACAGTTCTTCAGTGGAACTATATGGGATACTCAATCTAATCCACTAAAGTGATCATGCCCTTTAAAAGCTTTGTTGTGAAAATTTTGTCAGTGAATTGGAATTCAAATATTTAATGACTTTCAGAGACAGAATTTCTAGATAAAGGTGGTTGAAAAGTGTCAGGCTTTGAACTGTCCATGTGATCTCTTAAATAGATCAATGTTCTCCTGCACTTCATATACAGATATGTATATAATTCCTGTTGCTTAATAGTTGCTTAATTGTGCAAAATGTTGAGCATTTGCACCATGCTACCTTTAACTGTGTAAGAAGCCCTTTTTTTCTCCAGTAATACTGCTCATAAAACAAAACTAAACAGATTGCTGAGTTGAGGCTGTAGTGCACAGAATTTGGCCTCAACAGTATAAGGTGGGTTGAAAATAGGCAACTGTAACTATTCTCTGGGCAGAGTAAGCAGGACAGTTAACACTGCATTTGGTGGTCAGAACTTCTGCTTTTAATTCTTGAGTTTGAAAGTTCATACTGTGCACATGTAGAAGACATGGTTGAAGATCAGTTGCCAAGAGATTTGCAAGAAAGTTGTGTTTCATTATCTGGTTGGTGAATAAAACTGTGATTTTTTTATCCGCTCAGTATTGTGTTGGTAATGGGTTGCATAATACATCCTAATGTTGCACGGTCCTGACAGTGAACTAAAATTGCTATATTCTGTTCAAATAGATGTCAGTACATAAAAACTGCAGCAGTAGTAAGAGTTCTCTATAGAACATTGGTGTGACTCTTAACAATGCTGGGTCTGGAATGCAGCACATAATTTGGTGGTGCTTCTCCTGTTATGACTGGAATAAAATGTCCGAAAAAAACCCCATCTTTTTCAGAAAGCTTTTACTGATTTCTCCTACTACCACTGTGGAAATAGCGATGTGTAACAACAAAATGATTATTGCCTATTACAGAAGTAATAGTTTGGCTTGGTGCAGCAAACCAGTATGTGATGTCTTTTCTTCATACTTCTGCAGAGCTTATTTGAATTGCAGCTGTGTGCAAAAGTTAAACCCTAACACATGATGCTGAGCCTACCAGCATTTACATGAGTAGCATAAGGGCAGTGAAATTCGTATGACTGCATTCAAGTTTGCAAGACGGGGTAGTTAAGTTTCCAGGTATATAATGGTAATTCTTACTTTTGTGAGGTATGAATGCTTCAGATGCGTTTAACACCCACTACTCTATTCCTCTGGGTCAGATCTTCACACATTTAATGTGTGCCATTATACCCACCTTGTATAAATATTACTTTTACTCTTCCTCACTCTTCATTGTGTTTGGGTAGGACTTATAGAATTAGTCAGCCTGCATGCCATATTATATGAGGTAATATAAAAGTAAGTACCTCTTCGGTCTGTAATCTAAATAGATGAGACAAGCTTCATAACCACTTTATTCTTGAATGGCAAAATACAGAGGGTGAAAATGCTTGTTTGGGATAACATCCATGTGGCTCAGCTGCACGAATCACCATAGGGCAAGGCACTGTGCACACCCCAGAAGGTGAAATCCAGATGTTAGTATTAGAGTCTTAGATTTACACACTACTGCTGCTGTCTGGGTCATCTGCAATGTCTTTCTCAAAGTTAAATTGGAAACTTAAATGTGACCATGAGTTACTAAGTCAGCATGAATGCCTCTGTGTTGTTTATTTTGATAAGAATTTGGCTTTGATTTTTCTTATCTGAGCAGTTTTTACTGTGAGACATGGCACAGACTTCCATGTTGATGATTTATAGCTGCACAATAACAGGTGGTGTTGTGCAGGAGGTTTTGTTACTGGAGACAGCATCACCCTTGATACTAAGATGGTAGGGTCTACTTTGGGAATAATTTTTCTGTCTGTGGATTTCTGGTAAAAGAATCAATGGCAAAATAGTTAATTTTAACATATATTTAAATGTTATTTTTTGACTTTAACATCAATGAAAGATTGTAAAGAAAAAAGTTATCTTGAAAACTTGGAAGATTTGATTTTCTATTTCTAATTTAATTTTCTATTGGGGGTTGTACTGTGTATTTGCAGTTTGGAGTTGTTGTTAGCTTTTAGAATCGTAGAACCATAAAATGGTTTGGGTTGGAAAGGACCTTAAGATTTTCTGGTTCCAATCCCCTGCCATGGCAGGGATACCACATCCTAGACCATGTAGCCCAAGACTCCTCGCACACTTGAGCACTGACAGGGATGGAGCATTTACCACTTCTTCGGGCAGCTCATTTTAGTGCCTCACCACCCTCACAGGAAAGCTTCTTCCTTACATCTAACCTGAACTTCACCTCTTTAAGTTTAAAGCCATTGCATCTTCTTCTCTCACTAAAGTCCCTAAAGAAGAGTCCTTCTCCAACATCCCTGTAGGCCCCCTTCAGATACTGGAAGGCTGCTATGAGGTCTCCATGCAGCCTTCTCTTCTCCAGGCTGAACAGCCCAAACATTCTCAGCCTGTCTTCATACAGGAGGTGCTCCAGTTCCCTGATCATCCTCATGGCCCTCCTCTGGACTTGTTCCAACAGTTCCATGTCCTTTTTATGTTGAGGACACCAGAACTGTACACAATACTCCAAGTGAGGTCTCACAAGAGCAGAGTAGAGGGGCAGAATCACCTCCTTCGACCTGCTGGTCACACTCCTTTTGATGCAGCCCAGGATATGCTTGGCTTTCTGGGCTGTAAGCGCACACTGCAGGTGGCTCATGTTCATTTTCTCATCAACCAACACCCTCAAGTCCTTCTCCGCAGGGCTGCTCTGAATCTCTTCTCTGCCCAACCTGTAGCTGTGCCTGGGATTGCTCCGACCCAGGTGTAGGACCTTGCACTTGGCTTCATTGAACTTCACAAGGCTGGCATCAGCCCACCTCTCAAGCGTGTCAAGGTCCCTCTGGATGGCATTCCTTCCCTCCAGCGTATCAACGCCACTACACAGCTTGATGTCATCAACAGACTTTCTGAGGACACACTCAATCCTACTGTCCATGTCACTGGCAAAGATGTTGAACAGGATCAATCCCAACAGTGACCCCTGAGGGACACCGCTTGTCCCAGCTGGACATTGAGCCATTGACCACAACTCTTTTTGTGCGCCATCCAGCCAGTTCTTTATCCACTGAGTGGTCCACCTACCAGATTGATGTCTCTCCAATTTAGACAAGGATGTTGTGTGGGACAGTGTTAAATGCTTTGCACAAGTGCAGGTAGATGACATCAACTGCTCCACCGCTGTCCATCAGTTCTGTAGCCCCATCATAGAAGGCCACCAAATTGGTCAGGCAGGATTTCACCCTGGTGAAGCCATGCTGGCTGTCACCAAGCACCTTGTTTTTCATGTGCCTTAGCATGCCTTCCAGGAGAATCTGCTCCAAGATTTTGCCAGGCACAGAGGTAAGACTGACTGGTCTGTAACTCCCTGGCTCATCCATTTCCCCCTTCTTGAAAATGGGGGTTATATTTCCCTTTTCCCAGTCATCGGGAACTTCACCTGACTGCCATGATTTTTCAAATATGATGGCCAGTGGCTTAGCAACTTCATTCACCAGCTCCTTCAGGACCCGCAGATGGATTTCATCAGGTCCCGTGGAGTTATGCACATTCAGGTTCCTATGAGGATCTCAAACTTGATCCTCTCCTACAATAGTAGGTAAGGTCATTAGTCTTCCAGTCTTTGCATTTATCTGTCAAGACTTGGTCACTGTGGTCAAAGCATTTGCCAGTGAAGACTGAGCAAAGCAGTCATTGAGAACTACAGCCTTTTTCCAAATCCAGGGTAGCCAGTTCTGTTTCCTTACAGAGAGGGCCCTTAGTCTGTCTTTTGTTAGTGACATACTTGTAGAAGCCCTTTCTGTTATCTTTGACATCCCTGGCTAGACTCAATTTTATGTGGGCTTTTGCTTTCCTGACCTGATTCCTAGCTTCCTGGACAATGTCCTTGTATTCTTCTGAGGTTGCCTGTCCTTGCTTTACCTTATATAAGCTTCCTTTTTACTTCTGAGTTTTCTCAGCAGCTCCTTATCTGTCCATAGAGGCCTCCTGACATTTTTGCCCCATTTTCTTCTTGTTGGGACGCAATGCTCCTGAACTTGGAGCAGGTGATCCTTGAATATCAGCCAGCATTCTTGGCCTCTTCTGCCCTCTAGGGCTTTATCCCACGGGACCTTACTAAGCAGGTTCCTGAAGAGGCCAAAGTCTGCTCTCTTGCAGTCCAGGGCTGTGAGCTTGCTGCACGCTCTTCTCACTGTCCTGAGGATCTTGAACTTGATCATCTCGTGATCTCTACAGCCAAGGCTGCCCTGGAGCATCACATTTCCAACCAGCCCCTCCTTGTTGGTGGGCAAGACATCAAACATGGCACCTCTCTGCCTTGGAACGGACTCAGTCAGAGACCAATATGATCAGACAAAAAGCCATTTATTGCAAAGCATTAACTCCTTATATACTATTGCTTACACACACCTACAGCAATTTGGCATGTCATGATTGGATACTTGTCTTGAAGACCCTTAGTGACTAACATATAATTGGTTAAGCACAGGTGTGAGAACTTGACCTCGAACGCTTGCCAACAGTCCACAGTTCTCATAAGTCAATGAATTCCAGCTTCTTATCTTGCTTGCTTAGGCTTCCTCGGGCCTCCCATGGCCTTGCTGTATCCCTCGGAGTTATTCAGAGCTCATGTACCAAATATCCATTCTCCTGTGAGAACACTGTCTCCACACCTCTCCTTGTTGTCTCCTCTGTTACTTGTAAGAGGAAGTTGTCTTCCACACAATTGAGGAGCTCTCCAGCTGATCATTGACATAAATAGCTACTCCCCCTCCCCATCTGCCAGGCCTGTCTTTTCTAAAGAGTCTATAACATTCCATTCCAAGACTCTAGTCACAGGAGCCATCCTACCATGTTTCTGTGATACCAATGATATCATACCCCATAGGTGTGCACGTACCTCTAATTCCTCTTGATTATTTTGGTTTGGGTTTTGTGTTTGTTTGGTTTTAGTTTTATTTTTTAATAGAGTTTGTAGGTATAATTCTAAGATATAGCTTGTGGGTGCTAAAATTTTAATTAAAATGCCAAAGTAATTGGCTTCAGCTACCTTTCCCAGGATTTGAACAATCAAAACAGAAGAACTGTGAAGCAAACACTGTCTGGCAGTGTGAAGGAGTGGAGGAGAGAGAATCATCATGTCTTTGAAGAAGTGAGAAATACCCTATTCTTTACTAGAACTTGTTTTGGTATTTTTGTGAAATGTAGATCAACTTTCACAGCTGAGCTTTTTCTAAGAGAAAGACAACTCAGAGAACTTCAGTAAGTGCCTAGTTCTTATCAGAATATTTTTGTTCTGGCTTTGAGGTTTTTGTTTTTCTGTGTTCCAGAAAGAGAAATGTGGTGTTGGGTTTAGGTCAAGATAATATGTAGGTACCTTATACTATCTAGCAAAAAAAGATATAAACAGACCTTGTTGAACCAGGGAGAAATTCTTTCCAGCTATGTCTATGTGGGTTTAACACATAAGGAGAGATGGTACTAAGACAAAGCTCTGATGTGAAGAGCATTGTCATGCATCATGCTTCCATCATGAATCTCTGAAGGAGCCTGCTAACAACTCTAAGGTTGATATTGAAAGCCAGAAGCATCTTCACTGAGTGGTGTTGGAGAAATGGTAGATTAAAAACAGTACATACCTTGGATCAAAATGTTGTTTTCCTTTTAACCCTTGGAGTCCATAACACCTATGTGTGCATTTTCAACTGGTATTTGAGGTGCTGCTTCTGACTGCTGTCAGCTACTGAGGAGCATAATCTTAGTGGTTTTGAAGGCAAGAGGGAACCTGTGAATTCAGGTCAATCTTAATTTGTTCTTGTTCAGTAATCTCGTTCAGATTGCACTTTCCCAGTAGAAGTAGACTTGTGGAAAACTCCTGAATATTCACGTATTCCATGAGGAATTTCAAATATGATAACTATATTTCAGCAAACTCCTACTGAGATCTCAGAGCCTTGGAAGTATACCCCTCACAACTCATTACAGAAGTGGGACTTGAAATCTGTTTTGGCAACACCTTCCATATGAGCTGGAGGGAACTGAACAGTCTGTAGAGCAAATGGTGAGCTGGCAGCCCTCTGGTGAGTGCAGACAACCTCCAGATGTTTTTTCTTAGACTTTGGAAGTCGAAGTTAATTTTGCATTTTAAAATTGTTTGATTGCAGACTAATGGTGTGCTTCATAAGTTGTGACTATTTACTCAGACAAAGAGCTGGCCTAAGAAGATTCAGATTATTTAGGTAGCAGCTTGCTACAAATTATTGTTCTAGCTTTTTTCATTCATATTTATATGATCATATTACCCAAATCTTCCAATATTGAAAATCACTTCAAATCTTTTTGTATCAATTTTAAGAGCCATATACAGAGTTGATATACTGTATTGAACCATAAGTCTGCCAGCCCATTATCTTGCCTTGGACAAGAGCAAAGAGCCTTATGCAAGAGATAGGAAAGAGGGCAGATGGAAAGGGATCTCTTCCTGGGCCTCTATTAACCTGTCAGTAAGGGGACTCTGAGTTGTGATGTTCCTACTGACATATTTCACAGCAACTCAGGGGCCTAACTTTGGTAAATTTTGTTCAACTGCTTTATAAACAATACCCCCTTCAGTGGCCTGATGGTTTAAGTGAAAGCATTGTATTTCTTGTATTGTGAAGGCTATTGATGAATCGTTCTTCATTCAGCTCTACACCACTCATGATTTCATAGATGCCTTTTATGTTCCTTGGTTACCTCTCTTCCTGGCATAGGCAGCCTAGTCTTTTGAGTTCTCTGAAGATGTCTTGGAATATGTATTAATTTATTAACTTACAGAAAAAAAAGAAAAGATAATGTACAGAATTGAAAGTGTGGGTTCCTCATAAATTTACATGACAGCATAAAGTAATTTTGTTTGACTCTTCATTCTTACCCTCACCCTGATTGCTTTTTTGACTAGCTGAACATAGAAGGATAAAAATAAGATTAATTTTGAAATCTTTCTGTGTTTATATTTTTGGACTTTGCTCTCTCCTAAATACCTCTGTATGTATTTCTGAAACAGTTCAGGTTTGGTTGCTGTATTTTTCCCTAAGATTGATATAAGAAGGTTTGACTGGATTCTTCAGTAATATGTGCAATTCATGCTCTACAAAATTGAGAATGAACAGTAATGATAAATCATTCTACAGAAAGAGGTCTCACCAAGCCAAGTTCCACAAGTCTTGGGCAGATTCTGCTTACTTTGACAGATATTTTGAAAAGTTTTTTCCCCACTCTACTTCATACTTCAAGGACAGTAACACAACTTACCTGCCATGCATATTTGCATGCTTACTGAAGTGAAATATGTGTGCTAGCAAAATAAATAGACTTTGAGAGAAATTTCTGTGGACAAAGTCACTGTTTATTTAAAATAAACCTGATGTTACTGGGGACTACATTCTGTAATTGGCTTTCTTTCCACAAGTATTAAAATGTTGCCATTTGTGACATGAGTCTCTTTACTATCTGTGTGCAGCTGAATTAAAATGTGGAAGTATATTTTTCTCAGAAAAGCCATTTTTTAGCTTGCCACAATAGTTATACGGAGAGTTACTGAAGTTTCTTGTCTTTGGATGAGTCAATAGTGTCTGTTCGATGTTCACTTTTTAAAGTATTTCAAAGAGAAATCTGTTTACCAGTTAATCTTTTTGTTTGGTTGGTTTTTGTTTGGTTTTTTTTTTTTTTAAGTTCCAGTTTGGTCTGAACTTGCTCAATATTACAGTTAAGAGAAAGGAGTAAAATAAAAAAGTGTTGTTATGAAATTTTTCGTACACAGTAGTTCAGGAGTTTAAGCATTTGGCCCGTCTGTGGAATTTAATACCTTTCTTGTCAGTGCAGGCTGGAGGTGATTGCCTGAGCAGCAGACATGCCGGAAAAGGATAATCAGAGGCATGGTTGACCCAACTGTGCACTGTGATAGCATCACTTGGAGACACTAAATGCTATTCAGGAGTCCCTTCAAGCCACAGTTTTGTGTTTTTTTACTCATTGGTGTTTCACTGAACATCTCTAGACATTAGCAGGCCAGTCATCCTACTCAGGTTCTGAGCACCTGGGGAAAGGGAGTAAGTTTCCTACAGCTATAGACTTTGAGGCATTATAGGTAATCAGTGGAGAAAGATATGCTCTTAAATTATATGTCCTGCTGCAATGTGTGCAGAAACACCTAGTTGAAATGCTACTTGAAAGCTATGAATTAGATTTTTGCCATGTTTCAATCCCCTAATTAGGAAGAAATGCTGCAAGTTGTTTTTTGCTTTTCTTTTTTTTGGTAGTGGGTTTTGGTTTGGTTTTTGCGGAGGCGAGGGGATTAAACATCCTAACAGCATCTGTGGATAAGAAGCTGTTATCTTGAAAAGATACCATGTCACAGCCAATTTAATTTCTCAAATTTTTGTATTTGTATGGATAGCAATCCAGCCAATTTAAACAAGTGTGCCCCTAAACTACATAAACACAAGAATAAGGAACCTGCAATACCTTAGAATGGCTTAAGGTAAAGAGGAATAAATGCTTAGCTTTCTTATCAAAAGGTAGGAAATGTCAACTATGCCATATTTTTCTCGTTTCTGTAGACTTGCATGTAAAACATTAACCAGAAAACCCATTAAGGAATACTACTCTTTCCCTAAAAATCAATACTGAATTTAGAGTGAGAAAGACAGGATGCCTTAAAGATAGAATTTTATGAAAGAAAAGTGTTTGGTATCAGACTGTGATGCAGCATTTTGTAATTCGATGTATATTTACATCCTGGTGTATATTTAACCTAATAAAATTAATTTATAGCTTTTTTTTTCTAATTTCATTGGCATGAAAGCATCACTGTCAGTGAGTACACTGATAATGATAGCTACATCTTTTGATACCATACCCTTCTCAAGCAATGTGAATAGCTGACAAGTCATTTGAGGCACCTCTCTGGGCACTTTGCACTTGAAAAAGAGATGTGTGGGTAGTAGGTTTTGGAATGTGGACCATTTATTGCTCTGCTATAGGAAGGAGGTGATGGAGAAGAAAAAAATTGCTGGGTTGGAAGGTAAGCTAATTCACCCAAGGGTTCACAAGGAACATAAATCTGAAATTGGTGAACTACTAAGGTGTATCAGCTATTCTTTAAACTGATATCAGTGCCAGAGGAGTGAAAAACAGATAATGACACATTAGTCTTCCATAAAGGGTACCGAAGATGATCTAGGAACTACATCTGTTTCCATACTGGGCAAGACACTACGTCTAGAGATATAGCACAGCACAAATACATGTGGTATGTAACTGGGCAAAACGATGGACTGGGAAAGAGTTAGCAGAGTTTTTTTCTGTAAGGAAAGCATAAGCTGAGGTTACTTACGAGCACTGAGTTTAGGTGGTATAAGGGACAGTGTCAGTTTGTGCTTGTCCTGGTTTTGCCGTTTTGGGTTTGTTGTCTGACTTGGCCAATTCTGGAGGCAGAATGTTGGGCCAGGATTGGTTGTTCTGGCCAACTTTCAGTTGTTCCTCAAAGACTTTGTATAAAGGGCATGGGAATGTGTTTAGAAACCTCTCCAGAGGTTTGTAGGGTTTTATTAACAGATGTCCTAATCAACTGTGTTCAACTAACTGAAGTTTGGACACCAAATCTATTTCGTGCTAACATCAAGAATCAGAGTTGTGGTACTAGTCTTACTAGGACCAATGTTCAGAAGACGAGCCTTGAATCCATGTAAGAAAAATTTGGGGTGAAATTTTATGTACAAACACCTGAAGGATTTCTTCCCGATCCTATTGGAAGCATTAATTTGCAAATTATAGGAATAAGAGAGACATGGACCACTCTTATGCATTGTGGGGTTTTTGATAACCTATCTTCCCTAAACAGGTCTCAAAGCAGTAAGTTGCTGCTGTAAGTTGAATTGAGGACTAATTGACAATGGTAGTTTGTATGCCAAATTCAACAAAATAATAGCCAAAAATAGTGTCTTTTCTACTTGATTGTTTTACTTCCTATTATGATAATGTATTCATAAGGAAGCTACTACCAAAATGTGAGCAGAATGCAAAAAGTCCTAATATAATATTCTTTCTTCAGTTACCATTTTATACCAGGTACACATCTGTTACATTAGAGCTCACAGAATTATTTGATAAGAGTCAGCTTGCTTGTTCAAGAGATTACCTAAAATTGCTAGCAACTTGACACTGGTACATTTTTCTTTCACAATTATTTTTCTCTCAGTGTGATCCAATTTTTGTGACCTGTTTGTGCTATCTGTCCTTTGTTCCTCTTTCTCTTCCCCATGTCTTTCAGAGGTTTACCTGAATCTGACTGGTTTGCTTTTCTTCCTTTATTACTTATTTTAGATTGAAGCAGCAAGATCACTGCTATCTATAATTGCTTAAAAAGCGATTAGTTATGTTGTGGGGTGAGAGGGCGGAAGGAGTGAGAAACAAAGAAGAAATACTTTTCAAATACTTACTTTTCTAATTTCTTATTTGAAACACAAGCCAGGAAACCACATAGAGTGGAATGAGGATGAAGGAAGAAAGATAGAAATCTTAACATCTGTTCCTGAAGCTGACTCTGATCATACAGATCTTTGCAGCTTTGCACAGAAGCAGTTGTAGGAGCAGACTTTGAAAACCAAAGTCAAAAAACAGCTTAAGCATCCAACATGCTACCAACTGTGTAATTCACAGAAACTCAGTTTTAGCAACTTGGTTCTTGGACTTCTGTTTTTCTGAGAACTGTTGCCAGTCTTCGCTCTATTGAGATACACAGTCTTGGCATACAGGACACACTGAAGGACATGTGGAATTCACACTCAGAGGCATTTCTGCAGCAGGTCCCCTGAAAGACATAGTCAGGCTGGTATTCTCAGAGTTCATGGGAGATGCAGGAACAACAGTGAGCTGGGTCATCTGATGATGATAGCTTGTGTCCAGCCAAGTTTGATTTCAGATGCTTCTCTCCCAGGTGATTGCTCCCCCACCAGGAGCATTGTTAGCTGGGAAGAGGGAGATGGGAAAGGAATTTAGAGAGCGCTTAATGCTCCTTTTCTGGCACAGGTCTCCCTCACTGGTGAAGGAGTCAGTATGCAACAGGAGCCTCACTTCACCACCCAGAGGTGAAGGTGGACACAGAAGGGAAGATCCTTGACTTTCTTCCTCTCCATCACAAATTTTCAGTTCCATTGTGTGCAATGACATATAGGTTTAACTGGAGGCACTGAGAGGGCCTCACCTCAATTCTGCTTAATTTTGGGAAGCAAGAGAACCAATTGCAGGTTTCTGAACATTACCCTTGAGCTAGGTGCATGAAAGTACAGCAAAGCCTGCCAAACCTTTGTGTCTTTGTAGGTTTAGGTCCAGTTAATTGCCTGTGTATGTAATGTTTTCATGCTATGTGCCTCAGTGTATGTTGTCACATGTATTGTGACGATCTAGCTCTTCAAAATGAGTATTTTTACCAGTTCCTGTGCATCTGATGGGTCAGGCTTCTGTTATGGATGCTCGCAGAGTTTGCAGTTGTCAGCAAAGTCAACAAATATGAAGCCTTATTTCTTCTAAATGGCATATGCATTTGATCATTATTTTCAATTAATAAAACAGCATGATCTTACATTAACCTTAGAGTTGAGCTATCCAGCTATTTAGTGGTCTTCTGGACTCCTTGGAAGGGTGGCAATCGGCTGGCACAAGGGGAGCAGCTTGGGGAGCAGAGTGAGTTAGCAGCCCTCTCGCGGGAGCCAGCGAAGTGCCGGGTATGAGCGGTCGGGGAAGGTGGGAGACAAGTAACTGAAAGCCACAGAAAGGAGAGGACAGGGGGAGAGAAAAAACACTACTAAAAAACCTACAAAAACACATCAGAACTTGACAGCAGAGGTGGCAAAGAGTGGTGCTTCATGAGAGAGAGTTGGGGAGTAGCTGTATTGATGGGTGGAGAGGATGAACAGAGGCAGCTTGTCAAATGAGTGAACTGGGGAAAGACAGTGTCTGGAAAAGCCATGGAAGTCAGGCCAAAAGCCATCTAACTCAGGACCAAGACTCCAGCAAGAGTGTGTAGTGATCTATCCTGTTTATTCTCACAGCCTTTGCCAGCTTATTGTTTAGGGGCTTCTTCAGTCAGAGGTGACATCTGACTGAATTCATCTTTGTGAATTCTTAAATTTTCCCCTGTAAATCTGCCCCTTCTTTGATACACACAAATTGCTAGATAGGTCAAGTGATATCCCCTGAAAGAGCTGAAGCTTGCAAAGAAACATAGGAAGACTCCAAACAGAGAAGGAGTAGTGAGGTATAAAACTATAGAAAAATTCCAGTGGGTGGGAGCTGAATAGAGCAGAAGTGATAATAAAGTAAAAGAACAGGAGAAAGATTGGGATACAGTTCTTCTGAGAAAGACAGGCAAAGAAAAGAAGGAGAAAAAGAGAGTGGCAGAATGTTGCTAAACAGTGGAAGAGGAGCTGGACACCCTGGTCAGATGTATTGTAGCAGGAACAGGAGCAGGACACCAGCTCCAAGCCAGGGATGTTGAAGAACAAGATATGGGCCTTGTGTCCTGTAAGGGAATTCAAGCAGGGTTAAAGTCACACACAACTGTAATCCTTTTCAGAACTGAAGACTGGCCTGGGAAAAAAAAAAATAAAAAAAAAATAAGAGGAAGGGATTTGAGGCTGAAAATAGTGGTATAATTGAATATGTAACTGGTAATAGACAACGGATGGGCAGAGGTGTCAACACTCACTAGCTGCGTGGATAGGGAAAGCTGAAATGGAAAGAATTGCAAGTGAGCCCTAGCAAAGATGAGGAGAGCTGGGTCAAAAAGAGAATCCTGTTACTTGCTTACAAAGCAAAGCATGTCTGAAAACATGCTACAAAAGTGAGGGAAGGGATGTTTCCTTGTGGGAGTGACTAAAGAGGAAAGAAAATATAGGGGGCAAGGGGAAGAGGTTTTTAGGGCAAAAGGGTGTCCATAGCATCTATGTGATGCTTCTCAACAGGCACACCCATCCTGAGCCTTTGTAGGAGGCTAAATTCACCAACACCTTTGCTTCACTGGTTGGTTGGTTTTAATTGATGTTTTTGCTCTGGAACAATCAAGAATCGTTCAAGGAGATTTTGCTGTACTAATTAGTAATTATTTTTACAGTGGTTGTGTTACTAACTATTGATGATTCATAAACTGCAGGGGCTGTAAATCTGTAGGCATAAACAGGGTGAAAATTTTTGTGTTGGTGATTTAAAAGGGCAGAACTTTAATGAAGTGGTAAGTATGTTTTGCTTAATGGTACCGCTTTAGGTAATTGACGATCTCTGATTTACATAAAAACATGCATGTTAAGAAAGTATCATTGTCTTTTTCTTTAATTACTTGATTAATAGCCAATTCCTGGTGAGATTGCCTTGGAGTTTAGAATTATACTGGAAACAATATGGTTTAAAATGTTAAAACAAAAATTTCTTCACTGTTTTTAAGCTTTGGTTGTTTGCTCATGGTTAGTTTATTTATGATTTCTTTGCTTCTAAACATGCTCACTGAAATCAGGAATTTTCTCACTGACCTCTTTGGAACCAGGCTTGTATCCATGGTTTTACCAGAAATGTATGTCATGAGCTACTGTTCTAATTCGTTCAGGTTCCAGCTCTATCAGCCCTTCCTGACAGTCAATCACATAATGAGAGATTTATTTAAATTGGAAATCATCAGCAATGAGATATTGACTTAAGTCAGGAAATGAGCAGAGGTATGGTCATGGTATCACTGATATGCAACATCCACACAATCAGACTCTTCTGGAGGTAGGAAGATGTGGAATTAATTCCTTCAGGCCAAAGAGAGATCTGTAGGACCTTGTGAAGGCCAGGCCCTCATTCTTGCTGCATACTGTAGCTGTGTTTTGAAAGAGAAAAGTGAGACGGTTGCTTATTCCCAGAGCAATTTGGGCATATAAGTCCAAGGGCTTGATCTAGCTTGTAAAGTAAAACTCAGAGCTCCAAGTCCAGGAACGAGGATTTCAGACATACTTTTTTGCTGTATCTGATGCAGTTTATTAATTTTTCCTATGCTAAGGTTCATTACCATTTGTTTCCATGTATTATATAAGCATGTATTTCCATGTATTATATATTGTTGAGCAAGTTAGGGACTTAAAGGTTATAGCAATCTTTCAGGTATAGCAGCACGTTTTCTGCATCCATGTGTGGTTCTGGCCCTATCATGTCTGCACAGAAAAGGATAGGGATAAGTTCACATACACTGGGGCTCTCAGATTTTCTAATCTCATGAAGCTTTTGTACCCTTAGCAAAGGCAGGAACACCCTGAAACTGGGAAAGAGGAAGAGGAAGAAAACTTGATTTTTAGGTTCTTCTATTCAGGTATTTTCTATTCATGACACTGACACAGAAGCAGCAGGAAGAGAAACCTAGTGTCCCAGTGGTGTGGATTTATTGTCATTATTTTAAAACAGCCAGGCTAAGACAAGTGGCTACCCTGTAAAGGACTCTCTGTAAAAGAATTTAGAGACTTCCCTGCTTCGATCTATTCAGTTGTGTTCAATGGCAGGTTGGGCAGAGCCTTAGGCAACATGGTCTAGGATGAGGTGTTCCTGCCCATGGCACGGGGATTGGAACTAGATGATCTTAAGGTCCTTTCTAACCCAAACCATTCTATGCTTTTATGGTTCTATGTTGGTATCCCATTAATAAATGGATAATAATATAAATATCTGTGTCCCAACTGTCTTCTGTGAAGGATCCCGGGCTCTTGATCAGTAAATTCTGGGACAACCAGACCTTGTAAGAAAAGAAGGTTTTTCAGTGGTACTGACCCAAGCCTGTCATGTATTCTTACAGATTCATCTAATGAGTCTACTTTAAAACTTTTCTTTTTTTTTTTTTAATCAAAATGAATAATGATAAAAAGTGTAGTTAAAAGTTTCCTCCAGCACTGGAGGGTGAATGTGCTGTTTTCCTGTTTTGCTGGGTGGGAAGATCAGTTGGGAGCTTTCAGAGAACTGTTTCTCAAACCTTACAACTCATGGTTAGTGGTGGGTGCTAACTTTGTATTCTGATACACTTTCTGGCATTAAGTTACATTTTGCTATGGCAGGAGCTCAAGTGGGAAGTTAAGCTATTGTATGAGAAAAGGAGAGGTTAACTACACTTATATTGGGGGCAGTTTTTGCTTTGGAAAACAGTCGCAGGCTTTGTGGTTTAATCTTTTGGAGTCCTGCCAGTTACCACCTTCTGACGTACGTTGTTGGGCTGAGAAGAATGGATGTCCAGTGGTGCATGAAAGTCCAGCGTGTCAGTTGTAGCTATACATAATACCACTGTCTCATGTGAAGTTAAGGCTGTTAATGCTTAACAAAGTATTGTATTCTCTAAGGGAAAAAGTTGAATACTGGTAACTTCATCCATTTTGAATGTTCATATGCATTCCTTTGAAAAATCCTGAAATTAAGAACAAGGTAGTACCTAGACAGAAGGCTCAAACTAACAATAACTGTAGAGAAAAATGCTGCACAAATTAGGCTCCAGGATGCCTGTGTGCCAGGGAACAAGCCTGAGAATCTGCGTACAGTTAGGGCTTCTTTCAAACTACGTGCCTGAAGGAGCAATTGCTTTAACTTGCCTACACCTGGGGTGACTGGTACCAGCAACACAGAGAATCTGCCCTTCTGGAGATTACAAACTTGCAAATAATCCTCCATACACAAGAGGGGAACAATATTTTAAGGCCTCAAAGACTCTTTTCCTTAAGTACATGCATCTGTGGGTGGACATAGGTATTGTTCAGTTGCTTAACAACCTTCTATGGCTAATGGTCTGAAGTGAAACAAATCAGTAGTGTACAGGAGAAGTGTACTGAAATGTATCAAGACACTAAAAGTATTAAGGTAATTCAACTCCTAGGAAATATTGGCAACCAAAGCAGCCACAGCCAATGTGTGCTGGCTCTCTTACAGTAGCTTTAAATTATGATATGCTCTCATATCTTCTGAAAATGTCATGGTTCACATGGTAACAGTGTTTTTTTCCTGCAAAATGAAGGCTATGGTTCTGAAAAATGATTTTAAATCTGCAGTCCAAAGAAGTTCTCTTGTCTAAATAGGTAACTTTTTTCCTAACCAGACCAATTAAGGTATTATTGAATATATGTCACAAGACCTTTAATACAAGTTCTGTATCACATTCAAATGAGTAAGCAAATTTTGGCCATTAAAAAAAAAAAAAACTTTCTGTGGTCCTAAACAAAATACAAGTCCTTCTGTGTAACCAAGGTACTCTGTCGGGGCAAGAGGGGAAAGGAAGTGGTGTTTCTCGTTTCCTCATTTAAAAACTTACAATTTTTAACTTAAAGGTAAATAAAACAAAATTGGGAGTTTGGTAAGATATGCTTATGAAAGATACACTTCAAAGCAACTATGTTAATGCTGCTTGTCATATGTCTGCCTGCCTTTGAGAGTCTTTCATGGTTCTGCTTGATCTTTCACTCTTGCATGTAAAATGCCATCTTGTTAAGAACCAGAGTGGGAAAAAATATCCGTATCACTTTTCTTTAACAGGGTTCAGCGACAGAAGTACAAATTGGGCCCATGAGACTGACACAAGATCCAATTCAGGTAAGATGCTCTTTCCGTTTCTTGATACAATCAATTCAGTGTTAATGGATGAAGAAATGAAGGTTCAACCCCTGTAGTTAAGCATAGTGTTTCATTTTACTTGTTCAAGGACTGTGAGATGGGTAATCGGTGTTTTGGTTTATCTGATTGCTTCAGAAGAGATGTACAAGTAAATTAACTTGGTAAACAAGGTGCTTAGATTTCCATTAACATCAGATCATTCCTTTTATAAGTCCTGTCAATAGGAGTGTGTGTGTACGTGCATTTGCAAGGGAAAGAGCTGCCTCCCTGTATCTAAAATCTGTTCTGTTCTGATACACAAAAGCAGAGAACTCTGTTATAAAATTTAAGTACCCTTTGAGTTTTGCTGGTTTTTGCACAACAAAACAGAGAACTGCTTCTACAGGTCACCAATCCAAGATATCAAACAATACATGTTCAACTTCAGCTTAAGGAGCACAGCTCTCACCCTCACTTGCTTCTGTACGTTTTGTTCCTGTGCCAGTAAACAGATGCCAAGCGTTTGTTTTTTTCCTTTTTAATTTAGCTTATAGTGGGTGTTAGAGCTCTCAGATATCAGGAAATTAAATAATCTTAGTCTTTAACATTGCTCTAGTGACACGACATTCATTTGAATTAACTTTTTGGGTCACAGAGACATTTAGTCACCAGTCACCTTTTCATTTTGTGGGTTGGCTTCTGTATCTTGCTATGAGAGGAAAAACCTACAAGTGGAAGAAATGCTGTTCCCAAGGAAAATAAATCATGTGTATATGCATCAAAAAGCTTTATATATTTATTTCTGTATTAAGCATTCAGTCTTAAGGATGACTTCATCTGATGAAACTGTTTATATTATGACTGTGGAACAGTGGTTTCAGCAGCAGACCAGTCTTTGATTTTGCAAGGAATTTCAACATAAAAGTGTGGAACTCTTCACAAAAAATATTCTTTAGACTGTGATCATCTTCAGAAAGAATGTCAAGCAGATGTTTAACAAACACAGATACACTCACTGCTTATGTCAGGATTTTACTTTGTAGAAACTGGATTTGCCAAAGTATTACAGTACCAGTCGTAGCTGTTGTAAGTGAAGATTTTCCATATAAGAAAAGCAAATGGGGTTTTGGTTCTTTCTAACTGTTTGACATTTTTCTTGGTGTCTTATCAGGTGTGGATGTTACTTTCTCCCTAGAGTTCACAAGTGAGAGTCTATGGTGCTGAAATAGAAGTCCTTAAGCAAAGCAAAAAGCAGAGCCGAAGTAAAACTATTAACTGATTAGTTTTCCTTAAAGACATTGCCATATGCTAACTTATTTATGGTAAAGGGAAAACACTTTGTGTAAACTCACCTCAAGTGAGTATTGTGTGCAAGTATTGCACACATCTATGCATTTGAAAAATGCGTATTAATCTTTTATTCCACCTAGACAATGGAATTTACGTGTTTCTCTGTGCAATGCAAACAGCTACTGAATACCATATTTTACATGTCTATTTGCAGGTGCTTAATCATGTTCACAATTGTCTGATAAGTCCATTTATTTTGTTACAACAATTGCCACCAGAGTTTTTCTTAGCAGTTATTTTTATTCTGGTGGTTGTTTTATGCTGTCACAGGGCACCTGTGCCAACCTCAAAATGGCGCGTATTTTTTGTCTTGAGAGGTGACCTTACTTACGACTGTGACCTGCCATAAACCTTTTAATAGATTACTCTCTGAAATTCATGTTCATCTGTGTTGAAGGACAAATCTGGTTTGGTTTGTACTAGATTGTGACCCAGCTGCTGCTTGCCTTAAGGGGGAAGGAGAAAAACCTACCAGCTCTGACACTCCAAACACCTTCCTCACACGCTGCTTGCATGTTTATCCTGAGTTGGTACCAAGACTTGCAAATAGGCAAAGTTGGGTTCTGAGGCCTTAGAAATGACCACGGTAAAAGTACATATAAATGCACTGTCTCCAGAGGGCACAGGAGAAGGGTGGGTTTTATAAAAGTTTAGTGCACATAAAAAACCCTGTCTTATTACTTACCAAGGCTTGGATGTGTCTGTTCCTTCCTTTCCCACCCTTCAAATACTGCATTTTCTCACTTCTTGGGGCATTCATTTGCCATCATCTCTTTCACAGCATTGACATCAAACTCCGTTTCTGTTCTGATGATAGTCATCTTCCCTGCTGAGCTGCAAAGGAAGGATAATGATGCACAGCATTTTACTGTGTCCCCATGCCTATTTTCAATGTAACAAGAGCTCTTCCCTAACTTAATTCAGAGCTGCTATGTGTTTTCCACCTTAAAACTCTCTTGCAGAGATACAATAACATAAAAATAATTAAGCAGCTTTATTTTCACTTCTGAAGTTGCTGTTTGTAATTTTCTCAGTTTTGTTCTGGTACCCTACATGGCTGCACTAGCTGGTGTCTCTTGGTTTATTTTGAATTCTTTAAAGCAAATCTCTGTCCATTTTCTGTATTTGTATGATGAACTGGGAACAAGGCATATAGTACTGAGCAAAGCAAATACTTAGAAAGATGGTAAAAATTACAGTAAATCACAAACAAATGTAAAGCTCTCCACAGGAGAAGGTCACAGGGCTCCTAAACAAGGGCAGCACTGAGTAGAATGATCTTTTTACCGTTTTACAGTTTACTGACAAATTGCACACACACACACCACACACAAAGCTACATAGGGGTTTTTGCCAAGAAACACAGATTGAATTCAAGCTTTTCCTTGTAGTATATTTTATATGTATTGTTAGATTTTTATATTGACTTTGAGAACATATCCTGCAATATATTTCTAGTTATAGTAAACTTCATGCAAATGTTAATGAGAAAGCATGATAGTAATGCTTTACCTTCAGAAGTTAATATTCTCAGAAGGATTCACACAGTGGTAGTTAGGTACCAGTGGAAGATTAGGTGGTGTAATTAAACTCCATTATTTTACAGCTGGTGAATGATTACATTTTGCAATCCTTTTAACATTCCCAGTTTGGAAATAGAGAAGGAAGATATCAAAATATGTGCCCTAAAAAAATCAGTTTTCTGAGACATATTGTACTGATCAAAATAGGAGCAAAATAAAACTCATACCAGTTGTAAACCAACAAGAGAAAGTAAGGTCTTTCCTGAGTATCTGCCATATCACTCCTTCCCAGCACTTCAATGGTTGCAGGGATTAGGTAGTGTGACAACAGTTGCCTTGGATATTGAGTGTCAGTAGCCCAAATCTGCTTGCTTTAACTGTAATTAATTACTTCTTTGTTAAAAAAAATACTTTAACTGTAATTAAAAATACTGCCTCTAATAAATTGAAACTTCTTATTTATTAAAACTTATGGAAATTCCATACAATTTTCTTTCCCTGCTCAATGAAACCTTGACTGGCTATCCCACCAGAGTAACATTAATTGTTTATTGTTTAGAAATTAGCAATCCAGACAACTCAAAAAACAAGAAAAATTGTGGCCACCTTCTCTGGCTTCTGGACTGATGGTGTTGAACTTCATGTGATGACACCACAGCTTCATAGAGAAACACAGATGGAAGGTTATTGACATTTCCTATGAGCTTGGGACAAAATCTCATGTTTTGCTGAGACAGTTGTTTGTTTTTCAGGGAAGTCGGGGGATTACTTTCATTTGTGAAATGAACAGGATATGGTTTCATACATAGATTATTCTCTGCCCATTGTCTTTCTGTGCAGTTTTGAGGCCTTCTTTTTCATAGCATATTTACACTAAATTAACTTTTTTATTTCATCTGTCACACAGGGTGGCCTGGTTAGTGACCAGTTGCTATGGCAAATATAAGCAAATTGTGAAGGAGTTGTCTATGTGACTTGTGTTCCTAGCTATATAATCCAAATACTGGTAACACATGTATTCTAGAGCAAGGATGAAAAATCTGTTCCGTCTTAAAAACACTCTTTCTTTCACACAAGCAGCAAACAAATAAAGCTGTTTTCAACCTATATTCTGTTATTCCATATGTCAGTTAGCAAACAGATCTCCTACAGCATCAATCTGATTTTTTGAACAGCACCTTTGCACACATCCTACCTGATCTTGTGTGAGCAATTCCTTAAGTGTTCAGCTGAGGTTGTTGAAACTATGTCATATATGTAATTAGAGATAATTTATTTAGTAAAAATTGTTATGTCTGAAAGAAGGGCTTTTTTCCCCTGCTCTGCCCTGTCTATTCCTACTTGTCTGTTTTTCTTCTCAGTTTTGAAAGAACATGGGTAAACTTCATTTTGTTGCACATCAAAGAAGATATAATGAATAAAACTGTGTTAATTGTCCCTGAAGAGGGATAATTAAGGCAGTTATATTTCAGACATGTCATTACAATTTAAGGTGTGTATAGCTGGGATGGCCTGATGAGAGTGGCAATGATGTTGGAACATGTACCTACCTACTCTGGGTGGCTGCTGATTGACTTTGAACGTCAGATAGGAGACTCATCATCTGGCAGCCAGTTTTTTTCTACCTATCAGTCCTATGCAATTAATTATTGATTATCTACTAATAATCTATCTATTAAGAAAGTTGTGCTACTGCATCAGCTGTTTTACGGTCTGCAGATCAGGCTTTACACTTTCAAAGCAGACAGTTTTTCATGTAGCAGAAGTTTGCTAAGATTTGCACCAAGCAGAAAACTCTTTTGTATGCATAATGTGATGCTGCTGTTTTGCATGCTCTGCAGGTTTTACTGATCTTTGCAAAAGAAGACAGCCAGAGTGATGGTTTCTGGTGGGCTTGTGACAGAGCTGGATACAGGTGCAATATTGCACGTACTCCAGAGTCAGCACTTGAATGTTTTCTTGATAAGCACCAGGAAATAATTGTTATAGATCACAGGAACTCCAGATATTTTGATGCAGAAGATATCTGCAGGTAACCTAAAGGATCTTATGCTCTTTTGCTTCTCCTGAATTTCAGAACATGCTGAACATTAAAACATAAATAAATACATAAATAAATAAGAAGCCCAAAACCCACAGTAAAAAGAAAGTTTGGGGATTGAGGCCAGGAGCTTTGCATGCATCTTTAAGAGCAGAACAATACGAAAAATACACTTTGGCAAAGCTGATTTGTAGAACTGTCTCTTTAGGTCATGGACTTCTTTCAGAGCATAAGTGAGAGCTGTTGTGAAATTATTCCCTGCTGTCTGTGCCTACTTCTTTCTTGGGTTAATGCTGCTGCAAAGTCTGAAGCTGTAGGGCTTCAAAGGAATGTGCATGTTTGTTCACCAAGTCAGGCACTGCCAGCTCTTCACAAAAGTTCCCATCACTCTTCTGGTTCACATGACTGTGTTAGTGGCTCTAAGGTTGCAAGCACTTAGAATTCTAAGTGATTCTTTGCTAAAATACACTGTGTCAGCTGAAGCATACCTTTTGTACCATAGACGATTCCGTGCTGCTCAGTCCACCCTGAGCTGAAATGTCCCATCTGGATGACAGGGAGCATTTTAAAGCTCAAATACTTGTGCTGATGGAAGTTCTTCTAAAAGATCAAGACTCAGGACAGTGTGACAAGATTGAAAAAGATAATCTATCCTTAGCCAGTGAAAGGTGAATGGGGTGTTATTCTGCTAGTTGGTCATATTTTTTTCAGTTTCTCAGTAATATGTAAAGTGGTCAAATTTTGTTTACTTGGCATTTCATAAATGATAGTTTATCGTTTATACCTTCTATATCCTCTTTCCTTACTTGCATGCCCCAAAAGCAGTTTCCACCCTTTAAAGAAAATTTTACAGTATCTAGGAGGACTGGTAAATATGGAAGAAGGTGTTGAAGATTCTTATTTAAATGAGGTAATAGGTATTGAAAAGGCAGTGTTTAGACTGAGCTTTCTCAACCCATGCATTCAGGGCAGTCAGCCCCAAATAAGCTGAGTAAACAGGGCAAAGGTTTGCTAGGTTATAAGAGTGGATTTGAAGAGCTGCTGTTCATGCCTTATGTTTTTGGAGCTCTTGCCTCTTCACTACACTAAGGAAAATCTGAGGAATCTGGTAGCAAAATGGAAATTAATTGGCTACGCTGGGATAAGTAGATTTTGGCAGTGTAATATCCTATTGTCTAGCCTCAGTGGTGTCTTTCAGTCCTGGTATTCATTTATATTTTCTGTAAAGATACTCAAAGTAACATTGAGGAAGCATGTGGGGTAACTGAGAAATTTGTTTCTTTAGATCTATTCGTGCCACAAAACCATCAGAGCATACCGTGATACTTGCTGTGGTTCCACGCACGTAAGCATTACTGTTCTGTAAAAGGTTATTTTTATATAAAAATGTTATGAAGAATAGTCACCTAATTTGCGGACTACACCTATTTTGCTGGGAGTGTTGATCAGCTGAAGGATAGGAAGGCTCTGCAGAGCCTTCTGGACAGGCTACATTGATGGGCTGTGGCCAATGGTATGAGGGTCAACAAGACAAAGTGTTGCGTGCTGCACTTGGGTCACAACAACCCCATGCAATGCCCTAAGCTTGGGGAAGAGTGGCTGGAAAACTGCTCATGGAAAAGGATCTGGGGGTGCTGATTGACAGAGATGAACATGATCCAGCTTGTGCCCAGGCAGCCAAGAGGCCAACAGCATCCTGGCCAGTATCAGCAATTGCGTGGCCAACAGGGCCGGGGCAGTGACCATGGCCCTGTGCTGGGCAGTGGTGAGGCTGCACCTCAAATCCTGTGTTCAGTTCTGGGCCCCTCAAGACATGGGAGACGTTGAGGTACTGGAGCAGGGCCAGAGAAAGGCAATGGAGCTGGTGAAGGGTCTGGAGCACAGGTGTGATGAGGAGCAGCTGAGGGAACTGGGGTGGACTAATCTGGAGAAAAGGAGGCTCTGAGGGGACCTTAATTGCTCTCTACAACTACCTGAAAGGAAGCTGTAGCAAAGTGGATACTGGTCTCTTGTCCCCAGGACAAGAGGAAGTGGCCTCAAGTTGTACCAGGAGAAGTTTAAATTAGATCCTAGGTAAAATTTCTTCACTGAGAGGGCTATCAAGCATTGGAACAAGCTGCCCAGGAAAGTGGTGGAGTCACCTTCCCTGGAGGTATTTAAAAGACATGTAGATGTGGTGCTTAGGGATATGGTTTACTGGTGGAATTGGCAGTGCTAGGTTAACAGTTAGACTCAATGATCTTAAGGGCCTTTCCCAACCTAAATGATCCTATGAGCCTATGATTTTGTTTTGTAGATCTGCTGATGAAGAAGAAACTTCTGTTCTTCCACTTCTTAATGCAGGCTTTGATAGGGTACGTATAAATTCCATATTTAATATAGTAATCATAATTGCTTGTAAGTTACAGACACTTCTAATTCCTCAAATTGAAATCTATACATTTGCTTCTGTCAAAAACTTAGTTATGAGAAACTAGTGGCAATTGATTGGGTATTCTTTTCTTTTCAACAGTGTATCCAAGGAGCATATGAAATAGAAGAATCTTTGATCTAGCTAATCCTTCCAGAATAAGCAGGAATACTGAGATTAACTTCTTGTGGTCTGTGTGGGTGGCTTTTGTTTATGACTGCATTAAAAAGACGATGGGTGACTTTGATGACTGTGCTGCATATTGCAGCATGTTGACTAGTCACCCAGGCACTTCTGTGCGCTTCGGATTGCTGGGATTTCTCTTCTGAAGAGACTACAAGCCAATTCCAGCTTCCTCTGATGTGAAGAAGACATTTTCTTTTCTTGTCATGAGGTCTGTTGTGCTGACTTGCATCCGTTCTTCTCAGGACAGTGTTAGAAGCTCTCTTATACAGGCAGCTCAGGGGAACATACTGTTCATACTGTTTCCCAAACATATTTGGAGAAGAGAGTGCAAAAGGCAGGAGTTCTCAGCTCTGAAAATCTGTGTTCAATTTCTTACCCTTTCCCAATGTTGGTGTGCATGGCTTTAAATGGATATTAGTGGCATGTTAATGTAATATAAATCAGCTCTGATGTTAAAGTTAGCTATTTGTAAGAAAGGTTATGTATTGGAGCAATAGAGACACACCAGTGGACACTTTAGTTAGGGAGAATTAACTATATATACTTAGGACAATCAACGGCAGTAAGGAAAATCAGAGAAGGAAGGGAATTAAGTCAGGAAGAATCTCATGCGAATATGCTCATATTGAGTCTAGTGTGTGAGCTAACTCATATTTAACTTCAGTTTCTTTACAAAGCAAGAACATGCACTGTTCTTGCATTTTGCAGATTATCTCCAACAAGAGGTAATAAATCTTGCCTTGCCTGCAAGGGTACTGTGGGTGCAAAAGCATTAAAAGTAAAAGCATTTCTGAAATACTTAGATGCTGTGAAAATCAGAAAAGTCGAGGCTAAAAGATCAGCCCCAGAATGCCAGTGCTTTCTTGGACTAGTCTTCTCCCTTTCTCAAAAAAAAAAAAAAACAACAACACAACAAAACAACCAAACAAAAAACAAAAGGGTTTAATATTTTTCAAAGAACTCTTTATTTCTTCTCAAGTCTGGTGTTTCGTTCCAAACCAGTGCAGGGCAATGGGTTTTGTGGACTAGATTATAACTGTAGGTGTAGTACTGAATAGAACCAGAGGAGACACTGTGAGGCTCTGGGACACATCTCAGTGGCACAATGTCTGCCTAGGAAAGTAAAGTATTTTTGCACATAACAGCTGCTCTGACTATTCCTTCTAGCTGTCCCAAATTTATCAGGGAGCGTGCATAATACAGTATTTCCCTAATGGAATTATTTTTAATCCTTTAAAACACATCTGATGTCAAATATCCTATTTTCACACTGGGGTGGACATAGGAATTACTTCTATTTGGAGGGGGATCAGTAGGGACTAAAACCATTAACACACCCACACACATATCCTGCGCACAAAGATTTTAAAATGCCCTTCTTCAAATAGACAATATTTTCAGGCAATCTTTTTGTCAGCAATAATATGAAATTTATTTTTGGAATATCCTATCTATTCAAATTAGAAGTTTCTCTTCACTATTTTTATTTTTAGAGTCCAACCTTTCTGATAGCTTAATTTTTACATCATCACGATTCACTGTGCTGGCATTTTTCCTGGTTTTGCTGATCATCTTGATTCTCATCCCTTGAAAAAACACTGAATGCAATCACTGTGGCGGTGGCTTCTTCAAATGCATCTCCAACTTGATTAGGAAAGAGTCTGTGCATCTAGTCAATTAATCTGCCACCTTTTTGTAGAGTTTTGTAGGCAAAACCAGACTTTTTGCATCAGGTTTTGGTTTAAATGTTCCAAAGAACTACTTTAATTTTTTTTGGAGATACTCTTGCATATAACCATGAATGCTTTTCACGCAGTGAATATTTTATTTGAATCTGCTTTAAAATGTTCTGTTCCCTTCATGTATACTTACGTTAGAGTATTATCTTTCTATGTTTATGCTAATATGTTATATACATTTTAAGTAGTCTTAAAGAAGTCACTTTTCATTTCTTCTAATGAAATCAGTGATGATTGATTGCTATCCAAACCTGGATCACTACAATCACTAAAAATCTTATAACAGAAAGAGATTTTAGGAGACTTTTCTGTTAGCTTTACACATTCCTTTGGCATTTTTCTTTATGCTGAATTATTTCTAGTTTTTTCCATCTCCTTCTCAAGGAAGTGCATTATGTTACATCTTTGATTTTTCTCGGTATATCATCAGCACCTTCTGTGTTTGTGCCTTAATGGTGCTGTTAATAATGCAGCACATTCATTACACTTTTTTTTTTAATCTCTCAGCCTCATAAATCTTATAGTAATGACCTACTTAAGATGAACGAATTTAAATAAGTGATTTGGCATCCTGAATGATTTTTAACTGTGATTTAAATTAGCAAACAGAGGACCTTAATGATTGATTGCAGTTACTCAGTTACAGTCTTGTCTTGTATTTTGAACTTCTTTCCCTAAACACATGTTGGTTCTCATTGACCAGTTACTATTGAAACTTTCTGGTTTGCAACAAAATAAATCTTTAATATTAAACTTAGTACTTAACTCTAAGCATGAAGAATGATGCACTCCTATTACCTGATGGCTCTTGAGGCTTGTGATATGTTCTGTATATATTAGTTAAATCAAAATGTAATGTATAAATACTAAACTTTTTAAAAGAAGGTATTGTTGTCTGCCTTCTAATATTTGAGAGCCAATAGATTTTCATCTTCCTGTGCCTCATTTAGATGCACAGATTAGGGAAAGGAAATGCTTTGTGCTTTTTTCAGGTCCCAGTTGATTTCTCAGATTTAAGTGAGCCATTGAATGAGTGGCATTAGTACTATAAACTTAAATAAAGAGATTCTGCATATCTGAAGAAGACTATACCACAGTTAAGATCAGGTTTAGCACTTCAGCAAGCTGCAGTTCCTGGTTCTTAGCCAAAGATTTGTGCCAAGATAGTGGTTGATTTTTCTCAGTAGACAGCACTACTTTAAAGTTCAGTTTATAAAGAGCTTTAGTATGTTCTAGTAAATTTAGTTTGGGAAATAGGTTGCCATCATTGTTAACTTGTATATTATTGATATATTGGGTTTATACTGGTTTAAATTTAGCATAAGCATATTTTAATATTTAAAAGAGCAGTCTAAAACTGAAAATCTACCAAGCTGTAGAAGACACATTTGTTTGCAGGCAGTTTGTTATGCAAAAACAGCATCCCTGGACCTTTGCTTCTGTCAGTTTCATATTGTGCCTTTCGGTTTCCCATGCATTCACTTAGTGTGTCAAGTGAGAATTACAGATGTATTTTAAGATCTTAGCATTAAGGAGAGAAGCAGACCCATGTCAAGAGATATTTTTAATTTTACTTTTTTACATTTTGCTGAGAACTTGGGATTAAGCCATTGGTCCCCAGAGCAATCTTTCGTACAGGAGAGAAGCATAGTTTTTTTAAAGCTGTTGTTTGTTCCGTGGAGGTTTGAATGCTGCCACTAGACTCTGCATGCAACTGTGCTGTGAGAAATAGTGACAACGTGGGGTATTTCCTATGAAAACTAGGTTTGGTGCATGTATTTCTGAAGGAGTGATTTAGCTTTTCGTAGCAGAAGCTTACTAATGAGCAGTAAACTTTAACTGAAGTCAGAAAATCTGCTTCTTTTGTATCAATGTAAGTTTCTGATTTCAGCAGGACCAAACATAAGACCTTCCAGCTTACTACCCTTGCCTAACAAAGAGAGGCTGTTTGCTCTGGTCTGGAGTATATAAAAGTCTGTTAACTGTTGTCAGCTTGCTTCTTACTTTATGTACTTTTCTGCACTTCTGAATTCACAGTGACAGCTCTGTGAGATTACTTGTGGAGCAAAGTTACTTTGACCTTCTGAGCTTCAGCTGCAGTATTTGCTTGAAATGCCAAATATCCTTTTTTTTTTATTTTTTTTTTGCACAAATGTTTTATGTCTCTATTCTGTTTCCATCCTGAACTAACAATATATGTTCAAAATGAAATATCAAAGCAATAGTAGTTTGTTTGAGACTGTGTCTGGGTTTTTTCTTTTTTTTAGACTGTTTCTAACTGGGTTGCTAAAACCAAATGAGAAAACTCACAGTTGAGGTTTTAGCATATTTTTACACTTGCTTTGTATTTAGATAGCCGTGTTGTCATAAGTACTATAAAATCATTCTTGAGAAAAAGGTGATAAAAGAACCCAAAAGGTGCAACTAAAGCTTTTTATTTCTACAGAATCACAGGATGGTTGAGGTTGGAAGGGACCTCTTGACGTCATCTTGCCCTACCTCTCTGCTAAAGCAGGCTACCCAGGACCATGCTCGCACAGCTTTTGAAGATCTCCAGGAATGGAGACTGAGCAACCTGTGCCAGTTCTTAGCACCCCTCACAGTAAAAAAACCTACTTCCTGATGTTCAGAGGGAACCTCCTGTGTTTCTGTTTGTTCCCATTACCTCCTGGTTCTGTTACTGGGCACTCACAGTCTCTTCAGATATTTTAATGCCTTGAGCCTTCTTTCTCTGGCAGAGCAGTCCTGGCTTTTCCAGCCTTTCCTCACAGAAGAGATCCTTAGCCACCATCAAAGCCTTTTGCTGGACTTGTGCCAGCTCTCTTTATAAGGTTTTAAACCATTCCAGTCTATTTCATGCACTCTTGATTTGTCTTCCAGCAATTCAAGGAGAATAGCAGCATAACTGCTTGTTACAATGAACTGGTTCAAATAGAACATGGGGAAGTGCGATCTCAGTTCAAATTACGGTATGTAGAAGTGTAAGAAATTGCAAACATTAGCTTCTTCCCAGCTGTGTATATATGTACTTTTCACCTGTATCTTAACTAATATACTACACCATACCCTTATTTCCTTGTTCTATTATTTTGTAAAGGACCAGATTAAGTGTCTTAAGTGTCTTTGTAACTGGTATCCTGAGAAACCTTGGTCTGTGTATGTTTCGTTCACTGGTGGTGTAAACGACAGCCTTCCTTAATGCCAAATGCAGTATACATCTTCTGATGCTTCCTCGTGAATGCTCCATGCCTGGCTGTGTTCAAGGCCAGGTTGAACAGAGCCTTGGGTGGCATGGTTTAGTGTGAGGTGTCCCTGTCCATGGCAAGGGGGTTGGAACTAGATGATCTTAAGGCACTTTCCAACCCTAACTATTCTATGGTTCTATGATTCTATATATCTTGAGATACCCATATAGAATTTGGCAACATTCAGCAGCCATTCTTACCAACATGAGAGTCAGGAAAAGATCCTTTAGCAGAAATATTGCAGAACAATAACTTCAGCTTGTTTAATTGCAAGGATAGCATTTTGAAAATGCTATCTCAGGTAAGCTTTATGGACTGCAAACTTATATGACAGTAAAATTTCAGAAAGTCATTCTTGATCTCATGTGTGTGAGATTTCATATATGATGGCTTGAGCTAAATGCAGTCTTAATCCAGCTCTTCATATCCTGAGCTTTTTCTTGCTTGGACAAGACTTGGCAAAGCAGGAGCACAGTTTTTGTATCTTAGTGATAAATTAATTTCCTTATCACTTTTTCTTTAATGTGAAGATTCTAATTTTATGTTTAATATGGGTGCTTATATATGCACGTAGATATGTTTGTAATACAACTATATGGAAAAAAAGCCCCAACCTTGAAGCTGAGTTGCACAATGCAGAGGTGTAGTTGCCTCTGTGGCATGACTTAATTCCATTTCTATCCACAGAAAATAGTATCACTTCTCTAAAGGTTTCAATGTTTCTGTTTAAGAAATGGATTTTTCTAAGGTTTCATTTGCAAACTGATCCCAAAGTGGCTTCATGTTCAAGTGACTACATGTTTGTACATGCAAAGTGCAGTTCCAGGGCAATCCTCAGGGGAAAAAAAATGGAATTTGGGCTTCCATGAATTTTAATAGTCGTCTTCCAAAACTCAGCAGTATTAAATGAGTGACTTCTGAATTAAACCAGCATAGATCAGAAACACCAGTTTTATATAGAAAGATTAGTATAGAATTTATATAGAAAGTTTAATATAGAATATATAGATTTATATAGAAAGATTATTCATACACACAATGCTTGTAGTTTGTTTCATTTCAAAACCAAGATGCAAATACAATTTGAGCATCATCTATACATGACAGTATCGATTATGAATGCAGATAATTACACCTCCAATACAAGGATCATGATTCATGTTGTCTACCACATTTTGCTGCAAGTTTGTGTATAGTCATCACCAAAAATATCTTAAAGTTCATTAAAACTGGAAGGAAACAAAATCAGTCTCCAGTGGCATTCCATCTACTGACAGTTCTTTCATTCATATTGTTCATGGAAACATGGAAGCATTATACAACTCACTTATAATTCTGCTTGCTTTTGGTCTCTTGAATGTAGTTACATAAACTGTGAGCCTATTTCTCTTTGATTTACATAAATAATAACATTACAGAAAATGTATTCAGTGTTATAATGTCTTTTGTATATTGAGAATACACATTCTATATGTTTATGTGTGTATATATATTCACATCACCTCTGAACATGACTGTTTTGGAAACTTTTGGCAGCATTGCAAAATAGTATGAAAAAGAAAAACCAATCATTGGTATTTTAGGGTTTGCTACTGTTGCTGCCGGATGCAGTCCCAGAACAGTCAAGTAATTTAAAGAGTTTAATAGATGCAGGCCCAGGATAGTTAAATAGTTAAATACTCCTCATCATGTAACAAGCACAAGTAATGCTTATGAGCAACATTTGTTGTATTCTCTGGGGGTATGAAGTAGACTTTTAGAAGATAAATATTTTTGAAAAGGCATATTTATAACTTAGAGAAGCCAATGTCTTGCAACAGAGTATCTCCCCCTGCCTCTGCCTGATTAGTGCTCTAAATGAATTTGCCACTGAAAACAAAGCAGAACTAGTGTTTGGTACAGCTATGTGGCTATAATTTGCATTCATCTGTGTGGTTTGTTTAAATGGGGGAAAAAGTGTTGCACTGTGTGTCTATTCCACCGGGTCCCTGATCTATTTGCTGTTTCAGTAGGTCTTCTATGCAGATTTGTAAAAGTGAAAGGGGGGAGAGTATTTCCAGAGTTAGTCAATGGAATTAAACCCAGGTTATTTCAGGTGTTTGGATACAAGAAAAAACGTGATGAGAAAGCTGGATCAGCCCAACAAAGCAGTGTATAAGGTCATGTCAGTGGTCAGAAGTGTCTTCCATTCCAAGCAGGTGCTCTGCTTCTCCAGAGAGCTGTTCCTGGTTTGAAGCTTGGTTGGACATCTGTGGGAGGTGTGTATTAATCAAAGAGGATATGGGACGTTTAAACCTGTAATTTCACTGGCTTGGTTGCCACATCAAATGAAAATACTAAGGTTTTAATAGTGCAAATATAGATGTGTGTTTTCTTGCAGAAAGTTCATGTAATGACATTTGTTAGCAGCTGGTGTACCAGGCAGGCACCTATCACTGAGAAGAATTAGTTATTTCACACAGCACAAAATCATGCCTTAGAGCCAGTTTGGGCTGCTAGAAAATCACTTGTAAATTAACACTGGGAGCTCCTTTTGTTGTATGAGCTAAATACCGCTGTCTTTTGAATGCAACACTTTTTTCCTACAAATCTTCATCTACATGGCTGCATGTCTGTGTCTCTGTGTGTATTATCTCTTGGTGTATCTGATTTGATTTTGAGTTATTTCCATGATGAGCAGGCCTAGCAATGTCCTGTATTTCTTAATTTTCTAATAATTGGTATTAATTCAAGCCCCTCTATGAACAAGGTGTTCCTTTTAGGTAATAGCTATACAAGAATGTTTATGTATAGTGCATTTAAGCTCCCTGCAATGAGAGGTACACAATAGATAATTAGTTTGTGTTTAGTCCAAATCAAAGATGGAGTACTGATATCTATCAAAGCAAGTATGCCTAAGTTGTTTCTTTTAATATGCGCTCTCTCTTTCTCTCTCCCTTTCTACTTTCTCCCTTTCTTGTCCCTTTTGTTTTCCTTTTGTTTTCCCTTTTGTTTTCCTGCATTAGTTTAAAGATAGCCCTGAAAATAAAGGAAAACAAAGATCATTTTGGACCTTCATAAAAATCAGGATCTATGGAAAACAAGTCACTGAATTATTACTTGGAAACAGGAAAATTGGTATTTTTCTGACTAGGACTTTGAGATGGTTTATACTATTTTCTTTAATGATGCTGTATCATGACATCTTTGATAGTGCAAATCTATTTGCTGTATTGAAACCTTTGTACACATCTGTTGTGATGATTTTTGTTTTCCCTGTCTTTAACTATCAAAAAAGTTTCTACTTTAATGTAACAGCCATTTGTTATTTTTGCTGCTAATTGTTAGTTCCTGTGATCTAGAGCATGTTTGGAGAAAAAAGCATACTATTAACACGTTAAGACCCCTGAACAATTTTACAGTGTGATCTGCAGGAAAAACACGTTAAAAAAACTAAGTCTGAAGCTGAATTTCCTGAAAAAAAAAACATAATGGAGATAGTTATATGGTTTAGTCAAACAACATGCTACTTTGTAGATCCATCTGCTGATAAGTTCAATATAGTAATGTATTTATATTAAGCAAAATGGTCTAACAATAAAACTAACATGAATCATTTACTAATTTCAGGGCTTGTAATGCGGTGTTTACAGCATTAGACCACTGTCAGGAAGCCATAGAAATAACCAGTGAAGATCATGTCATTCAGGTAGGGGGAAAACGTTAGCTATTTTGTAGTGTTCTAGTTTTGCTGCCCCTTAGAAAGCCATGTGCAATGAGCTGTCTTGTTTCTGCATGCTGTACATTGGTGCCTGCTGAACTGTTAAGACCTTTCTTCAGTAACTTTACTTAGATTCTAATTTTCAGTAATGTTACATGTAGTAAAACCAGCATGAAATCTGCAGCAAAACTAGATAACCTGTACAGTAGAGTTTTGTTCTCTTTCTGTGCCTTCTGGTAACAGTTTGCATATTTCCTTCTGAGCTCATCTCATTACTTGAATAAAATGTTTCCCCATTACATAGTATTTTTATATGAAAAACACTGAATTCTGGGGATGTGTGGTTATTGTTCAGTATGTAAGGGTGATGAGGCACTGGAATGGATTGCCCGGGGAGGTTGTGAGTGCTCCATCCCTGCTGTTCAAGGCCAGGTTGGATGAAGCCTTGCGTGGCATCCTTTAGTGTGAGGTGTCCCTGCCCACAGCAGGGGGGTTGGAAGTAGATGATCTTAAGGTCTTTTCCAGCCCTAACTATTCTATAATTCTATGCATAACTAGTAACAATTTAGTAGTTATATGTGAGTAATTAACTTTTAAATATGTTCTTTTTCATATTATCTTAAAGTACTTTTGTTTTGGCAGTATGTTAATCCAGCTTTTGAACGGATGATGGGGTATCACAAGGGAGAGCTTATTGGCAAGGAGCTTACTGAACTACCAAAAAGTGATAAAAACTGTGCAGATCTTTTAGACAATATCAACACATTTATTAAAAAAGGAAAGGTAAGCAAATAAAATAAACCTGTGCAAAATTGCTTTGAATTTCTATTCTGCTTCATTTTCAGTAGTGTAGGTTTAAGAACACAAGATGTGGTTTTCATGGGTGTACGTGTAAGACCAGAATTCTGCTTCTCAGATGTCTCAGAAGCAGAACAGCCCACGCCTCAGACAAATGACTACTAGATTTCTTTAGCTTTGCTTTTAGGATGTGATTGAAGTCCTTTACTGATCTGTTTGCTTAAGAGCAGTGTAAGAACATTTTCTGTGTTTCTGTTTTGCCTAGAGCCCATGGAGATGTTATTAGTTGGAACATGGTAATTTGTCCCTCAGTCAGTCTCTCAGGTGGTTGCATCATTCAGCCAAAAGGTTTAACTGTTCTGTCACACTGCAGAGCTTTCACCACCTGCATGATGTAGGCACCACAACGTATTAGTACCAGTGGGGTTTGTTTTTCTAACTGTAGTCAAAATATCTGCAGTGCGCTGTGAACTCCTGTCATGGTGGTGATGGGCCACAGAAGCACTACATTTTTCTCGGGGGTATGCTCTTCTAACACATGCAACAGTCTCTTATCCCGTCTCCCAGAGGTTGCAAAAATACCTCTCACCCTTCCTTGTCTCACTCTTTGCTTCATGAACTTTGGGGAGCTCCTAAACGTTTGAGTCCCTTACAGCAATGATCAGAGCCTTGGGGGTCACTGCTGGAGCTGTTTGCAGGTTTGCCTTGGTTCATTAGCAGCACCCGCAGGCCACTCTTGCTTTGCTCTTGCTCATTTACATAGGCTGCCCAGATGCTAATACTGCCTGCTCAAAGGCACCCTGTGTTCCGCATCCATCCGTTTTTGTGACGGAGAAGGTATCATCCACCAATTTTCCACCTTCGTTCTACACTATGGCTAAGTAGTTCCCTCCTTGAAATCTTTCTTTGAGTTGTTAAGGAGAACAATACCCTCTGCTTTATCTTCCTTTTTTCTCCAATCCATACTAGAGGATAACTTTTATCTCTGCATCAGTGGAGTGTTTAAAGATGGAGCATATGTGGCTCTTGTTTAGCCTGCAGTCTTACTGATGTTTTCCTGTAGCAGTGGGAATGGAGGGAAAATGAGTGGCCAGTCAAAGAAATGGGTATTTGCATGAGAGCCCAGGATAAAAGATGCCATGAAGAAACTGTTCCTTTTGCTGATCTAGAGAGCTTCAGATATTCATGGTCATGGGAAATGAGTCATGAAGTGAGAATAAGCTGTTGGTTACTTGAGATTAGTTGAAGGACATCCTTAGGTCAAGGGTTTCTGCGATTTTGCATGCATATTCCTTGATGATTGGCAACTTCAAAGCTGAATGGTATTTAGTGCAGAGTTTGGTTCATCTGCTTCCCGGGGAGATATCTTCTGGATGTGTTGCAACCATCATTGTTTGTAACCGTCAAAACAGATGATTGCTAAAGTTCTTTGTAAAAATTGTATACTCTCGCACAAGGGAAACATACTTACATTGTCCATATGTTAGGAAATGCCTATTAAAGGTGCTACTCTGTGCTAATAAATTTTACACTTTAAAAAAAAAAATGCAACCAGAAATAATACATTATTATTTATTATGTAAGGATTATGTAATAATAAATGAACATTTGACTGCCAGCTATGTATTCTTAGATGATGTCTCTGTTGTGTGTGTTTGCTTAGGAATGGCAAGGAGTTTATTATGCAAGAACAAAAACAGGAGACAGTATCCAACAGCATGTGAAGATAACACCTGTGATTGGTCAAGGAGGGTAACTTACTTGTCGAGAACATAATTGCTTTCTGCTTTTTAGGGCCTTCTCTCTGCTTTCCCCATCTGTAAGTTTAACATTAACCTCCATGTATTTAGTAGCAGGATGATGATGTAACTGCTGACTTCATGCAGTCTGGAAAGAATAAGCAAAGTTGAGAAGGTCATGTCCATTTTGGTATCATCATTTGCTGACTAAAAGAATTGCAAAGTCATAACAATTAGTAGTGTTACTGCTATGGATACCTGCAAGTTGACATTTACATTCATGTTATCAGGTATTTCTTTATGCAGTTACTGTACAGAATGGATCAGCAGCTGGGTAATGTTTGTGTGTGTGTTTGGATGTGCTCGCACCTTTGCCATGTGGTATGGGCACATTGCCAGGTTCTGTTCCCAGATGTGCAGGTGAATGCCTGCAGGAGCAGAAGGATCAGGTACTAAAACATAGCTGTAACGCTGAAGGAGAACTTGCCACCCAGTTGTCTGTTTGGTGTTGGATTTGGTACCTTGTTTCATGAAGGCTTGGAGACCTCTTCTTAAGAAAACAGCAGTATATCATTTCACTTCTCTCTTTACCATTTTATATGATAATGAGTGGTTATTTCTGTTGCTAGGAAAATAAGACACTTTGTGTCCCTCAAAAGGCTGCATTGCACCAATGAAAACAACAAACAGGTATTGTATTTCTTTCATGTCATAATTTTCATAGCTTTGAGTAAACTGATATACTTGGTTTAGAAATATATATTTTTCCAAGAGGATGGGATCTGTATTATCAATGAGATTCTCATCGATTGTTGGAGCAAGAAAAATAACTTCATTTGCATGGGATATTCTCCTTTTGTAGGACTGGTGAGTAGAGGAAGAATGGAATTTTAATGTTCTTTTATCCATTTTGTGGGTAAAGACACTTGTGCATAAAAGGTATTTAGAAAACCACTACTATTTCTAGTTCCTCCTTCTTCAGTGTAATAATACTGAATATTAACACATTATGGGAAAACCTCTACTACTGAAAGAAGTTTGTAAGTGTTATTCTGTAAAATCTGGCTGTTGAAACCATGCCACTTGCACAAGTTTTTTTGTGGCGACAGGGAGCCAAGGGAGAAATCTGCATATGTTCTGGAAGAACTTTGAAGGTTGATCACTGAAAAACAAGGCTCAAAATACTATAAACTGACCTCACCTTTGCACTAAAACATGGACTTTAGTATTAGCAGCAAAGTGCCATTTACTATAGCACAATGTTTCAAAGCACTCAGGCAGAGTGCAAGAGTTGTGTAACGGAAGCAGTGCTAAAGTTACAGGTATTTCTTAGATACAAGCTGATTCTTTTTTTTCCCCTAGAATGTACACACAGCTGAAAGGCTGGTACAGGGAAGTGTAGATATGATACTTTTAGTGCAAGATAATGAATACAGAACAGTTGCAAACTTGCAGCCATGTGTAAAATGCAACAGTAGGAATACAGATAAAAGTCCTTTTCCTTCCTGTTTTTCTTTACCCTTTTGGGGGGCTGCCAAAGCCAGTAGTAAGTGTAAGAAACAGATTTTAGCTTGTGTCCAAGGCCACATTCATGTTCTCTGTACTACTGGAACTGTTAGAAAGCATCATCAGTTCACATATTTTTCTCACTAGTTCATGAGCACTTACTGGTAAAAAAGCATGAACATGGTGAGTTACAGGTTTGGGGACCTCTACACATTTGGTCATCACAGGGAATATGGCTTTTTGCAAAAGTGCATATAGACATCTACCACAAAGGTTAAAGACCACAGCCTAAAAAGAAGACATGGTCTGCAGGGGTTTAAGGTCCATGGTGGAAAAAACAAGGTGCAACCAACAGAACTAGGTAATTATTGTGTTTCAGTTCTGTGGCAGAAGTATCTCCTGCCTAGAGTAGAGCACGAGGTGCTCCCTGATTGCATGACAAATTCACAGCGTGTCTTGGAATTCTGGGGGGCTTGGAGGTGGGTTTGGGTTCATCTTGTGTTTGTTTTGCTTTTCTCTTTTTTTTTTTCATTTTAGTTGGGCAGTGATGGTGATGTGAATATCTATTATATTCAAAAGACTCTTTAGAATTATTTTGTAGTAATAATCACTAAGGTGATGTTACCAGTCTTGATCAATATTTGGACACTGAAGCCTCCTAAAATCCATGCCAGAATACTTGCAGCAATAAAACTTTTCCCGGCCTAAAAAAAAAAAAAAAAAAAAAAAAAAAAAAAAAAAAATCACATTTCTCTTCAAGCCACAGATAATTCTTTACAGAGGAATAAAAAGAAATCAAACGAACTTTTAGTTACAGAGCCGTAAAAACTGATGCTTCAAATTTTGATGCAAATGTCTAATGTTTCACTGCATTGACATAATTATAAATGGTTTGATGTCAGCATTCAGACTCTGTGCAAACTTAGAAACACCCTTACATTATTCTGCATTGTTTCACCTTAAAAAGATGTAGAAGTGTTCTTTGTCAATACCAACAGCCTCCATAATGGGTATCACAGCATGATTAGAAATCACTGTGTAAGAAGCTTCATGGATCTCTGTGCCACATTTATCACATAGAAAAATTAAGCATGTTAGATTTATTCGTGGGGGAAAAAAAAATATATATCTGAGAGTCTATCAAGTATTCTTACAGTGAAGATTGATGAATAGGGATTGATTTTCATGTGACTGTTCCTGTGTGCTGAAGCCCAATGATTAATGCTGCCTTTGTCAATTTGAACCATGGCAGGATAGAGTCCAGTGTTTGCACATTCATAGATTTACAACAGAGGTGGTGTTTTTTCTCTTAAGAACATACTGGCCCAAGATTAGCTGTGTAACTAGCCTCATAACTTACCTTATGTGGCTTTTTCAGGTCATGCCTGCAGGAGGGATAATAGAAGTATTCAGAATTCAATTATGATTTGTTTTACTTTCTCAGTAGAGAACTTAAAGGACAGTAAGTAATGTTTTCTGCCAGCTGTGCAGCAGAGATGTATGTGCAGGCTCTGAAGGAAGCTCCTGTTCAGGACCAGAACAAGTACTCCAGATGCATTTTGTCATTGTACCATATCTGATGAGCTTACTTGATTTTACTCTGTTTGGATGAGATGACTTATCTGAGTATTCCTGCATGATTACAAGACAGGTGCTTAAGCTTTTAAAATTAGTTTTCTGGGGGAAGAAATGTTCCTTAGGCTCCAGATTTATATTGACTGTGGGTGCAGAATTCCCCCTTCCATTTTTATTTTCCTTCTAATTCATTGCAGAAAGCCACTCATGAATCTGGGGGTGTGTTTTGATTTGTTGTGGGGTTTTTTTTTTGGGGGGGGGGGTTGTTTGGTGTTTTGGTTTTTTTGGAGTGGTTTTTTTTTTTTTTTTGCAGGGTGGGGTGGAGAAGGTTTGGTTGGTTGTTTTTCCCTTTCCATTCTCTTCTCATTCTTATTCACCCTCATCTCTCCTCCCATCAATAGCAAAAAAGGAAAAAAATGTGGAAGTTGCACAAGAATGATGGAAAAGAGAATTTGTGTAATTCCTCACCAGTTGCAACCATGATTTCATGCTTCCATGCAATCTAGTGCCTTGCTATAGGCAGGTGATGTATTTGGCCAGAGGAACCAATCACCATAGACTAGACTGTGATGTATCATGAGTAGTGTGTAAAGTGCAGTGTCAAGCACTGAAGTTTATTCATCTGAAGTAAAGGGTATGTATATGTTTGTTAGTGATTACAGGAAAAAAGGGAATGGTTTTAGCCCTTTTCAGTGTCTCTGTTGGCTTTACCTAAATACATCATGTGCTGACATTTGAGGGAAGGTTTGAGGAACTGGAAGCTCTGCTCAGTTTTCCTACTAACAGCAAAAAAACTTTCTTGTACCTGTGTAACGAAGGAACAGAATGAAGTGATTAGCAGATATTAAACTGTCATGTAATGGACAGACTGTGCTTTTTGTGTCTAGCAGGATGGAAAAGCATGGAGCATTTATTCTGTGTTACTATAGGCTAAGCAATAGGCATAAACTTAAAGATGATGGAAATACCCAATCTAGATCTTTCAGTGGAGCTACCCAATATGCATCAGAAGAACAAAGAATAAAGATTTTTTCAACTTTTCATTTCTGAGAATGTTTAAAAATGACTAGGAAATAAAGAAAGTCTTGATAAATGATACCTACTTCTACCCTTCAGTTGCTGGAGAGTGATTTCTATAACTGAGTTTTCAGAAGTCCAGTTTATCAGTGACCCATGAAAGGACGCATGCAAAATTAAATAGTACTAAGAACATGGTTTTTAAATTATTTTACAGAGGGCAAAAGTAAACTTACATGTTTGTGTGTGTGTTTATGTTTTATTTCTTGAATCTTTCAAGTTAATACGTAATTTGCGCTTAAAACGTTATCTCAAAATGAATGTAAGTTCTGTTGCAGGCACAAGCATTAAACAGGAACTTAGCACATAAAAGCACAATTGTATCTGTGACCTTCTACATTGCATATCTGCTTACTTTCATATTATTTCTCTACATCTGATTACACCTAAAGAAGAGTCTTTTCCAAACACTATTTTTTTAAATAATTGAACAGAAAATGCTGGATAAGGACAGTGTTGAATGTAGCCCTTTTAAAATATTTTTGTGTTCTTTTTCCTTACATATGTATTTCACTCTTCTGCATCTTCAGCTCTACAAGAGTCACCGTGATGAGAAGTATACAGGAGACAATTCTCAGTCAGGTTAGAATTCTGTCATTTACCTTTATACATCACTGCACTTGAGGTCATGGCCTGGTTCTTTCCTGGTATGAAATGTTGTCTCTTCCCTCTGTCAAGTTAGTGGCCAGAGCAGATGGCCAGCGATGGATGCCAGCTGCTCTGATGTTGCACCATGAATTGGATTTGTAACCATCATTAATAATTCAATCTCCTGTGCAGAGCTCTTCCCGAGCATTTGAAGTTAAGATGTATTGCTCTTCATTGTACTAATACACTGTTTCAGATCCAGAAGCTGGTGTACCTTGGCACCTCTTTATGTTTGAAATTAATGTGGAACTGTGCTGATTTGTGCCAGACCTGCCCTAGTGTTTTCAAGTTAGGACTTGTCAGCAGGTCACTGGTTTGGCTCCAGCACAGAACTAAGATAGTTGTCTGTAGAGCCAGGGTAAGAACTAGTCATGTCCAGTCATCTCTAAGTTGTTGCAGCATGTCTGAACAGCCCTTGCACTGTCTCTTGGGCAGGTTTGCTTACTTGTAGACAGTATATTCAAGCTCTCAGTAACTTCTGCAGATAGGTTTTGACTAAAGGTATGGAGCACAAGGGGATAATCTCTTCTGATGCTGTGTTATCTTTGGAATAACACTTTTCACTGAAGAAGGTGGCACTAAAGGCTGATTTTAAGCTTGTGATTCTAGCAATCTGAGCCAGATGTTCACTGCTGTTTTATTCTGAGTGAACAGATTCTCATGCCCTCTTACCTTCTGGCACCTTGAGGTCCTTCCCACTGTGAAATACTGGACAACATTGCTATGCAATGTCAGGCAGCTCCTGATTTTCACATGGGAGGAGGATATAACATACCAAGAGATGGGAAGTGACTGACATCCCCTACCTTTTCAAGTAGCATAAATGTTGGAGACCTTTACTGTGCAAAATAATAAGGGGCAGGGGGAAGAAGAGACAATATATGCGATTTGCTGTTCTCATTTCCATGGCCATCAGAACTGATCCACAGTGTGTTAAATTGCTTGTTCCTGTGTCCTTGTAATAAATGCAGTTTTACTTTCTCATGGCTTCCTGCAAAGAGGAAGTTGAGAACACACATGAATTAAGATGAAGGACACGACACTTGTAACTACTTAACACATTGTCACTAGTTTACTAATGTGTTTTACAGGTAATGTGGCCATTTAAGTTTGCTTATTATTGTGACAGATTTCAGCAAGACTGTGGAGCCACATCCAATTGGTGGCTACTGTGCAGTGAAGACAGGCAACCTTAGAGTCACGTATGTGATGCAGGTTATCCTTCCCTGCTGTCCATGGTTGTGCTCCAAGGGTAAATTCCCAGAGCCATGGGCATATACCAGTATGTGATGAGCGTAGAAAATACTCTATATGTATCATGCTGCTTGTGATGGCTTGATTTGTAATAAATCTGATAGGGAGATATTGCGCTCAATGACAGAGCACTGGAACAGGTTGCCCAGGGAGATTGTGGAGTCTCCTACGTTGGAGATATTCAAGGCCCGCCTGAACAAGTTCCTGTGTGATGTACTCTAGGTTACCCTGCTCTTGCAGGGGGGTTGGACTAGATGATCTTTCGAGGTCCCTTCCAACCCTTGGGATTCTGTGATTCTGTGATTCACTAGGCAAAGGACATTTTTCTTATTTAGGCATTCGAATACTTTCAGCCAGAACTGTTGTGTGGCACGAAGCAGCCTCTATACCCCTGTAACTCTCCAGGTGGCAAAGTTTTGGACCTGCTAGTTGGTATTTAATATGAGGAGAGTTGTCTTGTCAGCTACTGCCACTCGCAGTTGTGTTTATGCAAAAATGTTTGCTCCCATGTAAGTGCCTTATGTTAAACTCTTCCAAATGTTAGTGCAGGAAAGGGATTCGAAAGAGAAGTCCTATCAAATAAATGAATAAAATCATGTAACACACATTAGTTATGCCCTGCTCTCAGGTGTCAACAGAGAAAAGGCTTGTAGTTTCGCCAGTCTGGACTGCAACAGAAGAAGAAAAAGACCCAAGCTGTCCTGTAAATCTGAAATACAGACAGAAACTGTGTATCAGTAATTCATAAGACACTTAAGTTTGTAACTCTGGAGAACTGTATATTACCATTTTATTTTGCCAAAGACAGGCTGCATATAACATGTCTTCTAACAGCGTTATGCCAATTGGTCCTTATTTTGAGAATATCAATTTTATGATACCTCTGATTCTTCACATGATGGTTATCTCTTTTTTGAAAGCTTGGATCTCTGATCTGGGATCTCTGAGTAGCATTTCAGATACTCTGGGGACAGGTACTACACCTATTCTTGCAGAGATATATAGATGCATGGCTGCTGGTTTTAAACACAAGGCAGAGTGTGATATTTTGGAGGAAATCTTTAATTTTTATTTTTTTTTAGGCTCTTTCCAGGCATTTCACCCCACTTTTGGAGCTGCCTGGGTGTGATAATTTCTCTTGCTTTAGCAAATGGCAGTTTCAAGAATGACAGCTTGGTGCATAATTACTTTTCACAGGAACTGAATTGATTGTTTATAATCATTCTCAGTATGTCGGATTTTTCTTACACAGGGTACAAAAAATTATTGCAGTTAAAAGCAAAAGCTGTCAGAGTCTGAATTGTGCTTGGGCTCAAAGAGTGTAGATGCTTTCATGGGAGATGGGATTTTTCTTAATTGGCTAAACTTCTAGGCAGGTAAACTCAGGGTTGTTTAGTGGTCAGTGAAGAACAAAAGGCACTTGCAGGAGGGGTTCAACCCACCTGCCTCAGACATCTGTTCTAAAGCAGGATCTCTGACAACTACCTTAGACAAAGACAGCCTGAAAGATTGCTGCTTTTAGGCAGCTAACTTAGGTCAAGTGAGTCCCCTGTTCCATAACATCTCGACTTCCTTGAGAAAACAGCTTTCCAGGCGCTTCAGAAAAGTTGCTGTAAAGTGACAGTGAGTCCCTTGTTCTGACGTGCACAGATTACAGTATTACCAGGTACAGTATTTCCAATACCACTAATGCGGTATTGTTAAGGTCATTTAATGAGATGTTCAGAATTTTAGATGAAAGAGTCTCTGTAGAGGTCTTACTTGATGAATTTTTAAAGCTTTTGTTTTGTGTTTACAGAATCCCATTCCTTCAAATGCAAGAACAGAAGGAAAGACTCAACTGATGTTAAGTCCATAACATCTCAAAGTAGTGATGGTAAGAAAGTAAACTGTCCAGAATGACATTACAAATAAAGAATAGACTTTCCATAGGCAGTACAAATGCAGAATGAAAGAGGAACCAAACAGATTCACATCTGATTAAAGAGATCACTCGATTTTTTTATAACTGCTATAAGATTTCTTTAGCATTATTTGCAAAACAGTTCCCCCGCCTGACTACCAGCATCAATATGGAATGCATGGCAGCATTCAGTGCCTTCAGGTAGAGGAGGGGTAGCTGTGCTATGGGATAGGGGCAGCCTGCTAAAAGAGTGCATGGTGAAGCATTAATTCCACTTCTCTAAGAAAGCTGCAGCTTGTGCTCCTGAACCAGTACTTTGGTTTCATTAGCATGGGACATGAAGGGATCTATTGCTGCTGGTAACTTGAGAGCAGTACTTCTGCTTCTGATCCTATTTGTAACTGCTTTCTTGGGCTGGGACAGTGGTGGCAGAGATTTCTTTCTGCTCCAGTATGTAGTGAGAAAGCACAGATTACAGGGAGCAGGAATGGGTTTTGTTAAAGCAGCTGTATCACTGAGATGAGGGACATACTCTCACAGAAGGAGCCATCACTGACAGAGACTCATAGCAAAGGCCAAGTGGCAGGTACTGAGCATTAAGTATAATATAGCTTAGAGTAGTTTCATTTCACTACAGCTGAAGTGAAGGATGGATGGAAAAACTGACAGCAGAAGTGAGGGGTGGCTGCAAAGGAGGTAGACAACAATGTGAAAAATGAAACGGTAAAGCAAGAACTTGCAGAAAGGGAGATACAGGAGAAATGGGAGATGAGGCTGGATTTTGTTGTGCTGTTCTCCAATGGCAACCTTCTGCACTCTTTAAATGCTGTCACCTGATTTACACTCTGTGGCACTTAAACAGTGCTTTCTGTAACAGCAGCTCCAAGCTTACCAACCCGACGGTACTCTTCCATGGCAAGGATCCACTCAATGACAATAGAAGCTCCTATTACAAAGGTGAGCCCCGAGCACTACCTTTTCCACTAACTCAGAGTTCAGAGTTGCTCTCATAGGGAATGCTGCAGTTTGTGGCAGGAGAGCCAGGGGTTTCATGCACCTTTTATTTAACAGAATAACTTATTTTTTTTTCTTTAATTTTCTTACTACTTTCTGCATCTCATTCTAAATGGTTTTATTTAGTTCTAAATTCTAAAGAATAATAAACAGGGGAAAGGGGTGTCCTTGCAAGAGGCAGTGCTTGTGGCAGGAAGAGGACCCTGCTTTGTTGGGCCATGCACATGTAGTAGAATGTGTGCTTCCAGTCTCACCTTTGCTTTTACCATGGATATTTTAAAGATAGCATGAAGAGGAGGGAGCACCTGCACCATATTCTGTCCTCCATTTTCCTGCAGTCTTTTCCTCACTATCCATGCTGTACAGATTGCTGTCACAAAACAGCTGTACACCACTTGTCCCACAAACCAAGGTGCCTGTCATCTCTGATTCTGAAAGCACTTTTTTCCCCCTCTCCCCATCTTCTCTTCCTACCACCAAGCTCTTTACTTCCCAGCACAACCTTCCTGTTAGAACAGCTGACACCTTTCCTTTTCCTTCTCCCCAAGAAGACCCACAGATGCCTGCAGTGCCCCCACAGCAGCTTCTGGTTGCTGCAGAAGAGAGCAATGGGGCTTTCTCCCTCAGTCCCTGCAGTTGTTGGTGCTGCTGTGTCATTGCTGCATTCCCTGGCTGCAGCTGAGACACAAGGTGGGAGGCAAAGAAGAGCTATCTTCTCCCGAAACCATAGCCCAGCTGTTTCTGCTCTCTGCACTTAGTTTTCACATTGATAAAACTAAGGCTTTACATCCAGGATCAGGATATCTAAGTCACATCCAGGAGTTTGGTTGGTCGGTTATTGTTTTTTCTTCTAGAGACTGAATGATTGCTGCTGAGCAGCCCTGACTATGTTGAAGGACTGGGACATGGCTAGTTTTTGGTCTACCCACCTGCAATATTTTCAGATACCCCATACCCTTCTGCTTTCACTTCCCAGGAGTTTCCCAGTTATAAATAGCAGATGGATACCAGACAATATGAGCACAAATTTACATTTTCAGAGTTGTACTTCAAAGGCTGAGGAAAATACATAGCACTTCCTGAATGGGAAATAGCATAATCAAGCCAAGGATGAAAAATTTCTAATAAGAAAAGACAAAAGTGCCATTCAGTCTTCCTCACCTGCCTCTTTAATCTGTTTTCAGGTTATTAACATAATTAATGCCGCCCAGGAAAACAGCCCCATCACAGTAGCAGAGGCCTTGGACAGGGTTCTGGAAATCCTGCGGACAACAGAACTTTATTCCCCTCAGCTAGGTACCAAAGATGAAGATCCTCACACAAGTGATCTTGTCGGAGGTCTGATGACTGTGAGTAAAATTAATAAAGATGAAATTAACACTACCAGTGCCCTACATCACAGTTCAGTGCTCTGCTGTGCTGAAATTTCACAAGAAATGGGAAGGGGACTCATAATTCATCACCATCTCACTTAAGGATTTTGGTCTTTCTACAAACAGTAGGCCCCAAGATGTAGTAAGATATGGCCATGTCTCAGTGCATTGGGTGCATTCATCCTCGTATATAAGTGAACACAGTTGCCACTGGAAACTGTATCATCCATTCTGATTTGTCTCAAGGAAATACTTTTTTGCAAATTTTAGAAGCTTAGATGGGAATAGAGGGATTGCTCTACAGCTGGTCCAGTGCAAGGGTAAGGTTATTTTAATCAGGTTCTGACTTTGGTCTTGTAATAGCAGCAATGCTGTTCACCAGAGACAAGACTGCCTAGATTTCAGCAATGAATACTTCATTTTTTAGCATACACTGAGCCAATCCTTGTCAAAATAATATAAAGAAAATGAAAAATAAGTTATAGTTGCTAATTTGAATGATGAAATCCTGCAAATGCCAATGAAAGGGTTAAGGGGGGCAAAACACTGTATATTTCATAATGTCCTTTCTGGAGATCTCAGATTAGTGCTCCTTGGATCCTTTCATGTCTATTTTGAAAGACCTTAAAAAAGGGTTGGTGCTTATAGTGCTACAATAGGAATAGTAGCTAAAGAAAATGTTTTTGGAATTAACGATGGTTGCTCTGCCTAAAACTTACAATAAACTTGCTTTTTCAGGATGGCTTGAGAAGACTGTCAGGAAATGAGTATGTGTTTTCTAAAAGTAAGTCACCATTTTAAATTTCCCTTTGCCTGTGTGACATCTTTGGTAGATGCTGGTGACATAGAAGTCCAAGCTAATGTGCAATAGGATGTCCATCTTTGAAAACACTTGCTACATGACTGCAGAACAAGTGCTAGACTGCCTCCATTTTGGAGTTGAAGCAAATTGAAAGAAATAAGAAAATAAGACTACAGAAAAGCCAATAGACTGTAGGAAAATAAGACTGTAGAAAATAAGACTAGGAAAATACTAAATTGTCACTCAAAGAAAGGTTTATTGATCTTTTTAGTTTATGTCCAAATCACATGTAATAATATAAACTATATATATTGTAGGCTTTATTACAGACTTTTTTATTTAAGGAAAAGAGTTGTTTTACTTGAAAATGAGTTATTTTCTAAATGAAATTGTGCATGTGGGAGGTAAAAATAATCCAGGAATGTTCTAATTCCCAAAATCCATTTCAACAGATGTGAACCTGAGCCATAGTCACCTTTCAATGCCAAACACCATCAATGATGTTCCGCCCTGTATTGCGCAGCTCTTGGATAATGAGGAAAGCTGGGACTTCAATATTTTTGAGTTGGAGGCTATTACAAATAAAAGGTACTGGACTCCTTTCCCCGAATGCCTGTAAAGATGTTATTGAAGAGCTGTAGTTGCTTTGGCACAAGGCACAGCAGATGTGTGAAAGCTGCCTTCTTTGTGTGTGCGTGTTGATACCACGGTCCCATTTAACAAGCCAGGCATGCATGATGGTCATGGATAGACCTGTGCAGCCTGTTGTCTTCTCTGACAGCATCTGCAGCCCTCCAGGATTCTCTGGGACATGACTCCCATCCACCCTGTACAGCTGACGATGTCTGGCATAGTCTTGTGTTGTTACATGCTGGGTATCCCACAGATGCCCCTCTCTCCTGCTGATATGCAAACGGCGCTGCTGGAAAAAACAAGCCTCTTGCTTTCCTCACCTAAATCCCCCTATGATTTAGGAAGCTCTGAGGCAACTGTGGCTTTTGATTATAGGGATAAAAAGCTGAGATAGATAGAGGATAAACCAGGGATAGGACCAAGAGCCTGACCTTTTAAAGCTTATGATGAAAGAAGATGCCAGTAGTTTTGAGGTCATGTAGACCACAAAAATAAACATGTCATGCACAGACAAAAGTTATTTTCATTCTAAGATGCAAAGAATTGAAGAGTCTACCTAGACTTTTGTACTCTGATTGGAGAAAGTGGCCATTTTTGGAATTTGCATTTGCCTGTTTTTAATTTGCTGATGTTGGCTTTTGGTTGTGCGTTTCTCAGCCCGGGAGCTCTATAGATCACCTTGAAGGAGTGAAAAATGTGACTGATAGATAGGGCTCTGTCACAGGCCACACAGAGTAAATGACAACCCAGAGTGAATTTAGACTTAAGAACCAAAATGAATTGAGATTTTACTCTACTCACTCTTTCACACACCAGCCCACTGCTGTCCTCCCCAGAATCACATTTGCCAGACCTCAAATGCCCTCTCCAGCCAGGAGATCACTGCTGGTTAGGATTCAGGACATGCCACTTGTGTTTAGTCCAGCCCATACTGCTTGGAGCAAGAAAGTAGAAGGCTTCTGCTTGAGAGTTCAGAAGTTCTATTTTAGATATTAAACCCCTACAGACACACACACAAGCAGTTACCTACTGCCTGTTAGCATGTGGAATTAAAGAGAGGGTGGTTTACTGATGACAGATTCATGCCTCAGCTCTAGAAAGTAATCCAGGCCTAAAGCTAGAAGAGTTCATATGAAATACAAAACAAGCACTGCTCTGGGAGACATCAATACACTTTGCATATTGCCAACTTCAAACAGTCAGCAAGTAGAAATATGGACCCCCTGAAGCCACAGAACAAATTTAAACAGCAGCCATTTGACCTTTTTAGCCTTTGGGATGTGCCTGTGTCATGTTCAAAGTCTCTTTTTTCTCCTCAGGAAAAATATGAGCATTTAAACTTTTTTTCTGAAGCCAGAAGAATTGTCGAAACTCTAGTGGAACTGCACCCTTTCTGCTGAACATACTGAAAGGATGTCTGAAAGAAGGGTAGATGTAGTGATTTGTAACTTTGGTCAGGGTTGTGAGAGGTTGTAGGTGTGCAATTTAAAACTGTTTACCGTTCCCCTCCAACTTTCATATATACAGTCTTATTGGTTCCTTTGCCAAAACTCTCTCTCTTTAGAACATCAGAAGTTCCTGTTTTACAGCAGTGCTTTTTAATTCATTGTTTTGCAGGCCGTTAGTGTATTTGGGCTTAAAGATTTTTGCCCGGTTTGGGGTTTCTGAGTTTTTAAACTGTTCGGAAGGAGTACTGCGAGCGTGGCTGCAAATGATTGAAGCTAACTACCACTCCTCCAACTCATACCACAACTCCACACATGCAGCAGATGTCCTGCATGCTACCGCCTTCTTTCTCAGGAAGGAGAGAGTCAAGGTATAACCACCAGCTGGGAGTCTTTTCGGCTATGATCTCAGTGTGTTTGCCATCTTATGTCTGTCACTCAAAAGTCAGATGTTTTCTTTAATAATGGTCCTGGCTTCCTAAAGTCTCTCTGTTCCTGAAGTATTCCTGTTGATCTTTAGATAAACTGCCCACAAAGTCTATATGAGTAAGGAATTTGCATTTTTAAGTAGCAGGAATAGAGGGGAATACCCGTCTCTTTTCTGTCCCCTGGTAAGTGGTTGTTAGTAACAGCTCTTAATAAAGTTTTGCAAAAGCTTTGGAGAGGGAGGTGCTGAGCTCTTCTCCCTGGGATCCAATGATAGGATGTATGGGAATGGTTCAAAGCTGCACCAGGAAAGGTTTAGAGTGGACATTAGGAAGCATTTCTTTACTAAGAGGGTGGTCAAACCCTGGAACAGGCTTTCTAGAGATGTCAATGCCCAAGCCTGCTGGTGTTTAAGAGGCATTTGGGCAATGCCCTTTATAACATGCTGTAACTTTTGGTTAGGCCTGAAGTGGTCATGCAGTTGGACTTGCGTGATCATTTCAAGTCCCTTCCAACTGAAATCACATCCTCTCCTATCCTAAAACACACAAGCTGTGTAGGAGCAGAGTCAATACAGAGGCATTCAGCCAAGCACACAAAGTAGAAGGACACCATTAGATGATCCATCCACCATTAGAGAATTTTAATGCAAAGATACAGTTGAGGTGACAGCACAGTAAAAGGCTTTGTTGAGGAAAGAGGGGTTTGGTAAAGTGGGGGGGAAGGTTTTGGAGTAGGTAACCTGTGGGCAGAGTGCATGGAAAATAAGTGCAAGGAAGTATAATCCCTGCAGTCAAGCTTACACTTGTGTGTTTGTGGGTACAGGGAAAAGATCAGAGGTTATTTACTTTCATTTTTGTGCCACATCACAATTTTTCTCTCTTCCTGTAGGGAAGTCTTGACCACTTAGATGAAGTGGCTGCACTAATAGCTGCCACCATTCACGATGTAGACCACCCAGGACGGACCAACTCTTTCCTGTGCAATGCGGGCAGTGAATTAGCTGTCCTTTACAATGATACAGCTGTATTAGAGAGTCATCACACAGCACTGGCATTTCAGCTTACAATTAAAGACAGCAAATGCAACATTTTCAAGAACATTGATAGGTGGGTCTGCTGGAGAAAGGGGAGTGTGTGTGTGTGAGTTGCTTCTTTGGTGATTTTAGTTTGGGGTGGATTGAGAGCCTACCTTCTAAACCAGGAATGTAATTTAGATAAAGACATCAATATTTAACCTCTTCCAGAATCCCATGTAGACATGATTTTTCAAAGCACCTAGATGTGCCTACCTGTGGCCCCATGCTTGCTGGCACTGCTGCATTCACATGGGATGGAAAGGGGACTAAGTGGAGGGAGCTGAAACCTCTGGGAGGGTTGGAAACACCCTGCTGCCGGGTGTGCATGTAGCCTGGGAGTTCCCATTGCATCAGCATAGCTTTGGCAGGGACAGGGTGGAGAGAAAGTGATGTGGGAGAGAAAGGGATGTGCAAGGCGATGGGGGCTGACCCCAAGAAGGTGATGAATTTGTCTAGACCTTATAACTCTTCTGGGTTTTGAAAAACCTGAGATTTGATTCCAAGCTAACATAGAGTGAGATGGAAATGTGTTGGTGCCATTCCTGGGGGTGTTGCCGTAGTGTTACAGTGTTACAATTAGGAAATTGAACTATAAATTTTTATTGACTCCAGGGGATTGTTTTCATTAGGTAAAAATAACAAAACTAATAAAAAACCAACCAAACCAAAACCAACCAACCAAAAAAATCTAGGTAATATGGGAATTCAGAGCTGGAGGAAGCCGGAGAAGCATGATACGGCCCATTCCTCCAATGCTGCTCTTCCCAAGCAGCATTCTGCAGTGCAGTCTGGGCAGGGATGAGAAAGGATAGAGCTCTGTCAGCCTTGCAAGCAGGAACTCTTTTTTGTTCCCCAGAAATCGCTACCGGACATTGCGCCAGGCCATTATTGATATGGTTCTGGCCACAGAGATGACGAAGCACTTTGAGCATGTGAACAAATTTGTGAACAGCATCAACAAGCCCATGGCCTCTGAGGAGACCAGCTCACACGTAAGTGCTGCAGGTCTTCATGCCTTCAGGCATTTCAGTGGAGTTCTTCAGAGACAACCTTCAGTGTCATTTTCATTCACTTTGTATTAATTTGCACTGTGGTAGTGGCCAAAAACCACAATGGTTTGGTGACCTCAGATCTCAAACTGAAAAAATACTTCTGTTTTCTTGTTTTCTATGTCTGGCTCTGCCCTTAGCCCATTTAAACACTTAATTTTACAAGCCTTGCCTTCAAAAGCCATCTTGTGCTCAGAAAACCTGTGGGTGGGTTCTTTTGTTCATGCAAAACTCTGCGCACGGCACCAGGTTGGCACTTATGCCTATGGTCCTGCCTCCAAACAGCAGGATTGCCTAAACCCAGGCTTGCAACTGAGGAATCTGCCCTGGCAGTTTTGTGTCAGTGTAATCTGGAGCCTTCAAGCTGTTCACCCCATTTCCATTCCTCACTGTACCAAGAAATGGCCAAACCTTTATTCCTACCAGTTATACACCCTCACATTCCATCACCAGACAGGGTACCTTTTGTAAGATGCTTCCAGGTTTCCCAGCCCAGGCCCCTTTTGATCATCTCTTGTTGCCACTTGCAGTTGAGTGCTCAGTGTCCGGAGTGCTCTCCAAGGCACTGTTACTCACCTAAGCAAATACCATCTTATCACAGCTTAGAGAAAATAGTGCTTAGAAAGACTGAAAAAAAACGTACGTCAGACCAAATTGAAGGTCATTGGTATTAAAAATAAATAAAAGTAGCTTCTGTCAGTTCTCCATAACTAGACTTTTCACACTATAGGTTGTCATTTCATGCAGGTTCTCGCTCCATAGATTGTCATGGATGCAGAAACCAGTCAGTGTTTACAACTTTGCAGACAGCATTACATCAGTTAACTGACCTGCTTCTAGGGATCGCTGAGCTCCATTCGCCCAGCAGTTTGAACTGGAAATCACAAATAGAGCTGAACTTCACAGGTTCTGTGGACACAGCAACTTCAGTCTGTGGAGGGCTCACTGGATGTGGCATTGGGTCTGAATTAGCCTGATCATCTTCAGTGTCACAAGTCCCACAGCACAGGGGACATGCTTTGGGCACTGCTGAGGGCACCTATCACTGTTTCTGCATGGCTCTCCCAGCACATCGCCTGGTGGTGTGTTTCATGGGTTTGCCCTCCAGGCATGGACTAAGCCAGGACAGCAAGGATCCCACTTTAGATCAAGGTCCAGAGGAAAGGAAGGTCCACATTAGTAGTGGAAATACCTATTCTCAGGTTTCTCTGTACTTACGTGGTGACCAGATGGCAGCTTGTTCCATTGGTTTCTAAAAAAGGCACCTGAGGTGTCACTGGGAAATGTGGCTTCTCACAGTGCTTCATTTCTTGCTCTGACAGTTTAAGCATTGTTCCAAAATGTCTTGTCAATCTACACCCCTTTAAAATGCCTTTAGTTTTCTGGCACCCCCACACTGGCCTGTGGGACTTAGATTCACAACCCTCACCGAAACCACGTGTTTCCAAGCTCTGAACATATTTCTGGGAATCTTGCTTTTATCCCATGAATGCATTTGTTCCAGCACTTCCTAAAGGGCTGTTCTTAAATACTTTTTCTTTACTCATTCTCTTTCATCTTACCAGTTTATAGCAGAGGCTATTTCAAAATGTAAAATAGTTGGAGGGCAATAAAAGTGGAGCACAGAAACACTTGTATTGCAGGCTTTTTTTTTTTTCCTGATATTAGGTTGTTCTGTTCCTCATGGTTAATGGTGGCTCTTTCCTATTTTTGGTTAACAGCTAAGGAGCAGCATTAATTTGGCATCTTTTTCAGCATGCTGAAAAGAAAATAAATTAACTGTTAAATGTGACATTAGAAGATTAATGTCTGAATTGGCAAGAGTCACTGCAGAACATCTCCCCATAAACCACAAAGAGGTTAATTTAGCCATGATGGTAAAAAGTATTCATGCTCAGTATTTCACTCCAGTTGAAACTGCAGTGAAGGGAGGCTATAACTACATATTATTTTGAGAACAGTGTTAATACCAAAGTGAGCTGAGGTAGAGGCTTTTTATTACTCAATAAGGAACATAATATACCTGGGCCCTTCTAAATTGTTCAAGACCCAGAAGATGATGCTATAGCAGACTTGCAAGCACTGCTTTGTCCCCTTCACCCATTCTCAAGAGCAGTCAATAAGCAGTTTTTTACTGCCTAGAAAGCAGAGACTCCCTGCAATTAGTCTGCCACTCCTGTGTTTTCCTACTGTTAATCTCAAAGATTATCTAAAACCTGGTCCTAGCTGATAACTAAGACCAAAAAAATCCTTAAATTTAAACAACTCAACAAGGAAGACCATTTATCACCTCACAGTTGGTAATGCGTCCCTCTGTCCTGGTCCTGTTCCAAGACGTCAAGGCTGGGATGCAGAGAAGGGTAACTCACTCTACCCAATTAAGAGCCTGTGATTGTTTTATTTCACAGACTTTGCTATTAATCATGAAAATCTCCACAACTGTCACATGTAATGGGGCTTTAATTAGTTACTTAGCAAGGCTGCAGTTCTCCTTTGCAGTTCTGCTCCAAATTCCTGGTGCTCTGTATGAAATTAGGCTTCAGGCGGGATGCCTGCTTACTGCCTACGGTGCAATGGAGCTGATAATGATGCCCTGCTCCTGCTGGCAGGGATACTGGCCACTGACTCCTGAAGCCAACTCTCTTTTTACAGAGTGAAGGCAGTGACTGTGAATGTACAGCCAATATAAAGAATTTTCCAGACAACCAGACACTGATCAAGCGCATGATGATTAAATGTGCAGATGTAGCAAATCCATGTCGCCCCCTAGAGCTGTGTATCGAATGGGCAGGGAGGATTTCAGAGGAGTATTTTGCACAGGTACGTGTATTTTTATAATGACTATTGGGTTAGGTAACAAAGCACACATCGGCAGGTCTGCTGTTCCACATGGGGTCTGCCTGGCATCACCAGAGCCAGATGTATGCTTTTTGTCCCCAGACCTTTAGTTTCATAAAGAAAAAATCACTCTAGTCAAAGTTAGCTAGTTTGCTTACCACAAAGTTTGCAGTACAAAATGGTGAAAAGGAGCTTTACGCTTTCTCCATCTAGCTAAACAAAAACTATTTGATTAGCCTTGGTGAATTTAATTGGCTGAAATTCAAGATTGTCAACATTCTCGCTTATAGTCCCAATACCTTCCCTGAAGAGAGCATGAAGATCTGCTTGATGAAGCCCTCCGCTGAACCATCAGGCTGGTCCTTTCTCTTCTAACATGGCACCTGAGCTACCATCACAGTAGGCAGATGATGTGGTAGGCCAGTACTGCAGACATGTGGGCAGTGTAAACACTTATCAAATGGGATCTCTCTGGACAGAAATGGAAGCTCAACTTCCTTTCTCAATAATCAATTTATCTACTGGTGCACAAATGCACAAGTTTCCTGAAAGTGAAACACTCTACCAGATGTTTAGTTGAACAACTGATAGATTCTTAGCCCTCTTTCAGTTGTGGCCACAGAGTTAAAGGGAATACCCTTACTTCTATTCATCTTATAACCCAACACAAGCAGAGAAAGTGGCATAAGCAAGATTCCTCTTAAAAGACAAATGGTTTGAAACAGACACTAGAGATGTGGTAAAAAAGGAGATCCCTGGGAAGGTGTCAAGAGGATGGGTCCGGATGCTTCTTGGTGGTGCCAGGCAATATGGCAAGAGGCAATGGGCATAAACTAAAATACAGGGTGTTCTACCCAAGGAAAACCTTTTTTACTGTGAGGGTGACTGGTCACTGAAATAGGCTGCCTGGAGAGGTTGTGGAGTCTCCTCCCCTGAAGGCATTCAAAGAGCTGTCTGGAGACAGTCCTGAGTAATGTGCTCTGAGTCTCCCTGCTTAAGCAGGGATGTTGGACTAGGTGACCCCTAGTGGTCTCTTCCAGCCTCAACCTTTGTGTGATCAAAGCAGCTATCTGCTAAAGAATGCGGCCATCTGCCACAACCCCACTTCCCATTTTCAGCTGAGCATTGTCTTACTAGAGCTAAAAGCAATCACAGCAGTAGAGTAACAGAGTCCCTGTTGAGACAAAATAAAGCACGTGAAACTAAGGTAGGTCACCTCAGGGGTTCTAGAGTGTGCCTCAAATCTCCTACTGCAATTCATCTTATCCCCTGGCCTTTGCTACTCCAGCATTAAAGCCAGCAAAGTTCTAGGGGCTAACTGGAGTTTTGTTTTCTTAGACTGATGAAGAGAAGAGACAGGGTCTGCCTGTTGTAATGCCAGTATTTGATAGAAACACCTGCAGCATCCCCAAGTCTCAAATTTCCTTCATTGATTATTTTATAACAGATATGTTCGATGCATGGGATGGTAAGTACTTCTGCTTTTTAATTCCTTGCTCCAAGACAGAGAATTCAACAGACTAAACCGAACAATCTCAAGCTAGCCTCGAGTCAGTTTTTTCCAGGGACAGTACCCATATATTAGTACAGCATAAGAACTAAGCAATGATGCTGGTTAAACCCAGTGCACTGCAAACAACACACTTTACGGAAGTTGAGCACTTACCAGACAATCTATGTAAAGGAGTAATGGCTTTAAACTAAGCTTTTTTTTCATCTAAAATGCTTGGTTGTTTTTTTTTTCCTTTATGTCAATGTATTTCTTCTGAGCAGCAGAAACTGAGGCCACAGTGGTTGTGTGTTAGCACAATTTAATGAAGTCATCATACATTAAGAAAGGGAGTTGCTTGTGAAAGAAACAGACTGAAAAGATCTTTCCCCTTTTAGCATTAGCTTACAGCTGAAGGAACAAGAAAAAGTAGGAGAATGACGATTTCAGATTAGGTTGGGCTGTTCTGCTTGCTCTGTACACAGTACAACTGATCCTCCTATTCATTTCAGCATTTGCACATCTGCCTGTTTTGATGCAACACTTGGCTAATAACTACAAACACTGGAAAACACTGGATGAATTAAAGTGCAAGAGTGTCAGGCTCCCATCAGAAAACAACAACTGACACTAAGCCAAGAAAATCAGACCTCTTGATCTACCAGTTTCACTGTGAATCACTTACAGACTTGGATACAAGAGGGGTGGTGTTTCCTTTGCAGTGAAATTGAGACTTTACGGCAAGAAGGAAATATTTTATTCACTCACTTCTAAGCTTCTCTGAATCCTAAAGAAAAATGTTTTCAAGAAGGCTACATAATCCACAGATTAATAAGTGCTCTTTGGAAATAACATTTTGTGGCAGAAAATGTACTTCTGAAGCTGATTTCTAATACTGAATATACATCTGTCAAATCTTGTAATTGATACAACTGTATTCACTAACACTTCATACAACTGTTTCTCAGACAAAGGGGTAATCTAGCCATCAGTAGAGTAAGAATAAGTTGACAAGTAAGTGTAAACTTCCCACTTATCTAGCATAAGCCTTCTCCAATTCTACTGATACAGTTTAGAGAGCTGAAGAATAGGTCTAAAAGAGAACATGCACAGTAGAACAATTAAACCTTGATAAACAGGACAGTAAAAAACAAACCCTGCACCACTTAACCCAAACTTCTTATTATACAGACTTTCTCTTAGAGCACTACTGTTCTTTCTTTTCCATATAAAATCTTGGTAGCAGTCAAATTCCCTTAGAATTAGTAACATAATAAAGAAAACAAGATGCTCTGTAAAACTGGTGATATCCACATGCTTCCCTGCCATCTTAGAGATGTTAACATGAAATGTTTCATCAAATTTTACACAAAAACCATTGTGGCACTTGGTCAACATCCTTCTCTATAAAGTGGTGTTTATACACATCATCAATTTTATTAAACTGATCTAAATTTTATGATAAGTCCATCTATGATACTTAATCCTAGGATGAACTTGCTGCTTTTTAAAAGAGGTTTCCAGGTTATAATTTGTAACAGCATTATAATTTGTACTGCTTTTTCCCCATAGTAAAATGTTGGTTTGTTTTGTGAGGTAAAAAGTATTTCAAAATATGTAAATAAGTTAGAAATCAAACACAGTTTTTCATTAAAGATACAAAATTTATGCTTATGCTTCCAAAGCACAAATGTGTATTTTTGTACATCTCATTTAACCCTGCACAGAACATGACTTCAAATTTTAGACTACTCTCAGACTATTCAGTTAATAAATACTAGCTGAACTGCTGATTTTTAATACCGTGCACTCAAGGCTGCAGGCGAGAGCTTCAAAGCTGTGGCTGCAGTTTAAGAAGCAGTCCACTACTCCTTAAACAGAAAGGTCTTGAGACATACTCTTTACCTCTCCTAGGCTGTATCATGAATTGAACTCAGTAAAGGTGAAAAAAAAAAACAACAAAACCAAACACAGAGTTGAGACTGCTGTGGAAGAAAAGTGACAATGACTGCTGTCTGCTACAGGTAGCTTACATAATGTGCCAACCTTTTTTGTATGTTTTGTACCAAGTTCTGAAACAAAAGGAAACATTCATAAAATGTAAGTGCAGATAAATGTATATAAGCTATATTTTTGTTAGAATTGTAACAGACCCTTACTTTTGTCATAGCTAAGGCAGGTTGCTGTGTATTAAAATGCTGCATTGTGTGTATCTGAAGAATGGTGTTTCTGGTGAAGTATGTTTATTCATTCTTTCTTATCTATTGCAACATTCTTCAATGAATTTTTAGTCACATAAGTTAAATCTGGTTTTTTATATTGTAAACTGTTTGCTTTTACTATTCCTTTGTCTAGAACTAGTGTTCTCGGTGGTTGTATCATAAGTATTCTGATTACTAAACGCTCACTGCAACTTGAATTAGAGGAAAAGATTTCAGAAGATCTAAAGCTTTGTTATCTTAATTTGTTAAATACAGCAACACTGTAAAACCACACCCATGTAAAACATTCATTATTTTTGTCACAATTCTGTCACAGGGAAGAAAATGGCAATGGTGGAAGGAACCTAAGAAATAAAATTCAGCCTCAGTTCTGGTTCACAGATTAAGGCATTGATGTGTAATCAGTATATTTGTTGCAAGAACCCGTGTTTCTTCCCACAGCCAGAGACCTAAGTAAAAAATATAGTCTGTGTGGCAGTATGTTCTTTTTAAGAGAAAAAGAAATCAGTACAGAATAACTGTCATCTGCCAGTTGTGTCAGATCTGACAGATCTTAGACTCTGACCTGTCCAGTTGATCAACAGCTGCCTCAGAGTTACAGAAGTATTAAGAGTAGGTCTGCTGGTTAACTCCATGAGGTGAACATGGAATTCTGCATTGCTGAGATGTGGAAAAAGACACTTAAAAGGACAAAGTGGAAGTAAAATTTCTAATCTGGTTACCCAAATTCTGCTCACTAGACTTTCCAACAGCAACTGACAAACTTTTATGTAAGAGGAGTGAGCTACTATAGCTTTACTGCTATGCTCAAAGTTCACCTGTAAAAGAAAGAACTGAATGTACTACTTTCAACTTAACCATTTTTAAAGGAAAAGACCTCTGGAGCTCTATTACCAATGGAGCATTATCTGAGAACAATGGCACTTCTGATAGAAATATTTATACGTGCATGTAGGACCTTTTAAGGCTGAATTACACCACTGTAAAATACAGAGCGAGTTTTTTTTACTAGACTTGTTCAGTTAAATAGCTCTGTTTCCCTACCAGATATTCACTTAAAAGCAATCACATAAAAATGAAATAGTTGTTCTCATGGTTCTCACTGTTGGGAACATAAGGTTATCATGTTTTCAACTGATACACTGCAAGCAACTTACTTCTAAGATCTTCTGAGTAGACCCAAGCACCCTCTTCTCATGGCTTTATGACAACTAAGTTCCCCAATTCCCCCCTTCCCTAGATCAAATAGTAACTTACCACTCATTATATCATCCTCACTCACACTTTCTTTCTATCAATTTTGGGGGCTTTTTTTGTTCTTCTGGTTTTTTGTTGCTTTGGTTTGGGGTTCTTTAGTTTGGAATTTTTCTTCCCATTCCTGTTTATTTTTCAGATTACTAATGCTATCTCAGACTTGAAAAAGGCATTGTGTACTTACTTAGAGGCTTTTTATTTTTAAACTCTAAAATATTACTTATACTTACAAACTTGGTGCAGATTTCTCTGCAAACTTCAGCTGAAAATTTAATATTCATCTGGCAGAAATGCTCTGCTAATACTGAACACAGCAACTGCTACTGCTTAAGAAAGTATTTTACATCCTGAAAATCCATGGTAACGCCAGTGCTTTTTATTACATACAAATTAATTTGATGAATGTTTTGTGGAAAGACTAAGCTAAGCCAATCAGATTTCATGCTAAACATGATGATGGTGCTGTATAAAATCCAGCAGTGTAGGTTAACCTGCAGTAAAATGGCAGCTACTTCAAGTTTAGGAGTAGCTTTGTCATAAAATTAAAACTTGACAAACCAGTATTGCCTAATTTTCTTTCTTGAACTTACCGTTAGTGCAGGATAACCACTTAAAATGGAAGAATTCTATCTGAGAACTGTTTCTTCGGGTTTTTTTCTCTGGATACATATCTCAGCCATGACTGACTGAAGTTTAGCTTCAAGAAAGATGTTACATCAAGCAGGAAGACTCAGTGTTTTTTAATATGCTTGCTTTCTGCACATAACACTGTGGAAAGCCCCCAGCTTCTTTACTTTTGATGCATTTAAGGACTTTCACAAATCTTAATTTTGACATCTGCCCATGATATTTTTAAACATTGGGAATAATATTAGAAACTATCTTTATCTTCAATGTTTCAAGAGAACACCATTTCTGCTGACAGAGTAAGCAAAGTAAGTTTCAACATACAAAATTCTCCTTTGAGAAGAGTAGCAGCAACTAACAATAATTCTAATATAATACATGATATTACTGGTAGTTACTGGTAGTCATTCCAAGTAGTTCAAACTTTCCTTCACACTCACATTTAACACGTACCCAGTTTACATATACATAGCCTGTACCCAAGCAATTTAAAATTTGAGCTGCAAATCACCATTTTGCGCCAATTTCTGAAACAGTGTTAAACTGCGAAGTCTAGATTCTCGTTCACCATCCTTCCACAAAATGATGAGGTGGTCAGCAGAGCACGTAGCCAGTCCCAGTTCACCAAAGTACAGGAACATCTGCAATGAGACAATTACTATTACCATGATGCTCACATGAGACTGTCAGCTTGATTAGATGTCTGGTGTACAACTGGACTAAAATACACATTTTGCCTGAACATAAGTATGCAAAATTACAATGCATACTTTCTATATGTTTGAGATGTCATAAAATCCCTACATCAAAACAACTTCTTAATGACACTTCAAACCGAAAGACCTCAGTTTAGAAAAAGCAGTAAAGCCTTACAGATAGGGAAGCTAAGGTACAGAATATTGAAGAAACTTGTTCCAAGTCAGCAGCAGTGGAGTGAGTGACTTGCATAAACTCTGATCGCCTGGTTTCTCAGGAATACAAGCCACTATCCTGTTCTCTTGTGTATACTGTCCCCTTCCCACACAACACCATGGGCTACCATCACCAGCCCTAGAAGGATCACAGAGTAAACAACTGTGACAGATATCAGCACACGCCTGGTCATACAGAGTAAGCCAGACCAGCAAGAACTGCAACACAGGAGGAAAGTACAGCAGCAGTGGAGGGATTTTGCAAGAGCAATGGAGCTGACAAGTCATGTAGTCATCCCTTACTTCAGAGGCCTCCAGAAGGCTGCCTCAAATTAGCCACTAATCACAGTTCAACAGCCAGTGGATCCAGGTCATTGATACCACTATGGCATGTTTGTAGTGTCCTGACTCTTTGGCTTATGAAGGGATGTGCCCAAGGGAGCATTCAGGCCAAGGACTGCTACAGCCTACCAGCTCTGGCAACAGCCACTTACTAGCTATGCAGTTCCAGTAGAACAGTCAGTTCAAGCCCACATCTTTGACAATCACATTTCATCACTACTCAACATTTCCAGCCTCCAGTCTGCTCAGAGTTTAAAAATGGAATTTTCCATATGTAGAACATTGCAGGAAATCATACCCACCATTATCTCAGTTACTCTGTGACCCTGTAGTATCCCACATATGCCTTCTTTACTATGCCTCTTGCTGAATTACACAGTATGTCCTCTTTCTCAGATAGCAACTTCTCTTACTGATAAAAGGGCTTCTTTCAGCAGTTTTTCAGGAAGCTGCTAGAGAAGGGCAGAAAACCTTGCAGAAATCCCTGTAGCAGAAAGATTCACCTTAGCTATTCCTGAAAAGCTTTCAGCTTTTGGAATTAGCAGTTCTGAAATCCAGTCAATCTCATGAATACTTGTGAGAACTACTCCAGAACCACACTGTTCCTCTCTACCTGCCTTTCTCCCTGCTCTTGTCAAGAAAGTGTATAGAAGTCCTCAATAAGAAAATAGTTTGTTACTCCAATAGGTTTGTCAAATAGAAAAAAGCGTGGAGAGAAAATGCCATTTAAAACAAAAACATAATTTACTAGGCAGACAGGCACAGGACATTACCTGATACCAGTTAAGACTCACAGAACAGATGGCTACAAAATTCCTGATTGTTTTATATGAGTCCTTGTTAAGATTGCAAAATTAAGATGAAATCTGGAACAAAACCACAGTTCCCAGCTGTATATTTTGCAGTCCATTAAGAAACCAAGTACCCTACATGTATGGATATATCTGCACACGCAATCGTTGGGCATCGGTGAATGCGCTCTCGTTAGAACTTTAAGTCAGTATGTATTATTGTTGTCAGACTGCACTAAATGTCCTACACAACTGATGTGTTCTCAATCTCCAGAGCCAGTCAGAAGCTGCAGTTCTTTAAGAAACACTGCCAAATTACACTAGTAAGTGATACTCACTTTTTCTTGTTCTTACTAAAGCTCACCTACCTGCACAGCTGATGAATGACCAATCAAATCACCAACCAGATCCAAGAAATATACAGGTGTATTTTCCTGCATCTTCTTAGCAGCCTGGTTTGCTTGCTTGTTTGCCCTTCCAAATCCCCACATGTTGAAAAACCCTGGAGCGGAGGACAGTAGAGATAATAGCAAAAATGAAAATGCAATTTTTTTTTCCCTCTAGCTAAAGAAAGAACTACAGGAGTCACTTAAAATCTAAAAGCAGGACATTCAGCATGGCAAAATGACAGAATCGGTCCAGCACCACATTTTTATCCCTGGATTATTCACCTTCATGGGGCAAAGAAACATAGCTAGTTTGTCTTTTGTCCTAAGTAGACTTAACTTAGCAAACATGCTGAATTACTCACCTGGATGAGACAACAGACAGATTTAACAAGATAACCAAGGCCTGCCAAAATTCATTAGCTGAACAGCAAAGGTAGATGCAGCTCAGTGATGTTTACCTTTGCTCTCTTTGTCCCCCTAAACTGTTACTTCTATAAAAAGATGAGAGAAATGAGGTACCAGTCTCTCCCTGTGTGTCCTGCACTGAGGCATTAGAGTGCTGGCATATAGATAACAAGCAAATTTCTGATCCTGAATTGCCTTTTTTTACAGTGCCCATTGGCTTTCTCCCTCAGACTTAAAACTATCAACTAAACTGGAGTGTACATATTGTACTCCACATGTTCTATTTAGATAGCAAGAAAACATATGTCTGTACCACAGCCTCTAGGAGAACTGTGGAATAATACTGGCAGAAGTAAGAAAGATGGGCTCTGTATACAATGCATATCAGACTTTCTTACTGACCCTTCCCTCAGTCCCATCAGCACACAAAACGTGTGCTAGACCATGGTCCTGGTGCAAGGGGGATAACTGGAGAATTTAACAACTACTCAAGGGATTCTTAGAACATAAAAATAAGAGCAAATCAACAGCACTCCACCTACCTTACCATTACATATGTTTTTCTCAAATGCCTCCAATCACAGACATTGTAAATTTCCAACATGAAACCAAACACTACTTGTCACAACAACAAAGAGAACTGTAGATTAGCTGCCACCAGCAATACTGAAGACAGAAGGTTACTGAAAGAGTCTTTCTAAATCAACCCAGGCAGCAAAACAGCATTTAAAAAAATAAAATTTAAAAAGCAGACAGGTAGGCAAGATACACCAAGAAAATTATTCACACCTTGAATTAAAAAAAAAAAAAGTCCTACAAGATAGATTAACAGCTCATTACTGTTCCCAGTTCATGATACTAACTATCTCATCCGGAGCACCAGTCCAAGACCACAGCACAGGGAAGCTGCTGGCCTGGTCAAAAAGCAGCAAGCACTACACAGGCAGTGTCTGTACTTGGCAGAAAACACTTCCTAAAATATCTACAACTAGCCCTGAGAACCGAGCTGCCCAAAGTTAGGATGTAAACGATGTTAGATACAGCTCAAAGTGAGTCCCAGTGTAATTCCAAGTTCAAGGAGGAGATGTGAAAAACACATTTTTCAGTGCCAGCTGCTCATCTCCAAGCTTTTCTTTGGCTTTCTTCGCAAGGTCCTGCAACTATTTACTCCAGCATGAAAAAGGGTCCAGCACAATTAAGTGCAAGAAGTGGATGAGGGCTTGTCACGAGAGGTCATAATTTTTGTTAAATCAGCTGATACAACTGTAAAGTCTGAATAAACTTTACGGCATAGAACTGCTTCAGCTGGACTTTCTAGCTTCCCATATCAGATCCTGGAAGGCTTGTACACCTATGTCTTTATTCAGTTTCTCACCCACATCTATTACCAGTTGGTTGAATACAAAAGACATCATCTCTTCTTACAAAGCCTGTAAGCCTCTCTACTACTGTAAAGTGAACATCAGCTTGCTCAGTATCCTTTTTAAATGTTCTTTTCACCCCACGCTAAACAAACCTGTTGGAACTGCTTCAGCTGGCAGCTGCTGCTTTTCTCGGAGCTCCCAAATGCGCACACTGCCATCTTCTGAACAGGAGATCAGCTGCCTGTAAAAACAGTTGTTAAGCAAGACTAACATGGATACTTATCTGCACAAGTCACCTCGTGATATTTCTATAGAAGAAATAGCAAGTGCCTCAGCGTCTACACAAGTTTGCTAGAACTCTCAAATGTAGCAGGACATCCAGGTGTTCCATACAAAACAAGGTGCATTTTTATCAGGACAAAATATAGTGGACTTGCAAAATAGGTAGAAAAAAATTACACATTTTCAATTCCATTTTAAAATCATAGTGCTCTGTAAAACAACAGATAGTAAGTCTAGAATCTGCAAACACAGTTCCACTAATGCCTTCCATAAGCTTACTTTCCTTAAGAACTTTTTTTTTCTTATGGGAAAGTAACAAAAAAAACATACTTCTTTTCATTACGTATTTAGAACAGTTTAGAACAGCACATGGATTTGCAAGGCCCTAAATTTTACTTTCTGACAGGCTTTTTCTCCATTGAAGAAGACTATAAAGGGATCTAACAACACAACTATGAGATACATATAATGTAGCAAAATGTCCAACTTGGCTGTCAAAATAAGTTCCAGCTAGAAATTTAACTGGACAAATGCTGGAAGTTATTATTTTTTGTTTAAAAAAATTTCAACTGTTACAAAATATTTAGTGAAAAATATTTACCGAACAGCCATAGGCCTTTGCTTTATAGAAGCAAAATGCTATTAAGCTGTATTTTCTCAGTGTAGACAAAAGTGCTTTATCAGGTCTGATTTTGAAAATAATCATTTTAATCTAAGCCTGTGCATTAATAAGCATACTATAGTTTTTTCACACTGAATTACAATGCTGTAGTTTCAAAAATCAGATCAACAAGCTCCATCTAATACAGGCAGATCAAACTAAAGATCATGTCCCGGCCCCAGAAATCAGATGTGGCTTTGCAGACTGACTCTAGCCACCCTTCCAAGTTCTGCATTTCTTTACTGCATTAACAAAATGTACCATGACTTGTACCTGTTTGGAATCTTCTTAATGTGCAGTACAGAAGAGTCATGAGCAGTTCTTTGGCAAGCAATCACACGCTTCATTTGAAGATTATATACGTATATGCCTTTCCCAACAGCAGCAAACACACACTGGAAAGAAAATTCAATGGAACAACTTGCAGAAACAGATACTGAAAGATCACTCTGCGTGCAATGGATTTCCAGCAGTACTATGACATCATCTGGCCTGCATTATCCAGCTTGTTTTTCTCCTTGTGTTACTGCTTTATCCCAAATGTATGGAATCAGCAAGTAACAGGGAAAAAAACTCGATTTTTTTAAGAAATGAGAGACATGTTCCTATAGTCTAAATAGTTGTTTCATTCCTATATTTTCATCCTGTACTTTACAGTCTAAGCAGAAACACAACACATTTCTGCAATTAAATATTTATGTTCTTACACTAAAATAATACCCTGTATTTTGACAAATTCTCGTTTTATCAAGAAAGACAGAATACTGGAAGCTGTTCTGCATTTTTGCCTTATTTTTGTTAAACTTAACTGAAGCTGTAAAAAACAAGTCTTGCTTAAACATTTGGGTTCTACAGAGTGTAGAAAAGGAATTCTCTCACAGAAAGGTATTACTCAACACTGCAAATACTTGGAACCATTTTACATTCAATGCTCTTCAGAAAAAGTGCAGGGATTCTGTTTCATAGCCATCATGGCCTTAAGAAACCACAAACAGCTCACAGATCATTGGACTCAGATCTTCTCATGTTTTGGACAACTGCATGTACATACACACAATAAATATTTGGTACTAAACAGAGGACTGCAAAATACTTCCATTCAGTACATATTTCGATTTTGAATCTACCCTGTTTAGGGGATAGTATGCTGAATCATTTCCCTGCATGGCCTGCTTCCATCTACACAGCCTAAACATTACTGTCTCATAAGCAGTCAACATTCAGTAAAACTGGTAAGCCAGTGTCTTTGACTAAAATTCCATATATTTATATGTATTCAACCATGTTTTGACACTTCTCAAAACTCTGTCCAGGTTTTTGTTGCATTTTAGTTTTAGCTGTTTTTCTGGGGTTTGGTTGTTTTTTTTTTGGGGGGGGGGCAGAGGAGGATTGTTTTGGCTTTTGCCTCACTAGGGTTCTGTTTGGATTTTTATTTCTTATGCACATGTGTGGTGGGAGCTCAAATAGCTCTGAAACTAAGCTTAGATTTCTGATAGCACTCTACTAAATCAAGCAAAAATACTATGCCCATTATTATTATTTTCCTGGTTTTGTGCTGTGCTCAATCCAATGGCCTTCCACACCACTTTGCTACTCATGTATCTCAGCCTTTTCTCCCTTACAGTCTTCTGCCTTAGGACAGGCTCCTGAATTCCATACAGCCCCTACAGCTTTGTAAGATGCTCTTCACAAACCACTCTTCTCCCCCCTCCCCTTTTTTTTTTTAAACCCAAGCCCCAGCAAAACTCTGGTCATTTCAAACCCAATGAAGCATAAATTTTACATCTATCTTGACAGGTAAGTTAAATAAACACACATACACACACACACACATATCAGGACAGCAGGTGCACTCCTTAGCATGGTTTCCTAGTATTGTCAAACTTTTACCATCCCATTTGCCTCTGACGATGTTTTGCCTACAAGCTCAGTGTCAAACTGGACATCTTCTTCAGTTACTTAAGTACCAAGCTGCCTACAAAGTTCCCAACAGAGGAAATACCAATTTTATCTTTTAAATATGAAGAACAGTGTTCTACTTTTAGATAGCAGGTAACAAAGTAATTTATTATAGAAACTGGTAAAGAAATGTATTCCTATGTAGGAACTTTACAACACAGACAGCTCCACCCTAAAAGCACCTTCTATTTCAGGATGTTATGCTACAACTACCTTTTCCTCTCATGATTCAAAAGTATCATAATAAATAAATAAATAATATTCTGCAGCAATTTGTTTAGTTCACTTCCATAAAAGGAAGAAAATCCTCAGCAGCCTTGGATTCCACATTCAATGTTTTAACTGCTTCTGAACTTCCCAAAATTCTTTCCCCCTCCCTTTAAAACCCATCCATGTAGCTTTCAAGCAGGGATTGAGAATATTTTGAAGACAAATTTCAGAACTTCTTCTGAACAGGACTGGCTTTTGCTCCTTCTAGAACTAAGGCACCCACAACAAAACCACAGACAAGTACATCTTTCACACACATACACAGACACACAAACACACCAATGTTTCTCTCTCCAGTGTTTCAGGAATGCTCTTTTCACAGACAAATGCATCAGGTAACTATTTGGACCTCAGCCTGCATTCAGGATTTTCCACAGCTTTTATTTTGTTACAGTTTGTGTTTTTGAATTCATTTCCATGAATCCCTTTTCTTGCACATTTGAAATAAACCTCTCGTATTAAAACAAATGAAATGAAAACACAAAACACTTGACCTCCTGTGGTAAAGTCACGGTCATGCCACCTCCTTTGAAGTAGTTCACTGTTTAAAGCTTTTTACCTCCTCATCAGATGTTAAGTGTTGTACTGAAGTTTCATTTGGGCTTTGAGATAACTTTATTTCTGGCTGTATATCTGGATGAACAGAGGAGTCCCAGAAGTTGCACTCAGATGCCTGCTTTGTCCAGTCAAGTGCATCCCAAACTATTAACTCACCAACATGAGAACCTGTCACAAAAGTAAAGTCTAGAGGGGAAAAAAAAAACACATACATACAAATCACATTCTATTAAAAAAAAAAAAACAAAACAACCAACCATCTCACATAAAATTACAATCCTAAAAAGCTAAAAAAGCCTATTTTAGAGTGAAGCTATGTAGAATGTGCAGTATGTAACTCACAAAAAACTCTCCCTTTGACTGAACATTCATTTGATTACCTAGCATATCTCAGATGAGCAAAAGGAGATGAGCTCTCTCTTGTAGAATTAAAACTAACAAGGAAAACATCCACCAGTCACAGCCCACAGTTCAGTATAGCAAAAGCAAGGAAACCTGTCGAATGTCCAAGTATTTGAAGTTCATTTGTTGCCTATATACAAAACCCTTCTATTCCTTGCACAAGGAGGTGTATGAGCACCCCTCAGACAAAACAAAGTATGTCTCTGCCATAAATTTAAATACTGATGAAAAACTAAATGGAGAGTTAATGTCAAGACTGAAGCAGCTGCTCATGAACTGGAACTGCTCATGAAAGGAACTGCTTCAACAATATTTAACACAGTTAGCGTTTTGTGTTTTTAAGGCCAATACTGTTTCCCCTTCATAATCATAAGAGAAAATAACTGCAATGTATATACACTCTCTATCACATCAGAAATAGCTTGTTTTGGGCTCTGGGGATGCTCCACAAAAAGAAAAAAACACAGGGAAGAACAAAGTACAAACGTTTATAGCTGTAGTAGAGTAGACAAATTTCAGGTGGTAGCTCAGTACTGCCCTAACAAGCAGCAGAGATTGCATCACCTTCCAGGGCCTCTAAATAATGGATCTATATGCAGGTACACAGCTGCACACCCTGAACTTTCAGCTACCTTGGGACTACAACTGCAAAGGATGTGGCATTGTATATTCCGTTTTAAGAACCAAAAGAAATGAGAAAAAAAAATACATTTTAAAGTTTCCCAACAGGAAGAAGAGTTCTCACCAATGACACTGCCTCTTTTGTGCCCCTTTGACATCATAACCTACCTGATTTTATTTCACTGTTAATCCATAAATAAAGTCATTATATTTTCACATTCCACTACTGTTTCAGCTACACAGAAAGGTACATCTACTAGCTACGAAGTTTCCCTCCAGTTAAAAGTTTGGTCCATAGTTGAAATATCCCACTGGTAACTAAGAAAACTAGTTACATTATAAACGACTCTTACCATTGACACTGACTAGTGACAAAATGTTATCCTGATGGTCAACAAGGCGTTTTACTTCAAGGACATTCCAACCCTCAGACCCACCATTACAAGCAATCAACCTAAAAATTACTTAAAAGACAGAGAAATAAGTTGTTTAAACGAGTTTTATCATTTTGAATAAAATGTAGCTATGCTTAAATGAAACACATTTTTTAAAAAGACACAAAAACATAAGTGAGACAGTATAAGATGTGCAAAGCCACTTACGTCCATTCATAACACCAAAAACATTTGAATAAATTATTTCAGTGTTATTATTAAGGCCTCTTACTACCACAACTGTGGGCTAAAAACTCTTCAGTCTACTAACACTGAAATTCAGATAATCTGTCTACATCTGAAGTTGCAGAAAGTAGAAGTGAAAAGTATAAACATCTTTACTGATAAGTAAACTAAAAGCAAAACATACTTCTTGATGGTTCATCTGACTTATGATGCAATATTCTCTAGTAAGGCCGTAAAGATCACCAGGAATTAAGACTTTATTTTAACCCATCTTGGAATTTCTTTTATATCTCAAGGGCACTGCAGAACTGTGGGAAGTTCAGAAGGAAGTCAACATTGCACACCAATGTCTAAATACAAGAAGACTATTTGCTCCCAATTTTTTAGCTAAGTGTTTAATCATATTGAGCAAAGTCTGTTTTGTTGATTCAGTGCTCTACTTTCAGTCCTGGATTTTTTTATAAAACATATAAAACAAAAGACTCTATCAACAGCTAGCTGATGATTTACAGTTTGCACAGACAGAAAACCCTGTCCTCAACTGAGCAATAGAAACTGTCACATTGTCTCATTATAGCTTTGGACAGTATCACAAGATTGGCAATATCTCACATTCCTGATGTTACGATAACAAGGCTCTAGAGAAGCCTAGTATCTGACAACTCAGGTAATGAGATCCTGACCTTCTCCAGGACAAATGTAGACCACCACAAGCAGATCTGGATCACAGAATCACAGAATCATCACAGAATCCCGAGGGTTGGAATAAGAGTAATAACAATAACAAAGAATATAGGAAAGTTTTGTCATGCAAAATTCCTGAATGAGATCAGCATTGTCTGACTGTCAAATAACAGAAAAAGGAAGAAGGCTGTTAATCGCACCCTAATACCATACACTACTCCTATACAATTCCAGCAGCATGCTCTTTACACATACCTCTGATAAGCAGCTGTTATAGAAGTATATGAACATTTAACAAAATGCAAACATACTCACTTAGCTCTTTGCCAACAGCTGCCGCAACACAATTTTTAGGCAATTCAGCCAAAGCAGTAATACCTTTGAAAAAAATACAGGAGATAAGGGAGAAAAGGATATTCATTGACCATAATAAAACACAGCAAACTGTTAATTCCGTATTAATAAAGTTGTTCATAATCTTCCTTCCATTTACAAGGTATTATAAAAATAAAAGCATATTGTCTAAAGTGAAAGTTGAACAGCATTAGAAATAAACAGATTACCTCAGATGGAGACAGTCAGGAGTTTTGGTCCTGAATCCAGGAGAATTCTGAATGTCAAACTTGAAGCTGAGGATCAGTAATCTTTTTACTTTAAATACAGTTACGATATTTATGCCCTAATGCTGGACAGTATTAAGGGTAATTATTTAGACTCTCAACACATGCAGTACTGAAGTTTCTAGATACTGCTACTACCACATTATGCATGACACTAGAATACTGTGTAGAGGCAGCTGAAGAATATGTCACAAGATAATAGTCCAGCTTACTGCTACTGTGCCTTCATCCTGCACAGAATTCCCTCAGTTTGTGCTGCCACACCATTAAAGCAAAATTCCCCAGTGTCTCTTTCCCCACAAGGGAAGCAAGAAATTAGGAGGGAAGAGAGGGTGCATGCTGTACATCTTATTGATCACTTGTACAACAGTTTCAGCAGCACCTCATGCAAAGCACTACAGTGCCACTTCCACCTGGTATTTGGCATGGTATTTCACATTGACCTAAAAGAAGCATTAATATACTCAAAGATTAAGAAGGTTTTGACTACCACGACTCCATTCTATGACAAAAATATGAAAAATATTGGTTCCAACTTTGAATTTTATTCACAGCTTCACAGGTATCTTTGTAAAGTATGCTAATAACATGCAACAATTTTCTCTGCATGGACAGATAATATATAAGCTTATTAATAGAAAAGTGTGACTGACATTGAGATCTGATTACATTTACTGTATTTGTATCAAAACCTGCACTATGTATATCAAAAGTATTAATTCTTAATAATAAAAAGAAATCTTTACTGCTTTACTACTAGAAAACTTTACTTGGGAATAATAAAACTCCCACTTGCTCACAGAGAAATGTAGCCAAAGCATCTAGTCCACATTAGAGCAAACATGTACAAATCAGCATCCAAGGTCTAAGCCTGTAAGTCCAAGTTAACTACATTTATTGATGTCTGACATATTCTAAAATTCACACAGCACAGAAGACTAAAAGCAGCCTTAATTCTGAAATTATTAAGTCTGACATTTAAAAAATAGAGTGGCTTTAACACATAATGTTATCATTAGAATTAAAGAGAATTTGCTAAGTTGGTTTTGCATCATTATACAGATCCATTTTACTTGCACTTTAACAGCTATAATGAGTCATTTAAATTTTACCTGCATCAGTAAGATGACTGGTCTTACACAAGAGATCTAATTTTCGGTTCCAAACACACAGATCACTCCCTCCAGACAACCATACATTCAGTCTTTGAAGAACTGTCAAACACTGCAGAACAAGAATCAGATATATATCCTCTGCAAAAGTTCTACAGGGAATTTCTCAGTGAAATGATCATGAGCTTTAGCTAGATAACGCTGTAAGTACTATAATATACAGTATTAAGGTGTCACTTTTGTGAGAAATAAAGATTGAATTGAATACTATATGTTACATTTTTCTATCAAAAATGCAAAAATTTATTTTTTCTTTTTTATACTATTAACATTCAAGAATTAGTTTGACTAATTCGTTTGCCTTTTTGAACACAGTAACAAAAACAAGCCATAAAGTGACCTTTGTTCTACATCCTTTCAAAAAAGAAAACCAAGATATTACGAATTCCAAAAACAAATCCAGAATTGTGCTCACTTCTCAGCCACCCATTATGTACCTGTTCTTATACCAAACACTCATGTTCATTTTAACACACCTGCCCATATGGTCCATAAGCCACACATAAAAGGTTCTTATATACAAGAAAACAGCAGACAAACCTAGGTTTTCCTTAACTTACCTTGACAGTAGAATGGAAACATGACACTTTCTGAACCTGTCTGCCACTACTGCAATCCCAAACCTGACTTTATTCAATAAGGAAACTGAAAGGTTTTCAATATAATATAACTGCTGTGTTTGTAACTATATAGGGAAATAGGTATGGAGAATGTCAGTCTTTTAAATACTGATTGTGTTTTCAAATTTGTCCAAAATAAGATATTAGTCTGTTACAGATTCATTTTTGTAACAAAGATTTCATCTACCTGTGAGCAATAATTAGTGAAATCCTAGTGTAATTAGATTATACCTACTAGATATTATCAGCCAATAAATTTAAACAACCTGCACCCTGTCTCAATGCTACATTAAAAAGTAAAACCACAAAAGCCCATAGAAATTTGAATCTTATCCTGATATAAGGATACAATAACTGTTCTATCAGCTGATGCTGTTAAAATCAAGGGGTTTTTTTCTTCAGAAGAATCTGACGAAGGAAATGGTGCTATAGCTGTAATTTTGTGTGTGTGCCCATGAAGTTCAAAAAGTTTTTCTCCAGTCTGAAAAATAAAAACATGGAAAACTAAGGTAAAATTTGGAAAATGCTTACTATAGCATCCAACTGTAGTAATACATGTCACATAATTTTTTCATAAGATTTCTAAAAATGTTACAGTCTGAGAATTCTGCCTTAATTTGAAAGTTTTATATACTGTTTAGACAGCACAGTATGTCTCTATTTTAAACTTCCTAATGAACAACCAAACTTGTATGCCAGCTCTCCTTAACACAACTCTAGTGCTCATCCCTTCTCTACAATTTTGTTGATGATACAAAGACACAAAGCAGAAGAGCGGAACAGATATACTCACAGCACTAGTTCCATGATACAACTAATGTCTTAGTATGGTTTTCAAAAGTTATAAGAAGGTTTTTATCACAGCAAGCAATTAAAGCCTTGTTTCTGCACTGCATGAAACATTTAACTTCCACTGACTTTGGTGTCTTTCCAATACAGCTTTGTGTCACCTCTCCATTTAGTCTAATCAGCTATACTACAAATAGACCGTAACAGAGCCACTGAAATATACTTAAAAACTTAAGTACATATATAAACCTTAACAGGACTGCTACATATTTGTTGAGTAACTAGTCAACATTTAAGTGTTTACAGCAAACCCAAACATATTTTAAAGGAAGGCTTAAAGCCACAAGTTCATACACACTTCTGCTTTTTATATCATCATCTCCTCACAGATCTCTATAAAAATGATTATTGTCTTTTCAAAACAGTCTAGCTTTTCGACTTACTGTTCTCTTGTGTTAACACATCTTTTACTTTCCTAGCCCTCCTTTGTAAACTCAGATTTGACAGACTCCCTCCACTTCTACATTTTCAAGCCATAGCCCTCCAGCAACTCTTAATTATTCTGCTTCTTCCCTACTAGATGCTTCTAACTCCTATGAAGTCAGAAGAAACTACCTTCTACCCTCTCCAGAGCTCACAAAAAAAAACCAGCTAACCTGAGCATTCCACAGAAATATAATGCCATCATCTCCTGCAGATGCAAACCTGAAATAAAAAAAAAAGCTGTGAAATCTTCAGATGTAATGGAAAAGCCATAAACAGTTATGTAAGAAATATATTTACAATATATGTACATATATATATATATCTCAAGTTTCTGGCTTTGAAGAATTATTACATTTGTAAATTACAAATTTGCAAATCCCAATTAGTTTATAAACTAAAGTCAGTACATTTAAATAGGTATTTATCAACATATGCTTAATATAAGAACAAGGCTTAAAAATTTCAATAAATAGTATTATAAAGAGAATCACACATTATAGAAACAATTCTTTTGTTTAAAAATGTGAGATCTTACACACCAAAGAACAGCGAAAAACCAAGTACTATTATTCAGAGCCAACTAACTGCAAGACATCTAACAAGTTACAAACCACTTATCTGGGCTCAGCCATGAGCAGAGGAGCCTGGTATTTATCGAGATACTTTAAACTGTAGCTTAAGTTGCTTAATTTGACTTCTGCTAAAAATCCAACTTGAAGGCATACCATATGAGGAAAAAAAAAAGGTTCATACTAGCTTGTTAGTTTCACATTAACAAAGTTAGACCTAAATTCAATAATTTTCTTTAGGCTAGACTGAATATCTAACTACCTGCCTACATCTGCACCTTACCACCACAGCAACACTGTAGCTGGCACACACATCCCAGCTATCTCAGTAAATGTGTACTACACGCTGAGAAAGCCTAGAACAGAAGCAAAACGTTCCAAAGATAATTTAATTCAGTTGTTACTTGCAAATATATCTACCTTCTAATTTTTCCTTTTGTTTTAAGCCTTCACTAAGGGTGAAGTTGATATTTAGAGAACAAAGATTTGTCCTGTGTGCAAGAAAGTCATGAACAAGAGAAGTTAGATGCATTCTGATTATTCTTCTGTTACCAGCTGTGAATGATTTAATTAACAATATGCTTGTTCTTTCTTTTAGACTCTTTGCAATTACACTGATTGTGAAACTTGCTAATGTGAAACTTGCTAACAGAGTAAGTTTTCTGACATAAAGCCACAGGGTTTTTTCCCAGTCTTTCTTCCATACATCCTTCCATTTTATTCTATTACAGGGAGGAAAAAAAAGTGTAAGCTGTGTTTTCTTCATATATGTCATTACTTTATATCCAATCAAGCCCCTTCTTTAAAAAGATTTGAGCAAAAGAACAATCTTCAATGCACTCTTCTGATTACATTTATTTCTTATCTTTAGTTGCCTTTTAGCTCTATTATACCCTGTTTTGTGACAATGACAAGAACTTAAAATAGTAAGACTCTCACGATTCAGGAATAACTTTAAATTCCAAGTCCCTTCTTGAGTAATATTGGAGATGTGTGTCACTTGAACAAAATTGTGGGAAGAAAACTGGTCTTTGAAAGACAACATGACTGTAATTCGTCAACAAATAAGTTCAATAGAGTGCTGTTCTGTGCATTTTCCTCCTCATCTTCTAACCAGTATTTCTGTTTAAATATAAAGGTATAGTTATTCTACAGTTACATTCTGTTCACCAAGTTGGAGATTCACGGGTCACCTGATTCTTTTCCAGTCATGATCACCATCATCTATAACCTTCTCTGCTTCCACAAGGAGCAAGAAGTGGTCAAATGAGCAACAAAAACCACTATTCTTCAAATGTATTATGAACTCAGTTTAGTTTAATGTGTCAAATGCTAGAGTATTACATGCAATTTTATCTCAGTCCAGTTTCTGGAATACTCTTGCTGAGGCTTAGCCTTCTTTAGTGATCTTCCAATCAATATGACCCTTTCTTTATGTTCAAAAAAGTACAAGAGAAAAAAATAATAATAATATCTTTTTTTTTTAAAAAAAGCAGTTTTCTGTTACATTTATACAGGATTTATTTAGTGTCTTCAAAAACCAATCTGAGAAAATTTTCCACTCACTGGTTTTAGGTGAGCCACTGAGAAAACAAGAAAATCCTTCTGCAAAATTCTCACTAAGATGATATTATCTGAAGACCTGAAGCGTGAAACTTGGCTTACAATAGTTGACAAAAAGCACACAATGGAACAGCTGCAGAAACTAAATAAAAACATTTCAGAAGCTAAGTAACAATACTAATTTTACTGAAAAGAATCAAGTGAAAAATACTATCAGCTGTTTAACAATCCAGAAACTACTATATTCTTGATAAATAAAACCTCAGCTTACTGTCCAGTGAAGCAACTCCCTTAAATTCTTCAAACCCTCAGAATATTAACCAGCTATATAACCTACTTGTTATCCATATGCTATTTTTATAACCTATCTTCAACACGGCCATGCAGAGTTTAGTTTTACACTGATTATCATTAGTTTAGCTTCAATAATTTACTTCAATAAAGCCCCAAATTGTGAAAGATTTCTCTGCATCCAACAGTGCATGCAATCTGAGAATACTTTGATATTTCCATAAAGATCAGATATATTTACTATGTGTTTTGGGAAAAATGTACTTAGAGGAAAGGTTTTTTTAACAACTCATCTGGGAAAAAAAGAACTGCAAAAAACCTCACAAGACTCTTCTATTTTTATATGAATCTTCTGGTGGATTACTATAATGTAGACAAATAAATTTCATGGTTATGCATGTAACTTGTCTGAAATATGTATTTATGATATTAAGTATGAAAACTGGCAAGCTAAAAACTCTCCATGGACTCTTCTGTGAAATTTTCATCACAGCATCATGGAACAGTTTGGCTTGGAAGAGACATTAAAGACTATCTAGTTTTAACCAGCCTGTCAGGGTAGGGATACCTTCTACTAGACTCGTCCAGCCTGGTTTTCAACACTTCCAGGGATGGGGCACCCACAGCTACTCTGGGCAACCTGTGCCAGTGCCTCACCACACTCAGAATAAACAATTTCTCCCTGATGTCTAATCTAAATCTCCCCTCTCTCAGTTTGAAGCTATTCTCCCTTGTCCTGTCACTACATGTGTAGTACTTCTCCAGATTTCTTGTAGGCCCCTTTAGGTACCAGAAGACTGCTCTAACCTCAGCACCAGAGTCTTTTCTTCTCCAGGCTGAAAAAGCCCAACTCTCTCAGCCTGTCCTTATAGCAGAGGTGCTCCAGCCCTCTGATAATCTTCATGGCCCTTCTCTGGACTATCTCCAACAGCTTCATGTCCCCTTTATTTGGAGCCCCACAGCTGAACACAGCACTGCAGGTGGGGTTTCATAATAGCATAGTGAAGGGGCATAATCACCTCCATCAACCTGCTGGTCACAATTCTTTTGATGCAGCCCAGGATATGGCTGGTTTTCTGGGCTTCAAGTGCACACTGTTGGCTTGCTTTCAATTTTCCATTCACAATCTCCCAAAGTCCTCCAAGGGAGAGCTGCTCTCAATCCAGTTATCCCTCAGACTCTACTGATCTTGAGAGTTGCCCCAGCTCAGGTGCAAGACCTTGCACTTGCCTTTGCTGAACTTCATGAAATCTGCACTGGTACACCTCTCCAGCCTGTCAAGGTCCCTGTGGATGACATCCCTTTCCTCCAGTGTGTCGACTGCACCACACAGCTTGGCATCTTCAGCAAGATTGCTGAGGGTACATCAATCCCACTGCTCATGTCGCTGACAAAGATGTTGAATAGTATCGGTCCCAAAACCAACCCCTGAGGGACACCGCTCATCCCTGGTCTCCACTTGGACATCAATACATTGACTGCAACTCTTTGTGATCATCCAGCCAATTCCTCATCCACTGAGCGGCCTATCCTTCAAATCCATATTTAGCCAGATCCCTGCCTGATCAATGTGCAGAAGAAAGGAACGTTCCTACACAAAACGCCTGCTTTACGCTGCAAGGATGTAAATGAAATACCCATGTTACCTTAGTGTAGTGTACTGATTAATATATTAGAAATCCCCTTCTGTGCCTAATCCATAAAAGATATAAATTACTAGAACTCCTTAATAGAGAGACTATTGCCTATTACTTACATTCGTAGCTCTATCAGTTTTCTATTTATTTCTCCACATCAGCCAAGAGTCACTATGCTTATTATTGACTAAAGGTTTCACAACCTTACTTTTAAGGCAGATAAATATTTCTTCTCTTTCAGGATTAAGTTAAATAACAGAACATGCAAGGTTAACTTATACAAAACTAGGCTGGAAGCTAGGTCGTAACAGAAAACTACCATAATTTGTTCTCTCAGATGAATTCACACTACAAAATGATAATGGCAAATGTAGTGACTTCATCTCTGCTTCATAATCAGTTTTCCAGTTTTTAGAAACCTCTGTCCTCAGAGTTCAAAATAAAGTTGGACCTAATTACAAGGAACTAAGAAAGGAACAGATAGGCTGTCAGGGAATATATAAAACAAAAGCACACAAAGCTAAGAATTAGATGAGAGGAAAAAAAGCAACTGCCAAGTTATGAAGTAGTACAGCAAGTTGAACAAGACCAAATTGAAGGAGATATGTAACACAGAGGTTAGGCATATGTTGAATTTTACTAAGAAGTCATTCTAAACTAAGCATTGAGAAGTTCAGAAAAAAAGTTGCATTAACGGAAACTCAAGTTAATTAAGCCTTTAAGTTTCAGAATAAAGTGTAATACAAGATTGGAAAGAAAGAAACAGCAACATTCAGTATTGCTAAAATTGCTGAGAATGTCATGTTCAATTGCTATAGTGTATCTGTAGAAATCTATTACACTCTTTTGCAGAACCAAAGGATGAAACAACAGCTGCCCTCAATTCAAAAACCTAACACATGCATCCACTCAGAACAGAAGCAGACACTACTGCATATTGTCCAGGGAGAAAGCCTGAAAGAGAAGGGCAGAGTTAGCTAAAGGTATTTCTTTCAAACTATTGAATTTTTACCAAGAAATGTAACTCCATCACCATTATTTTCTCATGAAAGTATAACTCACAAAAGAAGCCAAAAGATGTAGTGACATACCAAGAAAAGGCCTTTTTTAACTCCAGACTTTTCCTGCCCTCCCCACCAAAAATGAAAATATTAAATTATAAATATTACTAAATTTTCATATTTTCTGAAGTATTGCAAAGGATGCTGTGAAACACTAATTTTCATACCTGCTATCATCTATTTGCACAAGAAATCGTACTATGTCTTGATGACCTTTCAATACAAGGAGCTCCGTGTAAGGATTCTGTATTTGTTCTTCACCAATTGTCTGTACAGATGATTTCTAAAATTCATAAAAAAGGAATTAAACTTATTTTGTACTGACATCATTATTTTCATTAGGTCTTTGTAAAGTCTAACAACCTACACATGACTCGTGAAAACTTACAGTTATATTAGAAGTTAAATTAAGTTACTGAAATATAATTTTACCTTAATGAAAATTTTTACAAAAGATAATGTATTATTTCAAGTAAATAATACCTTTCTATAGCATGTATTTGGAATTATAAGACAGCATTTTCTGTTTAACAAAGAATTTTGTACTACTTTAATCACTAATACACCAAGATGAAAAACCACTTTAGTCATGAGCTGTCATATGGAGTCACCTTCATGACTCAATATCCACACATTCAGTTTTTCATTAAAATACACCCCTTCTGAGAGGTTTATGAACCTTTCATGTCTTTCATCTGCCATTCAATTTTAAAATCCTACATAAAGATAGCATATTTAAAACAAACAAGAATAAATGCTGTTCTGTTACCAAATATATAAATCATCCATTGGGAATCCATTCACAAAATACCAAAGCAAATCACTTAAAAAAAAAACCAACAAACAACCTAGGAAAGTTAATTGTTTTATAGAACAGCATCTGCAATTACCCCCAACTAGGCTATTAATTAAAAGAACAATCAATCACTCAGAGCAGGCTGATCACCAGACAGGGTCAATAAAATATTGCACAGGACTGCAGTCTCAAACTGCAAGAGTTGTGCTTATCTCAATCATCAGCTTGTTTCAGCAGAAGACAACTCTTTTACCTTAAAGGCCTTCCACATTCTGGAACAACATGCTATTATTCATTATTTTAAAGAAAACATAAATCTAAATAGCTCAGTACTAACTCAGTGACAGCACTCTCCTCCTAGATTCATTTTATGCAACACTCAACATCATCTTACTTCCAGGACTGTCTCTTCTTTGAGGACTTCAACAGAATCTAGACTGTAAGACAGTAATTACTGAATACTGCACAACATGCAGCATACATGACTAGGAATTCTACATGAAAAACACACGTATTATCCCCAGAAACTTCAACATTTTCTTTCAGTAATATAAATTATATTCTATTACTTCCATAATGGTACTATGATACTATTCTTCAGGACTTAAGAATGACAAAGCTAATAAATAGGGAAAGAAATCTTGTTTATTTTTAAAATGAAGAGGTTGTCAAAATGCAAGTTCTTGTGATTTTATCTTGGTTTTGTATTATCTGATGCATTTCATGACGCAACTGTTCTTCTTTTTATGCAATTATGCAAGAATAGCAGTTCCCACTTAAAATAATGCAGTAGAGTCTGCATGTTTATAAGGAAAAGTTGGACAAACATGAAACTTGGGAGTTTGGCTGTCAAAAGCTAAGCAAAACATTCCTTAAAAAAAAGTTCTAAAAATCCTAAGCAAATCTCAGCATCACTGGATAATATTAGCAATACTGTAGAAGACTTCCATTTTTATTTACTAATAGAAACATACATTCACAGATCAATTGCAATAACGCTTTTAAAAAGTCAGAACTTGTAACATTAACATCCCAATTCTATATTCTGTTGTTGTCTCCTATTTAGTACAAGATTGTGCTACTTCTTTTGAACAATGTGTCTAATCTTACTTTTTCTTAATTCTAAGAATGCCTTTGAATACTGAAAGATACAGTGCTGATGATATACTATAGATAACAACAAAATAACAGTTTTTCCCCCAGTTCTGTAATACAACAAGCTATATTCTCTCTTCAGATCTTTATTAGTATTTACCAGTGTGGGATTACATGTACATTCCTTCTCTTAATAAATCCATCTTTTACATAAACTAATAATTAAACTCTCATGTTGCAACACCAAGTTTTTAGAAGACAAGACTAGATGCTGACACTAATGGAAGCCATTGCCAACTTGCATGTTTTTCTGCAGGACCTGTTAGCATCATTACATCACAAAAAAATGCACAATGTTCATCTCAACCTCAGAACTTACTACAACCCCTGTGATGTCATGTCCTTAGAAGAGGGATTTTCAAAAGCAACTCACTAAAAATATGAATACAACAGTACACAGATATATTTATGTGTATATCATGAAGCATGAGAAATTAGCTTATATTGACAATGATGCTACTGAAGTTAGGCTGTTCCCATTACGAGAGCCACACTGCTAGCGATCTACACCAACTGAAAAGATTCAGGAGATTAAGTCTTAAATGATTTTAAACTCCATAGAAAAAAAAGAAATGGGTAAGGAGAAATTTATATTTCACAAATTTAGGACAGCTTTGCCAGAAGCTCTGTCTATTCACCCAGTGCAACATCACTCGAATACATCTGGCCTGTTCGTAACTGGCTGATGCCATGGCACATAGAACAAACTTCATAAGCCCATAGCCCACACACTGCTATGGGCTTCCTTATCTATTTAAGAATACAGAAATAGTTATGAAGATGATCTTTAGATAAAACAGTACTACATAATGCAGGAGAAAAGTACTTTCAGGACTAACTCTTACCGATGTTTGCTCTTCACTTTTTCAACAGAGAAGCAAAATGATCACCATCTTTCAGCAAAACAGTGGTAGGAATGGAAACAGAACCATTGAATAATAGAACAGTTAGAGTTCAAAGGGACATTAAAAAGCATCTAGTTCCAATCTCTCTCCCATGGGCAGGGACACCTACCCCTAGATCAGTTTGCTCAAAGCCCCGTCCAGCTTGGACTTGAACACTGCCAGGGATGGGGTAGCCACAGCTTCTCTGGGCAACCTGTGCCAGCATCTCACAACCTTCATAGTGAAGAACTTTTTCCTAATGTTTCACCTAAATATCTGTCAGCTCAAAGCCATTCCCCTTTGTAAAAAGAACTTCTCTAGATTTCTTGTAGGCCCCTTTTAGGTACTGTAAGACTGTTATAAGGTCTCCCCAGAGCCTCCTCCTCTCCAGGCTTCACAAACCAAACTCCCTCAGGCTGTCTTCATAAGAGGTGCTCCAGCCCCCTGATTGTCTTCGTGGCCTTCTTCTAGGCTCACTTCAACAGCTCTGTTTCTCTTGTGTTGGGGGGGCCAGAGGTGGACACAGTACTCCAGGTGGGTTCTCATGAGAGCAGAGCAGAGGGGCAGGATCACCTCCCTCAACCTGCTGGTCACACTCCTTCTGCAGCAGCCCAGCATATGCTGGCTTTCTGGGCAGTAAGCACACACTACTGGCTCATATTGAGCTTCTTGTAAGCCCTTCTCCTCAGGGCTGCTCTCAACCCAGTCTGTGCCCAGTCTGTATTTGTTCTTGGGATTGTCCTGACCCAGATGCAGGACCCTGCACTTGACCTTGTTGAATGCCATGAGATTTGCACGTGCTGACCTCTCAAGCCTGCCAAGATCCCTCTGGATGTCATCCCTTCCCCTCAGCATACCAACCGAATCACAAGGCTTGGTGTCGTCAGCAAACTTGCTCAGGACACACTCAATCCCACTGTCCATGTCACCAACAACAACTCTGTGCATCGTTTAACTAAGCTACAAAGGGAAGAATTGTACCACATCTTGACTCATGCTTTTTTCAAATCACAATATACTAAACAATAGCCAGAGTTTAAATTTTGGAGAGGAAGGCAGATCAACGTAGTTTTCTAGCATATGTTAGAAAGCTGTTGTGTATTTACCATATTCCTCCAAAAACAACTGCAGACAAACCTGCTAATTATGACTGCAATATAACCAAAATTTTTACTAATAATAAAGGTCAGTGGTATTTCCAGACAGTCATTCCAAACTGGTGCAGACTCAAATTTGCACCAAAGTAATGACTGGCTTTTGAAAGCCACCATGATATTGTCATGACTTGTTCATGTACAGCAACTGAAAAATAATTACTTCCTTGTATTTGAACTACAAAACCACTAAGTGTAAGGAGCCCTGCAATAGTGTTAATGAACTCTACTTAACTCCAAGCTCAGAAGTTCAGCAGTGTCTAAGGGACAAGAAAATCTCGATAATCTCTCCCACAAACCCAGTAAAACTCTTTTTCCAAGTGAAGCAACAGAATGTCAGTATAATCACACCACATAATTTACTTTGTTTTATGATGAGAAACTAAGAAGAAATGCTGCAAGACTACTACAAACTACAACTAGGCCACACAAATAATAACTTACTGCCTATAATTTACATTGACCAGAGAGTCCCGAGAGTAGGACTCTATACATTGTAAGATACACAACATAACCCCCACTTGCTCAGGACGCGCTGAACAGGCAGGAGGAAGCTGGAAGGCTCCTGACAGTGACAGCTCCCAACCCCTTCTGCTTGAGAGATTTGCTATTTGCTTTCGTGGTTTTGCCCTCTTTCTCTTCAGCGGAGCCTGTAACCCCTTCTATCAGCCAGCAGGTTTTACAAGCTGCGCGCCAGCCTCGAAGGCCCCTTGCTACGGGGAGCTCTGAATAGGTCCCAGCCGTGCTACCATAGGGCCAGCGACCCTCCCCGACAGGAAGCTCACCACCCTCACACCGGTCCTCCCACTGCTGCCAAAAGCCCTCCAGCTGCTGCCAAAGGCCCTCGAGGGGCACGGTGCTCCATGAGCGGCAGTCCACAGGGGCAGCACTCCGATCCTGCCCGCGGGTACACCGCTTCCCCTGGCCCCGCCTCCAGCTGCTCTGACCCCTTCCACCACGCCCGCCCGCCACCTTACCTCCGCCAGGCCCTGCGGCTCCCGGCCGCCGCCGATGAGCCACCGCAGCATCGGGAGTGGCTGCTGCAACCGCCGCCGCCTCGGTACGGCAGCAGCGCTGCCGCTGTCCCTTGTCCCCCGTCGCCGCCGCCTCGGTACGGCAGCGGCGCTGTCCGTGTCCTCCACCTCCCACAGCACCCACTGGCCGGTGCTCCCGCTGAGGGAAAGGCCTTCTCAATCGAGGACCGCGCGGAGACCAGCCCTCCAGCGGGCGGGGCCGGCAGGTCCTGAGCAGTCGATCGCCGACCGTGGGCGTGCCGCCGCCAGGAAGGCGCAGCGGAGGGCGGTGCAGTGGAGGGAGCTGTGAGGCGGCGGCGGGGGAGCCGCAGCGTGGCTCACATTAGCCTGTGGGCAGATTGTGCAGTTTAAGTGCCAAACGTGTTAATTCCATGTAATGGACAAATGAAATATTATCTTTGTATTTGCTGCCTTGCGATTTTATGCTACTACAAGGGAATAGTTGCTGCCGTTTTATTGTGGCCACCTTACCTGTTTCCTGAAGTAGACAACCAATTTTTTCTGACTGTAACAGATTTCTCTTGCTGTGGGTGCTTTCCCTCGCTGAACCTCCTTTAGTTCTGAGGTATCCTTGTCAGGGTAGAGCAACAGCTACTGAACAAACACTGTGCCTTCACAGTGTGGCCGCACCACGGGACTGAACACAGCCTCGCCTCAGTCTCCTCTTATGTCCTCAGCGCCATGGTCTGTGCAGCCTTTACGAACTCTCCGAGCACACAGAACAAGATCACAGAACCCAAGCTAAAAGGCTACACAAACCCCATTCTTGAGCAGACACAGGCAACAAAGAAACCCTTAATGTGTATAAACGCCTCCAACAGGCACTGCTCCATGTACCTGAATCAACACAATTCACCTGTCACATTGCCTTTTCACCCATGCTGTTTCAGGTAATCAATAACACACAGTATCATGAAGCATACTGAGGTTTCCCAAATACATAGGGCAGGAAGATAATGGTGGTTTGCTAAAACCTGAACTTCTAGTAGTGATCAACCTGTGTGTGAAAAGCATGGGAGGCATTCTAGGTCTAGGATGAAAGGCCACTGTCATGACACAATTTGACAAGTATTGATGGTGTGCAACCTGAGTATTGCCACTTGTTGACTACTGAGACTTTTTCGCAGCTTCTCAGCATATTAAAGTTGATGACAGCCATAAACTGGTTTTAAAACAGTAGATGTTTAGCACACTCCTGCTTTTCCATTACAGTTCAGTTGTGCTAGATTCCCAGCTCAGAGGCGCTGTTCTTGCAGACGAAGGGCTTAGCTGGTAGGATTACTTCGTGCATACAGATATATCTGCCAGGGTTTCCATGGTAATGTTTTGTCATCACCAATCTGCTTTTAGTTATAAATAATTTGATATCTTCTAAATAATTTGATATCTTCTCCAAACTGGCAAGTGTTGACTCGTTTTGTTGCATTTGTTGCATTACAGTGTAACACTGTAGTTCTGTCCTGTAATCCTCAAATACTTATCCATATGTAATGTTTTTAGAGGTATCCATAGTAATAACCTCCAAAAACAAAAAAGAGAGGGAAGAGTTCTTACTACACCAGATACAGGGACAGGGAATGCTGCTTGCTCAGGTTAACAACATAAGTAAGGATCTTATTTCTTCTTTAATACAGTAAGGAAAACACACTGCTTGACTTTACCTCTCCTTCCAAGCCTCCCTATTTCAACCTATTGTGCTGCATCACAACTCACACATCTGGAGGAGACAGGATAGAATACATCCAGTGCGGTACCACACCAAACAACATCTGTTTTTATAAATACAGTGGCCTTCGTGGCAGCATCTGGAGTCTCTAGGTGTTGCACTGTCTTTGTAAAGACCATGCTGGAACGTGTTCTTCAAAACAGGAGTTGCAGATGTGCTAGGTTCCTGCATGGTGAACATGGGGCTTTGCATGGCTCTGATGGTGTATTGGGTTTGTGTGGCAAGGTTTTGGTAGTGGGGGGGGCTGGGGGGGTGGCTTCTGTGAAAAGGTCCCAGAAGCTTCCCTTGTGTTCGACAGAGCCTGTGCCAGCCAGCTCCAGGAGGAACCCACTGCTGGGCAAGGCTGAGCCCATCAGCAATGATTGTAGTGGCTCTGGGATAGCATGTTTCAGAAAGGGGAAAACACTGTGCTGGAAGAGGGGAGTGAGAATATGTGACAGCAACAACCCTGTAGACACCAAGACCAGTGCAGAAGGAGTGGAGGAGGTGCTCCAGGCATGGGAGCAGAGATTCCCCTGCAGCCCATGGTGCCACCCATAGTGAGGCAGGCTGTGCCCCTGCAGCACGTGGATGTCCATGGTGGAGCAGATCTCCATATGCAGCCCATGGAAGGCCCCACACCAAAGCAAGGGGATGCCCAAAGGAGGCTGTGACACCGTGGGAAGCTGAAACTGGAGCAGGCTCCTGGCAGGACCTGTGCCCCCGTGGGGAGAGGAGCCCACACTGGAGCAGGCTTATTGGCAGGACTGGTGACCCCACAAGCGTGAGGAGGAAAGAGCAGCACAGACAATGTGTGATGAACTGATCACAAACCCCATTCCCTGTCCTCTGTGCCACCAAGGGGGAAGAGGCAGAGAAAATTAGCAGTGAAATTGAGCCTGGGAAGAGGGGTGAGGGGAAGATGTTTTAAGTTTTGAGTTTTATTTCTAATTATCCTACTGTGATTTGATTTGTAATAAATCAATTTCTCCAAGTTGAGACTGTTTTGCCTGTGAGGGTAATTGGTGAGTGATCTATCCCTGTCCTTATCTTGACCCACAAGATATTTATTACAAATTCTCTCTCTGCCCAGTTGGGGAAGGGAGTGAACAAGCAGCTTGGTGGGCACGTGGCATTTAGCCAGGGTCAACCCACCACAGAGGGATTTCAGAAGAGTGCCTTTTGCCTCGTTAATTAGACCTAATTAGACCTGAGGCTAGCTGTCACTGCAGGATGTTTGCAGCACAAGTTATAATTACACTTGCAAAAGGAGACTCTCTTCCACAAACATGGCACTTCTTGTCCCCAGGCCTTTGTAGCTGAATGGAGGAATACTCTAGCTTCTAGCACAACGGTTTCTCTTTTAACTCATCCCAATGTGATCCTGGCCTCTGTTATTGTGATTAGGCATAGAAACTGTCTGGATTATGTCTTCCTCTCTTAGCTAGCATTTCTAATATATCATTAATTGTATATCTCTTGCCTAGCTTCTATTACAGCAACCAAATACACTAAGATAAACCTTTAAAAATTCTGAGTCTTCAGAAAAAGTGATTTTACAGTCACCTCAGATTGATAACATAAATGTTCCTGTGAGTTTTGCAAAGTAAAAGTACTGTCCAGAAATACCACAGGATTTGGATGCTTAGCATTTGTAAGTCTTCTCCAAATACTGTCACTCTTGTGTCACACTCATATACAGAATTTTCATTTTCCCATCATGTTATCATTGAAATAATCATTAACAATGGGAACCTTTTTGCACAGTCATCTGCAGTCCTATCACTAAACTGCATACTTTAGTTTATTGCAGGCATCAGGACACTTAATCAAATGGACTAATTTGTTTGCTGCATGAACTTGCATATATATATATGCACAGATATCTGTATGTATATACACAGACACAGAAACACACAGGTATAGCTCTGTAGCTATCATATATGTACATCAGAATTTAATTGTATGTATAGAAAAAAGAAAAGCTGCTTAATACACTGATGTTGCTTTCTGTTTACAAATTGATGAAGTTTATTACAATTCAAATTTTTCTACTATGAATGGAGCAGCTAGGGACAAGTAAATAGTTTACAATCAATCTTAGAATTACTTGGAGAGATTTTTACAAAGAAGGTACTAAAAATGTTATTTTAAAAGTGACTTCTCTAAACCAGGCTATATACCTTCAAGATACAGTTAGCTGTGATTCAGTTTCAAAATCCATGCCTAATCCAGACAATATTTTCCCTTATGTCTTATAAATACGTCAGTTGAAAAGTGCCTGCCAGGATTTCACACTCTGCCAAGATCAAATACAGTCTGAAACACTTTACATATTTAAAAAACAGAGTTAGAAGCAGAGTAGCCAAGCCAGCAGATGATATTTCAATGGACATCATATGTTACACTCCTCCACAACCAGCATATGTCAGAATACATGCCTAAAAAAATCCATTCTACTGTTCCTTATATTCAAGGCAGCTAAATCCACCCCTTGGGAAATTGCTATCCCTGCATTCCCCAGATCAGGTGAGTGATACAAATGCTCAGACACCTGTTATTCCTGCAAAGAACTTATCTCTTTCGATCCATAGGTCCTCTTAGAGGTATGATGTGACCCTGGATGATGGGGTTAACACAGTGAAGTGTCACTTACATCCTTGTAGTGCTTGAGACCACACTGGTTAGCAAGCTCATTTAGTGACTGAAGGTGATTGAAAATACTGATTAAAAAATGGACCCTATGGCTCTCACCAGCTTAAGGTCGACCTACAACATGCCACCAGGACAGCCTGGGGGCTTTCCTTCAAGGTTCCATGTATTTTGTCACATCACCACCTGTTTTGCATGTAACCATCAGCATACAGAGGTTTAGGAGTCAGGCAGGAGATTATCCAACAATAACCACCTAGGCACATTGAGTTCCCCTTCCTAGCCTGAATCCAGGTTGAGCTAGACCTGGGTTGTTAGCTTGATTTAAGTGAAGCTAGATCTAAACTCCTCTAGGAACTTGCAAGGGAATGGAAGTTCAGCCATGGCTGGTAATTAACTTGACCCTATATATCCTAAGAGGGTGCCTGCAGCATCAGTCTCAGTGTTGTCTCTGAGAGTGGAAATGTTTCCTCCCTGAAGAAAGGATTATCTGCTCCTATCAAGAGCTGCTGGAGCTGCCCATGGGCCAAAGAAATGCACGGACACAGATTCATAAGTGCAAATAAATAGTTTTGCATTTTAATCTGTTTTTTTATAAAATGCGAATTTTTATCAAAAATACATTTCTCACCCCTACCAGTCAACAACTTCAGGTACCATTAAAACCACACTAGAAACTTATGTGTTGCCTAATTATGTGGGATCACCTTTGCATGCTGATTATTTCTCTGTTGATCAAGTGATCTGTTATGTGAACATAAATACACATCATCTCTGCCCCTAGAAATAGACATTGTTCATGATCCACCTTGCTACAAGGACAGCTAGCTTCTCAGGTCTTTGACCCAGGAGCAGCTCAGTTGATGGAAGGATCCAATGGTAGGTGCATGAGTGCTTTAGGGTCTTATGATTGTGATGCAGCTCATCATATAAGATGAAATGGAGTCAGGTAGTGCAGTGCTCCCATCTGCCCTTTCATGGAGAATTTCAAAAGACTGGGGAGAAGTGAAAGGTATCTCATTGTGCCTGACTGAGGGAAAATTAAATGGTGACTTACTAAAATTCTCATGGAAATGGGATCACATCTCTCTCCTGGGTTTTACGTTTAACATCTGGGTGTACAAAATGTGTATTAAGTTCTCCTGTCTGGTCTGAATTATAAAAGTTCACTAAAAGTGCACATGAATACTGCATAGTGGGGAGAGGTTACCTACATATTTCTAACAAAAAAATGTTATTTACATGTAATTTCTGGAGAAGATTCAGGTCAGTTCTCACTTTTGTCACACTGAATTCACAATCGCTGAATGTAAAATCAAGCGAATACTTTAAATACTGATTTAATAGGTTAGAGATATGGTCCATATATTCCCATTTTAATGTTTTGATTTGCTGCATTACGCAGTTTATTTGTGCTTGAATTATCACTTTTCTGTCTCCACAAACTTTGTGGCCTCCTCTGTCATATGGCTGATGTAATCTAATGTTTGCTACTGTATTTTATGAATAAATATGTATGTTTTTCTGTATCTTGTATTGCATTTGCATTCTTCTGTGAAAAGAATCAGAAGAGCCATAATCCTGTGTTTTCCTTTGCAAAGCAAATTGATTTACTTCTTCGGTACGCATTTTTTGTATTATATTCTTGCTGAACTACTGAGGAGTTAGGTGCCATAAAGCAGAATAACCTCTTCATGAGTTCCTAAAAGTCTGACTGTACTTTGTGAAGGAAATGGAGAAAGCTTTTGGGGTTTTAATCTGACAGTACAAATTGCAAGCTGCTCTACTCCGAAGTGAAGTGTGATGGCAATATAAGCCCCCAGGTGGCATTCTAACCTTGTTTTTCTAAATCATTTGTTTTCATGAGGAATGGATCTGATTCTTTTGTTTAAAAAGAAATTTTCTTCACCCTCATGGTAGATTCGAACAAAAAAAAAATTAAAGCTGTACTCTGACTTTTTTTAAGTTTCCAATTTGTATACATTTTGATAATTCAAATGCAGTAGCCTCAAACCCAGCTTGAAATCTGATAGATGTTTAATGGAATCATGTAGATTATACTATAGTTCAGATACTAAAGCCCATAAGCTTATGAAGTCCTGCAACAGCTACTCAATAAAAGATACCATTCAAATTTTAAATATCACAATTACAGCAAAATTAGTTACATTTCAACAACTTTATGATGAAAGTGTAAATCCAATTATGACTAGTACTTTACAATACATGGATATTAACTGATGCTGGATCACGATAAAATCCAGGCAGAATTCAGTGTTATGGCTACGTGAAACTAAAGTGATTCTGATGGGATTTCTGTTCCCTTTCAGGAGTAACAAGTAGACCTTTGCAAAGAGCACAACTTGCACCTTGAAATTTAGACACCCTTTCAGGTGTTGAGGGTGCTGACTGATGATCTTCAGCTCCTTCATTCACCAGGGCAGGGATGGCTCCCACAGAGACTGACTTAGACTACTTCAGGTAGCTCCTCATTTTGAGTTGCTCCCTACTGAAACATTTCTTTCCTCAGCTTCATGGCTCAAAGGCTGGGGTCTCATGTTTCTCTTTCAGTGTTTTTTCCTTTTCAGTTATCTCATGACCAGTCGTGACTTTGCTGGTGGACACCAGTGTGAGTCCACAAGAAAAACATCACTGCCCCCTCAAATCCCTTCTTCCAACTTGCCTTTGCAACAAAACCCACAAGGCTGATATGCTGCAGGTTGTCCTTACAGGACTAACCGTAATTGTCATCTAGTCACAATCACCATGGGCTGTCCACCTGCATCTCCTTGCAGCCTCTTTGCTTGTGTTTGGATTATAGCATCTTCAAAAGGTGGACCATTTTAGTGTCTATTTGTGCAGCACTCATACAAATGGGATCTTTGTACCTCTTTAAGATTCCAGTGGCATACAGCAGCACAAATACACAGTAATCATATTTAATATAGCAAATTGAACTAATTTAAATTACTGCTTAAAATACATTGGTATGTAATAAGTCATAAATAAAAACCAGCCTATGCATTGCCCTGGATGTTTTTCATAGTGTACTTCAGAAGGAGTTACTAAGTCAGAGAGTATCATCAACCCCACTTCCTGAAGCAACTGTGAGACTGTGAGTAGCCAGGAGACACAGAAGGAAAATTTGAACTTCAAATTTTCATCTATCTTGTGTTTCAGCCCTAAAACCCTCAACCGTTCATCTGAAAAGTAATTTTGCTGTATTTTTAGGGACTAAGATGTAATTCATATTAGTCACTTGCAGGTGGTATCACTGGGCTCTGGGCTGGACAAATTAAAGTCTTCTTTTAATTTAAACATATTTTGAAAGAAAGCCATATATGTTTGTGCACAAGACTTATGAAAAGCCTTTTTAGACTGTCTTGGACTGTGCAAGTGACATATTTCTGCTTAATTATCTTCCTATTTGTCAATCCCATTTTCTTCATCTTGTGTTTTCTAGTGGGGTTTAGGTATGGTTTTGTTAAGTCTATGTTAAGCATAGACTTCTAACTTTAATGGCTTGTCTCCTTCACAGTGAGTGCAAAAATTGTCACAGGGTGTTCTCTTCTTCCCTAATTCAGAAATGGTTGAGAGATTCCTTTGCCATTTTGTAATTCCTCTTGAGAGGTAAAGGATAGTCTGACAGCTGATCACAATAAAGTTTCATGCTGGTAGGAAAGAGGTTCAAAATGAAAGAAGTATCACTGCCTTAGCTGTTGTGAATAGTCTGGCGACTACAGCAAAAGCTCTTAATACCTACAGTAGCAGAGTAAGCCACCATGACTAGAGGACAGGTCACTTCTTGCTGTCCTCTGGGGCCTTGCCGAAGAATAAGTTGTTAAATATCCTCTACTGTTAATTGTTTCATTTCTTTGGAGTGACGCTTGGTTCCTGGCCATATGAATACATTGGTAGTGTAACACAAATGTGCAACAAATCTGTGTGAAATATTTCTGGTACAGATATGGGTTTATGAAGACCAACATACAGGATGCTAGCAAGACCTGCCTCACTGTGCTATGTACAAGCCTTGTCCTCCAATCAGAAAATGTTAATTCACACACATGTGTGAGCAGGCAGCAGTCACTGTAACCCTAAGGCTGATCACATCAGATGACACCAGAAATTCAGTTCAATCAAGCACAAGAGGGAAGAGCAGAACAGCTCTCCCTAGTGTATCATGGAGACTCTAAAAGAAAGCTGAGAATGGAGAAGGGTTTTTAACCAAAAGCAAAGTTTTGGTAGGATAAGCCCCTAAGAGGCTGTGCATATGAACAGCCTCAGAAAGGGCCTGTAGGTAGTGGTTGCCCTCTGAAATCCCTTCCTATGCTCCTGTCTTGCTGCACTAGGCTGGCACAAGGCCACTAGTTACCCACTTTTGCCATACAATCAGACAGGAATAAAAAAAATGCATATAGCTTGCTTGGATCTCTAAACTGAGGGTGAGAGTGATGGGGAAATTTCACCATTTATGTGCCAAGGTCCAATCTAGCAAGTATTTACACCACATTTCCAGTGTGCACTATCTGAATTGGGTCCCCAAAATGTTAAAAGGCATATCTGTGTTTAAGTGTGTTGCCCAAACATTATGTGAGCCACATGCTGATAACTAAATTTTTGCAGCATACCCTTTCTGTTATTCAAGAGAAATCTGCCCACTCAGAAGAACACAAGACAAATCCTTGAAAATATTTCATTATTTCATTCATTTATTCCAAGTTACTAGGGAGGAGATATCCCCAGTAAATGGTGATATTTGGCCTAACTGTTAAGTCCAGCACTCCAGTTAAGAAACACACTGGAGTGTAGGTTACATGAGCACCATATACTGAGATTTTTTTCTTTCACATTTATGTCTGCACGGTTTGAAATAAAATGTCATTCAACTTTATATAGTAAGTTCAAACAAAAATTATAATTGATGAGCCATAATGATTTAGAAGATTAGCTAGGGAACAGTTCTTTTCTACATGTACCATGGTTAAAAAATATTGCTATGTTAATTCACACTATGTCATTAAATAAAATGGTTTTCTAATTCTGACTCCCTTCTCTGTATGGAAGTACTGAAATGCCACAAAAAGACGGCAGTATTAGGCCAGTACTTACTCTGCTTCCTTTTCATACAAATTCCCCCTCATGTAACAAGTAAGGTTAAGTCAGGAGAGGGCCCCATTTTCTTTGGCCTTGATCTCATAAATCCTTGCACAATGTACAGCTGGAAGCTTAGAAGTGTTGCTTTCAAGGCTAATTTTGTGGCAGAAGAGTCCGGATGGTGTAGCACAGTGTGTCTGAGTGCCAGCTAACCAGCTGTGTCATTTGTCCTCTTGCTGTGCTGGCTTTCCTCACCTCCACCTGTATGAAACTTGCCATGGTTGTTTTCCAGGACAAGTACAGGCAGATGCTGCATCTGGGCTGCAAGGAAGGTTAGATGAGAGCTGCAATCTTTGGCTTAGTGTGGGAATGATTCCCAAAACCCTGTTCTCTTGCAGTGTTCTCTTCATGGTAAGAAGGGTGACAGATGAGAAGTGAGCCTTGTTAATAACAACAAAGCTGGTGTAAAAAGGTGGAAGGGACCTTAAAGCTCATCCAGTTCCAACCCACTGTCACAGACAGGAACACCTTCCACTAGACCGTGTTGCTCAAAGCCTCGTTCAACCTGGCCTTGAACACTTCTAGGGATGTGGCATCCAAAACTTCTCTGGGCAATCTCTTCCAGTGCCTCACCATCCTCACAGTAAGGAACTTTTTTCCTAGTTTCTCATCTAAATCTCTCCTCTGCCAGCTTACAGCCATTCCCCCTTGTCCTATCACTACTTGCCTGTGTACAAGGTCCCTCTCCAGCTGTCTTGTAGGCCCCTTTTAGATAATGGAAGACTATTATAAGGTCTCCCCAGAGCCCTCTCTTTTCCAGGCTGAACAAGCCCAGGTCTCTCAGTCTGTCTTCATCGGAGAGGTGTTCCAGCCCTCTGACCATCTTCATGGTCCTACTCTGGACATTCTCCAGCAGCTCCATGTTCCTTCCATATTGGGGGTCCCAGAGCTGAACACAGCACTTCAGATGGGGTCTCATGAGAGCAGAGTAGAGGGGCAGGATCACCTTCCTCAACCTGCTGGTCACACTCCTTTTGATACAGCCCAGGATACGTTGGCTTTCTGGGCTGCAAGCTCACACTGCCGGGTCATGTTGAGCTTTTTGTCAGCCAACACCCCAAGTCCTTCTCCTCAGGGCTGCTCTCAACCCAGTCCATGCTCAGTCTGTATTTGTGCTTGGGATTTTCCCAACCCAGGTGCAGGACCTTGTGCTTGGCCTTATTGAATTCCATGAGGTCTGTACATGCCGACCTCTCAAGCCTGTCAAGATCCCTCTTAGAACAGGACAGGCTGTACTGATGCCAACACCAGGCCAGGTTATCTCTTCATTCAATACTACTTTCTTGAGTAGTGACCTGGTCTCCTTGGTGTCCTGGCTTGAAGGACATTTTAATAGGCTTTCAATTCTTTCTAAACATTTCCACTTCTTTCCTCTTGGAAATTCTTCATGCAGAAATCTAACTCTTCAGACAAAAATTAAGCCGGAAGGAACTACAATGTTCAGTAACTCCCATCTTTCTTATTGCACAGAACAGAAATCTTTACCCAGCCATTTGTATAACAAGTTTCCATGCAAGCTGCAGTGAGTCTTCATAAAGGCACCTGCTGTCCATGTAGGGATCTCCCATGACAGAATCTGACACAACTGTGGTTCAGAGCTTGATTCACTTCACTGTTAAAAAATTTTTTTAAAACCTCTTGACATTTTTCTGGTTATACCATCTAGCCACAAGGATCGTGGTGTGTCTTTTTATGCCAGATTTCAATAGTTAATTCATTCATTCCATGTCGAGTCAGTAAAGTGAGCAGCTAAGTACTTTCCTGTACATCCATGTACTTTCTTGTACTTCCTTTGGTCAATCTCTTGCTTTTCTCTGCTATAGACAATTTCAGCAGTTAGACATGTTTCCCATCAAGAACTACCAAGGCTCTAAATACAGTGCACCTTTACGAACAAAGCTCAGTAGCTTCCATTTAAATGAACACATTTGGGGGTGTTTTGGTTTGGGGTGCTAGGCTTTAGGATCTCTTTCAGAAATGCTTGCGCTGCCCACCAAAGGAGGGCTGCCCGCAACTGTCAGTACTCAGTGCCTCTGGAAAACATATCTCAAGGGGGATTCTAAACAGCCAAAAATCAGGAACAGGTTTTGAAATATGCAGGCTTTCAAAGCAGCTGAAGCAGCTCTGTAACTAACCAGCCAATGTGCTACACTGCCAGTGAGGCCTTCTCCAACAGCAGCTTTTAAAATAAGAGTTGATTATTGAACAATTTTATTAATTTCCTTTTCTGCAATGGCTACGTTTGTGCAAGTGCTACTTCTTTTTTGTTGTAGCAGTACTTATGCCCATATGGTATCTTAGCTGGATCAATCCTCTATCCAAGTGAGACTTCAAGAGAAGCAAAGGAAAAGGATGAGGGAAATTCTTTTTTCTTCATACACCAGCCAAGGGAGAGCCAGGCTTCCCTGCCTGCAATTCTTAGACATCTGTCTGGATTTCCATGGATATCCACCTGGATATAATCTGGACATGCATCTTAGCATTATCTGCAGTTGATGGTACAGGGTTTTTTTTTATTCCAGTGGGGCTAGAAATTCACTTAAATTCCTGTTAGAGTCAAGGAAAATTGTGCATGCATTCTTGGGGTGAGAGCTTTGCCTTCTTGTGCAAGGTATAAGAATCCCCAGAACAGCCTAGCTGGGCAAACAAAAAAAGGACAAGATAGGCTTTCTTGGGCAGCAGTATAGTTTGGAGGGCAAGGGACGGTGTGTGTTGGAAAGAAGACTGGCTGCTATGCATAGTCCTTGACAGCACCAAGATACCCAGCCCAGCCTTCAGATCACACCAATGTATTGCTGCAGTTGATACCGATGCTGCCACCACTTGCACTCTCCTCTTCATGAGAGCCATTGAGTGAGACGTGGATGCACAGATTACTGGATGACCTTTTTGCTTTCCTAGCTCTGGATTAGAGAGAGCCCTTGTGATTAAAATTTTCATGAAGCAAAACGAAGTTACTGGGTTTGTGACTTAAGCCCCCTCTTGTATCACCCTTTCTGATATGTCAGGCTGCTGCTTCTCTCTCCCTGTAGCTGCAGGCAGTGGGAAATGTTTTCCCCTTGTCTCAGGCAGCCAAGAGGTACCAACTGCTAAGCGAATACAAAATGAAGAATACATAAAACTTGCAGCTCCATGTAGGCTGACATCCCCACCTTTGCCAGACTGCTCAGCTCCTCTTGTCATCTCCCAAGTTAGACAAAGAGGCTGTCAAAGCCAAACAGATTGGTACATTCAGCAAAAGCCCCTCTGACCCACTCTCTTCTCCCGAGAGACTTCAGCTCCTCTCAGCTTTTTCATCATTATCACTCTCAGGGCAGGCAGGGGGTCATTTCTAATTTGTGAATGCCCTTGGATCACAAGCTGGGATTTTTAATTTGTTTACCTTGCATATTAAACAGTACTTTCAAAGGTACTGTCAATAAATCCTCTATGAATAAGGATCTTCATTCCAGACCTAGTTGTTACTTTAGCTTTTCAATTTAACTAGAGGAGATTAAAAACAAAATACTTTGAGGGCAATCTCAGTCATCAAACATAATGCCATCACTGAAAGCCTCAGAGAGCTGAAGGAAAACCCCAGACTGTATGATGTGAGGGAAGAGCACTACTTTGAAAATGAGAGGTCAAACAAAGCTGCTACTTCAGAACCAGAACTGGACATTCAACTTACAGTTATGTGGCAGTGAAAAGTACCTCGTGGGAGAAGCTCACATCTGGCTTCTGCCCACCAAGAGGGACAGAGGGGTCTGTGTCACCCTGCCCAGCGTGCCCTCAGGAGTGCGTAGACCTGTGCTATTAATCCCCTAAGTGCCATGCACAATGAATCAACCAGGAAATCTAGGAAAAACTAGTTCATCAGTTTAACCTTCCCTCAGAGCTGCATGCCATGTGGGCAAGCATAGCCCTCAACGCAGCTGTTTCTCCAATAGGTTTTTCATGCTCCCGAAATCTTGGTTGTACGTTTGTCCTTGTTTCTTCTCCAAGAGAAAGTAGGAAGTTTTACTTACTGCTCAGCTTTTCATCTCTCAAAATACTTTTATTAAGCTTATAGGGCAAAAAAGGGGGATGCTTCTATATGTTTATATGTAAAAGCATAACAGTAGATCAGTAGCGCTCACACTTGCTCCCCCTCTCTACCTCCACATGGTGCTGCATAGCTATGGAGCTGTATCACTAGTCTCACATACACAGCCACATGGAACTCAGCAGTTTGGACAGGGTTTCTGATAACCCTACTCCCACATTTAGCTCCTAGGAAGTTTGCTCACACATATACTCAGGCCTGATTTTCAGGACATCTAAAAAAAGCTGGAGCAAAACTTAGCTGCTAAGTCATTTGTGCCCACTTAATCATGAAAACTATGGCAAAGCCATAGAACACTTCACAATACATCATCATATGGTCATTTGAAAGAGGTCCAGTCAAAACTGTCCCAGGTTTACTTCTTTTTAGTCCTAGATTAATTCAGAATGGTGCCCTGTTTCTCAAGGATGTTGAAACTACAGCAAACATGTAAGGCCCAAGAAAGCCCTGTTGAGCACAGGTACATTTATGATAAAATGGCTTCCTGGTCCTTCTTTCTGGTACATCTCAGTAAATTTCACTAGCTGCTTCACAGAAAGCTGCAACAGGGGAAAAAAAACCACAAAAAAGGTCAATAAAAAGCAAAGCAAACCAGAAACTACTTCACATACAGTTATGCCATGACCTTCTTCAGGGTAGGAGGTAAGCTGCCTTTCAAATTACTGTTTAGAGGTTAACTTACATCCTGAAACATCAAGGATTTTCTGTAATGCAGCATGGGGAAATGAGCATGTTGGCAAACTAAATGCAAACTGAGCAAACACTGTCAGCTGGAGGACAACTATAAGCTCAGAAGACAATTTTTTCCATTTTCAGGGAAGGAAGAGACTTGCAGTGGCTGCTCTCACACAGGCAGCCCTAGCCATGGAGATAAGCACCTCATGGGCTTCCCCTCTGCCTCAGTTAGAGCAAGTGCTGCAGTGGTCACAGCTCCCTCTTCTACATGCTGGTGCCTGCAGTACCTTGGGTCTTCCAGGTAGGACTGCTCCACCATGGAGAGGAGATGGTTTCATCAAGCAGTTTGTCCACTGGGGGTATCAGGTATCTTCCCAGATGGATCTTCTCACCAGTGCTCCTCATTAGGTGTTCCCTTTCCCTGATGCTGTGTGCAGAGGTTGTGTCCTGCCTGTAGACTTTCAGCACATACACTTCCACAATATGCAACACCACTGTCCCATGGAAAGTCGATGAGTGCAAATGACCCTCTACTGTATGTCTAACACGGTGGCACAAGCAATGCCATAGGTCTGCTGTGAGCTGGGATGCAAAGCCACACTGGTGATGGGAGCATCACCATGATGAGCAGCATCTCAAGGGTTCTGCATAGGAACTTCCCGCAAAGTGGTGTGGTGGAGTAGGGAGACCATGGCCACACCTTCAGGGACAACCAGCTTAATAGATCGGAGCCCCTGGAAAGGAGAGGGAGAGTCTAGAAGAGTCCCTTAGACAATGAATTTTCTTAATCAGGCACTAAGATGTAGTACTGATTGAAAAGCTTGTTCAAATTGCTTTCACTGTGATTCATAAACTCTTCATGTAAATTCATATGTTAGGATGAACACAAAAATTAGAAAACTGGAATAAGATTGCTTTAATTTAAATAAGAGACATGGTTGTGAATATTAGGCTTTTACCCTGTTAGCAGTAACCCATCAGATGTTAACAAAATCTGATATGCAACAGTTTTACATATCCCCTTGTGGGAGAGAGATCGACTTGCAAACTGCTTTATAAATCAGCCACACTGTTAGAATTAGGCTACTGTATCTAAATAGCTTTTAGATATGCTTCCTGTTTTAAGCTACCATATTTACAAATGAAAGCTTTTTCAAACCACGTCTTTTAATATAATTTGCATATTTAGTAATACATTGATTAACATTAAACACGGATTATTGCAATCTATTTCAGAAGCAGATGGGATGCATTAAGTGAAAAGCCAGAGCGCTTAAAGAGACCACACTCTCAGGATGACTCTCGATGAATAATGAATACCAAAAACTTATTATCGAAAAAGAAACAGAAAAGGGAAACAGGAGGACTCTTCATGCTGCCTCCTTCTCAAACGCTTCGGTCGCTTGAAAGTCTGCAAAACCGCCGCTGAAGAGAATTTAAACCAAGTAACGCAGTTCAGAGGTGGTCATGGTCTTACGGAAAGCTCTGGCACAGGGAGAACAACATCCTGACCCTGGCTCTCAGCCGAAGGGCGCAAAAACCTGCGCAGGAGCCGTACCCTCATCCCCCGCCTTGGGCTCGCGCCCGGTGCCACCAGGTGGCAGCCGTCCCCACCGCACGTTTTCCCGGCACGGTTTGGGGTTTTCCCGCGATCCCGGGAACTTCTCGCGCTGGAGGAAAACTCCGCCGGGTTTCCTTCTGTTCGCAGTGGCCTCACAGCACGTGGTATTCAAATGCGCTGCCTTTAGTTGGCACCTGATAGTAGGAACGCCTACGACAGGTTGTGGAGCTCTTGTGCGTGTTCGTGTATGCAAGTACATAGATGATACATATATAATTTTGACACAAAAATAAGACGTATATAACCTGTATAAAATTTTATCTATGAATCAGCCCATATACGTGGATGTGCATTTTTTCAGCAAAAAATGAGCATTTAGGGCAGCAATGTGATGTTAACAGGCTATTCATGTTTACAAACATTCTCCTCTAAGAGAAACCTTTATTTGCCCAAAACACATTGGCAAGCCTTTCATCTTTATTTATGAAAGTATATTGAAATAGTTTCAGGAAAGGAACAAGCAGTCACGTGAAAGGTATGTTTATTGATGTTTTTTAACCACAAGAGTTCAGCATCCGGCTGAGCCATAGAAGAACAGTATAGGAGGGATTACTTCTGTATGCGCTGTTTCTTACACTCTATTCTTCAGAAAATGTATCCACTCCTGGGCACTGATTAACCTGTAGCCTGACCCATTGCATTGGTTTGCATCTTATTTAAATTAGCTTTCTGTATAATTAATAACGCAGCCAATTAGTCTGACAAAGGCTGAAATACCATAGCTAAAATAAGCTTTGATAGTTCAATAGATTTGTTCAAGTAAATTACATACATGTTATTTCTATACTACTAATTCAGGGTCTTTCTTTTTGCTTTACACATTCCGCATTTCTAACAGGAACAGTCCTTCCCAAAGCTGGAGGTGGAGATTTCTGAGGGGAAGCAGTTCTAACTTCCCTCTCCTGTCATTTTATTTCTAAGGGGGCCTCATTCTCCTCTCACACAGTTGCATATGAGCTTTACAGTTTAGGATGGTAAAGAAAGAGAAATCATTCTGAGCTCTTACACACCCTCTATACCAAAGACACACAAGCAATATATTTGGTTGGGTTTTTTTCTTTTTAGCCTGCAGAATATCAGTTCTGAGGAAATTAAACTCCCATCAGAGTACACAGTTTTTCCTGAGGGAATGATTAGGAAAGGGCTCCCCTTGAGCAAAGCCTGAGGGAAGAGACCTGAGAAAGGGAAGGCTTTTTTCTCTGAAGCTCAGTTAGGGAGTCTACTCCAAAATTTGTCCAAAGAGAAGGGGCCAAATAAATGTAATGGTGCCAGGGTTTAGCTCTCAAGTCCTCCAGTTTCCCAAAGCTCTCTGTGAACCTAGGGGGATCTTGCGGAAGGCCAGGGCACCCCAAACATAAACCACTGTGCTTCAGTCCACTGCGGGTCAACCCAACCTTCTCTGCTGTCAGGTGTCTGTGGGAGGAAGAGGAGACCCTGAGCTTCAGTCCCACTGGTGGCCACAGGGGAAGGAATTATTTATCTTCTCTCCTTCACTGTTCTTCCTTCTCTGTGCTCTTGATCCCAAGAACTCCTTTAGAGGGAAATAGGTTTTGACACCAATTTCTATTGAGAAAAGATGGAGAGCTATGTAGGACATGGGCACCTTGGTGAAAGACCCCAGTGAGATCAGCCCATGCATGTCTGTACCAGTGTGAGGGTGCATACACAGCACTGCCACACACCTCATTCCTCTCCTGCAGCCTGGCTGACAGAAGGCACACAGCTTGGTCAGTTCAGATCCTGCCGTTTGATCTCTCTTCATCTCCTTTCAACTCAGGCAGTAGTCTACTTTGACTGCCTTACTTAAACCTCAATCTCCTATCCCTGTATTTCTCCATCATTTAACTTTGTGCTGCTTTGCTGTACACAACTGAATGTTGCTTTGGGTTACAGTTTTAGGAAAGATGGAATGCACAACTATATCTTCACTTAAATCTCTTTCAGATTAACCAACCACTTCAGGATACTTTCATAAGTTTCTTAGCATTCAATAGAGAAAATAACACTGGATAAGACCATTTATTTAGGGGGAAAACCTGAGTACAGAGAATTAATTAGTGAGCTTTTTAAAACATACAAGCTCTCCCAGCACAAGGAGAGAAATTTTTTGTTAACATTTTGGGTTGTTGCAACACAGAGCCAACGCTTCAGTTACATTTTAAAAAGCACCCAAAAAATTACCTACACCTCTTTTCCCCATCTTCAAACTTTTATTAAATACTCAAAAGTATTTAAAAGGTCAGTTACGATTTCACTGCTATCAGGGGATTACTCTAACATGATGTGTTTGTCTCCTATTGTGAGTAGTGAAAATCCCCCTGTATCCAGCATGTTTTGTTTGGATTGAGATGGCATGCAGCTGATGGCTGTGACCTTCATGGTGGCTTAGATCCCTGGCTGGCACTGATTTTTGATTTAGTGCCGATCTGCTGCGCTTGTCACAGGCTGCAAGGTGCTTTCCATGCACTAATGGAACAGCTCAAGGGCAGAGGGGCCCTGTAAATGTCTATCTTTCACCAGCACTGTGCTAAATAGAGAGCTGAGTTTTCTACATGTGAATGACAGACTCTGAGATTATATACAGGAGTGAACTGGGAGTTCTTTCGTCTGGGCTGATGCTTGGCGGTAAATAAATGTCACTGTAAATGGGAAGTTTTTACTATTCTGAGTGGTAATGAATATAAGTGTACATTGTTAAACAGAATACTTTATATTGCCTATATATCCACATCTGATGGAAGTAACTATACAGACCACATGCCCCATAAGCAGTTGTGTATTTCCTTCAAACCCTAGAGGCCTTGCACTGGAGTTCAGTTTGACTCTGTCTGCATTAATAAGTCATTAATAAATCCTGTTCCTTAATGACATATTCAGATGAAAATGAATTCACCCTGAGCTCTCCTAGCAGGAAATCAGCACACCAGATTGCAAATGACAAAGGATTCCAGGTTAACTCTTTGCTTATTCACCAATATTAGGAACAGATAAAGGGGCAAACCAGTGGTGTCTACATAGTGAAAATCTCCTATTAGGCTTGATGGAAGTTTCTTCAACTTTCAAGCACAGGGAGAGGCCATTAGGTTTGTGCCAGCAGGGTAGGGAGTAATGCAATGCATTTTAGTGTCATATTAACCTTATCACTCATTTTTGACAAAACAGGTCTTTATAGGATAAACATATTCCTTGCACTCAGAACATCATATCAAGCTGATTTGTAATTTCCATATATTAGATGCAAGCTGGAATATTCAGATAACATAAATAAATGGGATAATAAATATATGTCTTCTTAAGTATAATGGACCAGATGATACCATCAGCTTCTGCACAGAACTCCTGAGTGAAATCAAAAGGAAGAGCTCTGCATGGGCGTGAAGAGGAGTAAAGAATTCTGCTTACAAGCCAGAACTGTCTCTCTCTCAGCTGATCATCTCCTTATTAATGGAAAATGATCTGTTCATTAATTACTTAGCTGCTTTTTTAAGTTGTTAATTTAATGAGTAAGGTTGCTATCACTGATTTCTGAGGTGGGAGAGTAAAGAAAGACACCACTGCCTCCTTGTTCTGCCTCTTGAAGTGCTTTCTCAAGGCTGCTTGAAAATGTGTTTTGCTGCCTGTTCCCCCACAGAGAAGCAAGGAGTAATTGAAACCCAGGAGCACTCTGTCCATAGAGTGATGCTTAGCACAAGTTGCTGACTTCATTCCATGTACCGGGTGAAGCTACATTAAACCAGTTTTTCAGGCAAGGGGACACAAACAAGCCATGGTAAAAGAAAATTATTCAACCCCCTTTTTCAATTCAAACTTCCTCCTTATGGGGAAAAAATGCCAAAACAAAACAATGATGAAGTTGAACTAGGATATTCAGTGTATATGAATTTTGAAATCAACTAAGGAATTTCATAGGGAAGGTAGAGGGAGTAACAGCCACTAAAGAATTTTGTAATACAGAGATTTAGAATAATTTTCACCAACCCTTTTTGTTTCCAGCAATAATGAGTACTCTATCAGTTTCACCTATAGGAAAAGACCTATAAAGAGGACCTGTAGTCTTTTCATTTGGCCCATTAAAGTATTTTCACTAGTTTTTACAGAGGACAAACAGGATCAATCCATAGGCTACAGAGCCTCAGTTTCCTCATGTGTGACAGAGAAGCACTTTCCCTCAGGGCGTTGTTGGGCTAATGAATTACCATTACCAGACTACAGAAGTCTTACATGAACAAGAGAGTGAGAAAATCAGTCCCACCTCAGGCTGAGCTCTTTGCTCAGCTTCAACCTGAGCACTGGCTCAGAGGGACATGGCTGGGAGGGGATGAGGGTGGCACAGTACAGCTTCAGGCTGTGGAGTACTGGGCTTTCCCTCTAGCACCTGCAGCTGCCTGGGGTTCATTTGAGCACTGTGGTTGTTTGGAAGACCTTGAAGAGGAACACCTGGAGCTGTCAAATCATACATAGCCCAGAGCTGCCAGGCTGGCACCCTGCCTATGTCCAGATTGCGGCTGGGCACTCAGCTCCCTCCACCACCTGTAAGGGAGCCAGCGTCTGGCAGCCCCATAGAAAGTCTGAATACTCCTCTGCACTTGAACTCAGACACCACAAGAAGTTCAACAGCTCAGTCTTGAAGTTTAGTCTTGGCTGGCATAATGAAAGGACTTAGTGTTTTTAGGATGCCTTTCAAACACAGCAAAGGGTACTGTGCTGCGCCAAAGCCGCAGCCTGCTTCCAACATGTTTCATGGCTGAAGCACTGAGGACCACATCCCCTGCCCTGGCACCTTGTCCTTGAGCTGTCCCCATGATGCCAGAACTCTCAGATATCTGAAATTCTGGCCACTCTTGCTTGAAAGGTGCAGGAAGAAAGCTGGTCCTGGTGGTGAAATTGGGATTCTGGAAATACCTGCTGGACATCAGTAGTCAAGGCTTAATGTGGAATACCATAGCAGCTGACAGGCTGCTGGGAGACTGCAAGCAGGCATGCCTAGTGATGGTCGTACTTAAAAGACAATATACTGGTGTGAGCATGATGCTTTTACACAAATTAGCATTCCTGGATACTCTTATATGTTCCATAGCATGGGACTAAGTTAGAGGGGAACTATAAAATGATCCAGTATACTTCTTAATTTCTTCTTATGATATAGAATAAATCAGATCTAGAGAGTAAATATTATTTGACCCAGCCACAATGCAAATATTATTAGAAATTGAAGACATATATGGACAGCACGTGAGAGCATGGATTTACTTAACACACAGATAAATTGAGAATGCTTCATCTTCACATTAACTTTTCCCCTGTATGGTAGCCAAGGTCAGTGAGACCTTCATTCATCTGCTGCACAAGTGCCACTTTATAAAGTCAGAACTGCTGTGGGACAAGTCTTGAAACATTCCTAGCTCACACATCTGTGAATCCGTGGACAACTTCACAGATGTGTGTCAGATCCCTTCCCAGCCCTCCTTACCTGCTGCTGCCACTTACATTTTATAATACAGCATATTTCCATGTGTTTTCCTCCTGACATACCTGCTCTCTGGGGTGAGAAAACAGCATTAGCTAAAAACCTGCTTTGCAAAACTTACTAGAAGTGCTCATTGCACCCTCTTGCTCAACGGAAGAGCAATAAACACAGTACACTGCACATGAAACATAAATCCCTATAGCTAATCCACTCTGCAGAGTTGTTGATAGTTGGGTAATGCAATCACCACATCTTCTCTTTTTTGCTTATTTTTAATCTTCTAGGAGGTGGTTTTTCTAAGTTTTTAACTGAGGTTCATATACATAAGACCAAATTCTGTGCGAGTCCCTGGGACCAGGGTCTGAGCTGGCTTTTTGTGTGTGTGAGGCTGAACACTCACTGCTGAAATGGCTGGAGAGTCCCAAAGTGAAGGATATTAAAACCTAATTTTCAGTCTTAATTTTAGAAAAAGCCGCTCCAGTGTTATGTGGTACAGAGATATCTCATTAACTCTTACCAGATTCCTGCCTTTGGAGGGCTCTTTCGTTGTGCTAATGGCACTTTGACATTTTGTGGATTACTCTTTCAGGTTCCATAATCAATTTAACATTAACATTCATGTAAACTATTAATGAAATAATATTAAAAAAGAAAAATGTCCCTACAATACTGCAACATTTTAATGCCTCATTAAAATCATTAGTAATGCTAATATTAAAGAACTTACTTCATCTTTCAGAGAACCCCAAAATAAATCATAATCAAATGTTTGCTAATGTACAGCCAGAGAAATAATTTATACATTGCTGGCATATAGGCATCACGTACGCTAAAGATGACACTATAAGGTCATATTATCAAGCACTCACAACTACTTTTGGGTTTGGAAACTCATTGTACACAGTATTATTTTATAATTATCATTAAACATACTGAATATTGTTTGTGTGTTTTATTTATGAGAAAAATATATAGTGTGCCTCTCAGCCAGTCAGTGCTTTCATGGAATTCAAGTTGCAAACAATGACATGCTTCACTGACCTCAATGACTTACAAAAGCCATTTATATTCAGTACTCTCATTTATGCTATCTTAAAAAATGAGTAAGAGACATATATTAATAGCAAGAAACTGGGAGAATGATTGCATCACTACCCATCTCCAGACTTATTGCAGCACTTCATTCTCCGTCAGTTGAACTGGCATGGGAATGTGAATGTCATATGTAATAGTTACATAAAATTTTACTACACATGCAGGGGATAGGTCTGTGGTCACCCCCATTGTGGGACAACATTTTGCACTCCATCCTGAAGAGCTGTAGCCTCAGGGGTAACCTTTACTCAGTGACTTGTAAGAATGAATCCAAAGCAGAGCCCCGATTTGGGGCATGCAAGGGCTTTAGCTGTGTAACAGGGACTTCCTTTACAGTGGGCTGGGAGGAAAGCTGGTGTTGGGTGGGATGCAGCAGCATTTCACACCAGTACCCTCTGGGCACACAGCCTAGAGAAGCAACAAGGCAGAAGCTAAAGCTGAGCTGGAAAGCTATCCTAAATGGGTGTATTGTTTGGCTTAAACCGTGTGGACACCCAATTACACCAACATGCTCCACACTCACAGACCTGCGGTCCTGCAATATATGGTGGCAAACAGGTGGGTGACTACCCATCCAAATCTGCAGCATAGAACAAGAGAGAGAAACCCTGTGGCCCTTGCCTGAGATCCTGATCCTGACAAACAGCTCAGCAGCCCAGTCGAGTCCTGCCACACTCCAACAAAAAGCTAGATTACCTGGTATGCTCCCTCCATTAAGACTGCATTCAGTCCAGCCCTTGATCTGGAGCAAAACACATTCAACTTTAAAAATCACCTCCGCAACATTGGGGTTTCATAGAATCATAGAATTATAGAATAGTTAGGGTTGGAAAGGAGCTTAAGATCCTCTAGTTCCAGCCCCCTACCATGGGCAGGGACACCTCATACTAAACCATATCACCCAAGGTTTTGTCCAGCCTGGCCTTGAACGCTGCCAGGGATGGAGAATTCACAACCTCCCTGGGAAACTCATTCCAGTGCCTCACCACCCTAGCCCTCAAACAGAGCCTTTGGTCTTAACTTCCAAAAATGAGGTATCTGACCTTGCCCAGACAGTCCACAACCCTCTCACAGAACACCGCCCTCCTTTTAGCAAGGGCAGCTTGCATGTCCTCTGTTATTTTGAGCATTGCCTGACCAAAGTCCTCATTGCTGAAGGGGTTTTGCAAAGCACTCCCAGAGAAAGCTCAGGAAATAAATCCAGCAGCATAGCTTTGTGAATTCAAAATCAGAGGGCTGATTCTGGCATGTTTTGAATTTTCTGTTTTAATTTGTCATTTGGTTTAGATGAAAGGTTAATTGCGTTTTCTCTTAATATATTTAGTACATTGTGGTAACAAGCAAGCTCTAGAAATGATAAAGTCATTTGTTAAAAATCCCAGCTACACCATCTTTAGTCATTCATGTTCCCTTCAGAGAGAAAATTAATTGTTCCAATCTAGTAAGCTACAAAAGAAATACAGCCGACAAAGGGTGAAATATGAACATCAATGGTAAGCTTCAAATTTACCCTATTTATTTTGAATGTAAGATCTCATGACCCACTAAAATTCAGTTCACAGTGTTTTATGAAAAATAATGGCTGAAATTGAATGTCTTAATTTACATTTAATGCAATTAAGAATGGTTCAAATTATGACTGATGAACAGCACACACAGATGTCAGTCAGTTTCATCAGAATAAATTGAAGTCAGTGTCAATGAATGCTCCACTGATAAATTCCACTTTACATAAAATTAATAAAAATAAGGAAATATAATCCTTAGCTAATTGCAAAATGTTCTGGAATTCCCCTGAATTTTGGAGGGGGGGAGGTAGTGGGAAGTGTAACTAGAGAAAGCCACTAAGTGGTGTATGAAGAGTGATTTATTTTCAAAGGTGCCCTGTGTGAAACTGTGAAATGTTTTAAAAGTTTGCTACAAAGGGTGTTTCTGTGCAGAAATGCCTTGCTTTGCTGAAATGAGTCATGGCAGGGTGAGGAAGACACCTGCAACATGGAACTCTGCATGACTGCAAGAGTGCTGTGCTCCTCACGGCAGAGAAGAGAGATGTGCTATGCCCCTGTGCTGGGCACGAAGTATCAATTGGCATTTTCCCTGTTTTCACAGCTTATGGAGGACCTGACTTACCTTTGCCAAAGACACCTGACTTACCTGGTGCCAGCAAGAATTGCCCCAGAGTTTTCCACCCATGGAGTAAACATGATGCAAGCATCATTTATTGCTCTCACATATAAAACAGTATCAACTCTTCCACCCAGGCATCGTCTTTTGGTTCTCTCTTTGCACAGGGCCTGGCACAGCAGGCTGTTGGCTCATTACTGGTCCCCCTTAAGCAATTCCACAAGATGGAGGAGAACTTTTTAAGAATTAATACAAATGCAGCCTGATTTACAGAATGGTTTTGAGTAAAGCAAGTGTACTCTGGAATTTCACCAAACATTTGATAAACATTTCTCCTGCTAACACACGAGGGCAGATTTCATTCTGCATTCTGCATAGAGGAGAGGTTGTTGCTTTCTAAACAAATATTAAATATATGAACCATTTTTCTGTCTGTTTTCCAGGAGCAAACATCAAACATAGGGAGTGCTGAAAGCTCAAACTCGGCTCACAAAGTAATTACAGTGTGGTCCTCTGGTGCTAGTGCAGGAGAGAAAGAGAAATCCAAACATTGAAGTTGGTAGGCTTTTGAGGATTTCTTCTGTCTCTGTAAGGGCTGCAGAGGCTGATTTTAACAAACCTAAATTATCAGGGTAAGCCAAAATTCTTTCTGTGAAAGACTGAAGAAATGCAGGAAAATGCTGAGGTTCCTCATCACAAAAGCCTACCTGTGCTCATGACAATCATAATCACCAGGAAAGCTCTGGAGCACAGCTTATCTGAAACATATGACCTGGTCCCTACAATTTGAAAGTTATGTATAAACACTTTCCTGGGTAGAGGTCATGGGTTACCATTTATTTGTGTATACATAAAGACAAATGCTTCTGAGATACTCCCATATTCACATCAAACTGTTTTTAGCCAAGATGCAGTTGTTCTTTTATATGAGGGGAACCTGAACCTCCTAAGACCAAAACACCACATCTTCTAAAATGTGTGCAAAGGCAATTTATGATGCTAGTATAACTAAACCTCCCAATAATATTTTCACAGGGCAATTTTAGAGCAGGTGGCAACATCCCAAGTTTAAATTGGCACTTAAATGCACAGGTTATATATTTTACATAGGTAGAAAATTAGTCTTTACCTCTTTCAGGATGTATCTACTCCCCCTTGTATGTCTGTTCTGTGATATCAGATTAATCAGGATGCCTTAATTGTGTATTCTCTCTGGGTACAGGTGTTCATTGTCTGTATGTTAAAGAGTTGAGTGTCCTACCTGTCTTTATACAGTATGGCGACTGGGCCAATCTGTGCCATAGACAGGTCAGTTGAAAAACATATTACCCCAGGGGTACTGGAATGATTTATGCAGATCCTTTCTGGTGCTCAAAAGCAAAGGGATACAAGTTTAGGCCACCACAGCATCACATTAACCTGCTCTCACCTTCTATCCCTGCAAAACATTTTCTGGCCATCCCAAGCTCAAACTGCTGGACTTGCATTTCCATAGTCCTGTGTGACACAAGCCACTGACCTGAGAGCCATAGCAAAGACCTGTCACCAACAGGTGCTCAGCACCACCACTCCCCCTTCAAGCCAGTGGGAGCTGTGGGTGCTCCACACCTGGTTTTGGCAGTGTCTGCCACTCCACATGTGGAGTGTATGGTTTCTAATGCAGTTTGTTCAGTCCTTGCCAGAGACTGCAAAGGTAGCAGACAAAGCACCTACACAGATTCTCAAAATGGAGATGCCCAAGACTACAAATCAAAAAATGAGGTATGTTCAAAAGTGCACTCAGAATTGCATGCAGTATTAGTACAATGTGTCTTTGCTATGCCCTTATTATCTTGTAGATATATAGTGTAATTTATGCTAATAGACTGACTCCCAAATTTACCCTTGCTGTGCTAGTTACTTTTCTAGAAAGTACAAATGGCACATTGTTAGCAAAGAACTAGAAAAAAAAGGAAACAGAGGGGGGGGGTGGAGCAGCCCCCACTATCCAGTCCAGCCTTCAGTGCACAGAAAAGTGCCTTATATTTTATTCTCCTTATATTTTCTAATGCTTTTCCAATTTAGTTTTAAATGCACAGGGCTTTGCGTGATGGGGCTCCTCTGCTTCCCATGAGAAATTGCTCCAGAGCTGTATTATATATTTTGCTGTCAGGAAGCTTTTCCTGATTCCTAACCTAAATTTTTCGTTTGTTAACTTCATCCTATTACTCCTACTTATATCTCCTTTGTCAGCCTAAATAACTTTCCCACCCTCATTTGATAGCTGTACCCTTCAAACATTTGTAGCATGCCATCCTGTCCTCCCCACTTAGTCAAGCTACACATATTTTGTTTTTTAACCCTTTTTTATCAGTCATTCTCTCCATTCTCTTACATTTGTTGCTGTTCTCCACATAGTTTACCCCTTTGTTCAGACCAGAAAGCAAATCATATTCCATACATGTGTTTCTGTAAAAAATAAATGCTATGTGTTTGCCTGCTTGCCTCATGTGTCCACGAATTTTCCCCTATTCAAGCTAAACATATGGAGGGAAGCACAAATGAAGGAGGTAGGATTTGCATAGGCATGGAGACTGCATTGGAGTGACACAGAATGCTAATAAAACCAGTTTAAGGGGGGTTTTTTATGTACATTTTTTTTCCATTTGACTTTAAGAGATCATCACTCAATGTTATTTCTTAAACTGAAGAATCTAAGGCGAATGCTTTGACTTGATTTTAAAGACATTGAATTTTTTCTGCTGGTATAAATAGTATGGACACAGTAAAAGTACTTGAGAGAGCCTAATGAACCATTTCTTACACCCCATTACCTTTAGTCTGATATGACTGAGAGTACGGGCACTAATTATCCTCTCTTTCACAGGCACCGACATAGATCTACAGTAGGTCTTAAAACACAATATTCCATACAACTCTTAGCAGTTCCTCATGTAATACATTTCTGTATTTTTTTCTAATAGAAATTTAAATTAGAGGCATGCCACTTCCCATCTACCTGCCACTTATATATATTTTATGAACAATTCTTTAAGATTATTTCCTCCCAAAAAAAGTGCAGGTAGCACACAGCCAGTCACAGTGCAAGTCCTAAAAATTAAAGGATTTTTCTTTGAAAGGAGTGAGGAAACCATACTGCTCTAATGACAGAGCAGCTCTGCACAGTGGAGACTCGCACAAAAAGGCTGCTGGCCCAGGGAATCAAGGGAGTGTGAGACAAGCACAGGATCAGAGCTCATCTCCCCTGGGTCCCTCAGAGAATGGAAAATTGCTTTTACTACTTTAGCTGTGCTCTTCTGTATGAGAACAGAACAAGGAGCAGGACTGGTGTAGGGGGCGGGAAATAATGCATTGCTCTGCATTGCTTTGCATTTTGCAGAAAGCCTTGCTGAGGCAGTGCAGGTGCAGCAGGCGATGTGTATGCCCTGTCATTATCAGTGACTGTGCTTTTGCAGGTCATTTGTTCTCATGTTGGACTTCCCAGGCTCAGCTCCTGTGAGGAACCCTGTCTCTCTCGGCACACTCCAAATCCTGCCTTGTCAATCCATCTGGAATGGAAGGTGTAAGGCACCAACACCTCACTGCCATAGGGTAAATTCTGCTCCCAGCTGGGGTGCTGCTTTGCTTGAGCCTTTATCTCATGTCAGATGGAAGATGAAGTTTTCTGCTGGTTAACGAGGAAACACTTGGAAACATATGAGCTGCATATTGGGATGCAGATGGTTCTATAAGACAGTACATACATTTATAAAGGAGACATGTAAGGTCATTGGGAACCATCTGCTTTAAATATTTAAATGTCCTTACACTAAACGTATGAGTAGTTTTGCCCTGGACTTGTAATATTAGCTATCTACCAATTTTTTATAATAATGGTGAAACAAAAGAAAAATGGAAAGGTGGGAGACAAGGCATGGCAACCAATTTACAACATCTGGGCCCTATACGGCCAGCTCAGAAGCAACTGAACCTGTCCAGGAGCAGTCTGCACTCTTTCCAGTGGTTCATCCCCATGCAGAGGGCATCTTCTGGGGGTGTCTTGAAGCCCTACACCCTGGACACAACACTGCTCTGACTGTGGGAGGAGGGCAGGCACTAGGCAATCTAGTTATCTATATTTCAATGATCCTTCTCCTCCCTGTGCAGGGTGTTTCTGTAGAGGGTGTTTTTGGGGTGATTTGTTATTAAAACTTCAACGAGAAAATTTAGATTGGACATAAGGAGGAAGTTCTTTACTGCAAGGGGGGTGAGGCACTGGAATGGGTTGCCCAAGGAAGCTGTGAATGCTTCATCCCTGGCAGTGTTCAAGGCCACGTTGGAGAAAGCCTTGAGTGACATGGTTTAGTGTGAGGTGTCCCTGTCCATGGCAGGGAGTTGGAACTAGATGATCTTAAGGTCTTTTCCAACCCTAACTATTCTATGATTCTATGATTCTATCCAAACAGCAAGATTTCTGAAGATCCTTTTCTTGCACTGGTCAGAAGCCTAACACAAATGAGCATGGAGAAGTTATGGCTCCAGAAACCCTTGCCTCTGCTTACACTGCAGTGACTTCCACCAGCAGACAGGCTCCCACCTTCCTTCAGTTACCCCCAGTAGCAAACGTAAATAAATCTGCTGTCTCTGTGTTGTACTCCTCACACAATTTGAGAGTGCTATCGTTGCAGGCACTCACACTGGCTCTCAGAGAATGCCAACAGCCTTAACTGCCCTCAATCCAAGCCACACAGGCCCATGCTATTTGTGAAGACAAATGTAGTATTAAATCACTTTTGTCCTCCTTTTCTTTTTGAAGAATTTTCTACTAAGAAAAAATTCCAGGTGGAGAGAGAGGAGCTGGAGGCCTCCCAGGAACACAGTGATGTCCCAGCCCTGGCTCTTGGCTGCACCTATAGGGCCAGAGAGGAGGATGCTCACAGCCCTATGGCACTCCCAAGAGCATCCCAGGGAGGAGTAGCATGAAAGGGTCCACATACACAGGGTATAGTTCCTTAGTGCAGCTCCTGGCACAAACATGGGAAGGCAAAAAGCACCAGCTTATTTCCGTTTCTGGGTTTCTCATCTGGGTTTATCTAAGCCACATGCCTTCAGCTTCCTGGGCCAGGGTATCCATAGTGTTAGATAACACCATTGAAGGGCTATGCTGGGACAGGCTGGACATGCTACCCACAGAAGCAGAGCTGTTGCTCATACCTGTGCCTTCAACAGACTAGCTTCCTCATGTACTTTGTGTTTGTTTAAGTCTCCTCCATAATCTGAGAAACAGCATCAACACGGCAACTATCAAGCTTCTCTGTCTAAATTATCATTTGGATCCACACCCTTTGAAGGGAGTATACAATATGCATTATACATATAGTTATATATTTATTATCCCTTGAGTCACACATTCCCTGAGGTCTGCCACTGCACTGTGGCTCTTCCTTACCAGACTCTCTAGAAAACATATACAAGTATGGGGATTAGTGAAGTCACCAAGACAGACGAATTACTTTTGATGGTTAAAATCTGCTACCAAAAATAGAAAGCTGATTTATTGCTCTCTCTGGAAAGGAGTGAAGAGTAAAATCACAACCAAAACCATTCATGATGGAGTTTTTGTCTGAAGCTTTCTTTCTCTGACTGCCCTGGGCTGTAGAAACAGGTCTTCCTGCAATTACTGAAGCCTAGGAGCAGACCAGAATAACATCCTTCCTCGACACAAAGCCTTGAATCGTGCTACTGAAAAATAGTCAGTTGGTGTTGCTATTGCATTTCTCTGATATCGTCATTTAGAGCCTTGTCTTGTGCCTACTGAAGAGAAAAGGCAAACTTCACCACCTTCTGGGAGGCCCCATGCTCTTCCAAGTTCTCTTTGAGATTGCTTTTTTTTCCATTTTCCCCAGGAGATATTAGTCTGTGTTATTACAGATTCACTACATCTATCTTGTTATCTTCATTTCAGCATTTCTGTCCTTTTTAAAGATCCCTTTACAAATATTGTTTGCACCATCTTGATAACAGCTTTCAATTCAGAGCAACAATGCCACTTCTTAATGAAATTTGTGCATCTATCTATTCTTGGATAATATTCATAATGAGCCCCAAATGGATACCAGGAGAAAGAGTAAAGAATCTGAAGGAAAGAGGAGCAGCAAAAATAAAAGATGAAAAGGAAAACTGTGATAAATAATTGCACTGCTCTGTTCATGCAATTAAAAAGCTTATCAGAGGAAAACAGTTAAATTAGCTTACTGAGTGCTTACAGGAGTTTCAGAGCTCTACTGTCAGTTCAATTAAAAAAAATACCCCAATAACAGCACGCTGATTTCTAAAGCAGATGACATTCTCCAGCAGCCTGAGATGGTCTCTGTGACACTGACAGCCACCACCTCCTCCTTTCCATGTCCTTTGGAGCATTATAGCCTACCCACGTTGATCTCAGACTGTCAGGGCTCAAACACAGCTGCTCCTTTGCTGTAAACCAAACAGCCCAGCCTTCCACTTTCTATGGCAACAACAGTGAGCCCTTCGCAATCTGACTTGCTGAGGAAAACCTGCTGTTAATTAAATGTTAATTGCCTTAATGCAGTCTGCATTATGTGGAAAAACGTAAGTTATTTTAATCTGTATTTAAAAGAAAACATCCGAGGCTTAATATGTCAGGCAGAGGCACCTTATAAATTGACAGATAAATATTGCTTTTGCCCCTTTGGTGTTAGAAGAGATTCTTCTCTTCTAGATAGAGACATATTTTTCTATTACTTTGCAGATGTTCAGGTAGCAACTGTTTCAGACAATTTAATTTTATTTCCATGAAAACCACAAATTACCATCATTAGTAGCCAATTTTAAATTATATTAAGATGCATTGATTCTTTTTATTATATCAATTATTTATTTTTATTTTAAAATACATCAGAAGCCCAGTCTTTTCTAACTTCAGCTGATTGAGTGTGTGATTCAATTGAAGGATCTTGATTTCTGGATAAACACGGATGCCTCTGTGCTGCCCCCTCATGCAACCAACTTCAGAGAGACCATGCCAACTGTGAATCACTGACAGAAGCCCCAAGGAAATAGGACTGCCCACTTCCCAACTCTGAGGGTTTCTGTAGAGCGACCCACGTCCCTGCAACCTTCTGCTTAAACAACTCACCTTCTCCTAAACTACTTAGCACCGCAACAAGCAGACCTCATTACTGCAGCAGTTTTTCTGCTAGTTTGGCCCAGGCTCTGCAGAGACTTCCAACCCCTGAGACATGGTGAGGAAGGAAGAAACTGGAAAACACAAAATCACCATTGAGGTGACAGAGGAACAATCTCACCCTAGATGGTTGCACTGGCCAAAATTCAGCTTAATGGCTGACAGAGTCTCAGCTCTATTAACCAGCATTTAGAGCTGGGAGATGGGTGATGGCTCTCTCTAGCCCCTGCACTGTCTGCATTTGCAGGGCAGAAGTAACTGCCTGGGTGTTCACAGGAGGAAGCTGAGACCCACCAAGAGCCATGGGCACAGGGGTGGGAAAGGTGGGCCTGGCTGAGGTTATTACACTGCTTTTCCTCCAGACTGAGTTTATTTTGTACTTTAACTTATGTGGACTGCCACGAATGCTGTGATGGTCTGTGCAGGCATTACAGGTAACACAACTGCAGGCTGCTTTGGGGATGCTGAAATTTGCTAGAGAAGCTATTTTCCCTGTGTTTGCCCTGTGTTCTTTTTCTTTTGTCCTGATAGCAGCCATGGGGATAGCTGAGACTAATTTCTAAGATTTCACTGAAGACTGAATTGACTTGCTTGAACCGTGCTGTAACTTCTTTTCTACTCTCTTTCTTACAAAAATGCCAACATACACCGAAAAGAAAAAAAAAAGGAAAAAGAATTAAAGAATTAAAGAATATGGTTTATTCCCATTTATGTTTGGCTGACTCAAGAAGCACAAGAAGCAGTGTGGGTGAAACAAGGCTCCCCACCATGGGTGCTTGTGTAATATCACTGATCATGTATGTATGTATGTTGCCCAAACTGTCTTTCAGGAAGAACAATTTGGCAAGGGTGTAAAAGACACTGGCGACACAATGTGTAATTCTTTCTCCTTTCCTTTTTTACTTATATACAATATGCAAAGGCAAAATATCAAAGTTGAACAACAGTAATGAAGGATCAACTTCACCCTCTTTGCCAGTGCAAACGGGTGTAACACGCCAGGTTCCAGTATGTTTACACAGGCAGCACATGCTGTGTAAAATAAGCTGCTTCTGTGCTGCAGTAGTCTCTGCACAGGGATGTGGAAGTACTGCTTCTGTGATTTGATACAAACCTATTTATAGCCTCAGAATTTAACCCCATAGAAAAGAAGCTACCGAGGGAAGAAGCTAGTAGAGGCAAGTGCTGCTAGGGAAGCACCGGCACTGCCAGCACAGCCCAGGATCCCATCTAAACACAGAGCCAGCATTCATGGGCACAGTGATTTTCCAGGGACCTGTCCCTCTCTCAACCACATCTGGATTCAATCCCCAATGTTTACAAAGCTGGGGAGTGTCTCAGCGGTTTTAGACTGTTATGTGCATTATTTTTCTCATCTTAAAGCAGCCCATGTAGAGAAAAATACAGGACTTCAGTAACAGTTACCAGCATGATTTGCTTTTATTACCTTTCTGTTCAAGACCCTTGTTTCCCCTTGTAGCATGTCAAATTGCCCCCAAAACCATATTATACAGCAGAGAAATGTCGTTCACACTTCACTGGCTATTGATTTACTTTATTTATTGGCACAAAATCAGCCTGAGATAAACATTTTGTCCCCTATTTCCACTATTGTAAGTGATATAGTTCACTGCAAGATAGGCAAACCCCAATGTGCTGGGTCACGATTCGACATGGCTTTCTAATCAATGTGTGAAAAATTACCTAATGAATAATGGGTTGCACATTTCCACAAACAAATTAACCAGGGTGAGACTGAAACTAATGATTATATTTATCTAATGTAATTTCACATCTGTTACTAGAGCTAGTAATTTTTTTTCTTCTTTCCATGGCGTCCTTAGAATTATAGCCCAGCTTTTGAGAGACAGACATTTTACATCCATTTAAAAAGATGATGCTCAGATGTATTAGATACATACTTTTAAAACCACAGGATATTTGGGGAGTTTGTTATTTTGCAGTACTTCACAGGGGTTGAACTGCGTTTTGAAACACGATGTGGCTCTCAGACTGGAGCCTGAGTGCTCACACTCACACCTCCTCCTGCACAAAGAACAAAAGTGATTTTCTTCTCCAATATACAGCCAGTTGAGATACACGCTGATAATTTTCACTGAGGGTAAGCTAACCGTTCGCAGATGAAAAAGCATGACAGTGGGAAGGAACCTCATGGGCTTGTTCTTTATCTCCTTCTTAAAGCAGATTTGCCTCTTCCTGGTGAAATCATCAGTTCTGTAAAACAAATGTTGCCGGAGCCCAACTGCCAGCTCCATACAAGATCAGCAAGAGCCTGGAGCCTAATGCGGCTGTTGCTTCCCAGAATGGATAAAGCAATTGGGTCTGCAGGGCCTACCTTCCCCTCAGTGTTTTCATTCTCCAGCCACATTAAAAAGTTATGTTTGGGCTGTCAAAAGTGAGGTTTGGGCACCACTCCTGGCCTCCAAAATATGAGGCATTAATTCATCTGTCAATGTCCTAATAGAAGTGTTTCAAAGAAGGACCTGTAAGACTAGCCATAAGGCAAGGAGGTTTCCTCCTTTCTGCTGAGGTTTTCTCCACCTAATGCTGACTCACCTTGATCCCCAGTGGGGGATACAGAGTACCCCACTGCTGCAAACAGCTTCCTTCATGCTGCTGGGGGCTGTATCTGCTCTGTCATATCCAGCAGCTCGCAGTTGTCTTTAAAGATCTCTCAAGAAAACCAAAAGTCTCCAAATGATGTCACTACTTGAGTCAACATTATTAAACAATTTCACAACCTGTCTCAGTCGTCTTGGCAGCTTTCATAAGGATTTATTATCCAGAGAAGGAAGAAGAGAGGGGGCTGAGAGTGAGCAGAGGTTTGAAAGTCATTGTACCGAGAGTTTAATTATTCTATTTTTCACTGAAGTTGAAAGTATTGAGGAAAATCTAGCCAATTTCATATTACCTCATTTGATTAAAGAAGTTGTATGATTGTTCAGAATATGTAATTGCCATTCAGCACTGCTGAACTGAAAAAATTCTTTTTGACTTCATATCCTTAATGATTGGCGATATTTAGTAGCCCTACTGGATTAGCCAAACAAAGCGTAGGAAATGACAGCAGCTTTATTCTGACAACATTCTGATAGTTGATTTGTCTTTCTGTTTGGATTTGTTGAGGGGGGTTTATTTTTAGTGGTATACATTTTTCTCATGAGCATTAGGAAAAGTCCTGTATTGTCCCATGTCAGAAATGGGACAATGCGTAACGTCATGGGTGGATTTTCAAACTACAGGGAATAAAGCTTGGCACAATATCATGTTTATTACATGGAGAAAGACATGTAGACACGCCTTAGGTGCGTGCTACAATACGAGTTTGCATTTGGCTTCTTTATTGACAGACTTTAAATGTGTACCACTACATTTAAAAAACAAACCCTGCGGATGGCCCTCATTCACTTCAGTGCTGGGTCCAGAAATAAATTACCTTGTTCTAGCCGGAAGCTTGTGAAACAGCTGAAGAACATTCTGTCTGGGTCAGCCTTAAGCTGTTTATTTATGAAGCAGACTTTCGGCTCTCTTGTTTTGGAGACTTCTTGTTCCACCAATTGCAGGAGAGGTAGTCCATGTACTGCCAGCACATTACCCTGTGAATAATGGGTTGCACAATTACACAAACAAATTAGCCAGGGACACAGACACTAGCAAGTGTCAGCCAGCCTGGCGATGGTTGAGCAGATACCTTCTGTGGCGACATTTTCTGCAGTGGCTTGTTATCCTCCATCTGTTCAGTGAAGGACCCTGGTGCAACACCTGAAGAGGAATGTTTCTAACCTCCGAGGTGTGAATGGACTTGATGCATCCATTCCAGCTGGTGTCAGCTCATAGAGACTGAGGTACATGTTGCCACTGGGGAAGGCAGGGAGGTACCTGTGCCAGATGCGTCCTCTGCTCCAGGCTGGCTGAGTAGCTCAGCAGACACTGCCTGGTTCAGGGCTATCTCCACCCAGAGCTGGTGGAATTCTGGGGCACATGGGATGGAAGCTGGAAAACAGCATGAAAACAGTGGGCACCATCCTAGAGATGGGCTCTTGTGTAGCCACACTGCCTCAAACTCATGATTGCTTAAACATCATTCTTCCCAAAACGCCTTTTCATCCCTACCCTGAGCAAGATGGCTGTAGCAAGTCCTGGGCACAGGCCTTGCACAGCCTGCAAAGGCCACACAGTGGGAGGCCTTTGACAAGGCACTGCAAACCCAGCCTGTTCCTTTATTGCTAAGGACTGCCTTGACAAGGACAAAGCAATTCTGAGCAGCAATAGGCAGAGTTGCTTCGGGACTGAGCTCAGGGTAGTATCTGATAGTTGTTGACAACAAGCACTTCATTCAACATACTCAGTTATTTTTTGTTTCTCCTTTATCTAGTGCATTTGACTCAGTTAAAGACACTTAGCCTAAGTCAGGCTCTCCCAGTCCTGGAGATATAACTCAATAAAAAGAGTTCCTGTTTTGATAATAATTCACTGATGACTGCATAGACATTTGTTGATGGAGAAAGCAGTGAACTCTGCTGACCGAAGAACACAAAGGGTGATGATGGAAACAAGTCAGAGCTGTCCAGAGGGACTCAGAGCATCTATACCAAAAGCACACATGGCAAAATAAACCAAACATCAGCTTCTCCAGTACATGTGGTCTGAGTGTCTCAGCCTGAGTCCAGAAGGAGGTCACACTGGAGAGGCACGGTGTGACTTCAGTCTCCACATGCCTCTTCCTGGTAACCAGGCTGCACCGTTTGCATTTCTCATTTCCCCTCTGGTAGAAATTTCTCAGTGAGAGTTTTGACAATTTTCAAATAATGTCGTGGAGAGTGTGACAACATGAAATGAGAGTACAGCACAGTGATGCAGTAAATAGTTACATTATTAGAAAGGCAGATGCTGGCACTGAAGCAGGGTTGTTGGCCTAAAAAAATAGATTAGGAGGGAGAAAATAGAAAAAATCTGTGATGTATCGGAAGCGGTTGATAGCATAATAACATTCATATGCAAGCAAAGGTTTTCTGTGGCAATGTAAATCAGCTCACATGCTAATATGACCAGTAAATAAACCATGGTAAGATTCTGGAACTGATATTATTACTCAACAAATACAACTCTAGGCCAGTGAATCATGTCTGGGATTGCATTTTGGACTCCAAGCCAGTGTGCAAAACAAAGTCCTGCAATGGCACCCAAGTCACACCCAGCCATCGACAGGTGACTTAAATTCAACCTAAAATCTGTGTTTTGTATTTCCTATTCTTTAAAGTCCTCAGAGGTATGCCCTAAGTGAGCATAGGGACACTTGATCATGCTCTGGTAACTAAATTGAAGCCAGCAAGGGGTGGTTAGAGCAAGGCTGCTGCAACCTCCCTTTCTGCTTCCTTGATGAAGAGGATAAGGGTCTCCTCACCATGCTGTGAAGGCCTGTTATCCATCTCTTGTGCCTACTGTCCTCTCCCCAAACCACCATAAACTGCAGTCTGTATTCAGCCGATACTAATTCACTCTAAGAGTACCTGAGGATTTTCTGAGTGGCCCCAAAGTCCAGTGACCCATGCAAAACCTAAGAATCTAATATTTGGAGAGCCTGCACACCAGCAACTCCAACATAAGGCTTGAAGATTTTCAGGTACCACTCCCTTGAAAATCGCCCCCAACTGCATTGATGCAGGCACCCAAACCAACTGGGAATGTGTTGAAAACACAAGTCCACCTTTAGCAAATGAAGAAGTGTTGCTATAAATCTTGGTAAAGTCCACTGTTCTCTAGGATAATGCTGTAAAGCAGAGCACTCAAAGAGCAATGCAACAAAACTCAGGAACACTCTAGCTGCCACCACGTCAGCTGCCTGTGCTTAAGTGCAGGACAGTTTAGGATCCTGTGTGGGAGGAATAGAATACCTAGCAAGGCCACAGTTCTGGATTTCCGAAGGGCCAACTTTGGCCTGTTCAATCAACTGCTAAGTGAAGTCTCATAGGAAAGGGTACTAGGTGGTAAAGGGGCTCATGATAGTTGGTCAGCATTCAAGGACCACTTCTTACAAGCTCAGGATCAGAGCATCCCAATGGGTAGTAAATCCAGTAAGGGATCTAGGAGACCAGCATGGTTAAACAAGGAGCTGCTGGGCAAACTCAAGTGGAAAAGGAGAATCTATGGATTATGGAAAAAGGGGCTGGCCACTTGGGAAGAATATAGGACAGTTGTTAGAGGATGTAGGGAGGCAATCAGGACAGATAAGGCCTCCTTAGAAATTAATCTTGCAAGTCGGATTAAGGACAATAGAAAGGGCTTCTTCAAATACATAGCAAATAAAACTAACACAAGAGGCAATATAGGCCCACTGTTGAACGAGGTGGGTGCCCTGGAGACAGAGAATACAAAGAAGGCAGAAGTGCTGAATGCTTTCTTTTCCTCTGTCTTTACTCCTGCAGACTCTCCCCAGGGGCCCCAGATTCCTGTAGCCCCAGAAGGAGTCAGGACAAAGGAAAAGTTTGCTTTGGTAGATGAGGATTGGGTTAGGGATCAGCTATGCAATCTGGACATCTATAAATCAATGGGTCCGGATGGAATGCACCCACAGGTGCTGAGGGAGCTGGCGGAGGTCATTGCTAGGCCACTCTCCATAATCTTTGGTAAATCGTGGGAAACGGGAGAGGTGCCTGAGGATTGGAAGATGGCAAATGTCACACCAGTCTATAAGAAAGGCAAGAAGGAGGACCCGGGTAATTATAGACCGGTCAGCCTTACCTCTGTCCCTGGAAAGGTGATGGAACAACTTATTCTTGACTCCATCTCTAGGCATATCAAGGATGAGGGGGTTATTAAGAACAGCCAACATGGTTTTATGAAGGGGAAGTCATGTTTGACCAACCTTATAGCCTTCTATGAGGAAGTGACTAGGTGGAGGGATGATGATAGAGCTGTAGATGTGTTTTTTCTTGATTTCAGTAAGGCATTTGATAACTGTCTCCCACAGCATTCTCATAGATAAGCTAAGAAAGTGTGGGCTTGATGATCAGGTAGTGAGGTGGATCAAGAACTGGTTGAAAGGAAGAAGGCAGAGAGTTGTGGTCAATGGCACAGAATCTAGGTGGAGGTCTGTGACTAGTGGAGTCCCTCAGGGGTCGGTGCTGGGACCAGTGCTGTTTAATATTTTCATCAACGACCTGGATGAGGGAACTGAGTGTACCCTCAGCAAGTTCGCTGATGACACTAAACTGGGAGGAGTGGCTGACACACCAGAAGGCTGTGTTGCCATTCAGCCAGACCTGGACAGGCTGGAGAGTTGAGCAGGGAGAAACTTGATGAAATTCAACAAGAGCAAGTGTAGAGTCTTGCATCTGGGGAAGAACAACCCCATGTACCAGTACAGGTTGGGGGTTGACCTGCTGGAAAGGAGTGAAGGGGAAAGGGACCTGGGGGTCCTGGTGGATAGGAGGATGACCATGAGCCAGCAATGTGCCCTTGTGGCCAAGAAGGCAAATGGCAATCTAGGGTGCATTAGAAAGGGTGTGGTTAGTAGGGCAAGAGAGGTTCTCCTCCCCCTCTACTCTGCCTTAGTGAGGCCACATCTGGAATATTGCATCCAGTTCTGGGCCCCTCAGTTCAAGAAGGACAGGGAATTGCTTGAAAGAGTCCAGCGCAGAGCCACAAAGATGATTAAAGGAGTGGAACACCTCCCTTATGAGGAGAGGATGAAGGAGCTGGGTCTCTTGAGCTTGTAGGAGACTGAGGGGTGACCTCATCAGTGTTTACAAATATGTAAAGGGTGGGTGTCAGGATGATGGAGCTAGGCTTTTTTCAGTGATATCCAGTGGTAGGACAAGGGGCAATGGGTGTAAACTGGAGCATAGGAGGTTTCACATTAACATCAGGAAGAACTTCTTTACTGTAAGAGTGACAGAGCACTGGAACAGGTTGCCCAGGGAGGTTGTGGAGTCTCCTATGTTGGAGATATTCAAGACCCGCCTGGACAAGTTCCTGTGTGATTTACTCTAGGTTACCCTGCTCTTGCAGGGGGGTTGGACTAGATGATCTTTCGAGATCGCTTCCAACCCTTGGGATTCTGCGATTCTGTGATTCTGTTGGTTGCTACAACATGCTGCATTATGGATGTTTCTCCACAGGAATGCAAAACTGAGAGAAACTTTCATGTGTTGCTTTCTTGTACCAAAAGGCAGGGAAGTCTCAGGAGTAAGCAAAGGCATTGCATACAGGTATTCACAAGAGAAGGCTAGTCTCTCAAAAGCTGTGGAAGTGATGGCCTGGCATCACACACAGCTACTCTGGCCAGCACAGCTCAGCTAGAGCACAAGATGCCTTTCCAGTCAAGCTGCTTCCCTGGCAGCCTCTCAAGAAACTTGTGCTGAGGCAAAAAGGACATCATCAAGATTTTCCACTGCTACACGGACCCTGATAAGAGGCAGGGTATCTGTCTCACTACATATAAGGAGGAAGGCTTTTGCCACTAAACAGTTTGCTGATAGGTCAAGTGCCAGCTCATCTGAATCTTTTCTGCCAGTTTGCAAATTAGAAGACCTATATGTTTTCTAGGTCTTCTAGAAGACATCAAGGTCATTTGATGCATCAAAGTCATCATTTCATGGATGCATCAAAGCAATTTCATGGAGGTTCACCACTGAAGTGGCACACATGATGCTTGCTGAAGGTGAGGGTGAAAATCACAGCCAGAGATGGTGTGCTAAATCCTTTTTCAACCTGGTGTGATTCATACAGCTAAAAACAAGAGTGTGTGATGTGTCAAAATTGTTAGAGGCATCAGTGAAAGCAGAAGTAGGCACACAGACAGACTTTCATGTAAAGGATCCCAAACTGCTTTACTCATAAATTAATTCTGAAGCTAGAGGTAAATCACAGACTCAAGAAGAGATTTAACAATGAGATGGAACTTTATGGCTTAGTAGATAGAGCACCTTTTGTGGCTTGGTAGATAGAGCACCTCTAGAACAACGGGCAACTTCAATGTCAAAGTGGCCAGGATCAGAACAGTGCAAGTAACGGAAAGAAGAAAACTCTATTGGTAGAGACTTTGGGCAGAACAGTTGGGATGATGTTATTTGATAAAGAAGAAACTTCTGAACTAGTTGTGGTATTTGATAAGAAGCTAGTGAAAGTAACAAGAGGATTAAAACTGATGGAACTTGGCAGCCTACATTACTTGCAGAGGAGACTTAGGTACCAAGACACTTACATCCTTTTCAAAAATAAATACCTGCAGCACTGGATGCTTTCATGTAGCAAGAAATGGTGTAACCAGCTGCTGCCAAAGTTATAACATAAAGAAAGATGTGTATGGAAGGCATCAACAAGTAATAGGCTGGCTTTCTGTTTTGAGGGTAACTGATTGACTATAGCATCCATGAATGAAGTCTACAGATCTACACCCTACTGAAGAGGCTAAGAGAAGAGAAGATAATGAATGAAGAGCTATTAGAGCAATTTATTGCAGACAGAACAAAAATAATCTCCAACAGAAATGAGAAAAGTCTGATTTAAGTGAGGATACAAACCACACGATGAGTAGTTCAGAGGCAGCAGCTTCTGGTGTGGGACACAAACAAAGGCCAGAGCAACCAGCTCTGATCTCACAGCTTCAGAAAGCATCTTCACTGTAGCTGTCTGTACCTAGGTGGGGTCCTGCAGGGCCCAGCAGGATTCCCCACACCTGTAGTGATCTGTCCTGCCACAGTTCTGGCAGACATGAGCTTAAAATTGCCCAGGAGTTAAAGCAGAAAGGGCAAAGTGACAGTAACATAAAATATAGCAGAATTATCTTTGAGTATTTCTTACAGTAATTAAAATTTCAAGAATAAAGTACGAGTAATTTATTTGCTACTGAGACCTGAAGATAAGAACACAAGCTGACAACAGATACAGTTGTGGGTGTTAATTACTGCTTATAATAGACACAAAGATTAGAGTCACTAACTGTACCAAGTGTAATTCTTTACTTAGTAATTTAATATTCTTCCCATCATCTCAATGTATTTTTATATGTCTGACCTTCTGTAGACTTCTCATTTTGTTCTCCAGTTGAAAGAGCAAAGCTGGTTAATTTCTAGTGACATTTTGTGGCCATGTATCTGCTGAAATACATTTTTACACTTGGTTTTGTTTATAAATCCAAATTCTGTGAATGTCTGCCTAGCAATATAATCCTGGGAGCCAAGTGCCATTTCTGAAATGAGAGCCCCCTCCCTTCCATTTCTGAAACTACAGCCTCCCTTCCAGGCACTCCCTGAGTGCATCCTGGCTTTGAAGGCACAGGGGACACCAAAGACCACCATGTAATAGCTGTGTCTATGGGAAAGAGCAGCTAGACCATACTATGCCCCCTTCAAATATCAGGTCTTCTATTCACTTGGCGTATCATTGACTTAAGTTGCCTGTGACTGCGGCACAACCAAATCCTCTGTATACAATGACATGAGGAGTCCTCATGGTACAATCAAATTTTGTTTTGCCCAGACTGTGATATCAGGCAGAAAGTTCAGTATCACAGCTTTCCACTATATCAGAATTTCATCATAAAATAATGTTTATACCTTAAGATAGGTAATGGTGCTTCCTCTTAATTATGAGACACCAAAAATAGGGGAGGGTGCTCATAGTCATTCTGAAATGCTCTTTAAAAAGTTAGCAAAAAAATAAACCTTAAAAGCTTGTAAAAGAGCCACAGGGAATCATAGCTGCCACTTAAATTATATTAAAGGGCAATAAATTGAAACCAGTAAAAAAGAAATGTGTCCTTACAGGATGCATCGTCAGCTTATGAAATTCACTGTAGCAGGAGGTCAGTGAAAGAAAGTCCATAGTTTGTTTTTTTCCAAAGTACTTTTTGGATCACTACCATGATGCTTCCAGTGCTGTGAGAAAAGGCTAATCAAGCTTCATACTCCAAGGCACAAACTGTGTATGGGGGTCAGGAGAAAACGTCACCCTCACAGACAGTATATTAAGCATATTCTGCATTTTCCCTCTCGACCTTCGAAGAAGGCTAAGGATCTCTGCGGAACAGTTGCGTAACCTCCAGTGGCAAATCCTACACAAACACCTCTGGATTCCTTCCTCCCCAGGAGTGATTCTCCTCTGGCAGATTTCAAAGCTCATAAAAGTGTAATTTTAGCTCTGAAAACTGTATTTAAGCATAAGCATTGATGAATGATACAAGGTAAAGGTGAAGCAGAGCTCTTGAGTCACAAAGATGGTCTCAGGAGAAGCTGAAGCAGGCACAATTTATTGGAAAATAAGAGATGAGACCTCCCATGTGCGCCATTGTACAATATCCCAGGTGGAAGACAAAGAGGAGTTCATCTGGGCACAAGCCCTGGCTGTGAGAAGCATGAAAAGAGAGACACCCTCCTGTGTTTTTTCCCTGAGGAGTAGTAGTAAATCTCACAGAGGGCCTTATGTGGCTATTAATGCAGTTCTTTGAGCACTACTCAAATAAAAGAGGATGACAATTTATCAAAGAGAATCCCCCACCGCATCCTAGGCATGACCAGCCCCTCTGGCACTTGCTGGTATTCTTGCTGTGAGGAGGTGACAAATTAAAACCATGCTGTCCCTACTCCCCCTCATCCACAAACATCACCTGTTTTTCTCTCACAGCTGCATCACTGCCATGGGGGATCATCAGTCCATGATGTTTAAAGGAGCCTATGCATTGTATGTCTTTTGAGGCAAATTCTGCTTCTCTAAGTTAAGCCATGGCTGTCAGCTGTCTTTCCCAGAGATTCTGAGTACATTGTACGTGTTCCTAAAGTCAAACTGACTCTCAGCCCCCAGCTCTTACCAATGGCTGGATGGGCCATTGTGGCACAAGCTGTGGTCAGACAGTTGAACATGATCCGTGTGTGATCCTCTTACTCCTTTCAGAAAAGAGTTTATAGAATGGAGGAAACCTTTCTGGCAGAACAGCTTAGAGCCCACATCCCAAAAATCTGCATACATACACCTTCCAAAGTTACAGCCAGGTCAGCATGGGCTTTAAAGACTGCTGGATCAGGACCATTGTTTCTTTGTCCCTTTTGTCCAAGCTGTAGCTCTATTACAGCTATCACACAGTTGAGATAGCTCTGTGATTCTACAGTATGCTAATTCCTAAGGATTCCTTTTCCTTTTGTAGAATTTAGATTTCTCCTATGTTTGTAGAACACATGGGAAAAACTAAAATTCCTTTGTTCTTCCTCCTGACCCTATGCTGAAGGGCTGAAGAGGCCATGCTTCCCAGACCAAACACTTTGAGCTCAGCCTTAATGGCAGGCAGGGGGTGGTTGCCTCCATGTCAGGACTTGCTTTAAAAAAAACAGGGATCTTAATTCCAGCATTGGAAATGAAGAAGAGTTTGCTATTAGCTCTCATATTAATAATTTAGAAAATACATGCCAAATCACTTGTGTTCTCTCGGTTCTCTCTGAACACAGCTGCTAACTGCATTAGGTGTTAGGGTGAATGGATATATTTCAGATGAGATATTTGTACTGAATTATTAGGGTAGTCTGTATTACAAAATTACTAATAAACATTGCTTCTGGCTCAATTTAGCCTGAACTCAGTGAACCTAGCCAGTGGTGAGAAATCAAAAACTCCGAAATACCCTATGAATGAATCTAACTAATCAAGAAACCCTGCAGGAAGTAGATGCCAGGATTAATGAGCCAGTGGTTTCACCATGCCATGCTGTTATTTCTTCACATAAATGCCCTCAGATGAGATTACCTTTGTCATGAAAAGGAGAAAAGGAAGGTTACATACTTTCAACTGACAGGTTAACTGCCATACCTCCATTACTGCAAGATACATTTTCATGTGCAAAGATTTTTATTCTGAAAAATGAAAATTTAAAGACCACAACACAAATTAAACCACATTTTTATTTCCAGGAGCAGGGATCATTGCTGCTTGTACAATAATATAATCCTGCTGCAATGTTATCTGATCCTTTGTCTTGCGCAAACTTTCCTCTGATGTTAGTAATTGCTCAGTGAATGCAATCTCCAGCAGCAGGTAAAAGCAGATACTGCCTTCCACGGGGATTTGAGGAGAGGAGGAGAGGAGAGAGAGAGTGTCAAAGCATTTCATCAAGAGAGCAAATGAAAGGTTCAGTGACATTATCGTTATGTATATTCCTTAGACATTAGGGGTGATGTTGTGTTTAGAGGGAAGTAAACCTACGTGGATATGTGCCGGTGTGGAAATGAATCCATATATAAAAATGTAAATCTCAGTCAACTTACACACTGTGTGGAATTGCTCAGAGCTAAAATAAGCATCTTAAAATAAGCAAAGAAGCCTAGCTTGTAACAGCCCCAATGTCTGGTGTTAGCTACTTAGTCAGTAATAGGCTAATTGTTATTCAGCATAAATGTTCCCTCTCAATTTATATGGAATTCACTCATTTATTTTGATCACTTTATGTGAATGAAGCAAAGCTGTTCGTGTTGTTAGGTAGAAATGGTCAGTGCTGTTTAATTTTTATCTCTTAACATCAATGTGAGATTTTTGTAATAAAATCATTCACACACAACCTGTAACACGTATGAGTGAAACCTGAGGCCCCCTTCACTCCATCCATGTTAAATACATAAGAGCATCAGCTTAGATGCTTTGTGTTGCAAAGCTTCAGCTGGTGCTAAGGGTATGTATAATTTCAAAAATCTCCAGGACTCAGAACAAGAAGATCTATTGCCATGGAAACAAATATCATATCAAAGTTGGATAGGATCAAAAAGCTTTACTCATAACCAGGACAACAGTTGCATTAGAATATGGAGGAAATGATGGATGTTTTAGGAATGAGTATTACGCCAAAGGACCTTTGTAAGGCCCCTTCCATAGAGCTTCAGCATTCAGTGTCAAGAGCTGGCTCTTACAGGTTGTATCTCAATCCTCTGCCCCCAGCCAGAGAGAGCATTTTCCTCCACCGTTAAAAAGCACATATTTTTTAAAGATCTTCCATAGTAGACTTTATGACGTTCCTACATCATAAAGCTGTCCTGCTTATAGCAATATAAAGCAACTATAAAAATTACATGCTTGTAAACAACCCTCCATACATTTGGAAGAAATAGAGTGAGTTTTGCACTCCTCTGTACATACATGGAGACTTCTTGTCTCCTTGACGGGCCATGGCATGGGGAAGCCACCGCTGTACAATTGAGAATACCCAGGGACATTTAGATGGGTCAACACTTCCCTTGGCCCAGGCAGAGGCACCTGTGGGATAGAAGGGCTGAGGGTGCATTGACCAGCCCTGCTTCATAGGCACCATATGGGGTAAGGAGTCTTGGGGGTGCTCTTGACCAGCCCTGCTCCATAGGCATCCTCTGTGCCTATCTCTTTGATAGCTGATCTCTAAACTGATCCTGAATTTCAAACTCAGAGTTAAGCTTGGGTGCACAGGAGCAACTGCTTGGCCACATCTGGGAGCTGAGGGAGGGCTGGAAGAAGAGACAGGTCATGGTGACTTCTTACCCCAGCCATCGCCATGGTGTGGATATGGTAGGGGATCTCTCTTGCCTCACCTGTCCTACTCCAGGGGGAGCATCCCGGGCTGTTCCAGCACCATCATGAGCAGGCTCCTGCAGAAGGGCACAGGGCTGCTTCTTCAGGTGACCCCCAGTGGACTCACTCACGGCCTGTATCACCAATAATTTATTCTGCTTTTATTTCTCTTTTAAATTAGATATGCATGCGTAATATGCACTTTGGAGCGGGCAAGGACCCTTCTGCGGGTGCCTATGGAGCCGGGCACTCTCAGGTGTGTAATTAAGAGGTGTGTAATTGATGTACAAGGAGAAGAGATCTCAGTGCATTGCATTAAAAAGAAGCAAAGGGTGAGGGAGGGAAGAAACAAAGAAAGAAACCCAAACCGCGCTGTACGGTGGGCACCGAAGCCCCCACTCTTTTCTCCCCCGTGTCAAAGTTTACACGGATGTAAACCGAGGGGTTCCTCTTCCGTGGGGCTCGCCCCTCAGCAGCCACCCACTCATTTCAGAGGTGGCAGAAAGGTCCGCGGCAGAGCGCCCTCCGCTCCCGCGGCAGCCCCTTTCCTCCTCCCGCTGCCCCCCCCGCCCCTTCGCCGCTCAGCTCGCAGTTTAAAGACAAACCACACAAAAAGATTAACAAAAGTTTATTAGTCATGAAGTATTAAAATCGTGATAAATGAAAGGCTTCAATGCAAAGTTCAAGCAAGCAAACTATCCCCAAACTTGAGACAAAGGACTTGGTGAATCCCACAGAAGGAAGTCCTGTCTTTTTTTTTTTTTTTTATGTTTTTTGCCTGCGGTTCAAGACACCTCTCATATCTCACACATCACATCAAAATCTATATTTTTTCATATCACTTACTGAAAATGATTTTATTTATCCATTCACATTAACTTGATATAAACGTGTCCGGAAAAGTCAAGTAATATGTTTTATATTAGATCAAACATTTAAGAAACCCAAAATTCAATAAATAAGCACAGACAATAAGTTAAAACATATCACGAATCGACCAGTATGTAACGAGAATGCTTTATCTACACAAAACATCCTATTTCACATCGTATGCTCATTCCTCCAGCGGCCCTGCCCTGCGGCGGGGTGACCGGCACATGCAGGCGGGCAGGCTGCGGGGCCGAACCGGGCCGGGCCGAACCGGGCCGGGTGGGGCGGGGACCGCGGCGGTGCCTCCGCCGGCGGCTGCGGAAGATGCAGGAGGGAGAATAGCAGCAAAACGTAAATAAATGCGTAAATAAAGGTGGGGCGGATCGGCAACTCAACTGTCACGGAACCAAAGATCCGGAAAAGGGAAGTGCTCTTGCTTTTTTTTTTTCTTGCTATTTTCCTCCTCCGCTTACTTTACTTTTAGAAAACTTTTTTTTCCCTTTTTCTCCATGTCTCTCTCTTGTAAATGCTTTATCCAAATGGATTTGATCTCTCTGGGGTCTCCGTGCCGCTCCGCGCACCCGCCCGGCCGCCCCCATAGACGGCGTCCTCGCCGCGGAGGGGGCCGGCGGCAGATCCTGCTCTTGAATAAAGCATAAAAACTAAGAAAACAGAACTAAACAAAGCATTTCTTTGCAGAGCCGGTCGGGGGCCGGCGGGAGCGCCCGGTCGTCGCGCGGCAGGAGGGAGCAAGGGAAACAGGGAGGGAATCAGAGCCGGGGGTCTCCGGGTACTCCCGCCGCCGCTGGAAGGGACGCGGCCGCCGGGTGCGGGGGGCGCAAGGGTCTCGCGGGGGGTTCGCAGGTGCGGGAGGGTACGAGGGGATGGGGGTGTTTCTGGGCCCACAAACCAGCCCGTTGGTGTCTGGTTTCAGATCCTGAGTCGACTCCCTGGTAAGTCAGGTGGGGGAAGGCGGGGGTCGGGCGGGGACGGGTGGGCGACGCGAGGGTGCAGGGCCAGGCGGCGGCGGCGGGGAACGTGGCGGCAGCCATTAGGTGAAGCTCATGGAGACTGTGTGCTCTAGTGCTTTGCGGCGGAGGGAAGCGATGCTAGTTCCCCGCCACACGTCGCTGCTGTCCGGGGAGCTGCAGAGCTGGGGCGAGCCGGTCACGTTGCTGGGCCCAGGCAGGGAGGCAGGCACCATGCCGGGGAAGGCGGGCTGGTAGAGGTGCGACTGCAGCCCGGCCCCGTTGGAGCCCGCCAGGCTGTTGGAGAGGCCCATAGAGTTGGGCGGCGGCCCCGCCGCCAGGCTGCACTGGGAGAGGGACTGCGCCATGGCCTGCTGCCGGCCCAGCGCCGGCGGCAGCGGCAGCTGCGACACACCCGGCATGGCGGCGGCAGCCCAGCGGGTGTCGTTGGCATGGAAGGAGCAGAGGCTGTCGCCCATAGCGGCGGCGGCGGCGGCGGCAGCCGAGGGGAACTGCGGCAGCCCCGGCGTCGGCAGCAGCGTGCCCGGGGCGCGGAAGACGTTCGTGGTCTTCTTGCGCTTCTTCCACTTGGCCCGCCGGTTCTGGAACCAGACCTGCGGGCGGCGGGCAGCGACACACAGTTAGCAACACCAGCTAGCCAGCCCGGGCGCGGCTCGGTGCAGTCGGACCCGCCACCCGCCCCGAGTCTCTTCCCTCCTCCGCCTCCGGCCTGTGCCTCTCCCACAGGTGCGCTTCACACCTGCAGCCCCTACGCGTATCCCCGTTACCAGTTAATGATATGTTGGAACTTTTTATAGCGAAACCGATTGATGCGTCAGTCCCGGGACTGAGCTGGCTGCGGCCTCCCTGCCTCGGGGAGAGGGTCCAGGAGAGGAGACAGGCCTCCCCCCGGGAATATATATGGAAAATAACAGTTACACAATCAGAAAATAAATGAGCGGCCCACGGGTCTTGCCCTTGCGTGGAAGCGCTCCCGAGCCGCCACCGGAGCAGAGTCCAGTGCAGGGGGGCGGGGAGCCGTGTCCCGGGCCGGGTCGTGGTGCAGGAACCTATCCAGTCAAACCGCCCATGTTCGGGGCTTTTCTATAAAGCAAAACCAGAAACCCCCCAGAAGATGTTCCCGGTGCTTGGGAGGTGGTGCCGCCCCGGTGGCTGAGTGGATCTCCCTGCCCCACGGTCGAAATCACTGGGAATTGCGAGGGGGCAAAAAGCGGGTCCACTTGGAATTCGGAGGATCGCTGGGGCCAGAGGTGCTGGAGCCGCGGTTTTGTGCTACATACGTACCCAGACGGAGAGCGACGGGCGCCCGTTAGCGGGAATGAACAGCCGCTAGGGAACTAAGTGTTATATCGAAAAATCCGTTCAATTATCTTTTAGGGTTAATAGTTAAATTGCGGCTACAAAATCTTTTTATGTTTCATGGTTTACTGGTGGTGTAAAGAATCTCCATCAGGTCTGATCTCCTCAGCTCATAGCTACGCTGCATATGCTTTTAAAATGTGAATGTTTCCAGCTGAAAACTGGTGCATGACAGATTAAAACGCAAGGAAAACCTGGGGGAGATGTTGAAAATGCACACATGACAACTCTAGAAATATATTAACCACGAGCGTTTGGCAACTTTGGGCTCTTTTTGAAATGCAGCTAGTCCCTGAAAATTATTAATACAACAGTGAGAATCTAATGGAGGTTGGAATCTAAAAATCTGCCTTGATTATGTCTGCTGTTACAGTAATATAGACATACTGTAAATGTATTTTAAAATATATAGCCCATTTAATTCCCCAGCTATAAATGGGTTAGAGAGAAAGAGAGGGAGAGAGAAGGGGAGACAATATCACTTTTGTTTTTCCTTTTTTTTTTTTTTTTTTTTCCTTTCATGAGCTGAAGCTTTATGAAGATCTCATTGGAATCTGGCGGATGATTAATGTGAAGATTTGGTAGGAAATCTGGAGAGCTGTATTAAAGCTCAGATCTCAGGTTCATTTCGATCAGTCAGCCGTGAACTCTGGGCCGAATTCATTACACTTTAATAGTGCTGGGAGAGGAAGAAAATGCAATTTCTCATTCCATTAGAAAACTAGAAAATACTTTCAGCTTGTCCCCTATTAAGATGTGGCAGGTGACGGGACCATTGTGGGGGACACGGTCAATGGAATTACAGCACATTATTTTTGTTCGTATAAAATATTGAAAGGCAAGCCTGACTGTGCAGAAGTTATTTCACTGATTTGGTTTTTATGTAAATAAAATATTGAAAGTTAATTAATCCGTGCTAGAGACTAATGATTATGCTTATTATATTGCATTTGATCGTGTAATTTGCATGATTCTCGCATTGCTGCTTAATAAGCCATTCCAGGTTATAAATAATTCCGAAATTGGTTTCTAATAATGGCATGCTATAAAAAGAATGGTTTTATTACAGCAGCCTGAAAAGCAGAGCAATATCAGACGTGGAATTGGACTCCTGTTTAAGCACCAGCCGCTTTAATAATTATTTAAATGTATCATATACATTAAATACAGATCTAAAATGAGGAAAGTGGTGATTTATCCTAGCATCTAAAACCCTTAAAAACATATACAGCCGCTATAAATTAACTATTTGGAACATTCCTTAATCAGTGTGGAGCCCACATGCTGCAAGGAATGTGTAGGCAATCTGTTAACTATAAAGAAAACTGTAAAGTACTCGCATAAGAACATAAACCAATTACTATTTAATTTAAATTTGGTCAAGGAGCGGTGATACATCGGATTGTGAAGTAAATACATTAAATAAATTGTTTTGCCTTAGATTACATAATGTTAATCATTTTGAAGTGTTAATTAAGAAGGTTATGTTGATCTGATTACTTTTTAAACTACAGAACATTATTGTAAAAAATATTTAAATTACCGCTCTATTAAACTGTTTTTATCAGCAGTCTCGAGCTATTAGCATTGGTTTAAGATTATGCCGAGGCCATTAAAACACTTTGTCTTTCTTCCTACGAATTCCTTTGATGTGCTGTTAGAAAATAACTGTTTCCATTTTATATTTTATATTTTACTTCATTTACCACACTCCTAATATTGAAATTGGTATCATTAACCTTTGGAAACCCAATAAAGTTTAATAGACCTCGTTTTCGTTTTTCATAGAGTCAGTTGTCCAATTATATTTTATTTGTGAATCTAATTTCTTTCTTAATTTAAACTAATTATGGTCCTGTGTAGGCTGAGTCAAATTGGTTTACTTTTGAAAAGCAAACGTGCTTTTTCTGTCACATTCAAGAACAGAGTCTGTTTCTGTTCATAAAACCCGCTCATTTAGGGATTTCTTTTGACGTGTCTTTATTTAGCTGAGGAATCTAACCTGGCTGAGAGGAATTTTGAACTCTGTCTGCAGTAAAGTGCAGCGGCATTTCCCGTGCACTGTGCTGAGCGGGGATGCACATCCCACAAGTGCTTCTATTGTGCAGGATTTCATTCCGTGGAAGGACTCACCCAGAAAGTCGATAAAATATCGTTTTACACACAAAAGCTGTATTGGAGCAGTCTCGCGGTTTACATTTGCCTAAAGAGTTTCTTAGATGACTACGTGCAAATGCATGTATGCCTGTGTGCACATGTGTATGTATGTATATGGACTTTAGAGAACAAAGTACATCCTACATGTTAAAGTTACTCGCTACTGCTCCTGTCTCTAGGCATTGGAAAACTGGTAGTCCGGGGAAACTGCGAGTCCAGCTAGAGCTGCCTTTGACCGAAGAGCCTTTTTACCAGCCTGTGTGCCTTCCCCGCTCACCAAACCCACCCTCCCGCCGGCAGGCTCCAGGGGACGCCCGTTTTGGGCTGCGACGTAGCCGCCCGGGTGTCAGTACCCTGGAGAGCGGCCCTGCCGTCAGCACCCGGGGCAACAACCCCATGGTCCACTGCGCCGCCGCCGCCCGGAAGAGGGGCGATTCGCCGGCGGTTTTGGATCGCCCCTTAGCGCCGCGCTATTATTGCGAGGGCTGAGACTCGCCCCTCCCGAGCTGCGCCTTGCCGGGCTCTTTCCTGCCGCGAGTTGGGCCGTGGAGCAGGGGGAAGCTCCGCCCGATTCCCACTAGGGACCACCGAGCTGCGGGGGGCTAGGGGACAAGGGGACACCCCGAAGGGACATTTCTGTGGAGGGGGGGGGGGGGGATATGTCCGGTTTCAAGGCTCCCTGAATGAACTTTGCGTTAGGGCTGGGTTTGCTCCCCTTCAGTCTGGCTGAGGTTCGGGGACACCTGCCGCCCGCCCCGCTGTGACTGGCCTCTGGCCTCGCCGCCGGCCAGCCCTGCCGCCTTCGGTGTGACTGTGGAAGAGGCCGGCGGGGAGGGAAGTGCGCGGGGATCGCTGCTCATACCTGCACCCGGGACTCAGTGAGGCCGATGCGCAAGGCCAGCTCTTCCCTCATGAAGATGTCCGGGTAGTGGGTCTTGGCGAAGCTTCTCTCCAGCTCGTTCAGCTGTGCCGGAGTGAAGCGGGTGCGGTGCCGCTTCTGCTTTTGCTGCCCCTGTTGCTGACCAGCCTGGCTGGGGTTCTGGCCACCCTGCTGGCCTTGCTGCTTGTCGGGGTCTTTGGCGCTGACGGCTAAGGAGCTGGGGTTGGATCCCACCGTGGTGATGTCCTCCCCCGGCAGCAGGGTGGTCCCTTCTACCGTGTCCGAGTTGGGAGCCATGTCTCCCGGGTGTCCTCCCGGATCCGAGCCCCCTACGCCCAGCCGACACTTCACCGCCTCCCGGTGTCCCAGCAGCTCGGCCGCATCTTTCATCCCTGTGGAAGCAAAGGAGCTGCGGTCACTCCCCTGCAGTCGGGCATGCATCCATCACAGCCGCTTTCCAGCGAACTGAGCCGGTGAGAGGCACCCAGCCACCGCCACCGTCTCCACCCGCCGCCCCACTGCCACCCGCAAGCCCCGCAGCCCGGCTCGGCTCGGCTCCACGGCGCGCAATGTCCCTGGCCCGGCGCAATCGGGGCGCGGAGAGCAAACTTTACACCGAGCAGCTCCTCGTCCTGCTTAAATAATAAGCTCTCTACCGGGCCTTCCCTTGCGAGACCAAGGGAGGGGAAAGAAGAAGGGGGGCAAGTTTTGTCGGTTTCAGATGGCTTTTCCCAGAAGAGCTGATAAAAGAAAGAGAAGAGAAAGAAAGAAAGAACGAGAGAAGGAAGGAACGCTCGAACCGCCCTGCTGCCAGGAGCGTTACCTCCCTGACAGATGTGTGGGGACCTCGGTCACCCCGGCTGATTTTTCCCCTCTCCTCCCTCCACTCCTCTAAACAAACTAATGAATAACCACAAAGAGCCAGATACAGATATTTCTCTTTTTTGTTTTAAGGAAAAGAAGGAATGGGGGAAGCGAGCAGGTGAGCAGAAAAAGGCCACCCAGAACTCCTTCGTAAATACCATCGAGCTCATCTGTCCTAAAATAATAATAATCATCATCATAATGATAATAACATGTAGGTATGTATATAAAAACAGGGGAGAGGGAAATTAAATGATCCACAACTCGCTGTAGATCTACATACTCCTTCTCTTTTTTTTCTTTTTTTGATGTTAAATCAAATTAAACTTCAATACAGTACAATTACTTTTAAAGGAATTAGCCCATTTAGATCGCATTAAGGTAAAATAAGGAACAAATTGTCAATTTCCTGCTCCGGCTTCCTCCCCGTTCGCTGCCGCCGGCGGTGCAACCGCCGTGGGGCGGGGGGGTGCTGGGGGAAACTCACCGAGACGGGCGTCCAGGAGGTCGGCGTGAGACAGCATCGCGCACCGCTCCAGGGCGAAGGCTGTTCCCCCCCAAATTTTAGCGGCCTTAAGTTATTTAAAATAGATATGAGATATATATATATATATATATATATATATATAGATCCCCTAAATGAAAGAAAATTCGGTGTGTGGTTAAAAAGGGGGTCTCTTGCATTATAATGTCCTTTAGAGAGACGGGGAGGTGCTTAACACTTCAATGAACCCGTGAGCAGCTCGGCGCGGGGACCAATCAGGAGGGCAGCCTGCAAATGTCAGCGCCCGGATCGCCCCGCTCCGCCCGCCCGCCGCCCGCCCGCCGCCCCGGCCTCCCGCCGCTCAGGCCCGGCCCGCGCCGCGCCGCCGCTCCCTTCCCTGCTCCACTCGCCCTCGCCGCCCTCCTTACCCCTCTCCCCTTGTCTTCCAAATGCACATTTGCTACCCTTCTCCCGCTCCAGGTCACCCCTTATTTACTGTGTTTTTCTTCTTTTATTTCTTTTTTTTTTTTTCTTTTTTAATGCTTCCCCGGGGCGCACCCTTGCACCCGGCCCAGTCAGGCTCCTGGGGGTGGCTGGCAAGCACAGCGCCCACCGAGGGGGATGTAAAAGGTTGAGCAAGGGCTGGTCCTGCTCGCCAGCCGCCCAGGGGACAGGCTACGGCAACCGCGACCGGCTCTCACCCACCCGCCGCCTCCGCGGGGCCCCGACGGCTGCGGGGCGGCGGGGAAAAAGAAACTTGGGTCAGCTCCCACAGTGCCCGGCCGGCAGAGACTCGCCGGCTCCGGGGCTACCCGCCAACCCGGTCTCGGTCTCTTTAGCCCGGTGCAGAAGCACAACGGCAACGCAGGGAGCGGGAGGGAAGCACGGCGCGTTCCCGCCGCCCCGGGAGCGCTGCCTCCCGGGCCGGGATTTAAAAGCCCGTAAGCCCAATTTTCTTTCTTTCGGGTAAAGTTCGGCTCGCCTACAAACTGAATTCAAAGCAGTAAATAAAGTTAAATGCTTTTTATTTTCCTCTTGAATATGTTAAACTACTCGAACAATTTAAAGTGCTTTGCACAAGTGAAGCGAACCATTTCTAATGTTCTGATTTTTCAAAGCCAGCCAACAACAAAGTTTAGATTAGTAATATATTTCTAACCAGAGTAATTTTCAAGATCATTAGGCATTTATGTAATTAGTGCCAAATCTATAAGCTTTTATTACGATTATTAGAGTAAAATCAGTATAAATTTGTACTAATTTACTACTGTTTAGACTTGGCTGTCAAGCCAAGAGGTTCTTATTGTAAATGATAACTGAGGAAATTAAGTGCAAAATTCTGTACCATTTCTGATCCGCTCCTAAACAATCCGTTTCAATTGTATTTGTAGCAGAACATAATGCCCTTTTAAAGTTATTTGACTTGTATTTTTATTTGCAAAACAAGAAAAATACCCTCTACACGGGCACAATGAAAACTGATATTTACTACTTCCAGCTTGATTAACATTGATTTTTAATTCAAAAGTGATGCAATTAAGATTATTCATTTAGTGCAAATAAAGCTTCCACCAAAAAGAGAACCCAGTGAAGTCTGTGTTAAATAATACAGCGCCAATGGCTTTTTTTATCCTCGCCATCCAATTGACTTACGCAAAACATTGTAAATACTGCATGCGAACAGATGCAAGAGTGGTTTTATTTGCAGCTCAGATGTGCAGGGGTTTCGGCAGCGACTGAACAAGGAGACAAAGGAACCGGCCGACCGATCTCGAGCGCAGTTTTACTGCCTTTTTTTTTTTCCCCTCCCTCCTCCCTGCTCAGGCAACGTTGATTCAATCCAGCTTTCGAGACGTCGGGTTATTGCAATGAACCTGGGTGCCCGGAACGGCCGCTAAAAGCAGGGAGAGAAACCCAGAGCCGGGCCACAATTTAGCTGCAGAGTGGGAGAAAGAAAGAAAGAGGTGGAGGTGGGGTGGGAGTTTCGGGATATTTTTTTTTCCCCTTTCTTTTTCCGGGTGGATGGGAGATGGTGGAGATGGCTCATTTGTTTTGCCTTTTTCCTTTGAAAATCGCTGTCTGCGGCTCCGGGGCAGGAGGGGAAGCCCCGCCGGTGACAATTCCTGACAGCCGCCCTCCGGCCACTGCCAGAGCCGCCGGAGGAGGGTCGGGCCCGGGCCGGGGCCGCCGGGAGCGACATCCTTTCGCGGCCCCGGGAGGGTCGGGCCCTACATGGGGCCAGGGTTATGAGAGTGATCAGGTGCCGGCCGGAGTGTTTGGGGTTCAGTTTTAGCTGTAGCTGTTGGCAGAAATGACTGGGCACTGCAAGCTCCCGAAGCCGGCTTTTGCCGAGCTTGGTACGGGCAGGGCGGCACGGCGAGCCTGCGCGTCTATTCTGTGTTGTTGTATGTTTCGGATCGATAAATAAATGTGTAATAGTTAATGTGCAGACACATCGGAGTAATAACAATGGGATGAAATCAAAGGATTATCAATCTCTGTTAGTAACTGCTGAATAACAATGTTGCGGTGTGATTGATAGCGCGCTTCATTTTATGACTTTTCTATTGCTCTTGATTTTTATAGCAGTATAAACAAACTAAATCATTTCTTCGAAGACTTCAGAGCGAAATCGTCTTAAGGGAAGGGGAAAATCAGAGAAGGAAGTCCGCGGGAGAGAAAGGAGCGAGCAGGGCTGACACTTTAGCGTGTCAGAAAGAAAATGACAATAGGGCATATGTAAAATACCCTAATCGCATTCTGCTTCCGCGCACTCCTGTTTTGTCAAGTGCCTGAATTCACCTGGGCAGTGTCGGAGATGTATTTACAAGGATTTTATTCCCCGTCATCTTTCCATTTTCACAGTGTAGCCAGAAAACTGCCAGTCAAGTCCGTTCCCTGTTACAATTTACGGTATTCCCCACATGATCATAGGAACTGAAGTTCCTAACAAGGAAAGGCTTTAGCACAATGGCCCAAAATCTTCAGAGTGACACGAGTGTCTTCAGAAATCACTTCAGAGCAAAGTAAAAGGATTTTCTATGACGGATCCAGTGATTTTTCCTCAATAAATAGGTTTTAGATTGTTACACACACGTAGAACCGGAACAAAGGGCAGTACCAGAAAATATATTGGTTGCCCCTAATAAAATTTATTTAGACAGTTTACTTCTCATAAAAAATAGAGATTGAATTTCGTACCGGAGCGCCTGCCAAGGGGCTAGGCACTGGGAGATCATCTCCCCCCGCACCTTCCCTTCGTTTTCTTTCCTTTTCTCTCATTTTCTTCCTCCTTGTTAGGCCCTGTCCCGGGGTCCTGGCCGAGTCCTCTCTCCCTTCCGCTCCCCTTCGCCCCCCGCCCCTGTCCACGCTGCTCGCACTTGCCCAAGGAAGGGCGGCGGGAGCCGGGCATGCCGCGTTTGGGAGCGATGTCACCCTAATTCTCCGGTGCCGTGACCTGGGAAGAAAGGGTAGAGAACTTTCCAAACCCCACAGCTTCCCCCTCCTCTCTCCGCCGCTAAACTGAAGCCCTGATCGAATGAGGCTGTAATACAAACAAGTGTATTTAAGCAATTCTGCTCTAATTTAGGAACAGAACCTTCTTTTATCAGAATAATTATACCTGGAGCGAGCAACACGGTAAAATAAGGTTAAACTGCTAAAGTCAGCAGGGCGGCTTGGAGTAAATGGCTGATCAGATTCGTAATTTTTTATTTATGTATTTATTGAGCAACCATCCAGTTAAGGGGACTGCTGTATTGCATTTTACACTTAGCGACGCTCCCCGCGCTGGTCAAATGTAGCTTTTGGTTGCCTGATTGTACGCGCGGCTTTTTTATTATTATTTTTATTTGATTATTTCATTATTTCCAGACAGTAGTGCTGAAATGTCGGATATTATTATTCACATTCCTGCTCCTCAGTGCTGCATTGTAACATTGTTCGCCTTAATGAGAAGCGCCTCCCTCAATAATTAACGACCTCACATTTCCCTATTTTCTTGCGTGATGAAAAGAATCAATTTTAATTCATTGTAAATTACAGCTATGCTTTTGAGTGTTATTTGCTTACTTTTCCACATCGGCATACCCTAAACACAAATGACAAATCAAACTATATCCTTTCGTTAGGCGTAATTTGGAGTTAAGAAATGGAAAAACATAAACACGTGTTTTCATTTCAGTCAACCCTCTCGAAAATATGACTTCTTTGGAAATGAAGGACAAGGCTGCCAGCAGCTACAGATCCCAATTTATTACTTCCAGTCAGAACTAAGTGTGACGATCATCGCTGCTTTACGACACTAGGCTGCATGCAGCGTTTCGTAGCTGCAATGAATATACTTCTTTGAAAGCAACTTTATGAAGTTTAAAGGCATCCGAGGCAAGAACGATCGCTGCTGATCAGAAACGCAGCCGGCAGGAGTTCCGAAAGCAGCCTCCCTGAGAGTGATGGGGAGAGCTCGGATCTCCTCCTATCATCTGTTCTCAAACACCGCCAAGAACAGCGTTCTCCCATTTGCTTATTTATTTAAATATCTGCATCTCGCTCCGGCGGAGTCAAAGGCAGCGCTTCCGACTGTCTCCTCGCCGCAGGCTGCGGGACAGCTCTCCACAGCGAACCGGTTGCCTTAGATTGAAAGGATGGCTTCTATCAATTAATTTTCATCAGAACGATGACAACCAGTCTTTTATGGGGAAAAAGCTATTTTAATATAAAGGTATGACTGACACCCCCCACTCGCTCTCCCCGTCCAGACGCAAACTCTTCACACATACACACGAAGTCGCCTCCCCTTCCCCCCCCCCCCCCCCAGCTTTGTATGCATGTATGTGTGTATAGGCTTCGGGCATTGCACTAAGTTCCCAAACTTAAAAATGCGAAGCCCAAGCCTAGCGCACCGAGCCCTGCCTTGTGCGGCAGGACAGGAATTGCTGGGGCTGCCCCGAGGGGGTAGGCACCGCCGCCTGTACGAAGCATTTTCCGGATGCAGCTCTGTTTAGGGAAAGAGCGCACTTCAAGGAAGACTTCCTATTGAGCTTTGAGGAATTTGCTTAACATATACCCATATATTTTAAACCCCAAACCTCTTAATCCAGCTGGATAAAATAAACCACCATGTGTGGCAATGAGAGGATACACATCAGAGATGGACGTGAATGGGGTATTTAACTTTCTCCCTTTTAAGGCCGTAGTTTTAATCTCAAATTACATAGGTGGTATATAGTAATAAGAAACATACACATTTTGTTTGCATGTGTTAAGTTGGCTGCTTTTCTGATTTCTATTTACTCAAGATAAATAATCATATATCAGTTATTCAGTTAGGTGACAAGTCTAGTAATTGGAATAAAAGAAAACATCTCATCCTTATCTCTTCCTCTAACTAGATATAGCGCTAATAAGACTGCATCAATCTTATCTGGCAAATAAATAAAATAGACAAACAAACAAATTCGCCTCCAACAAGTTAATGTGGTGTATCTGAGTGGAAAGTAGATATTTTCACGCATTCTGGAGATGAGGAGTGACTTTTAATAAAATCACAAGAAAAACAAATGTAATTCTGTAAGCAATTTCAGCGCTCAGCCATCTCTCCCCCGCGCCATTACTTAGCATTCTCCACCCCTCCTAACCTTTTCTTTTAAAAACCAGTTAGTTCCAGAAATATGACTGTCAATCTAGGACCTTTCGATCCACCTTCCTTTATTATTTGGGGGGCAATTCTAGAGGTAATACGGTTTATTTTACAAGGATGATTTTTGTTGACTTTTTTTTTTCCCTCCCTCTCCCCTTCCCTTCCTCTCTTGCCCGAGCGCGGCTAATTCGGGGCGTCTATATTCACTCAATTAGAGAAATCTAAAGAGAAAATCGATCTTCCATCTGCAGAAATGCCAGCTTAACAAATTAGATTCTTGTTTCGTGCAGGTGATTTGGTGACAGTCGGGGAATTAGAAGTAATAAGTTGTTGTGTTTGAGACCACCTTCTCGTCCCCGGCCCTCCGCCCTGCCCCCGGCCGGGCCCCGCCAGGGGAGCGTCGCGCCCGCTCCCGCCCTGGCACCTCCTCCTCCGGCCGGGCGGGCGAGCAGCCGCCGTCGCCGCATCTCCCACCCTAATTAGTGCTGCTGCCCTCCATGTGGGCTCGATTAAACCGTGATTTAGCCGAAAGAAATATAATTATGGCTGCAAATAAAATAATCAGCATTGAAGAGCGATTTCCTTAATGAGATGGAGCGGTTGCACGTCACGGAGTAAAGGGGTCTCATTAAGAGGTGGTAATGAGGCTTGGGTGAATATTGGGAGTTGCACAAAATATCTAAACTGCCGAGGAAGCCCAGCACCGAGCTCGGGCTCCCGACCGGGCCGCGGGTCGCAGGCCGCAGAACAGGCGCTGCCTGCGGAGGAGGGCCCGTCCCGTTCCGCAACACGCTCGCTGGAGCGGGGCGGGTTGGGCGCTCCGGAGGTGGCCAGTTTGACCAAGGCCCGGTTTTAAGAAGTCATTAGTGCGGCCATTTTTAAAGTGGAGCAGGAACACTTTTAACAGTCCCCTCCCGCTGCTCATCTGCCCGGTGCACCCGGCGCCCACCACAGCCTTCTCGCTCCGCTCCTTCACCGTGCACCCGAGGTCCCCAGAGCCGGCGCTTCAGGGAGCTGCCCTTGCCCGCGACTGGTGAGGAGACCCGGCTTCAGATGCGAACCATGTGGAAAACAGCTAAAGCTGTGAGAACCCAAGTCAACTCTTCCCTCCGTCCGGCGACAGAGCACGGACGCACAGCCACTAAGGGAAGGCGGATTAGAGCTAAAATGGCTAATTAAGAAAATCAATTACAGGTGACCTACAGAGGACTACCACAACGGCCCCGCCCGTCACAACCACGAAGCCGCCAAGATGGCAGTCGCGCTGGCCGCCTGCCGCGCATGCCGCGGGCAGCGCTGGGCGGGAGGTGGTGGTAGGTCTGAGCGGTTCCTGAGGTACCGGAGGAGGAGAGGAGCGGCCGCTGGCAGCATCTCTGCTTCAGCCCGCGGCAGTGTGAGGGCCCTGGCTGCTGTGGCGGGCTGGTTTGGGGGAGCGTGAGGGTACCGCTGAGGGAACAGGCCTGCTGGAGAGCAAAGTGCTATCTTTACATAAAATAAAAGGGAAGCAAATGGGATAATAGGCTGCCTCACGTTCCCAGGGGAAATTACACACTGGCTCTGCAGTGTGACAGAGGGAAAAGCATTGTTTTGCTTTCGTCCCCAGTTGTTCTTTTTTTATTTTTTTAATAGTGCAGTATTGGGCATGTCTTCGTGTTTTGTCATCTCGTCAAGAAAAACAGCTTGCATAAGAAACACCAAAATAAAATAAAGGCCAGCATATTTTTCTTCTTTGCTTATGATCTCAGTAACTTCTGGAGGAGATGGCATCTACATTTTGTTCTCATTATCACAAAAAACATTTCACCTTTTAGCCTGATACCTGTAATAGACAGTAAAGGTCAAGTTTCTCGATTAGCAGAAAGGTCTGTGTGACATTAGCAAAAATTGCATGCGGGCTGCTCTCGGCAGTGGGGAGCAGAGAGCCACAGGAGCACCGATGACCTCTGGGTTGAAGGCTCACCCTGCTCTTCTGCTGTTATGAGGTAGTCAGTGTTTTACTGGCTACCTCTGTGGTCTCAGTGTATTTGTGTAGAGTGTTCTGTAGTCTTTTAACTATCTGCAGCTTCCGTACATATATCCCAAAGGAGGTTTGTCTCCCCTTTTGTTACTTTGTAAAAGGATGGAGATATGACAGAGTTTGCCAGATACTAGTTCAGGATATCCTATTGGTTGTATGTATAAACACCTAAGCTCTAAGGCACAAGTCACTTAAGATTGTTGTTTGTTCATTTTTCTTTAAGGAAAACAAAAACCATTTGGGGTTTTTGGATGACTGGTTCTGTTGGAAGAAATTGCAAATTATTTAAAGGGAAAAAATTCAGGATTCTCAGGAGATTCTGGTACTGACTGGAAAAAGGTAAATAAATGTTTTCTTAAAAAATATGTTTTCTGTTTTGGGCTTCATTTTCAAACCTTCTACTATTAATTGCTTAATCTATGTTCTCTGCATACACACAAACTCTTCCCTACAGGCCTTTCTCTTCCTGATTAGTGGCCAGTGGCCAATACTTCAGTTATGGCTTACAATGTATGAAATGACATTCTGCGAAAAGAAGGATTTCTGCCTCCTAAAACTGTCATGAATGTGGGACAGTTTTCCCATGATCCAGCTGCAGTGAGGAGTTGTACACATCTCAACATAAGTCTTGTAATTTCTTCATATTCAATCCTAGCTGTCCCTTTTCAACTGAAAGCAGAGATTAATCACAGACAATGTTTACTGTGAGTAGGGTACTATGAGGGGAGCTGAGACTCGGCACCCAGAATTTTGCATCCTCTGTTGCTAGGGAAGCTAGAGAACTGAAAGCCATTGTTTCTTTATGCTCCAGTTGAGAAGAAAGTACAAAATTTTGTAATGGGCAGAAGCTGCTTTGCACTGGGAGACTGTGTTTTGTGGACTGGAGTATTATACAGAAAAAGATTTTATTTAGCTTTAGAATAGTGACCAGCCATTAAATTACTAGTGCCCTGGAACCTCCTTTGCCTCCCTTTATTAAAAGAGACAGCCATGTGCTTATGACTGCAGCTGCTCAGACTGCAGGTGCCTTTTCCCTTAGTTACAAGCACTGGGGGAATTGCACTCATTAAATTAGTAAAGGCTTCCAGTCGACATAGTAGAGCAGTAACATGCCACAGGTGTGGTAAGTGTCTGACTTTGGTTTATCTTTACCCGGCATCAATGAGCTCTTCTCTAGGTGGGTTACTTTCTGCCTAGAATAGTAGCTATGACTTAGATGGGTGAATTTGCATGAATACATTCAGCTTTGTATCCACAGAAAATGCAGAACTTGATGACAATGGTGACATCTTGTAAGACTGGGCTGAAAGAGTCCTTTGGGATCAGTGAGTCCTGCAACTCTCTCCCTTTTTGTATTTTAATGGGCTGTGTGAGAGTGGTTTTCAGCTGGAAGTTCAGGGTTTCCTTTTCTAGTGTTGAAGTCAGAGGTGGCAAGGATGGTGGTGTTAATAATTTCCACTCTTTGAGGGTGAGGAACTAGAGAGTCATGTGTTGGGATGTTCTAACTGGGGACGGAGCCAGACCACAGTGTGGGGCTTGATTGCTGGTAATCAGCAGATCAAGTCTCTGTGTACAATGCTGGCCTCTCCGAATGCTAATAAAGTTTTGCTTTCTTCTGAGGCCACATCATTTACAGCTAATGAAGCAGTGAGGGGTTGCAGGAGAGAGAGCCTTGTGCAGGGGATGGTGACATGCTGGGGAAGGAAACCTCCTGCACATGACTTTTACTTTGAATGGCTCCCAGCTGTCACTGTTCTTCTACACTGTCTTCAGAGTATGCCTTCCTTCTACTCTGCAGGGAGAGAATTAGGGAGGCAGAGATAAAATAGCCCAATACAGTCAGGATAAGGGTGATCCTTTTTGAACTCAGTGTTTGAAAACAGTAGCGGGTTCCTTGGACTACTTATTGAGATTACTAGTGGGAATAAGAGCTCAAAGAAGGCTGGTTTGTATGTAAGTGTTGGTAGAACTTATCTGGCCTTGTTTTAGCTCAAAAAGTAGTCTTGTGACATTTTTATAAGGTCTTTACTCTGGACTGCAAAGCATGCTGTCCTTTGTATTCATCTTGCCGTATTTCCATTTTTAGCACAGTGTATGTGCTTTTGCGCAGCTGCTGGATTTCAAGAGGTAGGGCATGATTCTCTCTTTGGCTTGGCATAGGCATTTGGGTTAAGTCTCTCCCTGAAATCCAGCTCTTGTGCATCCAGAATTAGTCTAACTACATGGCAATAGTCCCTCCAGCTTTTATTCTTCTTCATCCTGCCCTGTCTACTTAGGCACTTCAGTCAAATTTACCACCATTGACAACCTGAGCATTAGCACAGAAGACTCTTAAAAACCAGCTAGAGATTAAAAGTACCTTTCAATGTGTTAACCTTGCAATGTGTGTGATTTTTCTCTTGCAAGAAAATAATTATTTTTGCTTGGTTAGTGGTATTAATTGCCAGTAATATAACTTACTTCATACTTAAAACATCCCGGAATAATTAACATCAGTGCTTAAAACTGTCAAGAAGTTTTGCAGGTTGCATGTTTGAGTGTAGTAGCCTGGTGGTGTGGCCACGATCTTTTCCTCCTGGCTGAGATTCTTGGTTATCTTTTCCTTTAAAAGTTTTTGCATGGCTCTTTTCTGAGTTCACGTGATCATTTGAGACTGCAAACCATAAACTTCCTTGAGGTGTTGTTCTCCTTTATTTGTACAGCCCCTGGCGCAGTGAGGACCTAATGTGATGGCTTTTTAGATGCTGTCTCTGTAAAAGCTCAGTAATATTCAGAAATGGACCAGCTTCACCATCTGACTTTACGTAAGCTGCTGAACAGTGTGTACGTAATGTTGATAATTACTGATTTAAAATTAGTTTGACTAAGTAATCTGAGGTTTGCTAGTTTTGCTGTGAAAATTGCTTAATTTTGATCACTCCACAAACTTCTTTTTTTCCCCACTAGCTCCATCTACTGTGCCTGAGGGTACGTGTGGAATTTCAGATGTCTTCAGTGTTCTCAGAAGTTCACATTAGCCAGAAATTTCCAAGTGACTCAGTATTCCTCAAATTAGAGGGTAGCACTCAAAAAATAGTGAAGGCAGGCGAAATAAGATCCTTTAAAAACAAATTGATTAAATAATTCAGTATAGCTAGTTGTATCTGATGTCACTATTAAAAACTTCAGTTTAATGTACACCTTCTTAATTTAGAAGAGTATGAAAATGTAAGTTTACAACCCTTTAGCTTGCTCAACTAGGAGTAATGGTTTTGGTTTTGTTTGGTTTTGGGGTTTTTTTTTATTTTTTTTTTTCCCATCCACACTGTTTAGAGGGGGTAGCTTGCTCTCTTGTGCTGGTTAGAGTTTAGCTAATGGCTATTAGCTGCAATTTTTCTAAAAGGTGCCAAATGGTGTTTTCATTCATGGAGATGAGGTCCATCAGTAGGTTATGATAAGGACTTTGAGGGAGGAAGTTTCTTAATTTCCCTGGCAAAGCTTCCTGGTTTTCATCAGGTGTTGGGATGTTAAACTTGTTTCTATGCTTTTCCCTTGAGTGCTGGCTACTGGCTTTTGTGTTCCCCACTTGTACCCCAGCTCAAGCAGGTGAGTTCAAGCAGGAGTTGGCACATAGGAATGTGTGGGTTGATCTTCATCCTGACATAGCTGCATTCCTGCCTCAGGTGTTTCCCCTGGCATCTGCTGACAGCAGGATGAGCCCTTGGTCTGGTCTGGTATCAAGAGGAGTTCTAGCTTCTTACAGATCCTGTGGTGTGCTGGGTAATAGCGCTAAGGCCTTCTTCCTCCAGGTTCAGCATTGATTCAGCTTGGTGCCTAGATGATAGTAGCAGGTATTGTGCAAATGATCCAAGAGAATGAAACATAACATGTTATTTCTTTTGTGGAGGCATTGATTTTTATGCAGAAATATGAAGTTCATCTTGTGTTGAAAACAGAGGACAAATTGTGCAATTGACATATCTGATCAATTAGTTTTGAAACATACCATCTTCATTTGCAAATGGATTGTCTTTTATTATTTTTAACCCACTCCCTTGGAAGTGTGTAGAAACTGTAAACCAGCAGGAAGCCAAGTCACTAAAAGCATCCAGAGGAATTTCATTTTGTTTTCATAAACTAATCTACCCACTCACATCTATCTGTGTAAACTAATTACTTTTTTAATTAGGTAGCCTTTTTGATTGCTTGTGGAGAGCTGTGGTGAAATTTACCACTAATTATGCTGGGGCAGGAGGAGGCCTCTGGATTGTAGGAAGGATGAGAAAATTTTATTTCCTTTTGTTGAAATGGGGAGCAAGTAGTAATTGATATATAAATAATGTGCTTATTTTCCCAATTTCAACCTATTTGGCTTCTGTTAACCTTACTAATTGAGGCTCTTTCTATGCGTCATTTGGTTTCCTTCCATCTAATGTAACATCTACACTCAGGAAACAAAACTGTTGTAATATTGCAGTTTTCCTTCTTTCTGTTAAAAATAGTCTATGCTGAGTTGCTCTAGATTTTGGACTTTGCAGAGTTCCAGTGACATTTGCCCCAGAATACTGGATCCTAGGACATGCTAGCAAGTACTCTACAAAGTTCAAGTGCTGGTTTTTTTCACTCTGCTTGAATATGTGTTTAGAAAACTGGGGAAGGTGGCAGTTACACATCTCTGGTGCCATTTCCTCTGAAGCCCTGTCCATCACTTGGATATATTGTGAGGTCTTTGGTACATATAATAACTAGCATATAGCCAAAACTGCATATGGAAGAGAACCCAGTAAGTGGTTCTCCTTTTCTGTTACCTATTTGTGATGCCCTTATCAAGAGTGGGTGCTCTGAGAGAACAGGTGGGAGGAGGGCTGTTAAGGTGGTTAGGCCATAAGCAGCATGTTTTCTTCTTTTCCTCAAGCTTGTAGTCCTGCTCTGAGTCTGTACTGAGGGTGAAACTTTCAACTGAATTTGGTGCTTCCCTCCCAGTTGCTTCTAGCAGGCCGCACAGTTCACTTTTGGTGCCTTACAAGCCCCATCCTTAGGTTTCCACCTTCAGTCCAAGCTTCTAGCCTCTTACCTTTGCCTGAATGAGTCAGTTGTGCACAAAATAAACATCACTATCAAATGGGAATTTAACACATTTTTGGCATTGCATTAATGGCGAGTATTCAGAAATGTAAATAAAAAGCTGGAAACAAGGCAAAAAAAAATCATGTGGACCGTAGTCCATCTAGTCCTTTTGTTCAGGAGAACCATTTCCAGCTTTGAGTCCACTGGGCTGTAACATGCCAGGTAAAAATTTTTTATTTAAATTTGTTCTTACTGAAATGCGTCTACTAAACTTTCTCACATTCATCAGAAACCCTTTGATTTCTAGTCTTGTCCTTTATGATACTGAACGGTCTTGTATCACCCATATATTAAATACACACACTTCCTTTTTCACCTCTTCTGCCATACAGGTCAGCTGAACAGAACTGCACCTTTTGGGGTGGCCAGACCCCAAATTCAATTTTAGTAGTAAATTTTTTGGTAACTACCTGGTCTAGGAGGCTGTGCAGCCACCTATCCTACTATCCTGCTGATGTGGAAATTCTGAGGACCCTGGTCTATTGAGAATGAGTGGCAGGTCTATTGAAAATAAGTTGCCAGTAGTTAAGCATTTTCCTTTGTCTAAACCCTTCTGCTTGCTTGAGATAAACCAGGAACTTGAATTCTTATTCCCCATGCCCCCAGGAGAACGTTTTGAAACCTGGTGTCTGAGTATTAGGTGGGAGAGGCTCAGCCTGGCCTTTTACAAGCCAGTTCAATGTCAGAACTGAAGGGTTTCACTAGAGGTGCAGGAGGTGGGTTGCCAAACCGCTATTGTTCTAAGGAAGCAGAGCAGCTTGGGGGGCAGGAGGAGGGAGCTGTGTATGTGAATTTTAATTTTTTCCTTGTTTTTTATGTTTTTCTTTTAACTGGCAGATTCAGATTCAAGCCTTTGTTTATGTTAAGCAGGAAAGATTTGAAAACAGGCAGATAAGCCTTTACTTTCCCTCTTCTATCTTTACATTCCCTGCAGGGTAAAAATTCTTGCACAGTTTATTGCTTTTTATGAGTGCCATTATAAAAGCTCAAACCTTTCCCTTGCCTGAAAGTCAAAATACAATAGCATTGCAAGTGTTTGTAGCATGGGGTATAGTCTGATGCTCATGGATTTGCAGAATATCCATTTGTGAAATGCGTGCCCTTGGATTCAGTGGCACTATGCTATCTGGCTCTGCACTCTGCAGTCAGTCCCTTTTTCCTACCTCAAGGTACGTTGGAAGGCTCCTAAAAGGGATGTGCTGTACCACCTTTATCCTTTTGTGTGTATTTAACCCAAAATATCTATGTACAGTTAGCTCTTCACTCCTGTTAAAGGATGGTGAGGTCTTAAGATATACCTTGTCCATTTTTGTAGCTAATTATGTGCCTGCAGGATAGGCTTTTTCTGTTGGAAGTTAAGTCTTTGTGTCTGCTCCTTCTGGAGATGTGTTTCAGTGGATAAATCTCCTTTAACTTGTGCTGTGTGATCTTAGTGAAATTCAGCTAATTCAACTCAATGAGCAATGTTTTGCCTGGATAAAAAAACAAACTAGAAACATTATTCACTCTCTTCCCTTTTATGTTAGTAAGCTATGGCCAGAAATGACCTGTACATAGTGAAGCTCCTTGTGAAAGTGCTTTCAGACCTTACTGTGCTTTTCCCTCTTCCCCATATGACAATTTTGGGGTTTTTTAAATAAAAAATTTCACTTTTCTTATTTGTGTTGTTGGTTGGTCTTTGGTGTAGTGCAGCCAGTTACAAGAACAGATTTCCATATTTCAGCGAAGTGGTACCTGTTTGGCTAATGACTAAGAGGGTAGCTCTTAGCAGCTGGTGGCAGCTGTTTCCTCTGCTTGTGTTTTGGAAGAAGTAACTGACATATACATTGCACTCTAAGCAGAAGTTCAGAGATGCAAATCCCAGACAGATGCAGCTTAGTTATTGCAGTTAAAGCTGAAAGAATAGCGATGAGGAAGGGATTTGTGGCTTAATGATGTGCTTCCTATGGTTCGTGCTGAAGTGTGGATGTTTCTTGGATCCTGTTCTTAACTATTCAACAACTTTCAGAGAAAGTACAGTGTGTTTTTTTGTGGGATTTTTCTTTGGTCGTTTTTGTTTGTGTTTTTGCCTTTTTTGTTTTGTTTTGTGTTTTTTTTCTTGGGGGTGGAGGGGTTGATTTTTTTTTTTTCTGGACCTTGCTCCCAGAACATAAACATCATAAAACAATAAACCAAACCATGGTGCTAATAAATTGCAAGGTTTGATTTTTGTGTAGAATTTTGAGGGACTTTATTTTGTGTTATATTAGAGGCCTGTCAGAAACATTGTTTTAGAATCATGGTTACTTTTATGACTGTAAGAAACTTACTTTCAAAGAATCCATGGTAAATTATCACTAGGTAAGAAAATGCCTTGTATTAATTAAAATCCAGAAAGGCAACTGTATCCTGGGCTGCATCAAAAGGAGAGTGACCAGCAGACTGAAGGAGATGATCCTGGCCCTTTGCTCTTGTGAGACCCACAAGTATTGTGTACAGTTCTGGTATCCTCAACACGAGAAGGATATGTGCTGTTGGAACAAGTCCAGAGGAGGGCCATAGGGATGCTAAAGGGTTTAAACTTTAACTGTGGAAATTAAGGTTAGATATAAGGCAGAAGTTCTTTACTGTGAGAGCGGTGAGGCACTGGAACAGGTTGCCCAAAGATGTGGTAAATTCTCCATCCCTGGCAGTGTTCAAGGCCAGGTTGGACAGAGCCTTGGGTGGCATGGTTTAGTGTGAGGCATCCCTGTCATGGCAGGGGGGTTGGAACTTGATGATCTTAAGGTCATTTCCAACTCAAACCATTCTATGATTCTATAAAAAAACTTTTACTAACATAAGAAAAGCAACTGGCCTGTAAATTAGCTAGTTATAAAAAATTACCTGAGTGTTGTGGAAGTCTTTCAAGTGAAGGAAGGAGGGCAGAGTTTTTACACTCCTTTGAGTTGTGATTATACAGTATAACTGAGGACTTAAGAAATACTAATTTCTAGATGAAGGTACCAACTTTATTCCATAGTTGTATTTGGATGCAGCACATCATCTGCATTGAAGTGCAAGAATTTTAACTGTGCAAGGGTAAAATTAAAAGTAGGTAGTAGTGAACAAACATAATCAGAGCAATTATAATTTATTTCCAAATTGTTATCCTAAGTCTACTTTCTTCTCAAATCACCTCTTTAATTTCTTCAGTCAGGATGCAACAGCCACTGCTGTTCTGCTATAACCTCTCAGTAAAACAAATGCTTTGTTCAACTGGTAAATAATCAGAAAAATTCTTAAACCTGTTCTGCCATCAAGAGAGGTATAACTGAAAGGACATTACCTCTGTCCATGGTGTAAAAAATGCAGCATGAGAACTGAGTGATAAATTAACATATATCATTGTATGAAGAGGTAAAAACAGTTCATCTATCTTAGACTTTGAACAGCATCAGTAATGCCACCGATGAGGTGGAAAGAGAGGTCAAAAATGCTTCCCAAGAGAACAGAGGTCAAAAATGGGATTTTTCTCTTTTATGATGGTCTCTTGTATCTGCGAATGCAGACTGTGAATATCCAAAAAGAGTAAATAATCTTGAAATAAGAAATAATATTACTTGATGTGCTACTACCTTTTGATTTTGAGGTCTGAGAGAGTAGCAACAATTCTGCTACTTACACTTAGTTTTCTGCAGTTTACTTCACTGGGGAACCTGGACCCAGTCTAAATGATGTTTTGTCAGTAAAAATAATTATCTTTATGAATAATCTGCATCTAGCCACTCACAGGTCTGCTGGAAATATGCAGTCTACTATAATCTATCACTGGATCAACTGCTCTGCTAGCATGAGTAATGCATGGTTTTGCCAAACAGCCTCCAGGGGCCAGTCGTATGTTATTGCTGGCCTGTCACAATTTTTTGATGTAGTTTTTACAGGTATTGTTCTACTGTCCTCTTAGAAGTTACACATTTCCAGAGTAATCTGAAGAGAGCAATCACTTTCAGGTATGAATTCATCTTGATTTTCATCAGCGAAGCTGGCTATTTTCTATACAACAGAACATGCACAGTCTTTTGGAGAATTTTGTAAGGAGGAAGATAAAGACAGGGGAGAGTATCACATTGCTTGGTGCAAGTCAGATGGAGCTAGAAAATAGCTTGGACAAAGAAGTATTGGGGGAAACATGAGAAACCACTCTACCCTAGAAACTACTGCACCAAGAAACATTTCCCTGGAGTCTGGTTTATATGGTAACTCTGCAGTCCCACGTGCCTGTAAATGCCAACTTCAGGTGTACCACAATACTACTTTCCTTCAGCCACTATAGGTCATGCCTCTGTTTAGCTTCCATGCTGAGTTGCATTTCTTGTAGTGCTCAGCAACTGTGCATCAATTCTCTGTGGGTTTGTTTTCCAGAAGTTTGCATATTTAATTCTGAAGAAGAGTAGTTTTTATTTTAAACTCTGCTTTACCCTGCAGACTTGACACCCCTATGTCCTTTTTAGCTCAGCATTTATTCACCACATGCCACTCAATGACTGCAATGTATGCATGTACTCTTATGAAACTATAGTAGTGTTACAAAGTTTCATCCCTTAGCACTCTCTAGTACTGGTGCGTGGCCACTTCAAAAGTAGATCATTCTGCAAACATTCAGAAATCTTATGGTGTTGATAATCTGTCAGAGCAGTGTTAAGAGTGATGGAGAAGCAGACTTATTACTCCCAGTGTTCTTAAGGCACACAAATAGAGGTAATGAAACTGCAGTTTACCCAAACTCAAGCAAATTAACGAAAAATTTTATTAAAAGTATTCAATATAGCACCACACAAAAGGTACACTGTTCTTTGTGTTGCCTTTATGGAACATGCCAGAGCACTTTCAAGCTAGAAAAATTAATGTAAAAAGCTTTCTTGTTTATCAGCAGAGTTTACCTTTTACTATTTAGAGAAGCTATTCTGAAAGAACCACAACTTTTGTATGTAATGGTTTAATGGTCTTCCAGGCAGATTAAGCACTGTTCCCTTACCCATCAGTTCCCATTCATCTTCCAGGATTTGAGCCTTGTTCAGAAAAACCTCACTTAAACCAAGATGTTTTCAGGAAGAGCCTTTGGTTCATAACTCTTACTAGCAGATCCAACTGACAAAATACTAGTCAGCTGCTAAATTCTGTTTCTTAAAAAAGTAACAGCATTTTGGTCAATGGTAATGGTGTGAATTTGGCTCTAGGAATCAACCCCAGGCAAATTGAGAAAGATTTGGAATTGGCTATTAATTGTGTCTTGGGTGCAAAGATAAACAAGGAGTACATATTTGATAATATTAGAGATAAATTGCATCATTTTGAAGGGTCATTTAGTCCCTCTCCTCTTTTAGTACAGATTTTTATACTATAATTGAAATTATTAAAATTATTTCAGATATAAGGTGCTTCTAAAACCCATGGCAGGGGACTTGGAACTAGGTGAATCTTTAAGGTCCCTTCCAAGCCAAACCATTCTATGATTCTATTTCATTCTAACATATTTATTGGTCCCTCATATTCCTTATAGCTAAACTTTGATTCTTAGACTGAACTGGTCAGAGTAAGTTCTGTATATTACTTGTTACACTATTACACTTACATTAAATTGGCTTTTTACTTTTTTTTTTTTTTGTAATAGAGATCAACTGGAGATGTTTATATTTTGTCTGAATATGGAACACACAGATGTTTCAGAACATCCTTTATTTGATGCATCTTGCAGTTAGAGAAAGGCCAGTTTGCATAAAGGAACTTTAGCAAGTCAACAATAGTAATAGAGCCATAGTCAAACAAAAGTGTGGAATGGACCCAGTGCTAATGCATATAAAGAGAGACTATTGAAAAACTTTCTAGGCTTCCAGCTTCACTGATTCCAGTATGGAAAGTGCTTCTTTATACTCTTCGGCTTCTTCCAATTCTTTTTCTTTTTCCTGGAATCAAAACCAAAATTACTGAGTACTTTGAAAATAACTGACATATTAAATTTAAGAAGGTAACTGGGGGGGGGGGGGCCGTAGGGGAAGGTAAAAACAGACTGAGAGAAGGCTGAAGCACTCAACAACTTTTTTGTTTCAGTCTTAACTGGCAGCTTCTCTTCCCTCACCTCTCAAGTGGATGGATCACAAGACAGGAACTGGGGGAGCAAAGTCCCTCCCACTGTAAGTGAAAGTCAGGTTATTGACCACCTGAGGAATCCAAACCTACATAAGTCTATGGGACCTGGCAAGATGCATCCCACAGTCCTGAGGGAACTGGCTGATGTAGTTGCCACTCAATTCTCCCTGATATTTGAAAAGTCCTGGCAGCCAGGTGAAGTCCTGGAGACTGGAAAATAGGAAACATTGCATCCATTTTTAAAAGGGTAGAAAAGAAGGAACCTGGGAACTAGCAACCTGTCAGCCTCACCTCTGTGCCTGGGGAGACCATGAAACAGATCCTTCCAGGAGCCACACTAAGGCATGTGGAGAACTGGAAGGTGATTCAAGAATGCCATCATGGCTTCATCAAGGGCAGGTCCTGCCTGACCAACCTAGTGGACTTTTGTGATGGAGTTACTACATCAGTGGATAAGGCAAAAGCGACAGATGTCATCTGTGTAGACTTCTGTAAAGCCTTTGACATGCTTCCCACAACATCGTTCTCTTTAAATCAAAGAGGTATGGATTTGATGGGTGAACTGTTTGGTGGATGAGGAATTTGTTGGATAATCATACCCAGAGTGGTGGTAGTCATCAGCTCAATTTCCAAATGGAAGTCAGTGACAGACAGTGTCCCCCAGGAGTCCGTGCAGGGACCAGAACTGTTTAATAGTTCCTCAGTGACATGGTGGGATGAATGCCTCCTCAGCAAGTCTGCAGATGACACCAGGCTGAGTGGTGCAGTTGACATGCCTGAGGGAGAGGATGCGGGCCCATGTGAACCTCAGAAGGTTCCACAATGCCAAATGCAAGATCCTGCATGATGTCTGGTGCAGCTGTTGGTACCAACATAGGCTGGGGGGATGAAGGGGTTGAGAGCAGCCCTGCAGAGAAGGGCTTGGTGGTATTGGTGAATGAAAAGCTGAACATATGCCTGTGGTCACAGTCCAGAAAGCCAACCATATATCCTGGGCTGCATCAAAAGGTGTGTGGCCAGCAGGTTGAGGGTGGTGATTCTTGACCCTCTGCATCACTCTGGTGATAGACCACCTTAAGTACTGTGTTCAGCTCTGGAGTCCTCAGCATAAGAAAAAAATGGACCTATTGGAGTGGGTCCAGAGGAGAGCCATGAAAATGACTAGAGAGATGGAACACATCTGCTATGAGGACAGGCTAAGAGTTAAGGTTGTTCAGCCTGGAGAAGAGAAAGTTCAGGGGAGACCTTAAAGCAGCCTTCTGACATCTAAAGGGGGCTTACAAGAAAGATGGGAAGAGAATTTTTAGTAGGGCCTGTTGCATAGTACAAGGGGTAATGGTTTTAAACTAAAGGAAGGTAGATCCAGATGAGATATAAGGAAGATATTTTTTACAGTGGGGATGGTGAAAAACTGGAACAGGTTACCCAGAGAGGTGGTAGGTGCCCCATCCCTGGAAACATTCAAGGTCAGGTTGAGGGAGACTCTGAGCAGCCTGATCTAGTGGAAGATGTTCCTGCACATGATAGGGGAGTTGTAACTACATGACCTTTAAAGATTCCTTCCAAACTATAACCCAAACTAGTCTATGATTATATGAAAGAAGGAATTTATCATTATTGAAAACATTAGCTCTGTATGACTCAAAGCACAGGTTATTTCTTTTGTCTTACTTAAGGTTCAGGATAATGACTGTCGTATGTGAGTAGCTTTGTATACCTTTATTCTGTTAAATATTTAAACCCAGGGACAGCGTAACTGGAACCAACAACAACAGACCTCAGAACAAGAGTACTGTTAGGAAAAAGCTTAAGCAGATTAACAACTGAAAAAATATACCACTAGAAAGTTGATTTTAATAAAATCATTGAAGGTAGGTAAGCACAGAAAGCAATTCTTGATGACTTTTGAATTCTTAACAACAGTAACTACTCCATTCCTTGTTTTAAGTTTGTACAGCACATGCTGTATGAATCAATAGGCCCACTTTTGCATGATGCTGAAAACCAGACCAGTTAACCCTTAAGTAACTAGTTCAATGACTAGTACAGGCATAGTACCTGAGGATAAGACGCCTTAAGTTTTCCTTTGAGAAGGGACTTGCATTTCAGCCATCAAATGTGTCTGGCACTTAATTTGAGGTATGTATTTTTAGCCTCACAGTAGCATTTACATGCATAGCTGAATTCTTGATGAGAAGGCAGCTTTTTAAAATAAGCATCATGATGTCTAAACTTAGTATAATTTTAGTGACACTATATGTACAAGACACCGTTTATTTCTGCAGGTGTTGTATCTTAAAAATGTGGCAGCAGTGCTCACCTCACTAACAAAATGTAAAGCAGTACTTGGCAAGGACTTTGATGTCTTGTTTCTTATCCATAGTGCAATAAAAGTATTTTGAATGTTTCAGTTCACGAGAAGCATATTATGTACAGCTACACTATTTAGAAAACTACCTAAAGTAAGCGAACTGTTTTTTCTGATGATGTAACTAGTACAGGAATTTAGAGTCCATTCTAGCAGTTCAATATATAAGAGTATGTTGAGTGTACATTCCATTAAAAACAGCTTCTAAAATTCTAACACACACAGCTTTTACAGACTGAAGACCAAGTCTCCAAAGACAGTTATCTAAAATGAAATATTGGTATCTTATAGGATACTAGTCTTGGGATCTATAAAAAGTAATTCTTTCGTCCTAATTTGCTGCAGTTGCACTGCACACAAGCATGTTTATCCAAGTTCATCAAGAAAGAACAGCATTTCTTGATCAGTGGGTTATGGTGCCATACTTACTAGTAGCTGAGTAAGATCTGCATGTGCAGCTTCTAATCTGCGCTGGCAGTCTGGAATCATCATCTGCGACTCTTGTAAGAGCTCGATCTGTGAAAATTAGAAGCCAATGAGATAAGAATGTATTCCAGATAAGAACATTTATTTTTTAAGCCAAGTCTTTACTCTGAAAAATCAATCTAGTAATCATCTAGGAATTCAGAACAGTTGTACCTATTTCCTGAACAGGCTTTTTTATTAAAAGACACTCAGCATAATTGCTTAAAACTCTGTTAATTTATAGGACACTTCCATTTACTTTGTGCTTAATTAAATATAAAGTATTAAGTGTGAAAGACTATTTAGAATATTTTTTCTCTTAGGAAAAAAAAAAAGAACTGCCTCATAAGCTTTCTGTACAGCATTTGTTAAAAAAGGCTATTTAAAACAAACTTTCTCCTGCTGTCATGAAGCAGCTTCACCCAAAATGGGATCAGCTGGTTATATAAATATCTCCTGCATCTTTTGGGTAATAAAGAAAAACAGTGTTCAGATAATACCACATAGAGATAATTACTGCATGAAAAAAGTTATTGAGTTATTGATCACATTGTGTGCACACTGCAGGAGGCTCTGACTGAAAGACAAAGGTAAAGAAAAATGAAAAGCAAAGACCAGCAGGCTCATATTTTTGATGCTTATCATGCATAAAAAGTTATTACTTATCCTTGTGCTTCATTTTAGGAGAAAGATTATTCTCACCATGCACTTTGAACAAAATTACTAAACTGGCGCCCCACTGAATCTGAAAATCCTGCCTCCTCCTAAAGAAAACAACTTCAGATTTAAACAAGGGCACATTTATTTCATGGAACATTTCTGGATCCGAAATCAAACCACTAGGAAGAAAAGGTGTGCAGAGATGTTCAATAACATTAAATCTATTTAGAAATGAAAATCTGTTAGATATTTAAATATGAAACCTTTTCTGCATCCAGCATAACCTGCAACAGAAGGCGTTCCCTTTAAATGGCTTACTTCATTCTGTCATTACTAGGTTGTATTCTCCTTTCAGTATTAATGCATATAGGAAGACCCTCTGTAGTGAGACATTATCACCATATTTTTAAGTGTCATATATTTAAGTTCTTAGTTAAGTACTTTTTAAGAGAAAGGGTTTATAAACTTTGTTGCTAATTTTCTTTCAGAGGATCTAGGGTAAAACCTGTCTGATGATGCAAAGATGGGTGACAAATGTTAAAAAAAAGAAAAAGAAAGAAGACGCACCCAAAGTTCTAGGTCTTGTTGGTATTATCGCTTTTCTTTTACCTATTCATTGTTGGGACTATAAAAGTAAGACTAGCAACTCTGCATATTACACTTTCAGCAGTGAAGGAGTAAATAAAGGTTTTTAACTTTCACAGAATGAGCTGTACTGTAAACTGCTTGACATGCTGCCTTCTGCTATATGTAGTAAAAATGTGTTCTCTAAGGAATACCCACAGAAGTGGGAGACAACCCTCTAGATGTAATGCCTCAATATTTCAAAAGAGCTTTCTCTGCAGCTCTTCTCAGGTGAGGACTAATCTTGTTTCTTCTACAGCAGATCAGTTTAGGACATAAAAGGCATGAAGTCTGGAAACCAAAATATACCTGCCTAAATAAAAAGGAAAACAGCCTTTAGAAAACAAGGGGAAAAAAGTTCACAGTAATGATCTTCCATCATCTGGTCTCTTTCAGATGATACATGAGGCAATAGAACCAAAGTTTGAAGGCATTTTTAATACCAGATATATGTTAGGAATATAACTGTACTTAGTACAGAAACTTCCACGTTGCTAGCTTTAAAGGAAGCAAACCTTACTTGTTAAGGATGCTGTCTAAATAGATAGATACATGGGAGCATTAGACTCTTCATTAGCCTTTCCACTGCCACTTTATCTAACCAAATAGAGCTGAAATTCAGATTATTAAACAAAGACTACCTCTTTAAAAAATGTAAAAATAACCAGACTGAAAGTGAAACTGTATGTTTCATTGACAGGCTGAGAAAGTTGGGGCTGTTCAGCCTGGAGAAGGCTGCATGGAGACCTCATAGCAGCCTTCCAGTATCTGAAGGGGGCCTACAGGGATGCTGATGAGGGACTATTCATTAGGGACTGTAGTGATAGGACAAGGGGTAACGGGTTGAAACTTAAACAGCAGAGGTTTAGATTGGATATAAGGAAGAAATTCTTTCCTGTTAGGGTGGTGAGGTACTAGAATGGGTTGGCCAAGGAGGTTGTGAATGCTCCATCCCTGGTGGGGTTCAAGACCAGGTTGGATGAAGCCTTGGGTGGTATGGTTTAATGTGAGGTGTCCCTGCCCATGGCAGGGGGGTTGGAACTAGATGATCTTAAGGTCCTTTCCAACCCTAACTATTCTATGATTCTGTGATCTAACCTTATTGTACTTGATTGGTGAGAGGAATGAAACTTTGTACCAGTCAGGTGGGGGCAGAAAGACTGAAAAATGTAAAAAGCCAGCTGAACTAGCTAGAATATTTCTGAGACACAGAATAAACAGACATTTTAAAACAGACATGTTAAATTGAAAAAGTTACAAAACATTACTATGTTTCTTTCAGAGAGAACTTCTCCAGTAACAAAATCAGCAACAAATTATCATATTCTACAGTAATTTTCCAAAACAACATATATTGGTTTCAAATGTATTTCTTTTTAACTATTTCAGGAGACACTCTACCCTTCACTCAACAAAGCAAGAGAATTACTACTGTTTTCACCAATACTTGTAAAAAAATGTGTGTTAGCAAGATGTACTTTATGTACTCCTATATACACTTTGTCATGCAAATACTAAATTCTGTTAAGTCCATTGCATACTTTAATTCATTAGGAGATGACATCCTCAAGGAGTAATTTGGAACTGTAGGATAACTTTAAAAAAATAAAAAATTATCAGTAAAAATGCCGACAGTTAACAAACAGTGAATCTACAATGCCACTGAGAGGAAACGAGGAGGAGATACTTCACACTTTTCTCACATTCAGCAGCCTAAAAGTATTAGCTGGAAAAGGATGTTTATTTACGTATGAAACACCTCAACAACCACAGAAATGCAGAAAACTACTGCTTCAAATCATTAGTCTGCACTTGTAAGTAAGTGATTACAGTGTGAAAAGTTTCTATTACAGATAAAGTCTTCATACGCTGATAATCATTACAACTGTGTAGAAACTAAGTCTTCATTATGAAAACTACACACAGAGATACAATTGCAGTACTTACTGCTACCAGTCAGGGTTCTTTGTGACCCTCCACAGAAGTATATGCAGAATTACACCTGGTAGAATATATCAAAAGTGTCAATATTTTTTCTTAATTTCTACAAACTTAATAAATTTTGTAGAGAATACTTTTTAATACGATTATTTTTAATTTAACATTTTATTAAAGTACTTAATAAACCTTTTTCCTACAAGTCTTCTAGTTGAAGATGTGTGATTTTGAGATAGAAAAAATTTTATTTCACAGCCTATTTTTCCCCAAATACTGCTCTCCAATTTTTATGGTCTTTTTCTACCATTCTGGTTCAAATTAAGTTCTATATTTCTCATTTGCCTTCATAGATAGAAAAAATAGACAATAACAGAGTGATGTTTAGGTTGTTGTTGGTTTGTTGTTTGGTTGTTTGGTTTTGGTTTTTTTTACATAAGCTGTGATAGAAACAAAAAGGCTTCCTTGCCTCAAAATGCTAAAGATTCTTTCACTCTGATATACAACCTACCACAAGTAGCTTTCATACAGCTCAGATTCAGCTGAAGTACATGAATTGCAACTCGCAAGCAGTGCACGTACAACCTGTGCCCAGGACAATGGCAATATAGGGGTGTTATAGGTGAAAAGCAAGTGCTGACTCCTCAGGGATATGGCACAACGCTCAGTGACTTAAAGGTCTGGCATTATTGAAAGCATAGTGTTATCATGGTGGGAGCCACAGGACAGTGATGCTAATCAAAATGAGGAATGCAGCAGAGCCCTGCTTGGGGGTGAAGCTCAAAGGAAAGCACTACAGGGGTGAACAGTAAAACATACACATACAATGGCCTGGTTTGCTCTTTAGTGAACTTGCTGAGGTATGGCAGGTGCCATTGTCCAAATTCCAACCCACCATCATGCTGGTGCCTGTACAAAGGTGGGAGCAGATGAGGGGGGAAGCAACATATCCTGGTTTACAATAACAATGAGATAAAACAGGCCTGGGACTCTGGATATTCAGATGTGAGGAAGAGAACTATCCTGGGTTACCATAACAGTCTTCTCATGCCCTACAATGGGGTCTTCAAGTAATAATCTTGGTCAGTGAATACCAGCACTGTGATAAAACTGTCATTTATGTTTCTCTGATGTTTAATCTGCTCCTCATTAAATAAGTCTTTCTGTACAGTGTTAACAACTTTCAACTACCCCAGGTGGTCACTGCCTCTGCTGGACGCCACTGGAATTCACAGGAAGCACCAGCTGCCCCACTGCATAATGAGTTATGAGAAAAATACTTAATCAAACCCAACTCTTGTTCTACAAAGGGGCTGATCCTTCTGTACAGGCCAGACGCAACCTCAAGTCTACATATGCTGTAGGGACAGTAATATTAATTTTAAAGTACAATTTTCCATAGTGACTTGTGCATTGTTAAACATTGTAAACTCTACTGCAGAGTTGTAACTAGTAAGCTCAATAAAAATATTATTACGTTAAAAGGTAAGCATCTCTCCTTCAACCCTGGATTGATTACTATGTACATACCTGATCTAGCCGATACCTCATTTTTTCATTACTGAAAGACTACAACCATATTTTTAAATACATAGTTGTTCAGATTAGGAAATATTAACTAAAAGCAATTCTTAAAATGTATAACTACAGATTTTTTTTTCCTGAAGAACATCTCAAAGTATTAACTCTACCCAAAATATGGTTCTGATCAAGCTCTCCTGTTAATATGTAATTTTCTTAGTGTGACAGATCTGATTCTATAAAAAGTGTGTGCATTCTTTCTGAGCCTACAAATTCTTCATAACCTGAAATATTACCAACTTCCAGAATGAAAAGTTCATTAAAAGAACAAGAACTGAAGGTGTCATTGGGGGAACTGATTGCTTTCAAAGTGGATCAGGCAATTTCTGAATGAATCAAGACTGTTCTCTGTGAAGGCTTTTGTCACTGGTCTCTGAGAATACCTTCAGGTAGTATGTAACATTTCATTTCACAGAAGAAGTTCACAGCCTCTGCTGGTTTTGACTTTGATGATATCTTGCAGGTCACTGCGGAAATACCACGGTGCAGTCAAATAATCTGATAAATGGGGGACACTAAAAATGAGAATTGCATTCATTAGTTCTTGTTAGCACTAGTGGATTTTCAGAAAGGCTACTGTTCAGTAGGATCTTAGTGTCTCAGACCATGGTGAGGCAGAAGAACAGCTCAGCTCTGTAAATACAATTCTTTATTTGTATACAAATTCTTTCTTTGCATTTCTTTCCTATAGCATAACAAAAGCAAGGCTAGTCATCTGGGAAAAGCTTGGAAAAAAACCCAATCATAGTGAAAAGATAACATATTTAGTTGAAAGAATATAAAGGCCACAGTTAAGCACACACATGTCACTCTTCAGTAAAGAATAAACACGAATCTCTCAAACACAAGTATTCTCCCAGTTAGAAAGAAACTTGCCACTCTTTCTCCTTCCAAAAGGCGATGTAACAGCCATCTGCAAACACTGTCCTTTGTGGGAAATCTTCCAAGAACAATTTAGTCATTTAGTCATATTGTAAAAAGTGACATCAAAATGTACTCTTGAACAGATTAAACTATAGCATACACATTGCTAGTTGGAAACTTCACTACAAACTCTAGCATCTTGGTAGGAGCAATTGCATACCCATTGAACTCTCTCTTTTAGGTCCGTGATTTAACCAAAGGGACTAGTATACTCACTCAGGAGCTGAAATGTTTCATGTTCATATTATTATCAAACAGTCTCACTTCATTGTAACATTTGCACTTACCAGCAAGCAAGCACTTGGTTTACGTAAATGCCAGACCATGTATGTATGGCCTCATATGCACTGTTAGTGAGTGACAGCCATCCTGAGACCAAGTACTACATAATCCATAAGGTCTCCTTATAGTTTAATAGTTCTGGAGTACAGGAAGTTTCTACAAATACTTACTATGGCTTCTATAATTGACAGAATTTTAGTCTAGTACTTATATAACAGGAGTCTGGAAAAAGGTAGATTATTTTATTTAAGGATGACTATTGTCAAATGAAAGCAAAGAAGGATTTTATAAAACAAGTTTTAGGATAGTTTACCTGCTTCTTAATTCCATAATCATCAGATGCTTCAGCTTTCATTTTTTTAATCTTTTCTTCTTGCTGTTTTACTTCATTTTCATACATAACTTTTTCTTTTGCCAATCTGCAATTAAATGAAGTGATTGTGTTAATTTGGTTATATTACAGTAATAAGTTACACTATTGATAACACACTTCTGAAAGTTGCAGACCTATAAGAAAATGCACAGTTTTACTAAATAAAAAAAAAAAGGTTTTTAACCACTGCAAAAACCTGTATCTAAGAAATGCTAAGTTTAGCTGTGATGCATAATGATGCTTACAAGGATAATTTAAATTAAAAGTATTTTTAAAGATTCTGTGTAGACTTATCCATATTGAATATCCTTAGAAAGCTAAATACTGCTACTTAATTTCAAATACTTAACAGAAACAGCTGAGATGCCTTGTAGATCTGGATAAGTGCTAACAAAGGCAGTAGTACATAGAGGAAAGCAATCTATCTCAGAAGAGTTCTCACATCACAGGTAGTCAACATAAACAGTATGAAACATCTGCAAAGAAAACACTGTTATCATCAGCTATTAGATCAGCACTTCCCAGACCTTCTCAATATCATCCAGGTTCTGACAGTTTCACAAGTGTCCTATATTGTTCCAGTCATCTGGTGTTTCCTCTTTCGTATTCACTACTAAATAACAGCACTACACCTTCATTATTAGACACATAGCAGACATCCTTCTTAGTAGTAACAGTGAAAAAAGTTATCATGTGTAACTGAAAAGAAAAAAAACCCTTTAGGTTCAAAAACTGTGATCCCAGAACATTTTTCTCCTGATTACTTACATTTCATGCCCATTAAGTGCATTACTTCCCATACTAGTTTTCGTACAAAACAATGAAAAGTAAAATTCCGGAATTACACAGTAGCCTCAATCTTGTGTTTCTTTGAGCATTTTCTCCATTTACCTCGATGCTGATCTGGGGGTTATAGGCAAAATAACAGTTCCGTAATTTCAAATCAAAGCCATTTTCTTTACAGCCTGTCTTTCCAAGGAGTCCATTTCTGAATCCTAATAATGGACCCATACTTCAGAACAGAATGGTTTTTTTGCTAACAAACAAAATTAAATGTTGAGAGCAATGTAAATACTTCTGAAGGTCAGAATGGAATATTAACGTGAAGTCTAGTCTGATGTCTTACAGTAATTTTTACACTGCAATCAATTAACAAACTTTATTATTGCTTGTTAGAATCATAGAATAGCTAGGGTTGGAAAAGACCTTAAGATTATCCAGTTCCAACCCCCCTGCCATGGGCAGGGACACCTCACACTAAACCATGTCACTCAAGGCTCTGTCCAACCTGGCCTTGAACACCGCCAGGGATGGAGCATTCACAGCTTCCTTGGGCAACCCATTCCAGTGCCTCACCACCTTTACAGTAAAGAACTTCCTCATATCCAATCTAAACTTCTCCTGTTTAAGTTTTAACCTTTGTCCTGTCACTACAGTCCCTAATGAAGAGTCCCTCACCAGCATCCCTGTAGGCCCCCTTCAAATACTGGAAGGCTGCTATGAGGTCTCCATGCAGCCTTCTCTTCTCCAGGCTGAACTTTCTCAGCCTGTCTTCATACGGGAGGTGCTCCAGTCCCCTGATCATCCTCATGGCCCTCCTCTGGACTTGTTCCAACAGTTCCATGTCCTTTTTATGTTGAGGACACCAGAACTGCACACAATACTCCAAGTGAGGTCTCATGAGAGCAGAGTAGAGGGGCAGGATCACCTCCTTTGACCTGCTGGTCATGCTCCTTTTGATGCAGCCCAGGATACAGTTGGCTTTCTGGGCTGCGAGCGCACACTGAAGCCTGCTCATGTTAAGTTTCTCATCGACCAGCATCCCCGAGTCCTTCTCTGCAGGGTTGCTCTGAATTCTCTTCTCTGCCCAACCTGTAGCTGTGCTTGGGATTGCCCCAACCCAGGTGCAGGACCTTGCACTTGGCATGGTTAAACTTCATGAGGTTGGCATCAGCCCACCTCTCAAGCGTGTCAAGGTCTCTCTGGATGGCATTCCTTCCCTCCAGCGTATCAACAGAACCACACAGCTTGGTGTCATCAGCAAACTTGCTGAGGGCGCATTCAATCCCACTGTCCATGTCACCAACAAAGACGTTGAGTAAGACCAGTCCCAACACTGATCCCTGAGGGACACCAGTTGTTACTGGTCTCCAGTCAGACATTGAACCACTGACCACACTCTTTGAGTGCGACCATCCAGCCAGTTCTTTATCCACCAAGTGGTCCATCTATCAAATTGATGTCTCTCCAATTTATATACAAGGATGTCACAGGGGACAGTGTCAGATGCAATTACTTCAATTTTGCCATTGCATCTTCCACTTTTTGCTAATGTTCATTAGGTAAACACTGCATCACATAATGCTAGATCTGAACCAAAACATCCTCCCGGATCTTGGGAATTCCAAAGTAATTTCTGATCAGCTAATTCAAGACCAAACTAAACACTGATATTCTACTGACTGGAAACCTGAGAGCATGCCAAAGAAAATCCTTAACCAAACGAGAATAAGCATCAGATCATCACATGTAAGACTGTTTAAGGAGGACTTAACAGCCAAAATGAACATAATTAGATCCAAGAAGCAAAAAATACATTATACAAATGAAACAGAATAAATAAAGGCCTAGTAGAGAGCTTCATGGTCATGTTAGTGCACTAGAGCAAATTAATTCTTAGTTTGTCACAGTTAAGCACCCTATTAGAATTTCTAGTGCTGAGGATGGGCAGAGTGGTACTGGGGTGAGAAGAACTTTTTACGAAGTGAAGCTGCTATAAAAGCACCACTGCAGTAGTATCTTGAGGAAAATTCCAAAGAGCATGTACTGATATTGCAACAGCAGGAACCTTACCTGCTTTTGATAGGGCTTACATCAACCAAAAAAGTTTTTGCTAAACTAGCCTTAAGCAATGGCTCCACAACAGATGACGTAAATTAGGCTGTGACAACATGCACCTGAACTCATCTCAACACTCATGGAGTCACACCATCAGAGAGGGCCTTCATGGTTACAAAGAACCTTTAAGCAGCACACAGAGCATGTATTGTAGGTATTGACAAGGCCAGTTTCTACAAGTCAGCCAAGTACTGGCTTTGAGAACAGTACTAGGGGAAGACAACCTAATTACTAATAATAAAGACACTAAATCAGCAGCTGTAATTCCAACTACTGAAACTAGCTCCAGCATTAGCATCAGCAAAAATTGATTTAATAGAGGGTGAGTTAATTGTTTGATCAGGTTACTTGATTTAATTCCAGATAGTATTATCTGGTTTGCTATTTTTAGGTTCCAAAAAAGTTAATTTTAATCAACCCATGAAACACGATTTTTTTTTTATGAGAACAGCAAATTCCCTTGAAGATCAGGGAAAGGTAGGATTAAATGCAGTTTTTATGTCAATTTGCATACTGAAGCGTGCATGCCATTGAAACTGAAGGCAACTTACAATCACTAGACCCATCACTTTAAATTATTTTATTTCTTAGCTAAAAAAAAAAAAGCACAATGTTTGTCTTTACTTGTGTTTTCACATTATATTTTAGTATTCTCATGTCCCTCTATGCACACTAACTTTGAAAACGGATTGCTATTCAATTTTCCTTACTCTTACGAAACAGGAAAGGTCTGCGTGTTCTAGCCTTGGTTAGAACTTACTTTAACTTGATTTTTTGCCATATTTCTCATATTTGAATACTTAAGAATTGTATCCATATTTATCTACCTATTTCTAGTTCTGTAGTAATTGTACATTTCAGAAGCAGAACTTGAAACATTCTACTTTTAAAAAAGGAAACACATGACACCCAAAATATGAGACAATTTTCTGTGAAAGTTTTCCACTGAGCTTTTCTCAGTAATCAAAATTATCCAATTTAATGATCCATTTATCATTCGTAAGATTGGGATGCTAATGTTTAATGCTATCAAGTTTTGATTTGAAAACATTTCCTGTATTAGATTCTTTGTCTAGATGTCATGAAGCCATTTCTACTGAATATGTAGCCTGGGGAGATACTGAATTAAATCAGTAACTTGCTTTCAAAATGGAAGTGGAATTTCATACTGCAGTAATACTACCCCTTAATCACCAACTGAAAATTTCAGCACAAAAAAATATCCACATCATAATTTGTTCTCCCCTTCTTCCTTGACCCTTTATCTATCTAGAAACAAGATTTTGGATTTTTTGTTTGTTTGTTTGGGTTTTTTTTGGGGGGGAGTGGTGGTGGCCGATTTTGCTTGTTTTAAAATCTGTTGCATTTCAAGTACACAAGTCATTTATAGGTGAAAAAAACCTACAACCATACAAACCACTACAGGCATAACTTCAGTAGTCATTCTAGTGTCCTAAGAAACATAAGCAACAGTAACTTTACCTGAAAGAATCCAAAATAAAAGGAATCAATGTAGATTGCTTCCTATCATAATTATACTTGCATATGAC